>NC_049228.1:64613701-65242763 GCF_011100685.1 Canis lupus familiaris | reverse complement strand
CAGTCCCTCCAAGGGGACAATAGTCTCTGGTGGTCTTCCTGGCAAGTAATCCCTCTCTCATTGCCATTCCCCAGCAAGCAGGTGGCACCATCCAGCATCACCGTAAACAGAATCTGCCCTGGGACTGTGTCTGTAGTAGAGGATGGTGCTAACAACAACTCGCACCCCACTTTCTCTTTTCTACTGGAACTATGATGTGCTTTCCTGCAGGCCCCGGGCTGCCCTGGCACCCTGCACTCCCCCCACCACCACCCCCCTACCGGGGTAGCCCCATCTTGCCCTCAGGTCTTTCCTGCCAGCAGAGCTTTGTGCTCGCACCCAGGTCCCTGACTCCCTACCCCCACTGAACCAGAGCCACTTTCTTAGCTCCAGTCTGAGGGCTTTGTCCTCTGCTGCCTGGGTGGAATCTGGAAAGGCAGGAGGTGGGAGGAGGTGTCATAGTCAATGCCCGACAGAGACTGGGCATGGGCATGACTTTGTGTTAAGTATTAGCACTACAGCAAATTCCAGCAAATTCTGTGGACTTTCAAGGGGAGCAGATTTTGCCCACCGTCCCCCCACCCCAAGATATGCCTCTTTGGCATAATTATCTTAAGCTGATTCTTCTGGTTTTTAAAGATTTACTTATTTATTTGCAAGTGGGCAAGGGGCAGAAAGAGGGAAAGGGAGTCTTTTTTTTTTTTTTTTTTTTTAATTTATTATTTATGATAGTCACAGAGAGAGAGAGAGGCAGAGACACAGGCAGAGGGAGAAGCAGGCTCCATGCACCGGGAGCCCGACGTGGGATTCGATCCCGGGTCTCCAGGATCGTGCCCTGGGCCAAAGGCAGGCGCCAAACCGCTGCGCCACCCAGGGATCCCGGGAAAGGGAGTCTTAAACAGAGCCCGAGGCTGGGCTCGATCTCAACCACACTGAAATCACGACCTGAGCTGAAATCCAGAGTTGATCACTTAACCGACTGCACCACTCAGGCGCCCCTTAGGCTGATTTTTTTTTTTTTTTTTTTTTTTTTTAAGAAACTGCAAACACAGGGTAAGCTATGAAAACTGAGAAATGACCCTTTTGTAGGAAACATTTACAAGAGAAATCTCCATTTGTAAGGGTGTCTCCAACAGGACCCTGGAAGAGGAGGATATCTAAATCTCTAGAACTCTGTTATCAATGGAGAATGCAAGGACTTCAATCTACAGGACTTTACCTCTGCTTCTCCTGGTCCCCTCCCATAACGCACTCTCCACCCCCCAACATCTTTAGTTTTAAGCATATTCGCTTTGGCCCTTTTGGGGGGTTCTGTTTTCTTGGGCCTCTCCCTTTCTATACAGGAGGTATATCTGTTATTAAACTGTCGTTTGTTTTTCTCCAGTTACTCTCTCATGTCACTTTAATTATTAGACCAGCCAAAGTGCCTGGAAGGGAAGAAGTAAAACTTGTCCACCCCTACGTCCCCCATGACAAACCAGCACTGGGAGTACTCCCTGAGCACCAACCATAAATGTTTCCTTGGTGGCAGATGCAGCTCCGGGGAAACTTTCATCTACGGCCACTACTAATCACAATCGAAGCTAATCGAACAAGAATCAACACAGAATGGGTAAGATCAACCATCTGCAGAAGCAAAGCACTTCAGTCGTCAACAGGAGCCAACAGCTCTGCCAAATATAATCAGGAGACAGAGCACCTCTGAAGCCAATCAAGAGACCAGAGGTTCTCTATTGCGTGGGCCACTGCATCCTTACGCCTGGAGTCTTTTTTATTTTATTTTATTTTTAAAGATTTTATTTATTTATTCATGAGAGACACACAGAAAGAGGCAGAGACACAGGCAGAGGGAGAAGCAGGCTCCCTGCAGAAACCCCAATTCGGGACTCGATCCCAGGACCCAGGATCACTCCTGAGCCTCTGGGGATCACGCCCTGAGCCGAAGGTAGATGCTCAACTGTTGAGCCACCCAGGCATCCCAGGAATCTTTTTTAAAGGTGCTTGGATGGTTCAGTCAGTTAAGCATCCAATTCTTGATCTCAGCTCAAGTCTCGATCTCAGTTTCGTGAGTTCAAGCCCTGCTTTGGGCTCCACGTTGGACATGGTGCCTACTTTTAAAAGACTTCAAAAATTAACCTATTTTGGGATGCCTGTGTGGCTCAGTCGGTTGGGCGTCTGCCTCCGGCTCAGGTTAGAGATTCCAGGGTCCTGGGATTGAGCCCTATGTCAGGCTCCCTGCTCAGTAAGAAGTCTGCTTCTCCCTCTGTCCCTCCCCTCCACTTGTGCTCACTCTCTCAAATAAATAAATCTTTAAAATAAAATAAAAATTAACCTTTAAAAAAAATTAACCTATTTTATCACATTGTGACTGATGACCTGATAGAAAGCTGGTGTGCTCTGTATGCTAGAATCTAGGAGAGAGAGCCAAAGAGTAAATATTTATCAGTGTTCATCCTGTGCTGGAAATACTATATGTTTGACATGTCACTGGATAAAATAAAACCCAACATTTGCAGGACACTTGCTATAAATGCCTAGCCACAGGTAAGGAAGCTTAAAATCCACTCTCAGTTAATCCTGACAAACACATAATGAGGTAGGTTTATTCATCAGGCTTTTGTGAGTTTGATTACTGTGAATCAGTCTCCTTTGGGACTGATTTGCTCTGAGGGATCAAATGATACCCAATATCTGAATTTGCAAAGCTAAAAGTTTGGAACATAGTGACCCCGCCAACATTTAACTACCCCGAGGGTGCCAGGCTGAAACAGATGGCTGGACTGTCTTCAATCATCTTGATTACAAAAGAGATCATCTGTTCCAGCCCTTGGTTGACCCAGGCAGCTTATCAAAGTCATGTTTTTATTGCAAGATGCTAGATTCCAAATATGCAAAACCCAGATTGGAACAGAGACGTGACATGGAGTTCAAATGGGCCAGTCCCTGCAGAAACTGGAACTGTTTTCATCATACATGCTTTACTTCAAGGACTCATAAATAGAAACAAGAATGCCTTTCACTAAAGACAGGTGACGTGTCTAGAATGGCTTTTAGGGAACAAGAGTAGGCACAGAGCGGGAATGCATTGTCAAGGATTCTAAGTGCCAAAAAAATTTAAAAAAAAAAAAAAAAAAAAAAGGATTCTAACTGCCAGGAAAGGAGTGGAACCTCTGCTCCCAAAAAGCCATCTTTTTTTTAAAGATAGATTTATTTATTTAAATATTTGACAGAGAGAGAGAGAGCACAAGCAGGGAGCTGCAAGCAGAGGGGGAAGAAGAAGCAGGCTCCCCACTGAGCTGGGAGCCTGATGATCTGGGGCTTGATCCCAGGACCCTGGTTTCATGATGGAAGCCAAAGACATATGCTTAACCATCTGAGCCACCCAGGTGCCCCCCCAAAAGAAGCCATCTTGATAAAAGATTGAAAACTTGAATTGGGCAGCCTGGGTGGCTCAGCAGTTTGGCGCCGCCTTCAGACTGGGGTGTGATCCTGGAGACCCGGGATCGAGTCCCACATCGGGCTCCCTGCATGGAGCCTGCTTCTCCCTCTGCCTGTGTCTCTGCCTCTCTCTCTCTCTCTGTTTCTCATGAATCAATAAATAAAATATTTAAAAAAAAGAATACTTGAATCATCAACATTATAATCTGACTGCAACATGTAAATATCTAAAAGAGGGAATTATAATTATTCTGACACAGCCTAATGTCAGTCTGAGCTGCTGACTCTAAGACAAGTGATTGCCCTGTGGCGTGGGGAACACCCATCCACTGCCCTCACATAATCTAAACCAGCAGGGCTGGGGAGGACTGGCATGCTGTTATTGCACCAGGATGAGAGTGGCTAAGTGTGCCTGGTTTGGTAATTAGACCCTTTACTACAGCTCTCAAAAGTAAAGCCAGATCCAGCAACTTTTTTTTTTCCCCAGCAACTTTCTTTGATAACAAAATATTCCTGCCTTCTTCCAGACATGGAAATATACAAAAGTATAAAATATGCATGTGTACGTTTATAAAATATGTATAAAGTAATGTATTGAAAATCAGAGAAAACTTATATATATCTATGATCTGAAAGACAGTGAGACAGCCTCAAATACGTACATACAGATGAATAAATGGGGATCTATGTTGCATCAATGTGGACGCCATGGAGATGTGGGCAGAAAGGGAAAGGAGGGGCGCCTAGGTGGCTCAGTCAGTTGAGCATCCAACCCTTGGTTTTGGCTCGAGTCAATGATCTCGGGGCTGTGGGACCGAGCCCTGCATGAGGCTCTGCATGCAGTGCAGAGTCTGTTTGAAATTCTCTTCCTCTTCCCCCACCCTCTTTAAAATAAATAAATAAATAAATAAATAAATAAATAAATAAATAAATAAACTTTAAAAAAAAAGAAAAAGGAAATAATTTGTAAATATTAAATATATATTTATATTTTATTTATACCCATTTTTTTAAAACACTGCTTTTACATATTATATATAATATACTCCTCTTATATATTATATATAATATATTCGTATTTTATTTATACATATATATTTTTCAATATTCCTTTTTCTTCCTATCCATGTCTCCTTAAAGTCCATGATGGTGCAGTATCTTGGGTCCCCATTCATTCATGCCTCCTGCTTTCTCCTATTCTTCCATAATCAGATAAGGGAGATAAGATTTCCAACAATGAGCATAGTATTTGCAGTATTTTAGTTTAAGGATGTGGGGAGTAGTACAAAAAGGCAGCTATTTCCAACAGGACACAACAGTTCCAATGAGTCCAACCATCTCTTTCTTCTTCTTTTTTAATTAAAACAAAAAATATTTTTTTTAAGTAAACTCTATCCCCAATGTGGGGCTTGAACTCATGACTTGGACATCAGGAATTGCATGCTCTACAGAGGAAGCCAGCCAGGCGCCCCTTCAACTGTGTCTTTCAATCAAACCAAGCGTGATCTGTCCATACCCCAGTGAAATCAGAACATCTAATCCTCACAGGTCTCCATGGCTGTGTGGACAGAAAACATTGACCAGTCTGACCAAAAGCTAGAGCCAGGATAAATCTCAGAATTTTCCTATTGCAATTTTTTAAAGAGACAGTTTCAGAACAGTGGCAACGATAAATTGAATGAAAGTTTGGGTGAGCCTGTGGACCAGTGAAAATAATGCTTTTTAAAAGATTTTATTTATGTATTCACGAGAGACAGAGAGAGAGAGAGAGGGAGAGACAGAGGCAGAGGGAGACACAGTCTCCCCACAAGGAGCCCAATGAAGGACTCGATCCCAGGCTCCGGGGATCACAACCTGAGCCAAAGGCAGACGCTCATCCACTGAACCACCCAGGTGCCCCCAGTAAAAATAATTTACAGGCTGGAAATGTTTTTTACAATTTGACAATTTTCTTTTTTTTACTGATTAGTAAAGTAATATAGCCCATTATAGAAAATATAGCAAAGCATAAAGAGACAGAAAAGACTCCAATAGCCCTTCTCCCACCGTGGCTGTGAACAACTGTTTGAACCTAAGAGGTGGAACTAAATGAATCTTTCATGATCAACAAATGTCCTCAAGTATTCTGGTGTCTGCCCCTCATTCTAAGAGTTTCTTAACCACACTCTCAAAGTCAATGACACTTCTTAGGCCAGCCTTAGCCTTGGACAGAGTGGGGAACCCCTCTAAAGTGAATGTTCAGGGCCCTCAAGGAGGCTTCTGCCCAGAAATACTCTGTTCCAATCTGCTCCCCAGAACCAGAACTCAGGGAACAGCACCTGTTATTTCATGGTGAAAGTTGGTTAAAAGTAAATACCCATTGCCTTAAACTCATTCATGCTAAAATGTAAATAAGAACTGTTTGATGTTTCTACAAGGCATCTGTGTTAGGAGCAGGGTGCCAGGAAAGACTGCCTTTCAGGAAGGAGCCCTATTTCTTGGTGACTCTTTTAAAGCCTAAGCGGGGCCCTATCATAACTTGAAGCATGGCTGTTCTTTGAGCAAAAGCCACAGAACTGGTGCTTGTTCTACACTGAAATGGCGCTATGGCACCTCTGTCAACTGGGAGAGAGGCTCTTGCGCACAAAGTCAAAACACAGACATCCTTTCACGTCTACCTTCCCCCCCCCTTTTTTTTTAAAGATTTTATTTATTTATTCATGAGAGACAGAGAGAGAGGCAGAGACACAGGCAGAGGGAGAAGCAGGCTCCCCACCAGGAGTCTGATGCAGGACTCGATCCCGGGACCCGAGGATCACGCCCTGGGCCAAAGGCAGGCACTAAACCACTGAGCCACCCAGGGATCCCCACCTTCTTCCCTTTTGAAAATAGCCTCTTACTCTCACATCTCCTAACTGTTAAAATTAATTTAAAATAGCAGTGAGACTATCAGGCCAAGTTGTCCAGTTTCACATGAGAATTTTTCATCAATCCCCAGGACACAATCTTCCACGGTTTGCGTCCATGTCTGAATTAGACATGGTTCTGAGGTCATTGAACCCCAAATGGGTTAAATCCCTTGAATTGGCTTGTAGAAAGAGTTATCCTGTGTATTTATTAAATAAAATTATCTAGTGTCTTTCAGATTCTTTTACAATGAACTAATTCCCTTGCTTCCTGGGAATTCTTTGATATTCCCAAAGCTTCTGGCACATCTTACATGAGACTCTTCTAGGTTCTTCTTCCTTAGAAACAGGAAGTTGACAAAAAGTCCCAAACATTTATTTTAGTTCCCAAAATTGGGATGGATGTGGAGCGAGTTCCAAAAATAGGAATAGCCGTTCAACATTGAATTTTGCCTTTACCAAAATAGATTTAAATTTAGTCTGAAATTTATCCAAGACTCACCTGACTAGGTTTAGAGGCATCTTTACACTCACAAATATTCTCAGCTCTGAAAATATTATCCCCGGAAAATTGCTTTATTTCCATTCTTTGACAGTATAAATGATTATAATAACAACAAACATCACTGATGATGACAGCATGTTTTCATTGAACTATTCTATTCTCTTTCATAACAGGAAGTGCTTGCTATATTATCATCTATGGGTCGTTACACCTTGTTGCCTCTTTGCTTTTAATAATTTGTTGAGACGAGGGATGCCTGGGTGGCTCAGGGCATGATGCTGGGATCTGGATCAAATCCCACATCAGGCTCCTTGGGGAGCATGCTTCTCCCTCTGCCTCTGCCTCTCTCTGTGTCTCTCATTAATAAATAAAATCTTTAAAAACTTTTTAATAAATAAATAACAAAATAATTTGTTGAGGCGAAATTGTTATAAAATTAAAGTGTTTTCAGGGTCTAGGTGGCTCAGTCCATTTCTGCCTTTGGCTCAGGTGATGATCCCAGGAGCCTGAGATCTAGCCCTGAGGAGGTGCTCTGTTCACCTGGGAATCTGCTTCTTCCTCTCTTTCTGCCCCTCCTCCCTGCTCATGCTTGCTCTCTCTCTCTCTCTCTCTCTCGTTCTCAAATAAATAAAATCTTTAAAAAAAAAATTAAAGTGTTTTCAAGGGAACTGTTTCAAAGTGAACAGTTCAGAGGCATTTATTGTAACATTCACAATGTTGTGCAACCACCATCTCCATCCAGTTCCAAAACATTTCCAGCATTCCAAAGTAAAACCCTGGGCACGTGAAGCAATTTCTCCCCATTTGCCCCGCCTCCCCCCAACCTCCCAGCCCCTGGCAACCACCCAGCTGTGTTCTATTGCTCTGGATTTATCTATTCTGGATCTTTCATATAAATAAAACCATACAATATGCAGTCTTTTGTCTGGCAAAAGACTTAGGGTCATGGCAAGAAGTTCATCCACAATGTCAGTACTTCATTCCTTTTTATGGCTAAATAATTTCCTATTGTACATACATATAATAATTTGTTGATCCATTGATGGGTATTTGGTCAGTCCTACCTTTCACCTGTTATGAATAGTCCTGCTATGAACATGTTTGTACATGTGCCTGTTTAAGTTCCTGCTTCAATTATTTTGGGTATGTATCTAAAAGTAAAACCGCTAAGTCATATGCTAATTCTGTTTAACTTTTTGAAGAACTGCCAACTGCCTTCCCCAGTGGCTATACCATTTTATGTTCCTACTAGCAATGTATGAAGGTTCCAATTTTTCAACATCCTTCCCAACGCTTTTTAAGATAGATTTATTTATTTATTTATTTATTTATTTATTTATTTATTTATTTATTTATTTATTCATTCATTCATTCATTCATTCATTCATTCATGAGAGACACAGAGAGAGGCAGAGACACAGGCAGAGGGAGAAGCAGGCTCCATGCAGGGAGCCTGACATAGGACTGGATCCCGGGTGTCCAGAACCATATCCTGGGTTGAAGGTGGCACTAAACCACTGAGCCACCCAGGCTGCCCCGCCTTTTTTTTTTTTTTTTTTTTTTAATAATTGTTACATAGAGTACCTGGCTGGCTCCTTTTTAAAAAATTATTGTTATATGGGGTCAGTGGAGCATACGACCTCTGGCCTTGGGGTTTTGGGTTTGAGCCCCACGTTGGGTGTGGAGAGCACTTAAAAATAAAATATTTTTTAAAATAATTAAGAACAGGGATCCCTGGGTGGCGCAGCGGTTTGGCGCCTGCCTTTGGCCCAGGGCGCGATCCTGGAGACCCGGGATCGAATCCCACGTCGGGCTCCCGGTGCGTGGAGCCTGCTTCTCCCTCTGCCTATGTCTCTGCCTCTCTCTATTTCTCGCTCTGTGACTATGATAAATAAATAAAAAATTTAAAAAAATAAATAAATAAATAAAATAAAATAATTAAGAACAACATTTTTGGGATGCCTGGATGGCTCAGCGGGTTGAGCGTCTGCCTTCGGCTTGTGTCCTGATCCCGGGATCCTGGATCGAGTCCCATATCAGGTTCCTTGCGGGGAGCCTGCTTCCGTCTCTGCCTCTCTCTCTCTCTCTCTGTGTGTCTCTCATGAATAAATAAAATATTTTAAAAATAAATAGATAAAATAAAAATAATAAAATAAAATTATTGTTATAGCCATCCTAGTGTCATCGCCTGTTTTTTCTAAATAAAGTTTTATTGGAACATAGCCATGTCCATTCATTTACACGTCTATGGTACTTTTGATACAATGGCAGAGAGTGTATGACCCATAAACCTAAAATATTTACCATGTGGCCCTTGAGAAAAAGTTTTCTATACTCTGGTTTGGACGATTAGCCCTTCTTTTTAATTTGTCATTTCATTTGACAGCTCCCTCAAATAAGACCAACTAGTATTACGACCTTGGATAAGTTAACTTATTTTTAGTCTTACATTTCCTTATCTGTAAAAGATACAGTAGGAAAAAAAGATACAGTAGGCCTACTTGATTTCTAAGTTCTCTTTTGGAACTTTATAATAATCTGAAAAACTATGGTACTTCCATGATGGGCAATTAATTTGCAGTTTATATTTTTTGTAGTCTGCAACTTGCTCGGCTTTCTTCTGGCTTAAATTAATGGTTTCCTCCATAATTCTCTTTGATCTTTTCATCATGCAAGCATAGGACAGTAGCCAGTTCCCAGCTCAGGCTGTTCCTTCTCTGTACCAAGATGCAATGATTTGGTGGGATTGTCCAGGAAGGTAAGGACAAGCAAGCAAGTGAAAATTCCTGGCTCCTCTAGCAAGGAGAAAAGAAACCCTATCAAAACCAAATGGGGGGGGATCCCTGGGTGGCACAGCAGTTTGGCGCCTGCCTTTGGCCCAGGGCGCGATCCTGGAGACCCGGGATCGAATCCCACGTCGGGCTCCCAGTGCATGGAGCCTGCTTCTCCCTCTGCCTATGTCTCTGCCTCTCTCTCTCTCTCTCTCTCTGTGACTATCATAAATAAATAAAAATTAAAAAAAAAAAAAAACCAAATGGGGGACTCCTGGGCGGCTCAGCAGTTTAGCTCCTGCCTTCAGCTTAGGTTGTGATTTCAGGATCCAGGCTCGAGTCCCACACCGGACTCCCTGCGAGGAGCCTGCTTTTCCCTCTGCCTGTGTCTCTGCCTCCTTCTCTGTGTCTCTCATGAATAAATAAATAAATCTTAAAAAAAAACAAAAACAAAAACAAATGGCATCAGGGGCACCTGGTGGCTCAGTTGGTTAAGCATCTGCCTTCGGCTCAGGTCATGATCTGGGGTCCTGGGACTGAGTCCTGCATCAGGCTCCCTGCTTAGCAGGAAGTCTGCTTCTTCCTCTCCCTCTGCTCCTCCCCCCCCTCTCGTTCTCTCTCTTTCTCAAATAAGTAAACAAAATCTTAAAAAAAAAAAAAAAAGTCTTCATTAATGGTTTCTAAAATACACAGCTGTGCCCAGTTTAAGAGAAAGGGAAGGAGGATAAAGGGAAGGAGGGATCCCTGGGTGGTGCAGTGGTTTAGCGCCTGCCTTTGGCCCAGGGCACGATCCTGGAGACCCAGGATCGAATCCCATGTCGGGCTCCTGCTGCATGGAGCCTGCTTCTCCCTCTGCCTATGTCTCTGCCTCTCTCTCTCTCTGTGACTATCATAAATAAATAAAAATTAAAAAAAAAAAGAGAAGGAGTGAGGGAGAGAGAAAGAACAGACCATTTCATGGTATGTTGCTAAAGGAATGCTTGATGGGATGAGCACTGGGTGTTATTCTGTATGTTGGCAAATTGAACACCAATAAAAAATAAATTTATTATTAGAAAAAGGAATGCTGACATTAGACACCTCATATTAATAACCTATTTACCCCCTTAGAAGGCTGTAAGGAGGAGTGAGATACTTAGCAGGCATCTCAATATGCCAAGAGTTGGGTGTGGATGAGACCCCAGGGAACACTGTAGCCCCGCCCCTCACTTTCAAAATGAAGAAACAGAAGTCAAGTTCCTGGCCCACATTCACTGAGGGACTTGGCTGCAAACCATGGATAAGCCCAGGTGCCCTGACTCCAATCCAGAGAAAGGAGGTACCAGTGTGGACAGAAGAGCGGATGCTTTGTAACTCATCGGATGACATGTATATGGTGGCCAGGAAGTAAGGGGGATGTTCTGCTGGTGTGACCATTCTGACACCAGAATAAGTGTTGCCTGCAGTGGTCAGGAAGGACATACCTGGTCCACGGAGAGCTGTAAAACATACCTGGGCATTTCTTACCCTTGGGTCTCTAAGATGGTTTACATGAAGCCACACCAAGAATTGAGCCCTGTGTTACGGTTTACTCATCAACAAGCTGGAGTGTAATGGGTAAACAGACTATACACACTCCAGAGAGGGCTCAGAAGGTGGGTGTCCAACCTTGCACACACAGAACCAGGTGTTCTTAGCCAAGTACAGTGGGTGTCCCCAGCTTGGCCAGGTGTGACTCAGTTGAACCAACTTCTGTCATCAGCAAGTCCTGCCCAAATGTCCCCTGTGATCCCACCAGCGGCAGCACTGAACTAACTGCTACTTGATATGAAGCTCTTGTTATTATTGTGGAACATCCTCTAGTTCTGAAATTGCTCCAAGTTCATTTTCTCGGGACGCCTGGGAGGCTCAGCGGTTGAGCGTCTGCCTTCGGCTCAGGGCGTGATCCTGCGTGGGGATCCCCACAGGGAGCCCGCTTCTCCCTCTGCCTAGGTCTCTGCCTCTCTCTCTGTGTGTCTTTCATGAATAAATAAGATCTTTCTTAAAAAAGTTCATTTTCTCCCCAGCTCTACTGAGGCATGATTGACAAAAATTTTATCAATTTAGGTTGTATAACATGATCTTTTTTAACGCGTACCATGAATGTGTGGATTGATATATGTGTCCATTGTGAAAGGGTTACCACAATGAAGTTAAGGAACACATCCACACCTCAATTAGCTAACTTTTTTTTTTTCAAACTTCATTTTTAAAATCCAGGGCCACCTGATCCCTATTCAGGTGCCCTGACTCTCTTGCTGGTCCCCCTCCTTCCTCTCCACACTTTTGCACCGTCTCCTCTGCTGGAAGGCACAGGTTCTATATTTCGGCCAACTTCTACAAATCTCCCAGGACTCAAGTCCCATACCACCTCCTCCAGGAAGTCTTCCCTGACCCCATCGCTTTCCCATCTCACATTTACCACAGCATGGATCATACCCTAACATGCTTTCCCGTTTACTTGTCCTCCGTCACAGCGAGTCTGTCTCTGGAGGCCAGACACTGGCTCTTCCACCGCTGCCTCCCTCACATTTAGTTCCCTAGCGACTTGCAGCAGGCACTCCAGGATGGAAGGGATGAAGGAATCAGTGATCACGGGGTACCCGCCTCTCCCTGTGAGCACCTCTCCCTGTGAGCACCCCCCTGATGAGGCTCTGGGAGGGGGCTTCCCTCATGGGTGCTTTTCAGAAGAGGGCAGACTTTTGTCCCCATGACCCTGCTGGGGTGTGAGCCAAAGCTGTCCTCATCTGGCTTTTGTTCAACGGTCACCACCTACGCAGTCCCTCGGCTAGAAACCAGGGCGTGATTCTTGGCTTGAGTTTTCATACTTGCCTCAATAACTTCTCTTCAATTCTCCCACTGTCACCTGCTGCAGAGGGCATGTACCCCCCAGAGATGAGCTGGGGAGCCAGCCTCCTGACTGCGCCTCTTCCATAGCGCCTGAACCTAACTCCGGAGCCAGCGCAGCCACATGGCTCCCCTCCTTAAAGTCTCCCTGGCTCCCCGCCCCAGCGATCTGCAGGCTCCCCCCCACCACCACCACCGAGCCTCCGTTCTCCCCAGGTGCCCACTGATGCCACCTGCCCACTGGAAGTCTCACACTCTCTCCTGACTCTGGGCCTGTATCTGGTTGTCTCAATTTCCCCCCTCCTTGAACCCCTTGGACTCTTCCCCAGCTCAAAAATCGCCTTCTCCGTGAGCTTTCCCAGTCCCCCCACACACTGAGCAGCCCCCTCCCCCTACCGCCAGTCTGGCCCCTCTGGGAGCACCTCCACCTACCAGACTACCTTCTCCCCAGTTACCTGTCCCCAAGGGCTGTCCCTGCTTTACTCACCTCTGCAGCCCTGACAGCAAACACCCTGATGAGCAAGAAAGTTGCCTTTAAATGGGTGTCCAGGCCAACTGGGCCTTGGGGTCCTCCTTAGGCAGGCGGTCCAGGGAGCAGAGGGCAGGACTCCAGCCCGAGGGAGGCGCCCCGGGCTCGCGCTCCTGGTTGGAAGCCAAATACAAACATAGGCAACACCTGCCTTCTACCACCTGAGAGTCAGCTATGGCTCTGCTAATTTTGCATGCAAAACAGCCGCATATCATGCCCGCCCAGACCAGACCAGACCAGGCATTGGTCCTGTTAGCAGAAAAGGGACAGGGCTGAGTGGGGAAGTCTGGGTGACAGCAGCAGCTGGGCAGCAGAGGAGGCCAGTGGCTGGTGATGAAGGGGTCCCAGGCAGCGCTTGGTGGGACTGCTACACTCCTGGCCCCGCTCGGCTGCTATCACCGAGCAGGAGTTCCATCTCATTCTGGCAGGACACATTCGTCTCCCCTTCCCAGCCAGCACCTTCTGGGAAGCATTACGGGTTTCAGGGAAGGCCAGGCCTGGGAGATGCGGAGACCTGGGCCCGGGTCCCAGCTCAGCCACTGCTAGCTGTGTGTTCTCAAGCAAGTTACTTAACCTCTCTGGTCTTCACACTCCTGAAAAAATTAGGAATTAAAAAAAAAAACTTATTTCACAGGATTATTTACTCCTAGAGAAAATATTTTTTGAGTCATTTGTATCATCTCTTATCTAGTCAATGGGAATATATAAGTCTTTAAACATTAGTTCCTTTTCTTTCTTCTATTGATTCCCTAGTCTAAGCCCAGAATCCTTAGAGAAATCCCCTTCATTCCTTCTCTCCTCCAGGGCATGTTATATTTCCCCCAAGGAAAGATCATCTGATAATAATAAAAGATCATCTGATTAGTATTATATATATATTTCTATATTATATATATTAAATATACACTTCTATATTATATATAGAAAACTAAAAAGTGCTCTTATATTATCGCTATTCTGTAATGTTTATAATAAATATAAATATAATAGTAACGCCTAATACTTGTGAGGTATTTCCTATGTGCTAGGCACTATTTGAAGTACTTACATATATTTACTAATTTAGTGCTCTTAACACAAAGAGGTGGAGATTTTACAGGTAAGGGAAAGGAGGCCCAGAGAGCTCAGTAAGGAATTTGTCAAGGTCACGCAGCCAGTAAGTAATGAAGCTGGGATTTGAACCTGAGCAGCCCAGTTCCAGCCCATATGCTAGAGACCATACAGTTTAGCCCCTCTGGACGATAACTGCGTCTGCCTAGCTGTCTCTCTCCCCAACCCCTTCTTTTCTCTTCTCTCTTCTTCTCAGCTGAAGAAACTAAAGGGCAGGCACTTAGGGCAGGGTTAGGCGACATGCTCAACGTTACGCGACTACTATGGCATTTGTCCTGAGCCCCCTCCCTGTGCCCTTCCTATGACATTGGGCAACCCTAGACAATCACTATGAAAGCAAATGGCTGAAATTAGTTACTATATTGAGTAAATCATTTATACGACTTTATAATCATTTGAATGTATCAGATCTGATGGTTAAGAAAAATATATTTCCATTAGATACCACAATGTTTTTGTTTAACACCAATCTGAAATGCATTCTTTGTTTTTGCTAGTGTTTCAATTTCCGCCCCCAGAAATATTTGTGCTGTTGTCTTAGTTTCAATTAGCTTTTGCTGTTTTCCTTGGACTGGGTTGTTTTGATGGGATGGGGGCGGAGTATTTCTAGTCATCTTCGAAGCTCTGCATCCCCAAAACCACAGGAGCCACAGCTCAGAGATGACATCGACTTCAGTCAAAACAAGCCCAGGGTGCTCCGTGAGCTCAGCAGCACTGTGTCTCAGTGGCAGGGTGACCCTAAAGCTGAAGACACCCAGGGGCATCCTGAACACCAGGAACAAACCTTCCCCTGAATCTTCATGAACTTTGCTCTTGAATCGACTGGGGTCCCCACAATCCAGAACCTAAGTCTCCGGACCAATGCTTTCTTGTGTCAAAGGGGTTCATGACCCAGCAGATGAGAGTAAGTGGGTGGCATGGAGAAACTGGGGCTTAAGTTTACAGAGGGCAGGGCAGCTGGTGAGACATGGTGGGAAGAAAACTGCAGATAGAAGAATTTCCCAGCTCACCTGTACAAGTCAATGCATTCTGAGTTTTGATTTCCTCATCTGTGAAATGGGAATAATAATACTTGTCTTGCTTCTTCCCCAGGGACCAAATGAGGAAATTAAGTAAATGGGATCAGTTTGAAAACTATGAAGCGCTCTGGAAATGTGATCAGCTATATTATTGCTCTTCTGTAAGGTTTATAATAAAGGAAGTAGCATTTCCCCAGAATAGCATATATAAGAGTGATTTCCACTAAAATGCACTAGAAAAAAAAATGACACAGCTCATTATGAGAAATATCTATTGCATTTTTAAACCTAGGAAAAGAGGGACAGCTTTGCAAACATAATAACAACACAACAAAACACAACAAGGTAGTGCTGGATGGGGACTTACCCATGGGCACCAGCCCTAAGTGTTCCAGACACCTGGAGGATGGTAAGGCCAGTGACATGCGCGCCATGAAAGAGGCAGCTCCTCTATGCGCACAAGGCTGGACCAGACAGAGTCACTGGGGCTCCTGCCCCAGGGTAAGGGTAACCCAATGTCAAGGCAATGTTAGAGCACACTATGGATATGTTGAAGCCCCAACCCCAAAGTGGCCATATTTGGAAATAAGGTCTTTGAGAGGTAATTAACATTAAATGAGGGCATAAGGATGAAGTCCTAATCCACTAGGACTGGTGGCTTTGTAAAAAGAAGAGCTGTCCCTCTCCTTCCCCCCATTCCCTCTCCCTCAGACAAAAGGCCACATGAGGACAAATCAGCCAAGAGCAAACAAGGAAGAGAGCTGTCACCAGAAACCTAACCCTGCTGGAACTCTGATCTGTACTGCTGGCCTCCAAAACTGGAAGAAAATAAATTTCACCCAGTCTATGATGTTCTATTATGGCAGCCCCAGTAGACGAAGGCAGTGACAATGTCTTCGTTTTGTTTTAAAACTAAAAAGAAAATCAGGTTTTCTTTAAAATACTCTGAAATTGGGGATCCCTGGGTGGCTCAGCGGTTTAGCACCTGCTTTTGGCCCAGGGCGCGATCCTGGAGACCTGGGATCGAGTCCCACGTCAGGCTCCCTGCATGAAGCCTGCTTCTCCCTCCGCCTGTGTCTCTGCCTCTCTCTCTCTCTCTCTCTCTCTCTCTCTCTCTCTCTCTCTGTCTATCATGAATAAATAAATAAAATATTTTTTAAATGGGATCCCTGGGTGGCGCAGCGGTTTGGCGCCTGCCTTTGGCCCAGGGCGTGATCCTGGACACCCGGGATCGAGTCCCACATCAGGCTCCCGGTGCATGGAGCCTGCTTCTCCCTCTGCCTGTGTCTCTGCCTCCCCCTCTCTCTGTGTGTGACTATCATAAATAAATAAAAATTAAAAAAAAATACTCTGAAATTTCTACCCATATGTCAATAAAAATGAGAAAAACACAATTCCAGTGGAAAAGTCTTACTGGGTACACTTTTGTCTCAAGGTGATCGCTTAGAGAAAAAGTGAGATTTCACAGTAGCCTGCCCGCCCTTTCTCCTCAGAATCAGTCTGCTCTCTCTCTTTTTTTAAAAAATATATTTATTCAGAGAGAGAGGCAGAGACACAGGCAGAGGGAAAAACAGGCTCCATGCAGGGAGCCTGACATGGGACTCGATCCTGGGTCTCCAGAATCACACCCCGGGCTGCAGGCAGCACTAAACCACTGCACCACCAGGGCCACCCAGTCTGTTCTTTTAAAAGTTCACAAAATCAGGGGCACCTGGCAGGCTCAGTTGGAGGAGCGTGGGGCTCTTGATCTCGGGGTCAGGAGTTTGATCCTCATGTTGAGGGTAGACTTAAATAAAAATTTCTTAAAAATTCAGAACATTAGGGGGCACCTGGGTGGCTCAGTGGTTAAGCATCTGCGTTTGGCTCAGGAAGTGATTCCGGGATCCGGGATCAAGTCCCCACATTGGGCTTCCTGCATGGAGCCTGCTCCTCCCTCTTTTCTATGTCTCTGCCTCTCTCTCTCTTTGTGTCTCTCATGAATAAATAAACAAAATCTTTAAAGAAAAACATTAAAAAGTTCACAAAATCAAAGTAAATAAATAAATAAATAAATAAATAAATAAATAAATAAAAATAAAAAGTTCACAAAATCAGAGGATACCAGAGTCGCAGAGGATCTTAAGTGTTACTGGTCTAGTCGTGCAGCAAAGCTTTAATTTTCATTCCTACAGTGAACACACTGAAAACTCACATTTTGGATTTTGACCACCTGCCATCATATCCTGGCTCTCTCGCTTCTTGGCTGTGGGACTGAGAAACTTGAAAAATCTCCAAATCCCAGTCTTCTCATCTGTAAAAGGGGAATCATAACAGCATCCAGCTCAGGCCTGTTGTAAAGAAGAAATGAAATAATGTACCCCAGGGGAGCGTCTGGCACCCAGTGAGGGACCAGTTAATGTTAATTTATTACTATCAATCTTAGAAAAGTCAGACCCAGGATACAAAATCCTCTGCGATGAAGCTAAAGCTACAGACCTCCCATTGGAGAGTCAACCCCAGGGCCTCCCCGCCCGCCAATTAGCTATCTATGGCTCACTAAAGCCAATTAACTGAGTTTCTGCGGAAGGGGAGGAAAAGCATTAGAAGTGAATGAATAGAACTAATTTAATGAAATCCAATTCAGGAAATCCTTTCGCCCAAGACAAGTGAAGCCATTGTCTCCATGACACAGAAACGTATTATTTGTGCAAATGGGCCCGCTGCTCCACACAATGAGCACCCCTGCTGGAGTAGTGTGCAAAGGGATGTCAACAGAGAGGCTTGCAGGGTGCAGGCCACTTCCCAACTTGGAGAATGGCTGGCCCTGGAGGATGCAGAGGATGCACCCTAGGCTACGGGGCATGAATATGGCCCAGCTTCCTGGAGCACCAATTTTATGGAGCAAAATGCAAACATTTGCATGAATTTTAAGACAATGTCTTGGGACGCCTGGGTGGCTCAGCAGTTGAGTGCCTGCCTTTGGCTTGGGGTCTGGGGATCAAGTCCCACGTCGGGCTCCCTGCATGGAGCCTGCTTCTCCCTCTGCCTGTGTCTCTGCCTCTGTATCTCTCATGAATAAATAAATAAATTAAAAAAAAAAAAAAGACAAAGTCTAATACCAGAAAGAAGAACTTTCTGGCATGTCATATTCTGTTTCTGGCTGAGCGTCCAGTCCCGCAGTTGCCTGTGAACTAGGCTTCAGTTCAGGGAGCTCTGGGGCAGGGGGAAGAGCCCAGGACCTGGAGGCCAGTGCTTTCTGGACTATCCCAGCAGCCTCCCAGCTGCTTCCTTCTTTCCCACAGAGCGATCTTTGTCAAACTGGACAGGCTCAGCCCCTCCTCCCTGAGGAAACATCTTCCACACCTCCCTCTGGCCTGTGCAATGAAGTCCATGTTTCTTTAACTTGTCACAAGGCCCCACAGCCTCACTCCCCACGGCCTTTCAAACACCTGGCTCCCTCCACACCTCAGCCCCCAGGTCTCCAGCAGGCTTTCCCTGTCCTTCCTGGGCTCCCCTGCAGGCCTGCAAAACCCTGCTGTGGGAGAGTTTGTTAGCAACCCCCTCCCTCCACCCCCTCCTCCGTACCCCCCACTCGTCCCCTACCTCCCCTACCTCTGTCTCCCTCCTGACCCCCCACCCCTGGTGCCCAGAACGCAGAGCGAGGTTTACCACCCTGAATACGGTCAGCACCCAACTCCCAGGATTCAGGGGCAACTCAAATTCCTATTTAACTGGCCAGTCCGTAGGTAGGCGCTATGACTAGGATTCTGTTCTCATTCGCTTTTCCAGTTTGCAGAGAAAGTTTCTTGATGAGGTTTGAATTGCTCTTTTGAAGTGAAATCTCAGCAGATTTCATTTCCAAACAATTAAAACAGGAAGTGAAATTCTAAAGTGCACTCCACTGTGACAAAAGTCACATTACGAAACCCAGATGTCCTTGTCTGGTAAGTGGCTCCAGTGGCAGGGGTGGCATGACTTCCCCGACTGCCCGCAGCTGAGATTCCCTTGAAATTCAACCCAAAGAAGTTCTCAACGCGTTTATTTCACTCGAGACCAGCAAGACGTCTGAGGGTCTTGGATGCCAAAGGAAGCCCCTGCAGCCGAGTCGGATGGCGGGAAGAAGGGGCTGCAGCGAGCCAGGCCCGTGGAAAAAAAACAAAGTTTGGGGGAGGAAGTTTGGTGTCCCCGGGCAAGTTCTGACTTCACTAAAGCAGCTGAGCTAAGCTCTGCCCGCGTGTTCCAGAAAGAGGGACAAGAGAGAAGCCTGCCTGCCCGCACAGCAAGGCGGAGAGAGCTGACACCCTGGGCGCTGTCCCGCTCCTGCAGCAGCCTGGCCACCGGCTGGCCCCGCGCTTTAGCGCCGCCTCGGGCCCAGGCCGTGATCCTGGGGCCCAGGGGTCGAGTCCCGCCTCGGCTCCCCCGCATGAAGCCTGCTTCTCCCTCTGCCTGTGTCTCTGCCCCTCTCTCTCTGTGTCTCTCATTAATAGATAAATAAAACCTTTAAATAAATAAACAACAAACCAACCGCTGCCCACTCTTATCCCAAAGAATCTGGCAAAACCTGACTTGCTGTCAGGACAGCACCAGTTCTCAAATGCTTCTGGTTTTGTCTGATCCTATTCATTTCTTTATTTTGTTGTTGTTTTGCTCTTCCCACAACCGGAAGTGAACAATCATCAACAAACAAATGAACTACAGAAAAAGAAATCAACAGCCACACCGGGGGGTGCGGGGCACAGGCGCCTGTCCCAAATGTTGGGGTTTTTTGCTTTTTTGCTTTTTGTCATCCATCTATTCATCTGACAGTTACTAAGCTTTATTGTATGGAAAGTCACTCACTAACACAATGGTATTTTTTTTTTTAAGATTTTATTTATTTACTCATGAGAGACACACAGAGAGAGGCAGAGACACAGGCAGAGGGAGAAGCAGGCTTCCAGTGGGGAGCCCGATGCAGGGCTTGATCCTGGGACCCTGGGATCAGGGCCTCAGCTGTAGGCAGACGCTCAACCCCTGAGCCACTCAGGTGTCCCAACAGTAATGGTTCTTTTTTTTTTTTTTTAAGATTTATTTATTTATTTATGATAGACAGAGAGAGAGAGAGAGAGGGGCAGAGACACAGGAGGAGGGAGAAGCAGGCTCCATGCAGGGAGCACGATGCAGGACTCGATCCTGGGACTCCAGGATCGCGCCCTGGGCCAAAGGCAGGCGCTAAACCACCGAGCCACCCAGGGATCCCCAACAGTAATGGTTCTTATGCTGTAGTGCTTACATTCACCCCAAGACTTACTAAAATGCAGACACGGGACCAGAATCCCCCGGTTTCTGCTTGTGTAGAGATGGGTTGGGGCACTGCAATTTGCATTTCTTAAAAATTCCCATGTGTTGCAAATATTACCAGCACTAGGAGCACAATGTGAGAAGCCCTGCCTGAATATATCCACATTCAAATCCCTAGAAGGCCCAGAACTTAGGCGATGGTTCAATAATTACTCATTAAACTAAATTGGAGCTACTTTGAAACATTCCTGGACTCTCTGAGATAACAGGTCGGCTTGTGCAAATATTTACACGCGTTTTCGGCTGAGACAGACGCAACCCTGCAAAGAACAACTTAATAGAGCACAGTGCTCTCATTGTGTGTCAAGTATTCAGTTGAGAACAGGGTAATTCGCAGCTGATTTAGTGGTGAGTCGACACAGGTGTGGACATCCTGGGAATTATTGAGAAAAATAGGAAAACTACTTTCTCATTTTTACCACCTGTGCCTGCAGGCTCGTCCTCCTTTACTCTTTTTCATCCTTCCTCTCCACCTTGCCCTTTCCCTACTCTCCCTCTTCCCCACCCTCCCCCCTTTCCTCCATCTCCACAGGGCTATCAGTGAATATTTGTACAAATACTTCGAGTTCTTTGGAAGAGAGAAACTGTATTGTTGCCAAATGAAATAAACAATTCCTCTGTTCTTTAAGAAGGTAGATAGGGCAATAGTATAAAAAAACAAACACCCCAGCCCCCCAAATTGTCTTCCTTCTAACATCTTATGTATCAAACTTCAGGGTAAACAGAAAGGCTCACTTTTTTTATGACTTTGAAGTCTATAGTCAAAGGTGATTTGTAGAGTGGGTTTACCAGTTGGCTATTTTATATAATACTTTTATACTTCTAATGGTGGCTCGTTTTCTATAAATAGTGTCATATCAAATATCTTCTTGTGTTCTTGAGTTCTCTCACTATTTTCAAGTTTTTTTATTGCTACTCACCAAGTGGCAAACCTGGAGAAGTGTAAATTACATAGGCTTATAATTTAGCTTTTGTTCCCTCTTGGTTATCTTGCAAAGAGAGAAAGTAACTTTATAATTCTTACAATTTGAAAAATATTCATCAGCCATTAACTTATTTGTATTTCAGATTACCATTCCAGGTAAAAAGTAAGTGAGCATTTTAAGTGCAATGTGTCTCTTATACTTCAATCTGGTTCTTTTTTTAGTGTTTTGGTAACTTTTTTTTTTGAAGATTGTATGTATTTTAGAGAAAAAATGTGCAAGGGTGGGGAGAGGAGCAGAAGGGAAGAGAAAGAGAATCTCCAGCACACTCCATGGTGAGCATGGAGCCCTACTCAGGGTTTGATCTCATGGCCAAAACCAAGAGCTGGATGCTTAACTGACTGAACTACCCAGGTGCCCCCTTTTTTAAAGCTTTCTTTTCATTAATCTTTAAAAGATGCACCATATATATGTACCCAGTGGGGGAAGCTACAAAGGCACCTAATGAAATGTCTGGTAGCAGATCTTTTTAATATACCTCTGTATCGGAATCACAAATAGCACATTTAACTACAGGAGCTCTAAAGTTTAACCTTAGCTTTAACCTTGTATATAAGGAAAGGTTGACAATATAAACTGAAGCTGTCCTCTCATTAAGCTGCACAAATAATCTAGAGGGTGGCCATCAACCACTCAGAGGCTTAATGGAAAAGAAACAGACCTCCTCTGCTTCCCAATACACAGCATCCAAACCAAAATCAGAATGGTTCATATGAGAGCCAGAGAATATTATTAGCTCTACGGTCCCTACACACTTTCATAATGGTGAATGGGAGATCCTAGAAAAGTGTACAATCTCCCAAAGGTCTTTCTTGTTTTTAAGGATAAAAGATAGGAAGAGATGACAGATGGATAGATGATAGATAGCACCTATCATTTATTGAGCACTTATTGCATGATAGCTGCTGGGCCAATTGCTGAATCTTTTTTTTTTCAATTGTGGTGTAATTCACATGCCATAAAATTGACCCTCTTAAAATTGTACAATTCAGTACGGTTTAGTATATTCACAAGGTTATGTGACTATCACCACTATCTAATTCCAGAACGTTTCCATCACCTCCACAAGATAAAACTATTATAAAATTAATTTTCTATGTAACAAGATAAAGACAATTTTGACCTCTTAGTGGTGGTATAAGAATTCCTTACAGGAAGAACCTTGCTTTTGCTGAGGAGATGTTTTAATAAGGTCAAGTTGCAGAGCAAGCGGAATGTGACTGCATGACAGAGGAAGAACTCACTGTGGCCTCCTGAGAGCAAGGGGCCGAGGGCAGGGAGAAAGGACCATGCTGGAGCAGAGGTTCTATTCAGTTCACTGATATAGCTCCCAAATGTCTGGAACAGTGCCTGGCACATAGCATATGCTCATTACGTGTATGCTGTCTGGTTTCCTTCTACATGTATTAGATTTCAGGCTCTAGTTATATCCATATCTATTAGAGCATGTTTTATTTTATTTTTAAGATTTTATTTTGTTATTATTTTTAAAGATTTTATTTATTTATTCATGAAAGACACATTGAGAGAGAGAGGCAGAGACACAAGCAGAAGGAGAAGCAGGATCCCTGCGGGGAGCCCGACTTGGGACTCGATCCCAGGACCCCGGGATCACACCCTGAGCCAAAGACAGGTGCTCAACCACTGAGCCACCCAGGGATCCCGAGGACAGGTGCTTCTAACAACGAGTGTACAAGCTCTCTTAGGGCCTAAGAGGCAAAGCAGGCCCTAGGGGGTATGTCATTTCTGAGACAAGTAAGCAGAAAAGGGGAAAGGGACTTTGATTTGGCTTGGGTACTTATACCAAGTATAATCCAGGTACATAGATAAAAAAAACTATTACCTACTTAAGACATACAAAAATTTAGAGGAAAATACAGGCGACACTGTATATCCAGTCTCTTAGCTTAAGAAATAAAGCAACTTTAGCCTTCCCAGATCCCACACTTATCTTACTCTAGAAGTTACCACCGAGACACATTTTTTAAATCATTTCTATGTGTGTTTTAAGATTTTCTATGGATGATAGCATGTATATGCATTGTTCTGCAACTTGTTTTTTTACCCAATATTGTATTTGGGGAACTTATCCATGTTGACGAATGTAGCTCTGATTCCTTTATCTTAGTGGCTAAATAGCACTCCTTTGTATAAATATATCACAATTTTAAAAATTCTCCTGTTGATGACCATTTCAGTGGTTTCCAATATTTTGCTATTATACGCCATGCTGTTAAAATAATCTCTTCTCTCTTTCCTTGTGCATATATAGAAAAAAATCCTAGGAAATAAATTACTTGACTTGAGGGTATATACACTTTAATTTTTTTTTTTTAAGTAAGCTCCACACCCAGCATGGAGCCCAATATGGAGTTTGAACTCATGACCCTCAGATCAAGACCTGAGCTGAGACCAAGAGTTGGATGCTTAACCAACTGAACCACCCAGGCACTCCTACACATCTTTAATTTTGCTAGTGATAACTCAGTTGCTTCAGTGGTTATATCAATTTATTTGTTTATTTATAAAAAGTTTTTAAGATTTTATTTATTTACTCATGAGAGACACAGAGAGAGAGAGAGAGAGAGGCAGAGACACAGGCAGAGGGAGAAGCAGGCTCCCTGCAGGGAGCCCGATGTGGGACTCAATCCCGGGACCCCAGGATCACACCCTGAGCCAAAGGCAGACACTCAACCTCTGAGCCACCTAGGTGTCCCAATTTATTTATTTATAAAATTTATTTATTGATTTAAGCAATCTCTGTGTGCAATGTAGGCTAAAACTCATGACCATGATATCAAGAGTCACATGTGATATCAAGGCTGACAACTGAGCCAACCAAGCACCCTAGTTGTACCAATTCCACTTTCATGGTAGTTTGTTCCCAGAGCTCCATATGGTCCCTAACCTTTGTAATTATCAGCCTGCTTTTTTTTTTCCAATTTAGCAAATGTGAAGTGTCATCTCCCTGTGGTTTTAATTTACATTTCTCTGATTACTGGTGAGGTTGAGTATCTCTGCATATATTGGTCATTGTCCTTTTAAAAAATCTTTTAAAGATTCAGGATCACACCGTGAGCCAAAGTCAGATGCTCAACCACTGAACCACCCAGGCATTCCTAAATGGTATTTTTTAGATGTTTATTACTGGCATATAATAATGCAATTGGATTTTTGATATATTGATATTATGTCCAGCAACCCACATATGTTCTTAAAGTTAGAACTTTAACGTGTGATCTTCCTGCCAATTCTTAGTGCTTCTTGGACACAAGGGACTCGTTTCAGTTTTCAAACCTTCCTGTGGATGATTTTTCAAGTCAGTACTTTGCAGAGTGTCAGGCATATTGCAGACACATTCAATAAGTATTTGTTCAATAAATAATGGTCAAAAGAAGATATTTGCATTTGAAGAATTATGCATTTCTCTATGATCTGCAAGTTCTGTATTCAGCTATGTAAGCATTAAGAATATGATATATGCATCCCCTCTCTTCCAATTTTATATAGGTAAGATCTGCTTGAAATAAATATTGAGGGCAGCCCCGGTGGCTCAGCGGTTTAGCACTGCCTTCCGCCCAGGGCGTGATCCTGGAGACCTGGGATCGAGTCCCACGTCGGGCTCCCTGCATGGAGCCTGCTTCTCCCTCTGCCTGTGTGTGTGTGTGTGTGTGTGTGTCTCTCTCTCCCTGTGTCTCTCATGAATAAATGAATAAAATCTTAAAGAAAGAAAGAAAGAAAGAAAGAAAGAAAGAAAGAAAGAAAGAAAGAAAGAAAGAAAGAAAGAAAGAAAGAAAAACATTGAGGGATGCCTGGATGGCTCAGCAGCTGAGCATCTGCCTTCGGCCCAGGGCGTGATCCAGGAGTCCTGGATCAAGTCCCACATCGGGCTCCCTCCCTGTGCCTGTGTCTCTGCTTCTCTCTCTCTCTCTCTCTCTCTGTGTCTCTCATGAAATAAAATCTTAAAATAAGAATAAATAAATAAAATCTTTAAAAAAAAAAAAAAAAAAGAAAAATATTGAGAGCAACCCTGGAAAGAAGAGAAGAATGGAATACCACAAGTTGATATCTAGGGGGAGGTGAGGAGAGAGCACTGTTGCTAGGCAACCGACTTCATTCCAGGCAGTTCTACCAGCAGCATCTCCTTTCCCTCCCTCCTCTTCGTCATCTCCTCCTCTTCTCAGGTTATAGACTGAGATCTACTTTCCCTCTTGGAGAAGGCATGTTGGCACTAAGTTCAGGTTGTGATATAGTGTTCATTCTGTGATTATAGACCTGGATTGTTCAGACCTAAAAGGAACCTTAGAGACACAGTGGCCCTGTCTCTGAAACCAATTATCCCCTGATGAGGAACTCATAACAGAATGTGGAATCAGATGGGAACTTCAGGGTAGGAATTATGGGTTCTGCTTTGGTATTTGAAGTGATTGTGGAATATCCAACATGCATACCGAGAGTGGCAGCAGCTGAACTGTTTGAAGAAACCTACATTTACAGGTCATCAATTCTGTGTGAGTGGAGGTTGATGTCAAGACAGCAGACAAATCACTGCAGAGGGTTTGTAGTGTGAGAAGAGAAGAGGCTGGGCATGGAGCTCCGAATATACCACCTCTTAGAGGAAGGAGGGCATGGCCAGAGGAAGAGATGCCCGTCAAGGACGCCTACGGGAATGAGCTGGAGCAGTAGGAGATGAAGGAGGGCAAGTTTTTGAGAGGAAGTGGGAAAGGGGCAAATGCCAAGGAGAAGTCAAGGACTATCAGAGAATGGACTTAGTGCAAGACGACCACAGGTAAACATGATTGGTGGATGAGTTCTTTGCTTGTGCCCCTTGTCCTTGGAATGATGAGGCCCTGATCTGGCTGGTTTGGTCAAGCCACTTAGCCTCTATGGGTCTCTGTTTGCTCATCTATCAATCTGGACATGCTAACAACCTCCTTCAGGACTGTTCTAAGGATTACTAAAAAGATTCTCAGTGGGATCCCTGGGTGGCGCAGCGGTTTAGCGCCTGCCTTTGGCCCAGGGCGCCATCCTGGAGACCTGGGATCGAATCCCACGTCGGGCTCCCGGTGCATGGAGCCTGCTTCTCCCTCTGCCTGTGTCTCTGCCTCTCTCTCTCTCCCTCTGTGTGACTATCATAAATAAATAAAAATTAAAAAAAAAAAAAAGATGCTCAGTGTGTTGGTGATATCTCTACCCTTCACTCTTATCTTTGTCTTCTCTCACCCAAATCTCACCCTTGGAGCCCATCTGACAGCCTCATATCTCCCAGATCATCTGAGTTTCTCTCTGCAAATTCCTTTCTGCTAATTCCTAAGTGTTTTCTGAAAACCTTATTCTGATTCAAGCATTGCATGGTAGGAGAGGGCTGCACGGCTTCCCTCATCCTGTACTCCCCAACCCTCCTGCAGAAGCACAACCCCACCCCATTCAGACCTCAGCCATCCCTTCTGAGCAACTTGTATTCTCTGGAAGTTGAGGGAACAAATGAGGCAAATGTCTCCTTGAAGATACACTGTCCTTTGAGTGATTCTAAACAAAGATATTATATAAATAAATAAATAAATAAATAAATAAATAAATAAATAAACAGATATTCAATTGACCCTTCTGTTTTCTCCACTGAAAGGATGTATGGTTGCTAGGAAACCAACAATAGGTGTTAACCACACCTGGCAAGAAAATGCTCCGAACCTGAAGAGGAATTATATTCAGAAGAAATATTAGCTGCTGTTTAATGATCATATTTCAGAAATTTAATTTCACGAATACTTATCGAACTTGTATATGCAAGGAACTTGCAAAGCACGGATCTGATCACACCATTCCTCAACTCAAAGCCTTCCATGCCCTTCTATTCACAAAAGGAAGTCAAAACTGCTTGACCTACAAAGCCAGCCTTGCCTTACCACACTCCCTACTCCAGCCTCACCTGGCCACTGCTCACGCTCTTTCCATTCTACCTTATGGGTTTTCCTGAAATCCCATCCTGCTCTTGTCTCCACAATGACTTATCATTGCTTTGAAGATACTATTAAGTCCAAACAGAATGAATTGCTTGTTCCCGTTCACTGATGATTTCAGTGCATGCATTCATTCAAGATTTTCTCTACTATATACTCCGAACCTACTAAGTACTTATTTGCCTTCATTCTTTATAAGACACAGTTGGTTACTGTTCTATTCTTGGCTCTATCATAAGGATTTCCAATTGATGACAAAACTATAGCAACTGGTAATTCTTTGATTTCACAAATTATGGTCCTGACTTAATAAATACAGAGTTGAGAATTTTAAAATTTAAAAAGCAGCTAGTAATTATCCCAGAGTGGTTTTTAAAAAATTAAATACACCCTGTTACCCAATCATGTTTAGTACAGCCATGGGAAATGTCCTCCTATATCAAGGCTTTATTTGGGTTTCATTAAATTTGGATGTCCCCAGAATGTATCTCCTTAAGAGAACAGATATTGTGTGGGTTTTTGGTTTTTTTAAAGATTTATTTATTCATGAGAGACACAGAGACACAGGAAGAGGGAGAAGCAGGCTCCATGCAGGAAGCCCCATGTGGGATTTGATCCCCAGACTCCGGGATCATGCCCTGCGCCAAAGGCAGATTCTCAACCTGCTGAGCCACCCAGGCATCTCTGAGAACAGGTATTGTTTGATGCTCCCTAGCTCATTCCTAAGGAAAGAAACGGCTTCCCCTCATGATACATAAACAATTCACTAGTTATTAGCCATCAAACCAGGATTATTAAGATAGCCAACTTTTGTTTTTCTTTGACACATGCTGAAAATTCTCTCTAAATCTCTTGGCACAAATGAGCCCCATTTCATGCAGCTCTACATTTCACTGGCTGCCACTGTGACAAAATATCTGATGGTACAGTGGGTCTTTGAATGTCTTTACTTTGCCTCCCTTAGTATGTTCCCTTGAGGTGGGGTGCATTTCCCAGCATGATCCTAAATTACAACCAGTTGTATTGCCAGAGTCTAGTGTGAAAAGCAGAAACCAATTTGAGTATTTTGGAGGGAACTTAATAGAAGGAATCCAATATGTAAGTGATGAAAGAGTAGATAAGCCAAACAGAATAGCAACAGCTGGAAGCTGCTAAAGCTGAGAGGGCAGAAAGGGTTCATGGAGCCCAGGACTTGGCATCACCTGGAAGAAGCCTATACCAAAGAGGAGAAAAAGCCATAACCAGAGACAGCCCAAGGTAGACACCAAGGGAAGAAAACACCATGGCTTCTCCCTTTCTCCCAACTCCAATCTTCCAGGAGTTTCCGTTGGTTAAACGGAAGCTACATTAAACCAGAGGGCATGAAACCTGAGAAATGTTGTTCCCTGAAATAGCAGACTTATCTAGAGGCAGGAAAAGAGCAGGGGAGAGGCAGGGAAGGGATCTGACTGCAAACAGGAACACAATCCATGTCTTGAGCCCCAAGGATGCAGCTCTGCTGCACCAAATGTTTTTTCTGATTACGTTAAAAAATCCTTTTTCTAAGGGAGAAATTAATACCTCTGCATTATAATCATGTCCCATATTTACACTTTAAGTGGTTTTCAAGGAGTTTATCTCCAATTAATAAATGTCTTTCTTTTCAATATTTAATATCCAAATACCTGCTCATAAAAATGCATCTTACTCCTATTTTTGCCAGACTTAGTCCCTAGAGGTTTTCTTGGTATGGTTCTATGTTTAGCAGAACTTTCAAGTAGCACGTTGAGAGCTTTAGGCAAATTTAAATAATCTCCTTTAAATTAGAAGGAAACTCTTAATGCACTGCAGGATCCCTTTATCGAGGCTGAGCTCCAGTCATCTGAAAGTCATTTGCCCCAAACATTCAGCATGTACTCCTGCGAAATTCTGTACATGCTGGGAAGGTCAGAACCATGTAGTGCAAGTAGGAATCTGCTAAAAAGCACCTAGAATAAGGGGAAGCAACATAGAAAGATCATATTTCTATTCACAATTAAATAGGAGTATTAAAATCATATACTTACTTTTGGAAACTATAGTCTTCAGAAACTCTTGCCTACATTTAAGGCACAATATATAACCCCTTTACTATCATCATCCATCTTTTTTATTATAAAAATTATAAATGTTCATTATAGCATATTTGAAAAAAGAGGGAAAGTATAATAGTTAAAATTTTTGAAAACTAATAACTTCAACATTGAAAGTTAACCTCTATTCTCATTTGAATGAATGTTGT
The DNA here is from genome assembly GCF_011100685.1 of Canis lupus familiaris. Taxonomy (NCBI): domain Eukaryota; kingdom Metazoa; phylum Chordata; class Mammalia; order Carnivora; family Canidae; genus Canis; species Canis lupus. The sequence goes on along the minus strand of NC_049228.1, from coordinate 65,213,140 downwards.
GTGCGTGGGTGTGTATAAAAAAAACCTGTGGACATACTGTACAAGCAGTTACGTATCCTGATTGTCATCCTTTACCATTTTATTCTGAGGATTTCCTCATACTGTAATTTTTCTCATCGAAAAATTATTTTAATTGGTTCATAATATTCCATTGTATGACTGTACTATAATTTATTAAGGTATTTCCCTTTTGGTAGACATTTAGGAACCACGCTGCCACTTATGTCTTGACAAGCCAACATGAAAAGACGTGGGTTTAGTTTATAAAAAGGAAGTACATCATCTTGAAAGAAGCTGGCATTTCCTCTTCTCAGGCTCTGATTATCCCTCTTAGCTTTGGTTCACATTAACTGCTTCCAAAGGCTTCTCTTTCTGTTATTTTGAAGAATAGGGGTGAGAAAAGAGGCCACCATCCAAGGAACTCAGACCCAAGGGATGGCTGTGGATAATTATCTGAGTGATAATTGTGAGGAAGATAAGCCTTGTTCTTGTTTATAAATTGCAGGTCACTGCTGACATACTTTCGAGTTTATTTATTTATTTTCAGATATATGTGTATTTATATAAAATTTAAATGTTTACATGTAACTTCATGAACTAGTGATATAAACATGGACAAAAATATAGACATAAAATTATTTTTTTAAATTTTATTTATTTATTCATGAGAGACACAGAAAGAAAGAGAGAGAGAGAGAGAGAGAGGGAGGCAGAGACCCAGGGAGAGGGAGAAGCAGGCTCCATGCAGGGAGCCCGATGTAGGACTTGATCCCAGGTCTCCAGGATCATACCCTGGGCTGAGGGAGGCGCTAAACCACTGAGCCACCTAGGCTGCCCTAGACATAAAATTAAAAAATATTTTACAAACAGAAAACCATTGTGCACGGTTCTACAGACATATAGGCATAAATATAAACAAAAATGTAGACTTAGAAACAAGAGCCTAGCCAGGCATATAGATATGGCTTTTTGTTATTGGCCCATCCTCCTTTTTCTCTTCCCTGCTAGTATTTTACCTTTATTAGGAGAACAGGTGAAGTGAAACTGCTCAAATATGACTTAACTGCTGAGATACTTCAGGAAGGTATAATTATGTGCTGCAGATATGCTGCAAAATCCCGCAAGGCAGTACGTAAATCTTCCTGAACCCCTTGTCAAGTGGCTTGCTTTCTGTAGAGATGAGAGTGATACAGAGCTGGGCGAGGTGCCTTTAAACATTCTGCATTTCTTCTCCTTGTGTGCATGCAGGCCAGAGGAACTGCTCACTCAAATGCTCTGCCTTTGCTAACATGACACACAACCAGATTTCTTGCCCAGATGAATAAATGTTGGCCTTTTCACTTGGGCAAACTTTTTAAAACAAATTTATTTTTTACTTTTTTTAAAGACTTTTATTTATTCATGACAGACAGAGAGGCAGAGACACAGACAGAGGGAGACACAGGCTCCCCACGGGAAGCCCGAGGCGGACTCCATCCCTGGATCAGGGATCATGCTCTGAGACATGTGCGTGGGTGTGCATAAAAAACCTGTGAACATACTGTACAAGCAGTTACGTATCCTGACTGCCAACCTTTACCATTTGGAGGATTTCCTCATACTGCAATTTTTCTCATTAAAAAATTATTTTAATTGGTTCATAATATTCCATTGTATGACTGTACTATAATTTGCTATAACTTTCTCTGGCATTTGTAATTCATCACTCACTTCTAAGCATCGAAATATATATATACTCGTATTTGTCCATCGCTTTTATCCATCGCAAAACACCCTGAGACGAAGGCAGATGCTCAACCCCTGAGCCACTCAGGCATCCCTAAAAAAATTTTTTTTCCTAAAATTTTTTTTTAAAACAGAGAATATATGCTTGGGCAGCATGAATATGCGTCTTCTCCTTGGTGTCAGCTTTGTGCTCTGCATTACTTTTCCAGGGCAGTGCTAGAGGTATCCACACTTGCCACTGTCTCCTGCACTGATGGTATGTGTTGGGAGGTAGCTAGCTGGATGAAAGTGTGTCTCAGACTGCAGACCCAATGACGTCATTCCCATCAGTCCTCTAGTCAACTAACTAATCTTCATATATTAAATGAACCTCAGTTTGAACTCAAGACCAGGTCCCTGGAAGAAACACTACGAGGCAAATAATTTTAGCTAAATTGCTGATCCTCTGGGGGCACCTGGATGGTGCAATAGGTTGATCATCCGACTCTTGGTTTCATCTGGGGTGGGGATCTCAGGGTCCTAAGATCAAGCCCCCTGTCCCGCTCCAAGTTCATCGTGGCGTCTGCTTGAGATTCTCTTTCTCCCTCTCCCTCTGCCCCTCCTGCTTGTGCCCTCTCTGTCTCTCTCTAAAATAAATAAATCTAAATCAATCAATCAATCAATCAATCAATCTGATCAGATGGAATTTCCCATCTTGGGAATTCCTAAGACATTCAACCCAGAGATGCCTGAGAGTTGATTGAGGTGTGTGTGTATGTGCAAGAGTGAGACGGAATGGAATGGGAAATGTGTGTTGAAAAGAATCTTGTCATTTGAAGGGTTATATGACAATATTCTCACAGGTAAAGAGCATGCATATCTAAGTGCAAATTAAAAGCGATGGACAAATAAGAGTATATATATATTTCGATGCTTAGAAATCCCCATTGAGTGATGAATTACAAAGGCCAGAGAAAATTTTGGCAAAGTGCCTGATTTGATTTATTTGGGATGTCCATTGGGTTTTTTTGTTCCTTTTGTATTGTTCTAGCAAACATTAATGATTTGGAGTGGGATTGGTCCCGAGTAGTCTTTACAGCACTAAAAAAGAGGAGTAAGTGAGATGATGCATAAGAATTCAGCTCAATGACTGATACACTGAAAATACTCCACAGATGTCAAATGCCATTAGTATCCTCAACAGTATCTTCATTTGAATAGGACCTCATAGCTTACAAAGACCTTTCACATTCATTTACACTTTCAGTTGCGACAACAACAAAGGGAAATAGGCAAGGATGAGGATCCTTTTTATCTGCAGGTACTTCTACACTGTAGTTCATGATGATGACTTGCTTGCTTGCTCATGGCATTTAAATAGTCACTCAGACCTGAATTATTATAGACTTTGATTTTTGGCAAAAGCAGATAGGCTGAGTGGACAAGGGTGGCAAAGTACTCTTTATTCTAGCAGACCTAGGCTCCAGACTCCTTGCTAATGAACTGTTTGATTTTAGGCAAGTTACTTAAATCACTCAGGGTTTGGCCAATGCCAATAATAATGATAATAATAATCCCTCTGTGCCCTCTGCCCTAGGGTTAACGTTAAAGCACAAAGGAAGATAAAGCAGTCAAAATTATGTCTTTTTAGGAGTGGAACATAGGAAAGTGTTTGGACAAGACTATTCTAAATAATAGTGCACTTGCAAATTAAATATAACAATTTAAGCATTCTTACAGGGTGTTTGATATGAACATTTAACATCCCCTTTCTTCTGCTGGATCTGCTTGCAGTCCGGGTATACAGTAATCCTTCAAAGTGTTCCTAACATAGACTTACTCTCTTTTTAGAACTCAACTAGAGGCAAGTACCTCTGGGGGAAAAAAAAACCCCAAGAGGATAGCCATGATTCAGGACAGACTGGCTGAAAAGTTGCATCCAGGTCAAGGTCATGGCTCCCCATATAAGCTGAAGAGCCAGGGGCCTCAGTGTCAATGGTTTGGTACTTATGATTGCTCCAGATTAAGGTTCATCAATTTGTTTTCAAAGAGCTGCCCCCGAAGTCAGCAAGGCTAATCCGTTCTAAGCACTAAGCAATCAAATAGCCAGCAAACACATCCCACAGGGGTATGAAGGAAGAAAGCCGGACGCACTGTCCTAATCATTTAAGAACCAGTCATAACAGAACTAATCATCCCAATGTTCTGTTGAACATTGGCACTCAACCGTGAATGGACTCAGCTTATATTCCCCTCATTTTCTTTCTTTTCTTTTCTTTCTTTCTTTCTTTCTTTCTTTCTTTCTTTCTTTCTTTCTTTCTTTCTTTTTTTTTTTTTTTATTCTGTTTATTCATGAGAGACACAGAAAGAGAGGCAGAGACACAGGCAGAAGGAGAAGCAGCTCCATGCAGGGAGCCTGACGTGGGACTCGATCCCAGGACTCCAGGATCAGGCCCTGGGCTGAAAGCGGGCGCTAAACCGCTGAGCCACCCACGAGCCCCTATTCCTGTCATTTTCAAAATATTTTATAAACACAACTGAAAAGCAATCTTTTTGGTTCCATTAAATGCTAGGATGAGGACTGTAACTTGAGGACTTCAGAAGGACACACCTTTTCCAAATTAGCAGGACAAGCAAGGAACAAAATAAGAGGGTTGGTTAAATCATGGGCTCAGGGTTCCCAGCCTGGCAGAGAGCTTTCCAGGGAATGCAAAGAGAGGCAGAAATAGAAGCAATATTTGGATGGGGTTAAACTGTATTTTTCTTTCCCCAAGAGAAGATGTGGCTATCAACTGCCTACTACAGTTCACCAAACTAGCACGTGTATGATACAAACAGCTGCTAAAACCAGAGCATGTGACAAATTCTTAACTTGGCTTGGCATTCTTGTCTCAGAAAATAGAGGAAGCAAGGAAGGTAAACCCGGGGTAAACCCCGGGTTTATGTTTGGTGAGGCAGAAGTAATGTGTGGGTGATATAGAAGGGTGGATGGGGTCCTGGAGAATAAAGCATATGTTTCACCTTACCCTTGTTGACTCAAAACACCCACAAAATATGTCAAAAAATTTATCAAAAAGATACATACAATGAATGAGGTCTGTGATTTGCTTCAAAATCATCCAATGGCAGCAGGGAATAGGTGGAGAATGGGAGGTGAGGGTATAGAAATTACTGGAATGTCTATAAGCTGGTCATTGTTGATATGAAGTGTTAGATCCATGGGGGTTCATTATGCTACTCTCTCTATTTGTGTATGTTTGACATTTCCCATAATAATAAGTAAAACAAAACAAAATAACATATGACTCATTCCAAGGCTAAAAAAAAAAAAAAAACTTTAAAAGGAAGAATGACTTTAAAATATGACAAACTTTCAGAAAAGAAACAGCTTATTGATAGAGGCACAAACAATCCCATTTAGGGAGAAAATGTGTGTTTTTGGAGTGTGGGGTGAGAAGGCAGCATCTAAAGCAGTGTGACTCAAGTAGGAGCCATTTGGAAATTTGTGGGGACATTTTTACTTATTGTAATCCCTGGCAAGGCTGGCTCTCAGTGCTAGAAGGCCAGGAATGCTAAAACTTTCATCCGAGGAGCCCACAACTGTTTCCTCAATGCCAGTAGTGCCCCCACCGAACAGCACTGATGGAGGAGACCAAGGACCAAAGTGATCATTGAGATGCTCTTCTTATTAATCTGATCTTAAAATCAGACTGTGGTCCATAAAATCATGGTCCATGAATGGGAAGGATAAATAGTAAAGGTGGAATGAGAAAGGCCCACATGGAATTGTAAAAAGTGAGTCAAGAAAGCCAAAGACCGAGTGGTCAGCAGTATCTTTAGGTACAACAAGAATATAACATTTACAGGTTTCAGAAAGAGGGGATAATTTCCTCTAATCTAGAAAAGGTAGCACAACCATAGTTAAAAGAGAATTGGAGAGCAAAATAATAAGAGGATGAAAGCCCCACCAGGAATTTCTACCCATATCCCAACAAGGCTGTATCAGAGTCACCCTGGAAGACTCAACACTCACCTCAGCCTCTGGAAGTAATCCTGTCCTTAGTTTCTGCTTTGTTTTTTAAGATTTAATTTATTTATTCATGAGAGACACACAGAGAGAGAGGCAGAGACACAGGCAGAGGGAGAAGCAGGCTCCATGCAGGGAGCCCGACGTGGGACTCAATCCCATGACTCCAGGATCACGCTCTGGGTGGAAGGCAGACGCTCAACCGCTGAGCCACCCAGGCGTCCCTAATCCTGTCCTTATTAAGGAAAAATCTAATAAACTACGGGCCAATGGCTCCATCGGGGGTTGAGCAGACCTGACCTCTGGAAATAGTATGCCTGGTCTAGCCATGCACACTGTTGATCTGGCCCTAGTTTCAAGGAGCTCTTAGAGCTCACAACACACTGAAACATCAATTCCAAATGTCCAAAGACACCAGAAGATCGAGTCCTAAATGAGTTGCACAGACAGTTAATGGCATAAGTCAAAGAAAGGAACAACAGTGGCTCAAGTTGGTAATGGAGAAAAGGGATATAACCCTAATATTAAAAGAGGAGCAGGTTTTGAAGAACCATAGGGAAAAAAAAAAAGAGGACGCATTTGTGGAAAGTAGAGAACTGGGGAGAGGAAAGACAACGAACAAAGGCCTCATGCTTTGACCATGTCTTAGTTTAGGACTTCATGTCTACGAACTTTCCTAGCTGGCATGTGACCTTCCTGTCTCTCTCAGCCCTTGGTATTTCTGAGCTCTCCACTTCCACAGCACACCTGCCTCTGACTCATCGCTGTTCAGGCCCTCAGGTTTCTGTGTACGCTGGCCTCACATCTCTCACATCTCTTGGCCAAATGCCCTGATATCTCGACCTCCTACAAGGCGGTGTCACTGGCCACCCTTGGACAAACAGCCCAGACATGTTCCCAAGAAAGGGAATGAGCAGTGTTTCACTATGAAGCAAATTCATAATCTTCGGGTGCTCTCATGTATCATGAGAAAATTTGTCTAAAAATGTTCTCTTTTTCTCTCTAGGGATAGATTCCTTTTGATTTAATTCACATTTTTAATTCCTAAAAATTGGTACCAAACCTGACAAAGAGAAATTCACTTAGACGCATCATGAATGATAGACTGGAATGTTTTCAAATAATATTTGGTAAAATTTCTGATAACTGAATTGGTAGCAGGATGATTATCCGGAATCAGCTTAAAAAGCTTTGATCTGGGACGGCTGGGGGGCTCAGTGGTTGAGCGTCTCCCTTTGGCTCAGGTGATCCCGAGGTTCTGGGATCGAGTCCCACAACAGGCTCTCTGCATGGAGTCTGCTTCTCCCTCTGCCTACTTCTCTGCCTCTCTCTGTGTCTCTCATGAATAAATAAATAAAATTAAAAACAAAAAGCTTTGATCCATCGGCTCCACCCAGAGTTGATACATCTATATGAGCTGTGATACAAACTATGCCCAAAATACCTGCTTTGTAATCCATGTGTATGTTGGGGTGTAGTAATCATGATAACCTAAAATAAATCATCATGATCCTTCTCAACGTGATTTTTAAAAACTGGGTATCATACATCTTTAATACCTTAATTAAATTTCTGACATCCACAGTCTTGTAATTAAGGGAAGATTTTTTTTCTTCTAAAAATTAGAAATCATACTTCCTGATAAAATGCCCAAGTACTAATAAAAATGCATTAAATTTTTAAAATACAGTTCTCTTGGAGGCATATGAGGTAAGGGCCAGCAGAACACTGTTTTTCTTTATTTACTGGCTCTGCCAACACCATGTTTGGGTTCTTGGGTTGGTGCTTATCTGAAATCATGTTGACACAGGCATGAATGTTCTGAATTTTTGAAGTGTGTGTGTATGTGTGTGTGTGTGGCTGTTGTTGCTTGCTGGAGCACATTTCTCTTAATGAGGAGCTTTTGAGAAGCTGTAAAAATTTCACAACATATAGACATTTGATAACAACAGCATGTACTCCTTGGGAAAAACAACTGGAGCTTCAAAGCAGTTGATACTGTTCACGTCCTACTGTTTAGTATAAAACACTTGGGAAGGAGGGGATAGTAGAGAGTTTCAATGAAGACAGTTTTGTAGACGGTTTCTAGGAAGATCACAGCTTAGACACATCTTTAGTGTATTGGCAATTGAGTTTTTAATTAATTAATTAATTTATTTATTTTTAAAGAGTTTGTTCCTTTATTCATGAGAGACACAGAGAGAGAGGCAGAGACATAGGCAGCGGGAGAAGCAGGCTCCCTGTAGGGAGCTTGATGTGGGACTTGACCCCAGAACCCCAGCATCATAACCTCAACCTAAAGCCACCCAGGTGCCCTGGCAATTGAGTTTTTAGAAAGATTGTACTTAGCTCTCTATTTCGAACTTTCAGACTTAGTCTGTTCCACATTTTAATAGATTCAAAAATACTAATATCAACATAAACTGATGAAAGGATTTCTTCTGAACTAGAAAGTTCAGAAACTAGAAAGAATACTTTTCTTTCCCATAGAGTCTGAATAGGACATGAGATCATGACTCTAGCACAGCGTATTGTATATAAAGGGTTTTTGAAGTCATCGCTCACATGTCTGTTGATGGATCATTAGCAAAAAGCAGATCAAAGAAAATATTAACATAAACTATGAAGTTCAGACTTCTTCAAACCCCAAACACATGGAGTCTGATTCATTGAAAGCAAGGATGCTTCTTTCTAAATTCTTATTCTGGTCTCTTAAAATTCTTCAACTATGTTTAGAGAATATGTCATCGGCTCATCTTTGCATAGCAAACACACTTAGGTTCTAAGAAACAAATTGTAAATATGATGTTAATTTTATATAACATAAAATATGTGAAGAATGTTGAATGTTATGCACATACCATTGATTTATGGCCTCCATCTCTGCTGGACTCATCTCCTCTGTTGGTTGCAGAAAGCAGGTCAACAAGCCAGGACAGATGTGCAGCCTCCCTGGGCCAGGCTGAGAAAACATTCCTTGAGTGTGTTGTCTCCAGCCCAGCTGTTTGTCCAGCGGTACTGACAGAGCCAGCAGGTCACTTCTGGATCCCGGCCTGCTGAGTCCTTCCTGCTGTTGATGGGCCAGGCACAGCACTGTGAGTTATGGCTCTGCAATTCTAGGTATCAGTTAGCTTTCGTTTATCTTAACAAAACAAAACAAAACATCCCCCAAAACTCAAATAAACAAATGGCTTCATTGAACAGGCTACTTAAAACCATTTTTTAAATCAGCTTGTCCAACAGTGAAAGAACAGAAACAGCCAAAAGTTTATTAAATGCCCCTCCTTTGTTCCATCCTCACCCCTAGTGCTAATTTTTTCAGTGTTCTGGAATTCTCTGTCCTTAAAAAAGAACACTGGTAATGAGTTTTCACTCATGCTCCTTTTGACACCAAGTGAGGATGCTTTTTTCTCCACATCAACCAATTCTGCAGCTCTCTGGACACCTGTGGATGTCACACAACTTAGTTCTGTTCTGATGCTACTCGGAATTGGTACAGACTCCACAGGTTTAAGGGTTCAGTCCCACAAGACTGTTCCCACTTCAGATGCCAGCCACAAATCCCAATTTGTCGCTGGTACTTCCGACCAACTGGCTTTAAATTCAGTGTTCTCACAACCCCCCTCCCTTAGTTTTGATAATTAACCAGAAAGGTTCGCAGAACTCAGAAAAACACTTTACTTGACTATTTCTGGTTTATTATAAAAGATTCAACTCAGGAACAGCCAAATGAAAGGAATGCACAGGGCAAGGTAGAGGGGAAGGCCCTGGACCTCCCATGCGCTCTCCAGGCACGCCAGTCTCCTGGCACCACAGTGTGTTTACCAGCCCAGCCGCTCTCCAAACCCACTGTCAAGGGGTTTTAGGGAGATTTCATTGCACAGGCATGATGGATTAAGCCATTGGCCACTGGTGTTTTTTTTTTTTTTTTTTAAGATTTTATTTATTCATGAGAGACACAGAGAGGCAGAGACACAGGCAGAGACACAGGCAGAGAGAGAAGCAGGCTCCATGCAGAGAGCCCGATGTGGGATTCGATCCCAGGACTCTAGGATCACGCCCTGGACCAAAAGCAGGCGCTCAACTGCTGAGCCACCCAGGTGTCTCCCACCTTCTGGATCCCGGCCTGCTGAGTCCTTCCTGCTGTTGATGGGCCGGGATCCAGATGGTTGAACTCAATCTCTAACCCTTCTCCCTCCATGGAGGTCCAACTCTTTAATCATGGCTTGGTCTTTCTGGAGATAAGCCCCCACCATGAAGCTATCTCAGGGGCAGCCATGAGAAGCCTAATTAGAACAAAAGAGCCTCCTATTACCCAGGATATTCCAAGGGAATTAGGAGCTCTGTGTCAAGAACTGGTGACAAAGACCAAATACATATCTTTATTGTAATCACACAGGTTTGCTACTTCTATTGATTCAGAATACAGGAGAACAAACCCCATTACTCCCATCTTTTTGCTTCAGTGCCACCAATCCCACCTGGGAAGCTTGCCAGCAGATGCTAGCCTTCACAGCCATGAGAGATGGTTTTGGTTTAGGGAGCATTGCTTTCTAGAAGCCTCCTTCAACTTACCTTCCATTCTGGCTCTTGTGAGTCAATTGTCTGTTGATTGGTCACTGTGCTAAAAACAGATCAAAGATGGATACTAAAAATAAGTTAGGAGGTTCAGGCTTATTCAAGCCCCTGGCACACAGAGTTTTACTCATTTAAAGTGACTCTTGGTCCACAGATGAAGACAGCTTTTCTCCTTATCCTTGCTATTTGCCTTGGTCATGAGCTTCCCTGGGGGTTTGGGTAGGAACCTGTGAGGACCTTCGACCATGGGAAAGTGGAGTTCTGACTCTGCTGGGCCCAGCAAAATCGGGGAGACCTAGCCAAGAGGGAGCAAGGGGGGAAGACTCCCATCCCCTCCAACTGTTTCTACAGGAACCCTGAAGTCTCCTTGCTGCTCTGTCCCTCCTCCACTCCACATTCCCTAAGGTGTCTCACAGATTCTCATCTAAAAGTGGCTGTTTTTCCAATTTCATTTAAGAGTAACTTCCCAAATGTGTGGGAAATATCAGAAAGGGAGACAGAACATAAAGACTCCTAACTCTGGGAAACGAACTAGGGGTGGTGGAAGGGGAGGAGGGCGGGGTGTGGGGGTGAATGGGTGACGGGCACTGAGGGGGGCACTTGACGGGATGACCACTGGGTGTTATTCTGTATGTTGGTAAATTGAACACCAATAAAAAATAAATTTATTATACAAAAAAAATAAGAGTAACTTCCCCAGGGCTCCTGGGGGGCTCAGTCAGTTAAGCATCTGCCTTTGGCTCAGTTCATGATCCTGGAGTCTGGAATGGAGCCCCACATCAGGCTCCCTGCCCAGAGGAGAGCCTGCTTCTCCCTCTCCCTCTGCTGCCCCCCCTCCCCATTCATTCTCTCTCTCTCTCTCTCTGTCAAATAAATAAATAAAGTCTTTAAAAAAAAAAAAAAAGAGTAGGGTCACCTGGTGGCTCAGTGGTTGAGTATCTGACTTCGGCTCAGGGCGTGATCCCAGGGTCCTGGGATAGAGTCCTGCATTAGGCTCCCCACAGGGAGCCTGCTTCTCCCTCTGCCTATGTCTCTGCTTCTCACTCTGTGTCTCTCATGAATAAATACATAGAATCTTTAAAAAAAAAAAAAAAAGAGTAGCTTCCTGATATATAACCATGTATTCACAAGTACATTTTGGGATACTCTTTTCTCAGAGGCTCTGAAATATTTCCAGGTGTATAACAACTTGAGTTTTAAGCTTAGGTTGTTGGTCACCTCCTAAAAGCATCAGTGAGAAGTGGCAAGAGGAACCAGAAGCTACAGCCCGGGAACAGATGAGGGCTTTGAACCTCAGCAAGGCTGGGAAACACTCCAAGAGCAGATGTCACAGTTCTTCCCCCCCCCAGACCTCCTAAATAAAAAGCACCATGAGAAATCCAGGAACCTCGTAGCCAGGGCCCCCGCCTTACACAGCTCCAGGGGGAGCCATTCAGAGGCAAATAGAGTGAATGACCCTCCCTTCCCCCCTGGGCTGTGCAGAACCGGCCTCTGAGAATGAGAATGGTGACATTCTCTGGAGACACACACCACAGGGAGCTTCCTGGGAGAAGGGCTGTTTCCTGTCCTGGGCCTGGAAGCCCAACCACCACCCTGAGAGGATGTGGCCCTTGGTACATAGGACGGAATTCTGTTCTTCATCCACCCAGAGTCCTCTCGGAAGGCCTCCCCTCCTACTTTGGGAATAGCTCAAACTTTGGGATGAGGGATTTTGAAGCCTGGTTCCGCTACTTGAGAGTGCTGTGGCTTTGGGGAAGTTAGTTAACTTATTCTCCAGGGTCTCATCTGTCAAGGGAGTTAACTGTGTCTAATACTCTGTTATCACACCCAAGAAGGACAGTTTTCCCTCTCCTGGTAGATTCTGGTCCTTTGTTGTGGGGTTTGGGTAGGGGAGGAAAATGAGAAGGGCCAGGGTAAGCTGATTTGACTTATACAGGAAGAACAGAGAGCAGATATAGGAAGAAGGAAAAATCCTTTGGGAAAGAAGGAGCAAAAGAGGAGAGAGAAATGCCAGAGTCGGCTGAGCTGGGGGAAATCTGGGGGGTGTGAAGAGGAAAAAGAGGACAGAGATTCAGGGGAAGCCGAGGACAGGCAGGACATTTGAGGCATGTTTAGAGAGAGAGAGAGAGACATGGGAGGCTTTGTAGGATTATTAAACTGTCCTTTAGGGACGCCTGGGTGGCTCAGTGGTTGAGCATTGGCTGGGGGCATGATCCCAGAGTCCTGGGATCAAGTTCCTCATTGGGCTCCCCACAGGGAGCCTGCTTCTCCCTCTGCCTACATCTCTGCCTCTCTCTCTCTGTGTCTCTCATGAATAAATAAATAAAACCTTTTAAAAACAAATAAATAAAAATAAAATGCAGCAGGTCAAGGGCTCAAACACACCATGATGGCCCTGGTCCCTAGCAGGCGTGGCTGCAGGGCAGGGAAGCCACCCATTGGATATGTCCCTGAATGTATTGTTCTCTGTGGTGGTTCCAAGTTTCAAGCCTGAACAAGGGTGATAGAGAATTACAGCCTTCTTTGACTTCATGATCAGGGGTCACGGGTCCCATGAGGTACGATACGAAGACGACCACTCTGGGCATCCCTGAGATGGGTCATAAACTTTCTAGACATCCACGCAGAGCTCATTTATGTTATTCAAAGCTTCCTGTATCCAAAAGAAATCTCATAAAAAGTCAACTAAATCACTCATACATTTTAAGACATTTCCTATACTTTTGACACTGGTCAAAATCATACTAAAATGCAAAAAAAAAAACCAAAAAAAAAAAAACAACCAACTTCAAAGTCAAAGGAAATGTCTTTGCTTATATTTATTTATTTTTTTAATTAATTAATTAATTAATTTATGATAGTTACAGAGAGAGAGAGAGGCAGAGACACAGGCAGAGGAAGAAGCAGGCTCCACGCACCGGGAGCCCGATGTGGGACTCGATCCTGGGTCTCCAGGATCGCGCCCTGGGCCAAAGGCAGGCGCCAAACCACTGCGCCACCCAGGGATCCCGTCTTTGCTTATATTTATGGCCAGGTGGGTATTCTCCATTGTGAACTGACAGGCTTTAATATCTGATGCAAGCATCTGAACACCCATATATTTTAAAACTTTTCCTTTTTCTTTGTTTTTGGTCCTGTAATATTCACTGGTTTAAGTGGTCCCCAAAGTGCCATGGGATAGTTTTATATCGGAATTATATTTGGAAATAGAGTCGGAGGAATTCATAAAGCCTGAACCATAGGCTTATGTTACTTTTTAGTTTTAGAGACAATTCCCATCAGATTTCTTTGTCTGATTTTTGTGTATCCTCATAAAGCCAGGAGCTAAATAAAGAAAAAAATAAGTAAACTTTGTTTCCTTCTTGTGCTCCAACCCTCACACCCATCTCATTTTTACTCTGTTGCAGGATGCTGTAATTCCCTAAACCTCCAGCCCCTTGTGCAGTGCACAGAACAAACTGTATTGTCCCCTTCTTTCTGCCGAGACAAAACAAAGCAAATAAAGTGAATCCCTTGCCCATGAAACAAATGCTCCTGACAGGGTTGACATTTAGATGTCGAAGCCCCCCCACTCACAGATCTCTCTGCATGATGCAGACCCAAGGGCAGAGAACCTGAAGTACATTCGCCAGCCCGAGGGCACACAAAGCACCTATTCCCACAGTCTTAAAAGATTTACTGCAGGACGAGTTAGAAGTACAAACATTCACCCAAATTCCTCCCACCCCCACTCTATCCTCAGGAGAGAACAGGCCTTGTAAATGTGTGCCTATGGGGCCCCGAGATGTTTTCAAGGGAAACGGCTAGAACTTGCATTCCCATCTATATTTCAGGGGCAACTTCCACACCACTTACAAGAAATAATTTTTTTTTTTTGCCCTGAATGGAAAAAAATGTTCATGCAGAAAGTTTAAAAATGCAAAAAAAAAAAAAAAAAAAAAAAAGAGATCTGATAAAGGAAAATCACAGAATTCTAAAATTTTTGGTGGTAAATCCTTCTAGGATGCTTTTATGCATGTTTATATTTATGGAATATATATATGATGGGGAAAAAGTGACTCCACGTTTGCTAGATAAATTGATTTTTTTGAATTAACTATATGTCATGGAAATGTTCCCACTTTATTCGATATTATTTCGTATGAGCATTTGAAATGGCGATTTGAAATGGTTGCATTAAAGGGGCACTATGATTTATTTAACCAATTTAAATTAATCCCCATTGCTGGACATTAATCCCAATTTTCTGTAATTAAAATCAATACTTCTGAGGTATCTTTGTATAAACTTCAGTAATATGTTATTTGGCCTAAGTTAGGGGATGTGGAAATGCCAGGTCACAGAGCATGCCCATTTTAGGGATTTTTGACAACTTTAAATGTCAATTTTCAGTGTTCCTAGTCTTGCTAATATTGCAAATTATTTTAATAAAAATACTTTGCCAATGTGATAAAAGAAAACAATGGTTTCACTGTGTTTTTACTATGAATTTATATGATTGCTAATGAGATTGAAGGGCTTTCTTCACTGTTCATTAACCATTTATATTTTTCTTTGCTTTTCTTTTCTTTTTTTTTAAGATTTTATTTATTTATTCATGAGCCTGATGCTGGACTCCTCCAAGGTCCCTGGGACCATGACCTGAGCTGAATGAAGGCAGACTCTCAACCACTGAGCCATCTTGGTACCCTATTTTTCTTTTTGTTTTGACTATATCCTTTCTTTAGTTTTTTTGCAAATACTTGTCTTTTTCTTACAGATACAGAAGACCTCCTCACACGTTCAGGATAGTAATCCCCCGCCCCTTTTTTTTTTTTCTTGATAGTAACTCTTTTGACAGAACATGAGAGACTCCTAACTCTGGGAAACAAACAAGGGGTAGTGGAAGGGGAGGTGGGCGGGGGGATGGGGTGACTGGGTGACGGGCACTGAGGGGGGCACTTGACGGGATGAGCACTGGGTGTTATGCTATATGTTGGCAAATCGAACTCCAATAAAATAATATACAAAAAGAAGGATGGTAACCCTTTGTTAATATATTGGCAAGTTTTTCCAGGCTTGCCATTTGCCTTAATTATATTTATGATTTTTTTTAATGTACAGAAGTGTTTTATTTTTATGTTTTATGCAGTAGAAACTATTAATCTTTATGTTTTCTAGCTTAGCCTGTATAGGCTTACAAAGTCTTCTCTGTAAGTCCCACAGACTTTTGTCAATAAATCATAGCCATGTACTATACTGTCTTGTCAAAGCTCTTCTATTTTTGTGCAAGGTCAATAGAGACTCAAGGCCAGGAAGAGCTCTTATGCTTACTTTCTGCTTACATGTCCTGTGCTTAGTCGATTACAATTCATTCACTAAAAACATATTTTAAGGGATGCCTGGGTGGCTCAGTGATTGAGCATCTGCCTTTGGCTCAGGGCGTGATCCCAAGGTCCTGGAATCGAGTCCCACATCCGGCTCCCTGCATGGAGCCTGCCCCTCTGCTTCTCTCTGTTTCTCATGAATAAATAAATTCTTTAAAAATATATATATTTTAATTGACCACCTCCTGTATTCCAGGATTATCAAATGTAGATGACATAGACACCTGTACACAACTACTTCTTTGTGAATTTTACCAGCATGGACTGAGTAATTTGCGTGAGAACATGCAGCGACAAGGGCGGGAAGGGAAGTGGATGAATTTTTTTAAAGTCCCTGCCCCCTGGAAATTTAAAGTTTAATGCACCCTTGAGGTTTTAAAGAAACGAGATTTAGAAGGCATGTGAATAACTGCAATACAAGGGAGAAAATATAAGTAGCTTGGGAGATGGGTAAAACTTCTCAGCACTCCCACACTGGGGATCATGGAGGGCCTGTAGAGAAAGTTGCCTCTGAAGTAAGCTTTCCAGATGGGAGTTAAGGAGAGAGCACTTTCTTCCTCCTGCCCTCATGGACAAGGAAGCAGGCACAGTTGACCCAACCTCTCCCTGTAGTGCTATAAAAAAAGGTTACCAGTGAAATATGTTTGTATCAACCCACAATGCCCAGAGGAGGAGCTCAGAGAAAAGAGTTAGCACTTCTTGGTACTGCCTTTGGCATTTACAATTGTTTGTGGTATTGTGGGGGGTGTAGATAATTTTCTTTGTTACATAGTTAAATCTTCTCATTTTGTGTTTTCCAAAGATGGCTGCACTAATATATATCCCACCTCACATGCTCTTCTTAGAATGTGACTGTAACAGGTTTCATTGAGAGATGGAGTCTATGTTCCCTCCCACTGAGCCTGGGTGGGCTTCCCTAATTGCTCAACCAGTAGAATGTGTCAGAAGTGCTGCTGCATGATATCCAAGGCTAGGTCCTAAAAAGCACTCCTAGCTGGCTCTCCTCTCTCTTGAGACGCTTGCTCTCTAAACCCAGCCCAACGTTGTGAGGAAGTCCAGGCCACACGAAGGCCACACAGGTCTCATCAACAACCCCTGCCAGGTTCCTGGTCAACAGCAAGACCAGTGAACAGGAGGAGTTGAGGCTCATGATGTGATTTACATCTTGGAACAAGTCTCCTGAAGATTTGGGGTGGGGGTGAGGGGGGTCGGGGGGTGGGCAACAGATCAGGCAGGGAGGCGGGGAGAAAGATGGCAGGCTATAGCCATAACCCAGCACAGAGATGATGTGGTTAGGGTATAGCAGTGGGGTAGTGAGAAGTAGTCCTATCTGGGAAATGCTGTGAAGGTAGAGTTGATGAGATTTGCTGATGGATTGATGGGAGTTGGGAGACAAAGAGAGGAGTCAGTGATAATGCCTGGATTGTTAGCCTGAGCAGTTGAGTATTGGGTAAGTGATGGTGTCATTTATTCAGATGAGAACAGCTGAGGGAAGAGCAGCTTTTCAAGGCAGGATAGTCAATAATTTGATCCTGGGTGTGTTCTAGGAAGAGCCTGTTAGACATCCAAATGGAAAAGCTGACTAAACAGTGGGAATTGTGAGTCTAGGGCTCAGAGTAGTTTAAGCTGGAGATACAAATGTGGGAATCATGGCATACAGATGGCATTCTAGATATTATTGCTGTGTAAGAAATGACCCCAAAACTTGGCTGTTTTAAAATGGGGTCAGGACAGGTTCTTGCATTGACCATTGGCTGGGCCCAGAACCAGGCCTCTCTAAGGGGCACTACCTGGGGGCTCAACTGAGCTCAACTCCTCAGTCCCACAAAGACGATCAGTCAGTACCTCCAGGCTCTCAAGTGCTCAGTCTTCCATAACACAAGGCAGGGGGGATGGTGGTGGCCATAGATGCCTCCTATAGAGAGGGGGTGGCCCCAACCCAGAAAAACCTTCCTTTTAGATTTATTTTATTTTATTTGACAGAGAGCACAAGCAGGGGAAGCAGCAGGCAGAGGGAGAAACAGGCTCTCGGCTGAGCAGGGAGCCCAACTCTGGACTTGATCCCAGGAACTGGGATCATGACCTGAGCTGAGGCAGACAACCGACTGAGCCACCCAAGTGCCCCTAGAAAACGATTTTTGCCCCTTATTCCTTTTTTTTTTTTTTAGATTTTATTTATTTATTCATGAGAGACACACAGAGAGAGAAAGGCAGAGACACCGGCAGAGGGAGAAGCAGACTCCATGCAGGGAGCCCGACAGGGACTCGATCCCAGGTCTCCAGGATCAGGCTCTGGGCCGAAGGCCGTGCTAAACTGCTGGGCCACCCGGGCTGCCCTGCCCCTTATTCAAGAGCTATAGGAGCCTCCATTCTACTCAACTTAAAAGAAAACTTAACATCCAAACAGTAGCATCTCGATTTAAACTTAACCGGACTTCAGTTTCCTTTAAAGGTACTTGGTGAATGTTGTCTTACATCCTGGAGCATTTCCTAAACTAGGAGAATCCAAAGGTAACGATGTTCTCACCTCCAGGAAACGAAACTGCCAGAAGTTCCCTAAATGGCAGGTCCCGGAGAACAGCGCAAAATAGTTAAGTCCCTCTTCACAGAGACCCCACTAGAATAGTTAAACAGTCCGTGTGTTAGAGCTGGAAGGTCCAGGATTGTGTAGCTGCCTCGCTGAAACGGGTTCTAGGCTCTCCGGAGTCCTAAAGAATGAGGCTGTTCCTGTTGCTCCTGCTCATGCAAATGATGCCCCTATTACACCCAGCAGCGCTTAACTACTAAGCTCAAAACAACCACATAGCAATTGGGCCCACTCTAGGGGGTGGAGTAGGTCCCCTCGCTGTTTTGTGGTTTTATGCAATTCGTATGTTGTGTACAAGAAGACTTGACCTGGGGCAGGCAGCAAGAAATGTGTAATTAGAAACACTTCCCAAGGAAATTACGGTGACAAGTGGAGGCTTGAGGATTTGCGCGGGAGCCCGGAGCCGCAGATCCTCATTATAGGTACTTGGGAGGCGCAGCTGCTCTGCTGAAAACCGTGTCTAATTGCTGAGCGGCTGGATGCTGGACGCGGGCGGGGAGGCCAGCCCAGGGCCGGAGCCGGGGCCAGGAGGGGTGGCTATGGCAACACAACGCTCCGTTTTTAAACTTTTCATTGTATAGAAAGGAATTGCTTACGTTTTTCTTTTTCTCCCTTTCTCCCTACCAATTTCAGAGTTTGCACCGGCGGTGAATCCCCTCTAGGTCTAACGTTTCCTGGTAGCTAATGACTTTCTGGGTTAAATGCTTTTGGCTTTACCTCCAACCAGTCATTAATTAGGGCTCCAGGAAGCAGTTTCCAATCAAATTATTGTTTAACCAAAATAAAAGAAAATGGACTTTTACTGCTGTCAACAACAATTATCAACCCTCCCTCTGAGTCGAAATGGGGATGGCAAAGTTTTCAAATTTCAGAAGTGTCCCTCTGGGGCTTTCTCTAAATACGTCGAAGTTGCTCTGAGTGCCCTTGAGACCATTCGCTGTGGGCTGGAAAGATGCTGACCCAGTGGCAGGAAGACTCCAGAAGTTTACACGTTCACCTCCCTGGGTCCCCTGTCATTCTTTGTCAGTGTCCTAACTTTGCTGTTAAGCCAAACGCCCTAAATGCTACCATGGGGGGGCCTGAGGGGGAAAAGACTGCTCCCCTGAGCAGTGGATATGCAAAACCCACAGACGATAATAACCCCAACTCCCTGAGTCCCCACAATGTGCCTGGCAGGTGCTCCGCCGCATGGTTTACGCACACGGTCTCCAGGGAGCTCCATCGGCCCCGTGGGGAGAATTCAATCATTATTCCTGTTTCACAGTTGGGGAAACTGAGATTCAGAGAGGCTAGCTTGGCCAAGATGTACCACATCCTGGTGAGCGGCAGAGCCAGAACTCGATCCCCAGTCTCCCCATCAGAGCCTTCACTTTTTTTTTCTCTAAATGTTATTGTCTACATTTCCTCTGATTTGTTACCTATGTCTTATTTGTGGTAAAATACAGATAACAGAAAATTTACCACCTTCGCCGTTTTGAAGTGTGCCCTTCTGTGGCATTAGGCACCTTTGCACTGGTATGAGGTCATCACCACCATCCATCTGCAGATTTCCATCTTGCAGAACCAAAACTCCGTTCCCCTTGAAATACAGCTCGCCATCCCCTCTTCCTTCACATCAGCCCCCGGCAGCCACCATTCCAATTTCTGTCTCTCTGAATTAGGCTACTCTAGGTCATGGGCTTATACAGTATTTATCCTTTTCGGGCTGGCTTATTTCACCTAGCATACTGTCCTCAAGTTTCACCTACAGGTGTCAGAAGTCCCTTCCTGTCTAAGGCTGAATACATTCCAGTGTGTGTATACAGCACAGGTGTTTGCCATTCACCCCCAGGTGGACACTCAGGTTGCCTCCACCTTTTGGCTGTTGTGAATAATGCTGTTGTGTTTAACTCTTAACCACTAAGATACATTGAGACTTGGAGCGACTCTTAAAGGGGGGCACACAATCCTTGGGTTGCCTAACATCCCAAACTGCCTATCGGCCTGGTAGCATGTGGCCCATCAGCTCATCCAGAAGGCACCACCTTGAGGGAGAAAGGTGCCTGAGGCCAAAACCACTTGCAGTTTGGCTACCTGGAGCTCCACAGCTCCTACTGGCTTCTTCCACCTGGTGGCTCCCAGTGGGGTCAGGGGTGAGCAGTGGTTCCCTTTCCCTACCATAGGGGCTTTGTGGAAGTGTGAGGGGCATTCCGGATCGTTCTATGGCCTGGTTTGGGGGCACTACTGATATCTAATGTGTAAGGCCAGAGACACACATTAGGCTCCCTGCCATGTGTGAGGCAGTAGCCCACAACAAAGAACTGTTCTGCATCCTGAATCACTTGCAAATGTCCCATTAAAATGTATCTTGTAAGTGAAAACCTCATTATAATTATCTGAGCCTGAAACCTAATTATGTTTTACAAATGAACACGCAGTAATTTTGCATGGTTTTTATATGATTTTCCAGGAATGCAACTATTGAGTCAATTGAGAGAGACTGCCTTTTATACTTGTAACTTTACCTAGAGTTGTTCACTATTTTGGAAAATTCACTGCGACACGATTCCCGGTATTTTGGTTGCAAAAAAGTATATACAACTTTATCAGTTACATTCATTTGAGTTTTTTCTTTCAAGTTTCTATTTAAATTCCAGTTAGTTAACATCCATGGTAAAATTGGTTTCAGGTATAGAATTCAGTGATTTATCAGTTACATACAACACCTAGTGCCCATCACAGTAAGTGCCCTCCATAATGCCCATCACCCATCTAACCCATCCCCTACCCCCCTCCCCTCCAGCACCCCTCAGTTTGTTCTCTATAGTCAAAACTCTCTAATGGCTGGGATGCCTGGATGGCTCAGCGGTTGAGCACCTGCCTTTGGCTCAGGTCGTGATCCTGGATTCTTGGGTTCGAGTCCTACATCGGGCTCCCTGCATGGAGTCTGATTCTCTCTCTGCCTGTGTCTCTGCCTCTCTCTCTCTTTGTGTCTCCCATGAATAAATAAATGAGATCTTTTTTTTTTTAATTTTTATTTATTTATGATAGTCACAGAGAGAGAAAGAGAGAGAGGCAGAGACATAGGCAGAGGGAGAAGCAGGCTCCATGCACCGGAAGCCCGATGTGGGATTCGATCCCAGGTCTCCAGGATCACGCCCTGGGCCAAAGGCAGGCGCCAAACCGCTGCGCCACCCAGGGATCCCCAAATAAATGAGATCTTTAAAAAAAAAGTCTCTTATGGCTTACGTCCTGATCAGTTACATTTGAATTGGCACATTCAGGAGAGTCTACCTTCAGGAGTAAGTGCCCAATTCATTTTTTAGGTCTTTCCAGTGTAGTCCTGCCCGAGTATTTACATACTGAAATATACACTGTATTACTAAAAATTTCAAGTTTTAAAAAAAAATTCTAGTCTTTTACTTCTTCATTATACACTCAAGGCCATTATACCACTTTTATTTTTAAACATATGTGTTAGTTGATTATATTTGACTATAACTCCTCATCCAAAATTCTTGAGGCCAGACGTGTTTCAGGATTCAGAATTTTTCAGATTTTAAAAAAGTAGTGTGGTGCACACACGGTATATTATATAACCCCTCAGTGGGGTCTGAAACAGCATCCTATAATCAAGCACACTAATATTTCTACAGTAAAACATAAATAGACAGCGTGGGATGAGTAAAGTCTATATGTAGCTTTGGAGGTGTTCAGGGCAGATTTTGCTGAAAAAAACAAAAACAAAAACAAAAAACTTTGAGGAGGCCTGGGTGGCTCAGCGGTTGAGCATCTGCCTTCAGCTCAGGGCTTGATCCCGGGGTCCTAAGACCGAGTCCCACATCGGACTCCCCAAGAGGAGCCTGCTTCTCTCTCTGCCTGTGTCTCTGCCTCTCTCTTTCCATGTCTCTCATGAATAAATAAATAAATTTTTTTTTTAAATTTCAAAAACTTTGGATTTTCAGCTTTTGGGATTCTGGATTAGGGATAACAACTTCAATTACATGTGGCTCTCACTTGGCCAAATGAAGAGGAATGAAAAGCCTTTGGCACTGAACCATGGCTCCACCCACCACCTGATGTCAGTTTCCCCCAGGGGGAAACTCCTTCCTTCCTTCCCAAAGCCTCTTCTAGGTTCAAGTGAATGCCAACCTAGAACCTTCTTTCCTGTCTGTCAGCTCCTGGATCTTTATCAAATAACTTTGTCAGGTAAGGCATCACAGGTGGTGCTGCTGGGATGTCTGCCCTGAATCCATCACTGCTCCCAGCCCGGCAAGTGGGAGCCCTGTGTACTTCCCAGCCGGCCTCCTTGCCTTCCACTCTCATCCCAAAGGTAAGCTGTTCTCTCTGTCTGAAATGCCTGCTTTATCCCCCTTTCCTCTGGGTGAGGGATTCCTTCTTTAAGTCCCAGGTTCAATGTCACCTATTTAGGTGATTTCCCCAAAGCCTCCAAACAGCTAATGGCATCTCTCAGGCAAGATCTCATAACTCTTGGTATGTTCATTCATTACAAAACATATATATATATATTTTTTAAAACATTTTATTTATTTATTCATAGAAACACACACACACAGAGAGGCAGAGACACAGGCAGAGGGAGAAGCAGGCTCCATGCAGGGAGCCTGACGTGGGACTCGATCCCGGGTCTCCGGGATCACACCCTGGGCTGGAGGTGGCGGTAAACCCACTGAGCCACCAGGGCTGCCCAAAACATATATTTTTGAGTGTCTACTATGTGTCAGGCACTGGACTAGGCTCAAAAATGTGGGCCCTGTATAACCTTGGATTTCACCGGATTGTGTCTCCCAAGGCCTCGCCTCACAGCATAAGACACTCATCAGCCTTCTTTTCTTGGCAATGGAACAGGGGTTCCCTCCAGGGCACCCCTCCCAGGAACAGTTCCGTTCCCACAGAGACAGGAACTCGCATTTGTAGGGCAGTTACTTAATGTGCCAAACACTGCAAAGTTCTCTTCTCTTTAGAAAGGGGACACTTTTCTGGTGTGCCCAGAAGACGGAGTCCCAGAATAAATGTGTCATCTTTCCAGAATGTTAATTTCACTCAAAGATTTGAGAGGGAAAGTTAATCGTGTAAGGTAAGTACTTTAAGACATTTTTTACATGACATCAATTGTTGGAGATATTGTGGAGCAGAGTGCTAAATTAACACATTTTTCTTAATTTAATTTATTAGTGGAAGAGGTAATAATATATGCATGAGACAAAATTTGAAAAACATGAAAAAGAGTTTAGAATGAAACTGTAGCCCTCTGTTCTCCAGCCACCTGGCTTTACTCCCAGGAGGCAACTAGTATTCCCAGGTTCCTGGGAATCCTCCAGGAGATTATCTATAGGTAATACAAGTAAGTGCTTATGTACATGGTTGTCGTTTTGTTTTGTGTAGTACAAATGATAACATAAAACACACACTACTCTGCAACTTGCTCTTTTTAGATAACACTACATCTTGGAGGCCTTTTCATAGCATGTTCATAAAGAATTATGTCATTATTTTAACAGCTGCACAGTATCTCACTGTATGGATGTGCCAGAGTTTCTTAACCAGTTTGATGATGGCTATTTCTAGTAGTTTCCTTGTATAAACAATACCTCAACAAATATGACCCGGAATATTCTTCATCTGTACATATGTTAGCATATCTACAGAAGACTTCCTAAACGTGGATCACAAGGTATGTGGTAGGGTCCAGCTGCCCCCAGAAGAGCTTTTCCAATCTCTACTATATCAGAGTCTCTCTTTCCTCATCCCTTAGCCAATACACAACAGACAATAATGTGTTCTCAAACTTTCTGGCCTTGGCCAGTCTGATGTGTAAAAACTTGTATCTCACTAGAGTTTTTATTTGCTTTTCTTAAATTATGTAGAAACTTGAGTATTTTTTTTTAAGATTTTATTTATTTATTCATGAGAGTTACAGAGAAAGAAAGAGAGAGAGGCAGAGATACAGGCAGAGGGAGAAGCAGGCTCCATGCAGGGAGCCCGACGTGGGACTCGATCCCAGGACCCCAGGACCACGCCCTGGGCTGAAGTCAGGCACTAAACTGCTGAGCTGCCCAGGGATCCCTCTCTCTTTTTTAATATTTGTGATCCATTGGTATTTCTTATTCTAGGAATATTTTTTCATATCATTTGCCTATTTTTCAATTAGATTGTATACTTTTTTGTCAGTATTTAGGAATTTTTTAAAAGATTTTATTCATTTATTCATGAGAGACAGAGAGAGAGACAGAGAGAGAGAGAGAGGCAGAGACACAGGCTCCCCACAAGGAGCCGGATGTGGGACTCAATCCTGTCCCAGGATCATGCCCTGAGCTGAAGGCAGCCGCTCAACTGCTGAGCCACCCAGGCGTCCCAGGAATTTCTTTCAATATTTAGGAAAGGTACCTTTTGTGATTTGAATTACAAATATTTCCCTTCAGTATGTTTGTCTTTTGATTTAGTTTGGCCCTTCCCTAAGGCCCTCCCGCCCATATAGTTACTTGTAATTTTTTTTTTTTTTTTTGGTAGCTGGATTTACCTTTGCTTTTATAGTTTCTGAGTTTTTTCTACCCTCATTCTTTTTTTTTTTTAAGATTATTTATTTATTTATTTATTTATTTATTTATTTATTTATTTATTCATTCATAGAGACACAGAGAGAGAAAGAGAGGCAGAGACACAGGCAGAGGGAGAAGCAGGCTCCATGCGGAGAGCCAGGATCACACCCTAGGCTGCAGGCGGCGCTAAACCGCTGCGCCACTGGGGCTGCCCCGTCTACCCTCATTCTTAGAGAGGCTTCTCTCCTACCTGAGATGATTAAAAAAATATTTGCTCATTAATTCATGCCTCCAACGATGTACTGAGGTCTGACTGTGCCAAGCACTGCTTTAGGTGCTGGAGTTGCCCTGCTGAACCAAGCAAACTGTGAATGTGTGTTCTGAGTTCCTAATACTTTTCTTAAGTACTTTCATGGTTTCTTTTTTTTCTTTTTTTTTGCAGTTAAATCTTTCTTCTGTTGGGAACTGAATCTGGTATAAACTGTGAGGGTTCTTTTCTTTTTTATAGATTTTATTTATTTATTCATGAGAGACACAGAGAGAGGCAGAGAGGGAGAAGCCGACTCCCTGTGGGGAGCTTGATATGGGACTCAATCCCAGGACCCTGGGATCATGACCTAAGCCAAAGGCAGTTGCTCAACCACTGAGCCACCAGGTGCCCTGGATCTTTTTTTTTTCCTTCCCAGCTAGCAACCCAGTTGTCCCACCATCACTGACTAAACAATTTAATTTTCTTTACTGATTTGAGATGTCAGTTTTATCACATGCTAAATTCCCATAGTTCGTATATTTTTAAGTTAAAAAGAGGACGTCAAAGAAATGTCCTGCTTTGGAGCACCTGCTTCTCTCTTGCCCATGGAGGGAGGCAGAAGAACCTAATCTGTAGAGGGAAATGAGCGGGAATCAGGCACTGGAGGTTACCGAGCAGGAGAGGGTAAGTCCCCAGGCATTCATGTCCAAGCTTCTCTGTGTGTCTGGCTGGGCTTTAGCTCCTACCCTATTTCCTTGAGACTTTCCTATATCTTTAGAACAAATTCTCCTTAAGCTGTGTTGATAGGGTTTCTGTCATCTGCAATCAAAGGGATCCTAGGAAATGGCTGAACTAGGCCTGATCCTGGAAAGGTTTGTTTCCCAAGTGTTCACTTGGGTGTATCACAAATAGGAGCCAGAAAGCTATTTCAGCTTTGAATTATGCCTCAAAGGGCAAATAGAGTGCGTGATCTTGGCTGGCCTAGGGGCTCCAGTGGTGAGTGTTGCCAGCCATGCACCCTGTGAGCCCATCTGTAACCACATGACTGTGCCCATACCAACTCAATGCCTACTTCCCTTTCAGTGGGATAAAGACAAAAAAAAAAAAAAAAACCTTGTGATTTAGAAAAATAAGATCTTAGGGCACCTGGGTAGCTCAGTCAGTTAAGCATCTGCCTTTGGCTCAGGTCATGGTCCCAGGGTCCTGGGATTGAGTCTCCTGTTGGGCTTCCTGCTTAGTGGGGAGTCTGCTTCTCCCTCCCTCTCTGCCCCTCCCCACCGCTTGTACTCTCTCTCTCTCAAATAAATAAATAATCTTTTTAAAAAAATAGAAAGAAAAATAAGACCTTAGCCTTTCCATGAGGCCACTGTGTGATGGTGTAGGACAAGGACTCATGCCAAAATTTAGCCTGCATTTTCCCCTCTCACGTGTTCTCTTCTCCCTAGAGTACTCTTGGTTCTTTCAGGAATTACAGCTGCACCCCATCCCCCTGCTGTTGGAAATCTGGAAGCCAGTTTCTCCTTAATGTCTCTTGCACTTGACCCTACTTTT
This sequence comes from Canis lupus familiaris, assembly GCF_011100685.1. NCBI lineage: Eukaryota > Metazoa > Chordata > Mammalia > Carnivora > Canidae > Canis > Canis lupus. The sequence goes on along the minus strand of NC_049228.1, from coordinate 65,186,538 downwards.
CCATTGTCTCTGCCAATCCCAAGTCTTACTGCCTGTTGTAATAGTCCTACATTATTGCCCCCGTGCCTTTGCATGACCCAAAATGTTCCTTCTCACATGTACACTAGAGTCCAAGTTCAAATATCACCTTCTCTGTGGGGCTTCCTTGACCTCTAGGATTTGGCTGTTCCCTGCTGACGCAGACCTCCACCCTGAGATATTAGAGAAGGAACTATGCAGGGATCAGCTGTGTGACCAGAGGCACGTCACCATGCTTAACTTTTCTGAGCCTGTGTCTTTATCCATCAGGCAGGATAAACAGCAGGGCTGTGCTGAGAATTCAATAAACTAGCATGTAGAAATGACTATTTCAGGACTTGCACGTAAAAGGGAACCCACTCTTGTTCCTTTTGCTCTATCTCCCCAATTTTCTCAGCAGGTTGTTAACTCTTTAAGGCCTGGGACTTTGCCTCACTTTGAGTGCCTAGCAGAAAGCATGGCATAGAGCAGCTCAATAAACATATAAATGGAAGAATGAATAAATATCCCTCTTCACTCCTTTAGACTCTCTGTTCAACCCCAAATGCACATTTGCCAAATTAATGCTCTGTCCATTTGGCTCTTGACAGGTTACTTCTTGTTTAAAAATCATCTATGGGGGCGTCTGGGTGGCTCAGTCAGTTAAGCGTCTGTTTTTGGGTCAGGTCTTGATCCTGGTCCTGGGATGGAGCCCAGCAACAGGCTCTCTGCCGGGGTGGGGGTCGTGGGGGTGGGAGGTGCTTGCTTCTCCCTCTCCTTCTTCCTATTGCTTCCCCTGCTTGTGCTCTGTCTCTGTCAAATAAATAAATAAATTTTTAAGAAAATCATCTATGGCTCTCTACTACCTATAGGCTCAAATTCCTTATTTTATCTTATTTATTTATTTTTAAGATTTTATTTTTAGAACACCTGGGTGGCTCAGTGATTGAACATCTGCCTTCAGCTCAGGGTGTGATCCCGGGATCCGGGATTGAGTCCCACATTGGGCTCCTTGCACAGAGCCTACTTCTCCCTCTGCCTGTGTCTCTGCTTCTCTCTGTGTGTGTCTTTCATGAATGAATAAATAAAATCTTAAAGAAAGAAGATTTTATTTTTAAGTAATCTCTATACCCAACTTGGGGCTGAGACTCACAACTCTGAAATCAAGAGTCACATGCTCTGCTCACTGAACCAGCCAGGCGCCCCTCAAATTCCTTATTTTAGATTCAAGGGTTTCATGATGTGGCCCCTATATTCTGTTTTTCAATTTTATATCCCACTATTCACTGCTACAATTCTTTCAATGTAACCGTTCTGGCCAGTGTACTCATTCCCAGTCACATCCAAAAAGTCCTTTCCTTTCTTATCCTTCATTCATTCTCAACCCCCTTACCAAAAGGCATTTCCTTCATCTGCATCCTACTCAACAACAGCAGAGAAAGCTAGATGCCACTTAATATCCATAAAGAAACAGAAAAAAGTCCCCAATAATTCCACCATTTCTTTGGGCACATTTTATTCCAGAATTTATTTCCATGCATTTAAAAATATTTTTAAAAATTGTTAATTGAGAGGCACAGTTCCTATAATGACCACACGCTTATTTATACTTAGATAAACAAAACAAGCAAATAAAAATCACCATAATCCTGCTGGCCAGTGATTTAACTCTGGTCACAATGTAGCCTTTAGATACATATTAGTATTTAAAACAATAATTCCATTCATTGTTTACAAAGTTGAGATACTGTGATCTCTCTAGTTTCTATTCTGCTTTATTTGGTTAGCATTATTTAAAAAAAAAAAAAAAACATTGTTCATGTCATTAAGAAAGCTCAGTAAAGATAATCTTTTCAAAAATAGAGGCACAGTATCCCATTGTTTGAGTAAACCATAATTTACTTAGTGTTTCCAATGTTCACATTTAGGGCTACTTTTTTCAAGTTTCCTTTATGTAAAATAATGCTGCAATGAATATTTTTGTGCATAAATCTTTGACCTTGTTTCTCAATAGCTTCTGAGGATTATTACATTAACTACATTACTGGGAGCCTGGCTGGCTTAGTTGGAAGAGCATGCAATTCTTCATCTCAGGGTCCTGAGATCAAGCCCCACATTGGGTGTGGAGCCTACCTAAAAGAAAAAAAAACAAAAAAAACAAAAAGCAACAACACATTTCTGGAGTGCTTACCACGTACCAAGCATTTACTGTACTGTTAGTGCACTGAATCCTCATAACAATGCTAAAAAGTAGATATTATTCCCATTTCACATATGACAACACTGAAGTACAAATCAGTTACATGCTCTATATACTCAAAGCATAATAGTGGGGGCAAAATATAACCTAGCCAGTATGACCCCAAAGCTCATGCTCTCTATCATGAACCTTTTTTTTTTTTTTTAAGATTTTATTTATTTATTCGTGATAGACATAGGAGAGAGAGGCAGAGACACAGGCAGAGGGAGAAGCAGGCTCCACACAGGGAGCCCGACGCGGGAATCGATCCTGGGACTCCAGGATCACGCCCTGGGCCAAAGGCAGGCACTAAACCACTGAGCCACCCAGGGATCCCCTATCATGAACTTTTTAAAGCTCTTCATACATATTGCTACCGGACTTTTCAGAAAGGTTGTTCCAATCAACACCACCAGCAGTATGAGTGTCTATTACTCTTAATCATCTGTCTTTCTTCCTTCCTTGCTTCCGTGCTCTTTCCTTCTTTCTTTTTCTTTTTGAAAGATTTTATTAATTTATTTGAGAGAAAGAGAGAGTACACGCAGAGGGGAGGACCAGAGGAGAAAGAAGGAGAAGGAGATAATCTCCAGCAGACACCCTGCTGAGTGCAGAGCCCAGACAACAACCGACTTGGGTCTTTATCCCAGGACTTTGAGATCCTGACCTGAGCCAAAACCAAGAGTTAGATGCTAAATGGACTAAGCCACCCAGGTGCACCATTAATCGTCCTTCTTTCGAGGGATTGCCAGGCATTAGCATTTCACCTTCTGTGAGTCCTCTCTTCATGTCATTTGCGCACTTACCAGTCAAGGTTACCATGGATCACCAATCGGCCCAGCTGAACTTCCCAGTGGCAGGCAAAGTGGTGCTGTTTCTCCCAGAATCTGGGCACATCCAACCCAGTCTGATGTGACAATGACCTAAGGAAATGCAAACACTATAAAATAATGCTGTTATGGGGGTTTGGGGGGGACAGAGAGCCCTGTAGGCCTGCCTGTTTATTCAGAGTTTAGAGGAGCCTTCATCCGAGGCCTGTGCTCCCAGGCCGTATGTCTGTTGCATGTTTAGCAGCTGTGATTACAGGAGAAGTGCTTTCTTCTCTGTTCATGAGCTAGCTGTGCATGCATACCAGTATAATTTTTTTCAAAATGGTTTAATTTCAAAGAAAATGAAATGAAGAGTTTGCTATGATTTAAGTATAAAGGTACTACAACAAAGATAATACATTGATTTTTTTTTTCTTTAAAATACTAATACCATAAGAACTGCTCAGTTGGATGAGGGGTGGCATTATGGGCATGAACAATGCCCTGCTGGAAGACTGAGGACATCTTATGGAAGCATCTGAAATGTATTTACCTAACACAGTCTGATGCCAGATTTCTATCATGTCCTCTGCCCACTTGCTCAATAGCATGCCTCTCTGGGGTTCCGTGTAGAAAGACACACACAGCCACCACTCACAATCATCCACTATGTGCTAGACACTTGGGAAATGTTTTACACATGCCCTGGCTCTAACCCGCACATGTAAGGTAGGTAGGACTTGCTTTTGCCTTGAGATGGAGAAGCTGAGGCCCAGGGGTCATGGGGTTAGAGAGAGAGTTGGGATCTACAAATTCAAGCCTGTGTCCTTTGGCTGTGGCCTCCTCCTGTTATGTTTGTGGGATCGGCCACTTCACCCTAGATGGCTCTCTCTTCTCCTTAGCTTCATTTCTGATGGATTCCTGATGGATTCCTGATGGATCAGAGGAATTTGAAGAGTAAAGACATTTGCACTATTGTCTTTGGATATCTACCCTAAAAACATTGTGGATATGAGGAAGGGTTTTACTGAAACACATCTCTCCAGATTCATGAGATACCTAAATCCATCCTTGGCTTGAACTATTGCCCTTAATAAATTAGTAACACAGGCTTATGTGACTATTCATACAGTCTAAGGACGTGCCCCATCACCTATGTTTCTCAGCTTCTCATATAAGTTATAAAAGCCTGGAGGCCCTACATCATCCGAGGCAGGGACTGTAGTAAAATACCATTCTCCCTCTGTCCTCCGCATAGTGTGAGGGGTCTGGAGGCAAAATGCTCCTATGTGGGCCTAGGTGTGGACAGTGGCAGGGTCTGCAGGTACCAACCACGGAGGGAAGGGCAGGACTTCATGCACGACAAGGAGACTTGGAGGATCGCACTATGGCAGGAAGTCGCAGGAATGCATCTTCCCTGGGCATCTCCTGTGTAGGAAGAGGAGGGTGTCTTAAGTGGCTGGTGGTAGGGGCAAAGGCTGAAATAACCTCTGTTTTAGGAGGTATGCTGGGGTTTAGCTGAACCCCATGCCTACACTCTTTCTTTCAAATACTGATGCATTTTCGGTGACAATATGGACGTAGCTTTCTTTGCCATTAGTTTGAGGGCTCCAGGACAGGATCACACTCCGTTCTCCTTGGTATTCACAGAGCCTAACACAGAACCTAGCATGGGATTGGCATTTAGTAAATACTGAGATGAGGACCATGAGTAAGTCACCTTTTATGATCTGCTATATGTGACTCTATGTACTCACTGACTTCAATTCTTCTTTAAATATCTGAGCTTCTAGTCAAGTCGAATTTAGATGTTGCATTTGGTCTCAGATGTCCTGGAGAAATTAAGGAAGGAAATTAAAGTATCTGTGCCAAATTGTAAAGGGAAAACAGTGACACCCCTCGTAACTCACTGCCTGTCTCCCTGACCAAGAGAAGCGAGAGAAACCATCAAAAATCCCCATGGGAAAGGTAATTGCAGGGAGAAGAGCCGGGGTGTTGAGGGCCATGTCTTGGGCATTCTCCACTTTTACTCTTGGCAACGGAACTTTCATTTGACGAAGGGAAGCAGCAGTTTCCCACAGGCACTCTGCCTGTATTTTAGACCTACTAGCCTGGTGTGAGTTCTCGCCGTGCGCAGCAGCCTGGGCTTTTACGGAACATGCAGTAATAGAATCTGATCCAAACTGAAGGTGGCATCTGAAGTTTCTCGTGGTCTTGCCTCTCTGGCAGGACTAGTGAAAACAACAAAAACGTGGAACCTAAGATACTCTGGTCTTTGTTGTGTGTACCTTTTTTTATTTTGCGTTTTTCTAATAATAGCTGCCTACTTAAGATCCTCTGCTAGTTACATAATTTATATGATCACGAACCCCCACAACTCTGCAAGGTAAAATATTATGAAACCTACCTTTACAGATGGAGCAATCCATGCAAAAGGTTTATAATCTTCCCAAGCTGGGGCCCCCAAAGATCACAAGTCTGAAAGAACCTGAGCTGGCAGCAGAGCCCCTTGTTTCCACAGTGTCAGATGGCTTTTGTTCTGAGCGCCATCCACAGTCATCTCTAAGCTAATCTTCAGACCTCTTGTTCTGCAGAATTATTTTTTTTAAAGGGTCAGTGATTATTTGTAGGTTCTTTTTCTAATTGACTCCCATCCATGTCAATCAAAACCGTTGATGCATGCAGAAAAAGTTTTCAGAATGGGTACTGAAAAGGGGCAATATGAAACAGGGTGGGGGTGGGGGGATCCAAAACACAAAAAACCTTGGCAGATCAAGAATTACATTTCAAGTTCCAGTCCTTTTTGCTTGAAATCCAGGGAGGAATTTGCATGCAGAACTTCCTCTCTCTGAGGTGTCCTTTCCCTTTGCTCCTTAGCATCCAGGTCAGTTGAAATTCTGGCTCTTGGGCAGCCCCGGTGGCCCAGCGGTTTAGCGCCCCCTTCAGACCGGGGCGTGATCCTGGGGACCCAGGATCGAGTCCCACATGGGTCTCCCTGCATGGAGCCTGCTTCTCCCTCTGCCTGTGTCTGTCTCTCTTTCTGTGTCTCCCATGAATAAATAAAATCTTAAAAAAAAAAATTATGGCTCTTACCTCAGGCCTCCCCCGCAGGACCTCACTTCAAATAAAAGGGTCCTGCCTCATATTTTGATAACCTTCACAGTATTAGTGGGATTGCTCATTTGAGCACTTAATCAGAGTCTGCCTCCCATTTTTATTTAAATGTGCCCTGAGCTTTGGCTTTGTTTTCCACTATTTTTGCTCTAGGGGGCACAAGGGCAAAGGACTGCGCTTTTTTTTTTTTTTTCCTAGAGCGGTGGTGCTATGTTTCACTGTTCCTCAATAATATTTAATTAGTGATTAAGTAGTTGAAAAATAAGTGAATTTGGAATAAACCCGGGAGTAGGCAGATTGTGCTGGTAGAAATAATAACTGACTTTGTTAGAAAAGATTTTATTTATTTATTTATTTAAGGGGGTGTGGAGAGAGAGAGAGCTCAAGCACATGTATAGCAGGGATGAGGGGCAGAGGGAGAGGGAGATGCACACTCCCCACTAAGCAGGGAGTGGGACTCTGGGGTCCACCCCAGGACCCTGAGATCAAGACCTGAACCGAAGGCAGATGCTTAACCGACTGAATCATCCAAGTGCCCCAACAATTTACATTTTTAAAAGTACTTTAAGGTTTACAAATACGTCTGAATCGGTCTCATTTGTACCTCGGGATAACCTGCAAAGGGAACTGGCTTGGAGAAGTTGCTCTTGAAACTCAGATCCTCTTCCTCCAAAGTTTGTACTGCTTCCATGACAGTTGACTTTGAAGTTCAAATATAAGATTAAATCTGGAGATGGACCTCCCCATAAAACATCCTCACCAGCAGAGGGCGCAGGACCACGTATGGGTCTTTGGATATGACAGGTTTGTGTACTGGCTCAGCTATGAGCTAGATGTCATTGGGCAAATTATTTAATTTTACTGAGCCTCATCCGTAAAACATTGAGAATAACACACCACCGCCCCTCCTTGCAGGGTGCAAAGGGTTGGACGTGGAAATATTCTGTGGCTGGCACACAGTAGGTAAACAATAAACCGTATCTCTCATGATCCCTATATAAGAGAATCGATCACAGGAACAGTGTGGAGGTTAAATAAGATATTGATTCTTATTTGATGCTTTAATAAATATTTGAGATTAGTTTGCATGTTTGACACTTAAAATAGGCAAAGAGTTATATGAGATGGAGAAAGAAATGAAGATGGAAGAAAAAAATGACATTGCTGGCAGGAGTGTGAAGAAGCAAATTGGAACCACCTTTGGATGGGAAGCCTTGAAAACATGATGCTCCATTTGCCCCAGCATCTATTTAACCTAAGAAAATATTAGTGGATGGCAGCAAGATTTAGAAAAAGGAAGTCATCACCACTTTCTTTATAACAGCAAAAATGGAAACAACCTAAATATTTATTATAGGGTACAGGTTTAATAATTATAATCTCTCCATCGAACTGAACATCATGCAGTCATTAAAATGATTCTATAAAAGAAAATTCTAAATGAAAAGATGATCACAACATAACAAGCAAAAATCACAAGACGCGAACAGGATGCTTTGACTTGTTTAAAAATACAGGAGAAGTAAAAAGTTGAAGTTATCTCCACAGCAGATGAGATTGTTAGTGATGGGCAGCCTGGGTGGCTCAGCGGCTTAGCGCCGCCTTCAGCCCAGGGCCTGATCCTGGAGTCCCAGGATTGAGTCCCACAATGGGCTACCTGCATGGAGCCTGCTTCTCCCTCTGCCCCCCTCTCTCTCTCCTCTTTCTCGGTCTCTCATGAATCAAATAAATGAAATCTTTAAAAAAAAAAAAGATTGTTAGTGATGCTTTTTTATTAAAGCTCCTCTTTACCTACCTTATTCTCAAAATGTTGTACAATTAACATTTATCATTTTTGTAATAAAAAACGGGTATTTAACATGAACAGAGTTGGTGTCTTTCATTTAATACTGCCTGCCAGCACAGCCAGGCCAGTGGTCACACAAATTAAATTAATTGTAAGAAAGCCACTTGGAAGTTTCAAGGTAGTTAAACAAAACAACTAAACTCCTAATGAAATTTCACAGAGCTGGTCACCGAGTTTTGACTTAGCTGCTATATAAGGCTGCTATAAATAGATTCCCATTCTCCACTTTTTCAAAAAGGCCTAAAAATGGCATGAAATGCCTAAAAATGCCTAAAAATAAAGAGCCACACGCTATGTTTGTCCTAAGCAAATGTAACCTGAAACTCACCCATATCTCATATACTCCAGGTTGGCTGCACATCTCTGGACAGGGTGTATTTGCTCTACATTACTCAATTTACTTTCCTGAACTTGAAGTGGAGTGGAATTTCAATGTAGTGTTACCCATTAGTTCCAGGGCTAAATTTAAACCTTTAATTAAATTAATCCCTTGATCTTAAACACATTGCTTCTCCCTCTGAAAAGTGTAGAGAGGTGTCTTAGATGTCGCACAGCTTAATAAAGTGCATTTGGTAAGTCATCTCAAACACATAGGGAAACAGGTACTCGTTTTCAGATCGCTCCCGGTGCCCCCCCACCCCCATCCCGCCCCAACATACTCCTCTGCCAACACAGGCATTTGTTGGGGGTTGGGGCCGAGGTCCAGCATTCTCTGCCTCCTCCCAGTCTGCTGCTCTGGAACATCACCGAATCCTTGGGCAGGTACACATCTTAAGATATGGTAGGTGACAAAGGGATGTTTATTTTAAAAAATGACAGAAAGTAGCGGTCCATATCTTCCCCAGTTTATATGGGATAAAAAGAGATCAAAATCCACTAAATATGCAGGGTGACAGGGGGAAAAGGGTGTGAGGCCATCATAGCTTATCTCGGTCTTCACAGTAAAAATTGATGTTGGCCTTTGCTAAGAGATGAAAAGTGACAGCACCATCGAGTGGGGATGTGTAAATCAGCCCGCCCATACGGGAGATGTTCAGATGCGCCTGGGCTCTTATGCACCGAGGTGTGTGTGTGTGTGTGTGTGTGTGTGTGTGTGTGTGCGCGCATTGATCCCCGGGGCTGTACCCTCGGCCCCTCGGCCTGGGAATGAACGAGACACAACCGTAATAGTTCAGCGACCGCTTGGAGGTGGGGCTGTCCACGTAAAGGGCTGTGGATCCCCGCGCCTAACTATTAATAAGGACCTACTTCTCAGCGCCCAGGGGCAGCGCGGGGTCCAGTTAACAAGCTCGTGGGCCAAATCCCAGCGTCCCTCCAAGCACCCACCCTGCGCACCCACAGCTCTCCCGGACCGCATGCTCAAGCCCCGACCCCGGGCTCCGCTCGCACCACCAGCGCCCCCAATTCCCAGGGCGGGCGCGGCGGCAGAACGTGCTCGCCTCCCTCCGCCGGCCCCCGCGCGCCCCTGGAGCCACGCGCTCCCCCGCGCCGCCGCCGGACCCCCGGCCCCGCCACGCGTTCGGCTTTCCCTTCCTCCTCCTCCCGCCGCCTGCCTCCGCGGCCGCCGCCTGCGGCTTTGTTTTCCTCCCAGGTTCCATTCCCCACACGTGATACCGTGTTATTGCAAGGAGCGCTTCGGAGCGCGAGCGCAGGGCGCGCGCACCTATAAATACGGGCTCCCGGGCCGCGCCGCCAGAGCCCGCGAGGCGGCCGCGGAGGCGGGGAGGGCTCGCACCGGGTGGCCGGCCGGCGGCGAGCTAGCGCGCGACTCAGCCGGGAGCCGGCGGCCGGGAGCCGGGGGCCGGGAGCCGGGAGCCGGGACCCAGCCGCGCGCGTGGCCCGGGGCGGCCGCGTCCCCCGCCGCAGCACCGAGGGCCCAGCATGGCCCGCCCGCGGGGGGGCCGGGCCGCCGCGCACGCCGCCCGCGCCCCGCGCCCTGCCCAGCCCGGGTCACCGGCGCTCGCGCTCGCCGCTTAGCACTCGGGCGCCGCTCGCTTCTCCGGGCATCGCGGAAATATCGCCGCAGACGGACACAATGGCGGCGACTGCCGCCACCACGGCCGCCACCGCCGGCACGGCCGCCTGCAGCAGCGCCAGCAGCAGGGGCAGCAGCAGCAGCGCGGGCACCGACGCCGCGGGCACCAGCGGATTGCAGCCGCCGCCGCCGCAGCCCCAGCCCCAGCCGCAGCCCCAGCCCCAGCCCGCGGCTGCCGCGCCGGCCCCGCCGCCGCCCGAGCCCCCCAGGAAGCCGCGCATGGACCCGCGGCGCCGCCAGGCTGCCCTCTCCTTCCTCACCAACATCTCGCTGGACGGCCGGCCGCCGCTGCAGGACGAGGAGTGGGGCGGCGGCGAGGACAGCGGCGCGGCCAAGCCCGGCGCCGGCAGCGCCTGCGGCGCGAGGACTCGGCTCAGCCTGCTCGCCGCCGCCGAGCGGGGCGGCTGCAACGCGCTCACGGCGGCGGGCACGGCGGCGGGCACGGCGGCGGCGGCGGCGGCGGGATGGGGCCCCTGCCCCCCGCAGTCCGCGCCGCTGCCCGCCCTGGCCCCCGGCGGCCACGCTGCGGGGCTCGCGCCCGGGGCGCCCCGGGGCTTCCTGAGCCCCCTGGGCGCGGGCCGGGCGTCGGGGGAGCAGCCCCAGCCGCCCCGGCCGGCGCCTCCCGCCTCCTGCGCCCCGCCGCAGCTGCCCGACGCGCCCGGGAACGCCGGGCAGGAGGAGTTGGAGGAGGACGATGCCTTTTGCAGCGTGCAGGTGCCGGCGGCCGCCTTCCTGGGCTCCGGGACCCCCGGCAGCGGCAGCGGCAGCCGGGGTCGCCTCAACTCGTTCACTCAGGGAATCCTGCCCATCGCCTTCGCCAGGCCGACTTCGCAGAACTACTGCGCCCTGGAGCAGCCGGCCCAGGGGGCCAGCGCCAGCGCCTTGGAGCAGCTGCAGAGGTCCCGGTGAGTTGCAGGACGCGACGCGCACCCCCCCCCCCCCCGCGGCCCTCCGGCGGGCCCTCGGCGGCGGGACACGGGCCGCCCCCGCCTTCCCCGCGCCCTGCGGGATCCGGGGGCTTCGGGCCGGGACCCCGAACCGGGAGGGCGCGCGAAAGAGGCCGAGTCCGCAGGGCGTGTGCGGTCGCAGGTGTGTGCGCGAGTCCCCCTCGCGGGGCGGCGGCGTCACGCTCGGGCTGGAAGGTGCGGGAGTCGGTTCCAAAGCCGCACCCGGACCTCCCATTTGCAAGAGAGAGATCCCGAACTTCCAGAAACCCGGTCGGGATCCGGAGGCGCGCCCTCCCCGCGCCAGGCAAGACTTGGCGGGGCGCAGAGCCCGGCGGAGGGTCCGGCTGGTGGCGGCGCGGCGCGGCGCGTAGGAGCCCGAACTCCTGGAAGACACGCGGTGAACCCCTCCAGAGGGGAGTTCCTGCCTGCGCTCAGAGTTGTCCCGTGTCCCAGGAAAACGTGGGACTTTTCCTCTTGCTTTCCTGAGAACTAGAAAAGCCTTACATTTCCTAGCACCGGGCGGGCCTTCCGAGTTTGGGGACTGGGAATAATTGGGCTTGAAGGTGTTTTTTTTTTTTTTTTTTTTTTTCCCCCATCCAAGATGAATTTGCTAGAGCTCGTTTAAAGCTCGTATTTGCCAGTTTAAGTCATCTGCAGGTTTTAGGCATCTCAGCAAAACTATGAACATTTGCTTATTTTGAAGGAAATAGCTGGAGTTTGTCAACACATGTTCAGAGGACAGTTGGGAATTAGGTCTGTGTAAGGAGCGGGACCGAGTTGGGAAAAGAAGCGAGTGGGGAGCAGTGGAGAAATGCAGGCCTGTTTCCTGGGAGGGAGTATCCTCTCGTTAGTTAATAAGGCCTCCTGTGAAGTCACTTCTAGCCTGGGCTCCACCTTGGCTCAGTTATTTTAACCTCTGGGGGCCTTAATTTCCCCTTCTAAAATGGAAACATTTTGCAGGCTTGGAGGGAGGAGAACATTTTCTGTTACAGCCTCTCTCCTGTACTGCTCTCCCCAAAAGCTCAGGCTTTTTCTGGCCTAAGTAAGAAGGTGGCCTATTGGAAAACTTAACTTCCTCCCCCAACGGACAAATGGGGAAAAACAAGACAGGCTCATCCAGAAATTTGCTCTTGAGTTTCCTTCTTCCACACGGTGAAATCTTGACCCTGCCTGGTGTGTAGCCTCACGGTGTGATTGCTCATGGTTGCAGGGAGGCGCGTGGAATGGAGAGGCAGCGTGGTGATTGCATGGATGAATTAGCGATGCTGGCCACAGGTGACAGTCTGGCCCTGGCATTTCTTGTCAGAGCACGCATCTCCCCGCTAGTGGGCAAGTGCACAAGAGGGGAATCCCTTCTGGGTGATTGGTGCACACTCAGCAGCTTCTGGGCAGTTTGCTGTTACCGCTTGATACCACACACTGGTTCATAATGACTCTGTAGTTCGAGCGTAAGCCCAGCCGGGCCAGGGGGTCATGACAAGAATTGTACTAAACATACATGTTATTCTAAGCCAGTATGCAAGGCTGGCCTGTGTCTCATGGTTAGACAGATGTGTTCCTGCACTAGAAGCAGCTGGAGATCAGATTACCTCACACTTTGTCTCCAAGAATCTCATTTCTGGGGGATATGGAAGATTTTGTGTTGCTTTTTTTTTTTTCAAGATTATATTTTTAAGTAATCTCTACACCCAACATGGGGCTGGAATTTAGAACCCTGAAGTGGAGAGTTGCATGGTCCACCAGCTGAGCCAGCCAGGCGCCCCAGTGTTAGTATTTCTGATCAAAATAATAGCCAGAATTCAATCTCCAGTCTCATAAATATGAACTCCTTGGATGTTGTAGTGATCTCCTCACCCTCCCAGCACACACATTACGATGAGTCAGTCAGTATAAGGTGCTTCCTGACAGTCACATTCGTCCTACTACTTAGGAATTATCCGTATCTGGCAACTTGATAAGAGGCTTCTTTTTTTTTTTTTTTTTTTTTTTTATTACAGCTGTCAACAGAAACAGCATGAAATTTAATGTACAGAGAGGTGGTAAATGGGTAAAACAGGGATTTAAGAAAGGCCTTGAAGAGCCTTGCTTGGCCACAGCTGTTGGAGTGGTCATGAACTTAATCTTCTAGGATGCTTTGTTTCCTACACCATGCTGCTTTTGAGACTTTTGTCAGAAGCGTGCTGCTTTTATGATCACTACAGCCTACTTCCACCTGCCTAGGCTGTGTGATATAGGGTACAAACTCCTTGAATAGGGCCCAGGGCCAATTTACAAGAAAGCCATTGGCTTTTCCTGGTGGTCCTCCTTCAAGAAACCCTGCTAGGGTGGTTCCATATACTACTTCATGGGTGTTCTCTTGGGATGTCCTTTTTAAATCAAATTAAACCTTCCTTGGATGTGTCTCTTACTATTTAAGGAATTCCGTAGAACCTTGCTGCTCAAAAGCGTGGGCTCTGGAACTTGAGCTTCACCAGAGTTCTTAGAAATGCAAACTTCTCAGGCCCCACTCCAGATTACTTGAGTGCAAATCTGCATTTTCACAAGATCCCCAGATGATTCATATACAAATGAAAGTTTGGAAAGCATTGCCATAGTTAACCTGAAATCTGCCTTTTAGAATGAACTTGAGATGTCCTCTATTGGGTGTGTTATGATTATATAAAAATCAGAATTTCTCAGTCTAAAATCGTGAAACACTTTGTGTTCTTTCTGCCTGGACACTTGTAAAAACCAATCATTGCTTGTACTTGCAGACTTTAAAATATGACAGAGGAAAATTTCTGTGCCTAGGCCTGGGGACTATTTCTGTGCTTAGGGCTGGAAATTTGACATACATGTCATTGACTCTGCACAGCCACCCTATGTGTAGATTGTGCCACAGACCCAGTGTTGGCCGAGAGAGGAACCCGAATCTTTGACATCCAAGTCTGGATGGTGATACCTTCCATGTGGAAGGCCCTAGAACAGTTTTGGAGCTGTTGACTGTAAATGTTTGGAATACAGCAGGTCAGTCATTCTAGTGTGATTCTCTATTCTTTAGCCATCCCTCCCCACCCCCCACATATTTAATCTTTGTTTGGGCCCCTACCTTTTGCTCCTGTCTCCGTTGGACCGTCTGGGGAACTGTGTCCTGCGGGCCTGGGCATCTTCCAGCCTGGTGGACAGGGCTCCAACCCTGGGAAGCCAACATGCTGGGGTTTGCTCTCTGGCTAGGTGTCAGAGGTGGGAAGCCAAAAAGATGCCTTCTAGCTTGACATCCCGTTGTGTTCTCTGTTTGGGTGGTGCCAGCTGCATGGGGAAGGTGTTAATAGGTGAAAGGGAGTGTAAATTTATAAGGTGTGTTTTAAGGCTTCCTTTCACTTTAGAAATTTCATCTCTGGCAGCAGTCCTGGGTTGCTCCACCTCCTTGATCTTCTGAATGGCAGACAGCCTCCCAGAAGCACAGAGTCGAGCCTAGGTGAGCCAGCGGTGTGCCACCGGGCCTGACAGAGGACCCTGCACAGTGATCTGGGAATTAATTTAGAAAAACATGAGGGTTTTGCTTCTTCCAGCACCTGTGTTAGCATCGTGCCTTATGGGTGGAGAGTTAGCTCTTACGTGGGAAAGAGGGTGCGTGGTACAAAAGAACTCCCAAGTCTTGGGTTCAAATTCTGAAGTTACTGCGTGATCCTGGGCAAGTAATCAACCTTTCTGGGTCTGATTCCTCTAGAAAGCCTTGGCCTGGTCTTGGGCCCTTTCATGTGTGAATTGGGCTTACATAATTGCTGAGGGCTGACTCCGTGTGGGCGTGTCCCAAATGCTTGATATCCAGGCTTCTCAAATGTAAATATTTTTAGAATCATCTGGGACCTTGAAAAAAAAAATAGGGAAGATTCTGATCCTGCAGGTCTGGGAGAGCCTCAGTTCTGTATTTCTGACAGCTTCGTGGGATGCAAATGAGCACAGATTTTGAAAAGGAAGGCTTTACTGGGTACTGTGATTGTCCCGGTTGGTTGTAAGAGCAAGGAAACCAGGTGTCAGAAATATTAAGTAACATACTCAAGGTCACTCAGACCAGTTGGGGCAGAGCTCAGGCTGCTTTGGATCTTCTAACCGCCCCTCCCTCTCCTTTGCCCCATTGGGGTGAAGGTCCATGTGCTGTAACTGTAGTCCTTGTCTTCACTGAAAAGAAAAACACATGTGGGCTCACCAGGGGATGGACGTTTCCCCTCAACTTTGTCACCTCCCTGCTTTGTGACATGAGGCACATCACCACTCCATGTTCCTGTTGTAAGCCACCTGACCTGTCTGGATTTTAGAAATCCGTACAGGACTTTGGTCTCCTCCGGCAATAAGCAAACCCAGGTTATTAAGCCATCTTTCCAGCAACATGAACTGTAGAGGCCAGAGCTGCAGTCCCAGGCAGGCCAGGCCCTGGTCTGGACGCTTACCCAAGACTCTGCGGAGGCTGTGCCCTGTCGGGGTCTGAGGTCAGTGGCCCGAGGTTCACCCGCTGCCCTCCCTCGTGCACTCACAAAGCCTGTAATGTTGTGGGTGAACTCAGAAGGGGAAATAAATCGGAAGCCTGCTCACCGCTGGCAAATACCCAGAAAGGGCAGCTAGTTCAAGTGTGACCTTTTGCCCTTTGGAAGGGGGCTGGGCAGCGGCAGCATGGCTCTGTCTCATGTCCCTACAGCTGTCCTGGGGAGCTCCGCCTGCATGGACTTTTTCCCATAGGAAGGAGAGCTGTTAGGTGGGGAGAGGGGCCCAGGGCAGGTCGCCTCTAAAGCACCCTGGGAAGGAATGGTGGGTGAGGCCAGGTGAGGTGACCTGTTGAGCATCAGGAATGCCAGTCCGCCCTTGGCAGCTCTGGATTCTGGGTCAGCCCTGGCTGTGCCCAGTAACCCTGGATGGGGTCACTTTACACCTTTAGCCTCAGTTTCCTCATGGACTTAGAGGGCTGGGTTAGATGAGCTGCCGCCCTTCCTGGCCTGGGGCTCTGAGTGGTTCAGCCCTGGGCCTGCCACCGCCGAGGCCGGGGTATAGGTATGTGTTTAGCTCGGGATGTGTAGGTAACCTAACCTTAGAATCGGCTGCAGAAGTGGCATCCACTTTGTCCCACGTGGGCGCCAGTTGGCGGGACGTGTGCTGACGAATGAGGGAATGAGTGGATTCCCCCCAGTGTAAGGGAGAGCTTTACAAACCCCTTCAGCTATACTCCCTCTGGCAGTGAAGGTGTCATAACTGGACTGGTCACTTGAAGAGGCCAGCCAAGCTGGAAGCCACTGCCTCATGAGTTGGTCAGTCTGCAACTGACACCACCCCATTGAGAAAGAGATCTGTACTAATGTCCTCTCTTGCTCAGGGGGGGTCATCAGGTTTGCAAAGCACTTTGTAGACCTTGATTCCAGCCTAACGACATGAAGGGGCAGGAATCCATGGTCACAGAGTGGGCAAAGGGTGACTTTGCAGGTGCTCTTGTCAGGTATGTAGTAGAGGAAAATTCTAGGTTGGATACTTACTGCCTTGTGTCATTTATTCAACAAACATTGAACAGCTCTCACTTATGAGCTGCCAGTGTGCTAATCATGGGAGATAGAGACCTGAAAGGTGGTCCCTGTCTGTTGGGAGACGTAAATAACCTAAGTGGGCCAATGAGCACTTGGTGAGAGCTGAACTTGTTATTCACTAAACGCCCTCTCCCCTGGGACCTGGCTCTGGGCCTTGACACAGTATTTTTATTTACCAAACATGTCCCAGGTGTTCTCCTAAGCGCTTGATGAGGATTAAGCAGGTTGGTGTGTATAACCATCCGCCAGCACTCCTGCCTCACCTCCATTGTGAGGCGGAGGGTCCCTGGAGCCCGGACACGCGGGCCAGGGGGCCAGGTTCAGAGGCAGGCGGCCTGGCCCCGGGGTCTGTGCCTTCACTGTGGCTTGACGCAGACTCATGAGCGCTTGTTCACCTGGGCTCAGCCAAACTGGGCAGGAGGTGTGTGTGCAGAGGGCACTGCTAGCGCCCTGTGGCTTCCTCACTTAGGTTTTTGGCTTTCTGGCCTTTTGGGGGGCTTCTGTGGGTGAGGGCCCAGAGGATGGGCCCGGGTGGACACAGATTCCTGAGACCCCAGCAGCCCAGTCCGGCCCAGAGCTTGCCCTGCCTCCCAAACTCTTCTCAGCCACATCTGGATTTCTCTCACTTCTGTTGCTGTTTTGATGTATCTGCTGCTTTACCAGATGCCTTACGTTGTTTACAGCGTGGAGGGAATAGGAGTGAGCCTGGCACTCCGGCACTGTTTGTGGCCCCAGGGCCCTGATGTGTCCTTTGTGACCATGACCACCAGGCTCCCACCTGCGAGATGGGAATAATACTACCTCCGTCTCGGTGTGTTTCCTTTGTTTGGACCCTCTGTATCTTCTCCCTCTGTATCTCTTTCCCCTAACTCAGGGGTCCCCTGACTGTGGCCCAGGGGCTGTTTATAAATAACATCTTCTGGGAAGCAGCCACACCCATTCATTTTTGTATTGTCTTTGGCTGCCCTGTTGCTACCAGGCAGCACTGAGTCCTTGTGGCAGAGACCACATGGTCCACAAGCCTAAACCATTTATTCTCTGGCTCCTTACAGAAGAAGTGTGCGGACCCCTGGCCCTCGCCCAGCACTCTGGACCTCGGAGGTGTGCATTGGTCCCTTGGCCCCTCCCTGGCCGCCCTCACTGCCCTTGCCTTCTGGAGGCTCCTGGCTTCTGTTTGGACTCACCCACTCCTCGTCCCTAGGCTGCTAGAGGGAACTTTCTGAAACCCATGTCTGACCCTGTCAGGTTTAAATTCCTTGTATTTCATGTGTGGCCACCTTCTGGCAGCCACCACAACCCCCCTGAACCAACCCCACCCCCATGCTGCCTGTCATGTCCATGCTGTGCTGGCTTTCCTCAGGACACCCCAGGCTCTGACTCTTCTCCATGGGAAGAGTCCCCACTCTCCACCCCACCCCCCCAGAGGCCCCTTCATTTCTGACCCATCACCCTGCAGAGCCCTCATGTTTGGCACCAAGGGCATTGTCTCAGAATTGACTTTCTGTCTTCCCTGTGGGTCTGTACCTGCTTGGCTGAACCCCTTTCTGGGTGTTGGTGCCTGGGGGGCGGGGCGGGGGGGGGGGCTTGTTGGTGATGACCTGGAGCTGGCTCTCAGCAAGGTGGAGGAGCTCCCTCTATAGAGCAACCACAGAACCAAACAAAACCCACATTCCCTGATTGTTGGTAAGGCAATTTGATCCCAAGACACTGACAGACCCTCTTAAAATTCTATGGGGCACTTTTTTTTTTTAATAATAAATTTATTTTTTATTGGTGTTCAGTTTGCCAACATACAGAATAACACCCAGTGCTCATCCTGTCAAGTGCCTCTATAGGGCACTTTTATCCTCAAAGCCTCCCCCTTTCCCCAGCAATCCTGGTGACTCCTCCCCCCAACAGCTTTTTTAGGTCTTTTTATTTTAATAGCAGTGGTCACCCCCAACCCTTTATTTGGTAAAACCGCCTCCCCCACCCCCTCCTTTCTCAGTTCTGCAATAAGTAACCTCAGCACGTGAATGTTGTGGGCGTGAGTCAGGTGATGTAAGCTGTACCCCCATCCCACCCACCCCACCCCTGCCCCGGGGGAGGGGAGGGAACAGGCATGGAGTTCTCAGTGCCTTTCAAAATCCTGTGCACTTCGCAGGCATCATTTTGTTTCATTTATGTAGCTATCCTGTGGAATAGGGATGCTGTGTCTTAGAGCTATGGAGGCTGAGGTTTGGAGAGGGTAAAGGAAACTTGCCCAAGGCCTAATTGGGGTCTAGAGTTGGGACTTCGACTCTGGTTTCTCTGGCTCCTAAGCGGGTTTCTGCTATAGACCCAGTGTGTGATAGCTGGCTCCTATACCGTGGTAGGACAACCAACTGGGGGATCTGAGCTGGTCAATACCCTGAATCAGTCCTGCTGGGATTATTTCCACCCTGGGAATCCATCAACTTTACAAGTCAGGGATTTCCCCCACCCCCAAGCTGGTTTACTAGCACGTGTATCAAGGCCACACCACCACACCACACATCGTTTCGTTCCATTCTCCCCCTGGGGGCTGTGCAGAATGTCACCAGCAGAGAAAGTGTTGAAAACCAGAGGTTTTTTTGTTTTTTGTTTTTTTGTTTTTTTTTTTTTAAATAAGAATCTGTTCCTTCATACGATTTTGTGAATTTCCCCAAAGGCCACCCCCCCACCTACTTTCCACCTCAAACACTGGACCCCCCTCAAGTTTCAGCCTACTTGCAATTTAAAAACCAAGCCTTATCACAGACACAGTGGAGCTCAAACAGACCATTTAGCATTACGTGTAGGAGTCACAAAAGTATCAGGCATTCTTCCCTTTTACAAACTTTGTGATGCTGTATTTTTGTTTTTGTTTGGTTTTTAAAAGCTTCCAAGAACACATAACTAATCAGTTTCCTGGGGTTTTTTTCCCCCCTTTTTGTTTGTACTAGCATTTTGGATAATTGCATACTAGTTTATATTTAACAGGGTTATCATTAATGTGGTTTGGAGTTTATTGCTGCACATTTAGTTACAAAGGCAAAAGCTTGTAAAGCAGCACATGCAAATACTGGAAGTTTAGGACTTGGACTATTATGATATGTGTATGTGTGAAAGGGCCTGGTCTTATGCTTGATGATTAAGATCTTATTTATTTATTCATGAGAGACACACAGAGGCAGGGACACTCCCTGTGGGGAGCCTGATGCGAGATTTGATCCCAGGACCCCAGGATCACGACCTGATGCTCAACCACTCAGCCACCTTGATATAAGGCCAGGGTGTACTATCATGGAATTGAACCTAAGTTCAACCTAAGATTGAACTTAGGTTCAATTCCATGATAGATGACAAACCAGGAAGAAAATAGTAAAATATCGAGAATGCCAAAGATGCATAGCACATTGGCTTTTATTTTAAAGCACTTTACTCATTAACCCGGTGATTTATAAAACCAATGTTTATTACCTGGTGTCTCCTTTGATTGTCTTAGGAAGGGGGTAGGGAAGGTCAGGAACTGGAGGTCAGGCAAAGTCTCTAGTTTTGCTTAAGGACAAACGGCATGCCAGAGGACAAATGGTTGGTCTGATGTTGAAAGTAAGTATTACATTTAATGAGTTGAATAAGGTTTGCTTTTGGAGGGAGAATAAATAATGAAGAAGGAAGATTACTGATGTCCAAGGTCATGTGGGGGTAATTGGGGGACTCGATTTTATCCATCACAAAACAAAACCTCTGATGATATAAGTTCTGTTTGCTTGTTCAGGGCTCTACAGTTTACAGAATGTTTTCATATATAATATTTTCATCCAGTTTAAAAAGGCAATGTGGTAGCCGCTTTTATAAAATAGGAAGTCAAGCCTATTAAGAACGAAGAGGTCCATGGTCATGAACTGTGTGTGTGGCAGAGCTGGAATTTTGTGTTCAGTGTGCTGAAGTACAAAGAAATATTGTGCCATAGTTTTGGCTAGCCAGTGCCTCTCAGCAGGCGGGGGTGCTGATTTTCACGTGATAACCTCTGGGGCAGGCCCAAGAAGCCTGGTTGTGGAATATTTCCCCAGTAACAACCTCTTGCTCCAACTCCTAGTTTGGTGGTATTCCTGCTTCCTTGCCCCTTGCTGCTGGGCCTCCTCCTAGCTCACTGGGTGAACGGAGTCCAGACTGGAAAGACCAGCTTTGGAGTTGGACGGCTCTGCAACGTACAATACTTTGAGGCACCTCATTTCACCCCTCTGAACCTCAACATCCTCATCTGTAGAATGGAGATAATGCCTTTGAGATATTGCAAGCACTAAACTAAGAATGCAACATGAAGCACCTCACAGAGGTTTGGCTCTTGGTAGTCGATCAGTGAAAATAAGAGCTGGTAATTCCACTCAGAATTGCCCTGTGCCTTTTCTGGTCTGTTGAGAAGTAGTTGAGCCACTTGACAGGGTCTGCTAAGATCATCTGGAACACAGTTGTTTGCCTTGGTGGAGCTCATGCTATGGTACACTGAACAGATAATTTGCGGCGTTGTTTTAATTTCATAAATAGTAGTAAAGTAAAATCAGAGCGATGAAGGAAAACAATACCCTTTCCATTAGGGCCTGCATTTTGCCTCTGTTTACACTGGAGTCTTGACAGTTTCCATTGCCAAAATGTCTCAGGGACAGGGAAGCAAGGAGGGCTGAATTCACATATTCAGTGTTGTACCCTTGGAGCAGCAAAGTGGCGAGGTTAAGGGCGACAGCTGATCTGGCCTGCACGCAGGAAGATGCTGCCCGGGACACACACGGGACTGCTACCTCCAAAGACAATTCTAGAAGATGCACCTTTGCTTGCTCCCTTTGCAGAAGCCATAGCCTCATTCTGTGGTCTGTGTGTTGCCTGCCCAGCCTCCTTTTCTAAGCAGGATATCCTCTTGAGTGTGAGGGACCTTGGGGCACCCCTGGGGCCCATGTGGTCATGACCATGGAGTCAGTTGGGTGCTTCTCTGGTGGTTTGGCCTCCTCCCCTTCCCCTCACTGTTCATAGGTCCCTTTGCATGTGGCCTCAGCTCCTTTCTTTGAATAGAGTTAGAGTTGAGCCTTTGTCTATGGCTCCCAGTGTGGCTTGGCATTGGGTTGGCAGCAACCCACACCCGTCTTTGTGCTAGGTTGTTCGCACGCCTCTGTGTGGACAATCAAGTGGGTTCACTGTTCATAGATCAGTGGGGCCAGTGCCTGCCTTCTAGGAGAGAACTATAGCCCAAGGCAGCTGGGCTCCCGGGTAGCAAGAGAGGTCAGAGTCCGGCAGCTGTTCCTACAGGGGGAGCAGAGGACCCTGAAGCTGGGGCTGCAGGCAGTGTGATGGCACAGCTCACTAGTACTTAGTTGTGGACATGAGCTTTATTTCAGAGGAAGGAGGGAGGCTTTTGAATAGGGGCAGTGTGAGCAGAGCTGGATTTTTGACAGCCGGAGGCAGGTCAGGAGGAGGAGGATGGATACAGAAGTACCTTATGTTTTTAGCCCTTTTTAGAAAATGTTATTTATTTGACAGAGCACAATTAGGGGGAGCAACAGGCCGAGGGAGAGGGAGAAGCAGGCGTCCTGCTGAGCAGGGAGGCCGATGTGGGGCTTGATCTCAGGACCCTGAGATTATGACCTGAGGTGAAGGCAGATGCTTAACCTACTGAGCCACCTAGCTGCCCCGTCTTTAACCCTTTTGGCATCCTAGTTGTCACTTCAGAAAGACCTAAGGTGTGTGTGTCCCAAAATTTTCGTCTTTAGGGAGTTCATCTGCTTTTTACACTTGCAGAATTTTAGGAAGAGTATCAGGAGGTTCATGGAAGCTTGAAAATTTCTCCCTAAGGGAGGGGGGTGAGATCAGTGATGAAACTGTTGGAGGGGTCCCAGAGGACAGTGGGGGCCTCTGACCATCACAGATACGTGATGCTAGCCTGTCATCGTGACATGGATGGAGGGCATGCCCCTCAGTGGCAGCATTACCGGTAATCTCTGAGGTCCCTTGGGTCACCTGCCTCTGCAACCTTTGAAATGTGTACTGGGTTGAATAATGTCCCCAGCATTCATGTCCACCTGGAGCCTCAGAATGTTGACCTTGTTTGGAAGTAGGGTCTTTTCGGCTGTAATTGGTTAAAGGCCTACTGGAGTAGGGGAGGCCTCGAAGCGGGGGGCTGGTGTCTTCATAAGAAGGCAAACATGAACACAAGAGACAGAGAGGAGAACACCAGGGAGGATGGAGACAGAGACTGAGCAAGGCATCTATATGCCAAACAACTGCCAGCAAGCACTAGAAGTGGGAAGGAGCAAGGAAGGACTCTTCTCAAGAGCCTTCAGGGGTAACCAGCCCTGCCGATACCCGGATTTTGGATATCTAGTCTCCTGAACTGTGAGGAAATCAATTTCTGTTTTTCGAAGCTGCCCAGCTTGTGTTACTTTGTGATGGCAACCCTGGGAAACACCAGAATGGCGGTGTCTCAGAGTCAGACTTGGATCCGGTTCTCTGCATGTGTGGACCAGCCTTCCTCTTCCTGGCCAGTGGGAAAGGACAAAAGTCCCAGTGCACAGCCCGAAGGCATGTCTCTATGTGGCTGGGGCACTGTGGAATTTGGGGAGGAAAACCTAAACTCTGTGGTGAACAGTTCTAGTTTTTTTTTTTTTGTTTTTTGTTTTTTTTTTTAAAGATTTATTCATTCATGAGAGACACAGAGAGGCAGGCTCCATGCAGGGAGCCCGATGCGGGACCCGATCCTAGGACTCCAGCATCATGCCCTGGGCTGAAGGCAGACGCCCAACTGCTGAGCGATCCAAGTGTCCCAACGGTTCTAGTTTTGATCAGTTCTTTTGTCATAGCGGCGGACCAGTCGTTCTCAGAATGTGGTCCCTGGGCATCACCTAGGATCTCATTCGAAGCGCAGCTTCCCAGGCCACACCCCAGCCATCCTGAATCGGACATTCTGGAGCTGAGGACCAGCCGTTGCTGTGGAGAAAGCCTCTTGTGTCTCGAGCTTTATTGTACCTCCTGGAAGGTGTAAACAGTGTCTGGTGTAATGGGACCTCTTTTTATTTTGCTTCAACACAGTTATCCTAGTGTGAATCAGTGGAAGTTCTCTCCTGGTGCCAGACTCTGTTGAGAGCCCAGGTAATTCGGGTTTGAAGCTCCACACAAACTGCTTTAGCCTCTGCCCCACCCCCCCATCTGTCTGGTGAATTCTACACCTGGCTCTTTCGCATTAGTTTTCCCTGCCTCCTCTGGCATCTCATTTTGGAGGTCTTAGCATTTTTATTTATTCATGAGAGACAGACACACAGAGGCAGAGACACTGGCAGAGGGAGAAGCAGGCTCCATGCAGGGAGCCTGACGTGAGACTTGATTCCAGATCCCGGGATCATGCCCTGAGCCGAAGGCAGACCCTCAACCACTGAGCCACTCAGGCGTCCCCATCAAGCAATTCTGAAGAATGCTATGGAGGGAGTTGTTGTGAGTCTGTCTGCATCTCTTAAATCTAGTGGCCGGGAAAGGTTTTTCTAAGATAACAAAGCAGTTAGCCAGTCAAGATGGGACATAGGGGTTTCAGGCATCGAGAACCATGTGTCCTGGGGCCCATAGATGGAAACATGATTGATGTGTTTAAGGGATAAGGCGGCCAGGGTAGTTGGACCATGGTGGATGTGGGGCCAAGGGAGCTCAGGCCCCAGAGTTGGGCAGGGATTGTAATCCGCCAAACCTTGTAGAACATGGTGGGGAGTTCCCACTGCCCCCCCCTTTTTTTTTTTTTTTTTTTTTTTCATGAGAGGGAGAGAGGGGCAGAGGGAGAAGCAGGCTTCGTGCAGGGAGCCCAATGTGGGACTTGATCCCGAGTCTCCAGGATCAGGCCCTGGGCTGAAGGCGGCGCTAAACTGCTGCGCCACCCGGGCTGCCCAGTTACCACTGTCTTACAGCTGCAGTTGAAAGCTGTTGGAGAACCAGATAGGGGAGTGGTGCTCTCTGGCTTCTATTTCAAGGGCCCACTGACACCTGTGTGGCAAATGGATTGAAGGAGGTCAGGCTTGGATGTGGGGAGACATTTGGGAGCCTCTTGCCTTCAGGTGAGTATCCTGCCAAGAGACACGGTGGCCTGGCCGAGGGTGGAGATGGCAGGGGTAACGGACTCCAGATGGAATAGAATGGACAGAACTTGCAGGTGACTTGCTGGTCCCTGGTGTCATAGAGCTTACGTCCAGTTGGAGAGAGATGTGGATAATCTCCCAGCAAGTGTAAGACGGCCGCCGTGGTTGCATGTTAAAGCAGGGAGGTCCCTGGTCCTGTCACAGCCTGCCATCAGTGCCACGGTGTGTCTGACCCAGCTGTGGTGGGGAAGGCTGGCTTGTGGGCGTGCCTGCTGAGCTAAGGTCTGGAGGGTGAGCAGACATTGGGGCCGGTGAGCAGTTGGCGGGGCGTGGAGGACTGCGCAGGCCCCAAGACCAGCCTGGGAGCCCCAGAGGAAGCCGACCAAGGGCCAGTCTAGAGCACAGAGAGTAAGAAGGGCGAGTGAACTCAGGGCCGCGCTGGGGATGTTGATTGTCACCGTGACACTGGTCGGGAAGCCATCAGAGGGTTTCCATCAGGGTGGAATCATTTCCAAAACCTTGGTTTGGAAATGATTATGCCGCTGCAGTGTGGAGGAGGATGAGATGAGGGGAGCCTCAGGTGGGAAGGAGGAAACCAGGGTCCACCGCTGGGTTTGATCGAGGAAGGAAAGGAAGTGGTGGCCACTTTCGTGAGGGTGGTGGTGATGGGGCGGGGTGGAGAGGTGGGCGGGTTCCACAGGGGTTTAGGACTTGGAGGTGGTTTGGCTGTGGAGGGTGGGAGAGAGGGGGGCATCCAGGGCCACGCCCAGGCTTCTAGTGGCATCCCTTCCGTCTCTGGGACGGGGTAGGGCACAGACACGACCCAGTGCTGTGAGATTAAAGGGAAAACCTGTAGACCTGAAGAGGACCTTCTTTCTTCTTCTTTTTTTTTTTTTTTTTTTTAAGATTTTATTTATTCGTGAGAGACACACAGAGTGAGAGAGAGAGGCAGAGACACAGGCAGAGGGGGAGAGAGAGAGAGGAGGGAGGGAGGGAGGGAGGGGCAGAGACACAGGTAGAGGGAGAAGCAGGCTCCATGCAGGGAGCCCGACATGGGACTCGATCCCGGGTCTCCAGGATCACACTGCGCGGGCTGCAGGCGGCACTAAACCGCTGAGCCACCGGGGCTGCCCAGCCTTCTTTCTTCTTACTGTCTCTGTGCTACCCTCTCCCTCACCACCCCAGCTATGCTTTTACTCTCCAGAGTTTGAAGTGACCTATCTGTAGGATCATAAATAACTCTTTGAGTGAAGATGCATACATTTCCTTGTTCTTCTGACATGGAGAAGGATAGTCTGCTTAGGCAGAGATGATCTCAGGTTTAATGCTCATTCCCAAGTTTTTTGACCTAAAAATTCTAATCCTCTTTTAAGGTAAATGATGAACATATCAACTTAAAAAAATACCCTAAAGCAGATTGTATTCATTTAATTTCAGTTAAAGACTTGAGTTAAAAAATTTTTTTTGAGATTATATTTATTCATTAGAGATACAGAGAGGTAGGGACGTAGGCAGAGAGAGAAGCAGGCTCTCTGTGGGGAAGCCCTAGGTGGGACTTGATCCCAGGACCCCGGGGTCAAGACTTGAGCCAAAGGTAGATGCTCAACCCCTGAGCCCTTCAGGCGTCCCTAATTGCTTTTTATTAGAGAAGAAAATATCCTTGGGTGAGATAAGATTTTCCAAACAATTCCTAGTTCAGCTTGTGCCTATTGCAGTTTGTTACCAGGTGCTGAAATCCAGATGATCTGAACGTGGGGGATGGGGATAAAGATACATTCTTCAGGACTAAAAGAGCCACCACTTGAGAATCTGCATGATGGCTGGCTGCAGGGATTCAGTGTCGGGGTGACTTCGTACTTGCTCCGTGATTCAGTGTAAGGCCAGGATGCTGTGTTAATATTTCAGCACAATTGTGTCTCTTTCTTGTTTTATTGGTGGTTTTTCATCATAATGGCATGTTTACTGAACACTGACATTCTGAGCTGAACATTGACATATGGAAAGCACTTCACATCCCAGATCTGCCGTTTCCTGGGTGTGACCTTGGGCAGATTCTGTAATCCCTGTGGAACCCAGTTCTTATCTGTAAAGATGAGGAAATAGTATTTAATAATCAGACACCTCACGGTATGACTGCCAAGATTAAATCCAGTGATTTCTGTAGAGCACTTAGCACAGCGCCTGGCATGTAGTTAGTTCTCAGTAAATATCCAATGTGATTATTGTATCCCATATACTCTGCTGGTGCTCTGCATATCTTGTAGGGGCTGACATCACCCTGTAAATGAGGGAACTGAACTCTAGGGAGCTTGCTTTTCCCGCCAAGTCACGTAGAGCTCGGCAGAGCAGGGATCCTGTCTAACCTATGAGTCCATACTCCTGCCACTGTGCATTATTGGCTGTGACACGTGCATACTTTTATCCAAACACGTTTTGTGACCTTCCTGACCAAAATGGGTTCTGTTTGAGAATTCAGGTGGTGTTTCTTGACGCTCATACTGCTCGACACTTTCACTGTCTAAGAATATATGCTGATGTTTGAGTCATTTACCGATTCAGCCCATGTTTGACTATGGATGTGTCAGTAGGGAGCAACTATGAGTAGATAGTGACGAAACCAGATTGTTTTAATTCAGCCCTGTTTGCATCGAATGCAAGTGAATAACTGAGGCCAGGCAGATTGGAAAAGATGGAAATGATATATTTCAATCCAGTCTCCCAATCTAGATACACCCTCTCTGCAAGCTGCATTTCACAGAGCTGGAAAGAATTTAGCCTGTAGAGCTTATTAAGAGGTGTGACATTCGTTATGTGTGACTCTAGTTCTTTCGGAGCCAGGAAAATAAAAGTCAAGATTGGAATATTAAGGAAATGGATAAGATACGTGCAGACTGGTGAAATCTGGGCAAAAAAAAAAAAAAATATTTACACGGGAGTTCAGCTTTGATTTTATATTGTCACAAATTGTTACCAGATGCCTGCATTTCAGACAGACTCCCGAGCTGATCTGAGAGTGTGAGTTGGAAAACAAATCGCTTTGCCATTTGGAATGCTGATTGATATTTTAGAAGTTTCTTTTTGTTTTCAAAGGGAAAATAATGCATATTCCAGGCCTAGCAAACAGAACTTTTATAAATGGCAATTAACAGAAGATGCCCAAGGGAGGAAGTCTCCAGTTTCTTTTTATAACCCTGGCAAAAGTAATTGAGGTGACATTTTATTAACATTGGCATCTCCCACTTGCGCTGGGAGCTAGCTCAGCCTTGTATAACCATGTCTAGAGCTAGTAGTTTCATTTCCATTCCCTTCAACCTCAGGTCAGAGTTGAAGCACAAGAGAACTTCTGTCTGGGGCAGCTAGCCTCATGTGGTCCCCATGTGGCAGGACCCCAGGCTCGTGGGGTGGCCTGTACATTTTCCCCTATGTGTTTTTTTTTTTTTTTTTTTTAAATAGCTTTTAGTTTTGGGTCTTAGGTTTGGACTCAACAGTGTTCCCTTATCCTACAGCCCGTTTTTCCTGCTGGCATTTGAATGACTCATAAGATGAATTTTGAATGGCCTGACACCTCTCCCGTGTTCCCTGAATGCTTTCTAAAAGGTTCTGCTGTGTAAGAATATATGCTGATTTTCTCATTTTGAGTTGTTGGAGAGTTGCCGGGATGACTGAGAGAGCCGAGTCTGAATTCTGGCTACACACCTTGGATGCTGTCAGACTCTGGTGAGAATCACTCTCTGAGGCTCAGTCTGGAAAAGGGAATATCAGATCCGGGTAGTTAGAGGACTATAGGGGTGGAGTAGAGTGAGGTCACTCCATGGCTTCCAGATGAGCCTTGGTATTTCCTATAGGGGCCAAGCTGTAGACTTTGAGATGGACAAGAAGGGACCTTGAAGAGGCCCAGAGGGGTGAGGCTGCCATGCAGTCCTGAGCATCATGTATGTTGGAACAAAAGGATGGCACCCCGTGCCCTTGCACCCTGGGGCTAATGTTGGTCAAGGACTTCTGAGCTATGGACAGAGACCTAGAGTGTGCCTAGACTGGGTGAGCCAAGTACTTTGACATTTCTTCAGAGTTCAGCCTCCCATCTTTGTCTTCCTATGTTAATGCCTCTACTCTAAGGGAATGAATTTTTAATGTAACATTTTTGGCTTATACATTGACCCTTGAACAACATGGGGTTTAAGGGTGTGGATTCCCCACATAGTCAAAATCTATGTATACTTTGACTCCCTAGAATCTTTTTTTTTTTTTTTTTTTAAAGATTTTATTTATTCATTCATGAGAGACACAGAGAGGGAGGCAGAGACACAGAGGGAGAAGCAGGCTCCCTTCAGGAAGCCCGATGTGGGACTCGATCCTGGGACTCTGGGATCACGTCCTGAGCCAAAGGCAGACGCTCAACCCCTGAGCCACCCAGGCATCTTGACTTCCTAAAATCTTAACTAATAATAGTCCTCCATTGACTGGAAGCCTTACTGATAACATAAATAGTCAACTACCACGTATTTTGTATGTTATATGTATTATATACCAAATTTTTTTTTTACTTTTTTTATATACCAAATTTTTAAAATAAAGTAAGCAAGAGGAAAGAAAATGTTATTAGGAAAATCATAAGAGAAAATAAGTTTATAGCACAGTAATGTAAAAAAAAAAATCATGTATAAACAGACACCCCCCTCCCCCCATTCAAACCTGTGTTGTTCAGGGGTCATGTGTATAGTCACTCCCATTACCCACAGTAGTTGCGTTGGGTCAAGTCATCAAGTCTCCCGTGAGCTCTGAGTTGGCTGCAGACACAGTGCTGGACCATCGCTCTGAGGGGACGGACAGAGTTGGGCTCCCGTGAGCCTCTGGTCATCAGTCAGTTGATACATAACCTTGTTTTATTTGTGTTTCTGTTGGAAGATACTCATTGACATTGAACTCACAACCAACAATAACTCAGGCCTGAACAAAGCTTCTCTCATACGCGTCTCTCCCGTGGGTACATTGCAGCCTACTTGCACTTAACACCGAAGAGCACTTCAGTTCTTTGCCTGAGGGGCATTTTAAACAGCCAAATCAACAAAAATGCAAAAAATGTGGCACCAAAAGTACATTGAGAAAGACCCTTGTGTACAGTAGGAGAGCAGACAGGAAGGCAGAGCCTCGCCCTGTCACCTCAGCTGTTTAGAATTTTCCCTGCTCTGCATGTGCACAGGGCTGTGAGTGACTGCAGAAGCATTGGAAGTATTGATTTGGGGGGTTACAAATACATCTTATTCTAGCAAGTAAGTGAATTCATGGCTACGGAATCTGCCAATAAGGACAATCAACTAGTCTTTTTTTTTTTTTTTTTTTACAGGTGTTTATTAAGTGCGTGCTGTGTGCTGGAGGCTCCCCAAGACTGGGATGTCTTGGAAGGCTGTGTTTTCTGTTTTACAGAGGCCTGCCCCGTGTGTTCTCATATTTATTCCTGATAACCCCCTTGATAGGAGAAGGGCTGGCTTTACTATCTTCCCTTTATTGACCAGAAAGCCAGAACCAGAGAGCTGACCTGACTCTGGGTCACAGCATCCCCACTAAATCTGAGTTTCTGGCTCTGAACCCTATTTTCTTTCCACTGTGCTGTGCAGGGAGATATAAGTACAAGATAGGATGAGTGCTTCAGAGTTTGAATGCTGACATTTTTTAAAAAGTATTTGAGACAGCATGAGCAGGGGTGGGGGTAGAGGGAGACAGAGAAGCAGGCTCCTGCTGAGCAGGGAGCCCAGTGCAGGACTTGATCCCGAGATCCTAGGATCATGACCTGAGCCAAAGGCAGATGCTTAACTGACTAAGCCACCCTGACGCACCTGCTGACATCATATTTTAATACTGTTTAAAAAATTCTCTTTCTAATAATTTCTCTATGATCTCATTAGATAAAGGTGGCAGACAGGATGCCTGGGTGGCTCAGAGGTTGAGCGTTGGCCTTTGGCTCGGGTCATGATCCCGGGGTCTTGGGATTGAGTCCCGTATCAGGCCCCCCACAGGGAGCCTGCTTCTCCTTCTGCCTGTGTCTCTGCCTCTCCAATGAATAAATAAATGAATCTTTAAAAAAAAAAAAAAAAAGGTGACAGCATAAATTCTGAGGCCAGACTCTGTTTGAATCCTGGCTTTGCTACTTACTCCCTGACTTTGAGTGACTTAGAGTACTTTATAAGTAAAGGAAAACCTTTCTGACTCTTGGTTTCCTCATTTGTAAAATAAAGATAGTATTAACACCTGCTGTGTGGGGTTAAGGTGAGAATTATGGGAATTAATTCATATTTAGTGCTTAGATCTGGGCCTGGCATATTGTAAGCCGCTGTGTGTTAGCCATGATTATTATTTAGCGTGATGGGTACTCAGGAAATCCGTGTGGAGTCAGTCAACGATGACTCTAAAAATTAGGCAAATGGTAACGTATGGTTGCAATTGCACGGCCCAGAGCCAGGAGGAAATTTTGCAATTTTCCAGTCCTTTTGATCCATTTGGGTAACATAGTTCAGACCTGGAAAATCTGTTTTAGAGCTTTATTTATCCAGTGTTTGTCAGCAGATTAAACGGACTTTTGTCAAGTCTATGTCATTTTTGGTGAGTGGACAGCTAATCAGATGAACAAATATTAGTGGGCACCTGCTGGGTGCCAGGCAACCTGCTGGGTTTAATCGTCCCTGCCTGTGAATATTCAAGCAATAGAAGACAAGAATATAAGATGTCATATGGTTAAGGCATATAAAGAGCACATTTCCATGTTACCCTAAAATCTCCATCTTTATAGCTACCAAAGTGTATTTAATTTTTTTTTTTTAAGATTTTATTTATTCATGAGAGACACAGAGAGAGGCAGAAACACAGGCAGACGGAGAAGCAGGCTCCCCACAAGGAGCCGGATGTGGAACTCAATCCCGGACCCCAGGATCATGCTTGAGTCAAAGGCAGATGCTCAACCTCTGAGCCACCCAGGCATCCCACCAAAGTGTATTTAAAACTGCCAGTTTCTCTTTGCTTCCTTCTGCTACTCAGCATCTGGTAGAGACCTTAGCAAAAAGTAGTTGTGTGCCCCATACAGATGGCGATACCACATCATGTGGAGGGTCCCCAAATGGAAGCCATCCCTGGACCCTTCAGACCTATACCTTTCTAAACAGACATCAGGCAGCCAACCCATTTCCTTGTTTTAGTACCTTTTGTGCCACCAGCAGAAGGTAACTGCAAAGGACGCAGCATCATTTCCACATCTGTGCAATTACAATATGGTAGTCATTTGGAAAATTGATTATTTTTCTTTTTCTCTGGAAGGCCCAATTTGGGGCATTCAGATTACTTTCTGCATTTCTCTGTCCCCCCTCCATGGACCCAGGTCTCACAAAATTAAATCTTTTCCGAGAGATGCTTTAGTCAGGAGCAAGGGCATAGGGCAGTAGACACTGAGAGCAACACAGTAGATTCCTGTTTGCTCTCTGGAAATAGGGTTTGGAAGTTTGCATCCCTGGAGGGTGGTGGTGGGGCCTTTCTGATTTTCCTTACCAAAAAATTGCAGACCCTGAAGTCCTATTTGTCCTACTATCTAATAGTAAATGTAAACTTTGCTTTGCCTAAACTGCTTGCATTCATGATAGAAGCTCATAACATAGAGTTCTCTTGTTTGAAAATTCCTATTAAAAGGGTACCTTTCCTATAAGCAAGTGTTTTGTGACATGTTTTAAGTAGACCTTTTACCCTAGTATAGTTTCTTCTACTGTATACTTTTTTTTTAATCAGCGAACAAATGATTCTTTCTTCGGAGTCTGTGTTTACTCAGCCTGAGGCGACGGTGTGAGATAACACTGCTAAATAGATTCTAGTCAGATGATCCTGGCTGTGCGAGTTTATAAAAGACATCTGTTTAAGTTCAAAAATAAATAATTAAAACACATGCACAGACAAAAGGTTGTTGCTCCTAGCAAGATTAAAATAAGTCTGCTGTGTTACAGAGGTTCTTTATATTTTTCTCGAAAGAACTTGATTTTCTTCATTTCATTGAAAGAGCTGGGTAAAGAAAATGATAAAGGTTTAACTTTTTGTTTAAACTCATTGTCAAGTTAAAATATCTTCAAGTGGCAGTAGGATACTTTCGTGTCTCTGGAGAATTGGAGGGTAATTCTTAGCTATGGCCCTTTTGAAATGACCTAAATAAGAGAAGATTCTCCCAAGCAAGGACTTTCAAAAAGATGTGTTGATTTTTAAATAGGTATTTTGGTGATGGATTACTAGAGCCTTTAATTGAGACATGGGAAAAGACTCAGGCAAAGGCCTCTCCTAGTTTTCTTTTGCCAGCCCTCTGCCCGGGGTGCGGGGCCAGGTACATGGTGTGTGGTGCAGGGGATGCCACGCTGCTGTGTGCTGCCCTGGGCTGCTGCGGTGGTCACCCCGTCTGTCCAGCTGGCCCTTCGTGGAGGACCTCCACCCATCTGTTGTTCTACAGTCAGCAGAGGGCCCAGTGTTGGGGGGAGGTGGTCCCAGGTGTTCCCCCCAGATGGTTCCGAACATGCTTTGCAGGGACCGTATGTCCTGTCTGGTCTTCATCCTGACATCCTTGTCAGTAAAGGCCTCTTCTTCTAATTTTTTTTTTTTAAGATTTTATTTTTAGGGGCGCCTGGGTGGCTCAGTTGGTAAAGTGTCTGCCTATGCTCGGGTCATGATCTCCAAGGGTCCGGGGATCGAGGGCTCCTTGCCCAGAGGAGAGTCTGCTTCTCTCTCACTCCCTCTGCCCCTCCCCCTGCTTATTTTCTCTGTTTCTCTCAAATAAATAAATAAAAACCTTTAAAAAAAAAAAAGATTTTAAAGTGATCTCTACACCAACTGGAACTTACAACCCTGAGATCAAGAGTCGCATGCTCTACCGACTGAGCTAGCCAGCCAGCCCGGTGAAGGGCCCCCCCACCCCTTTTTTTAAAGATTGATTTATTTATTTATTCATGATACACACAGAGAGAAAGAGGCAGAGACACAGGAGGAGGGAGAAGCAGGCTCCATGTCCGGAGCCTGACGTGGGACTCGATCCCGGGACTCCAGGATCGCGCCCTGGGCCAAAGGTAGCCACTAAACCGCTGAGCCTTGGATCCCAAGGGCCCCCTTCTTAACACCAACTGGCCTGGGGACTGTGATAAAAATTTTGCTTTGAAAAATGGGAAAAAAAAAACCAATCCTCACTTTATCTGTTATGTTTTGCCTACATACTTTCTGATAAAACACTTTACTGATGCTTTTTGGGAATCTTCTGTGTCAGAAAAGTTGTATCTAAATGATATAAATAAAAACACCTGTGATCCCATTACTGCTAACACTTTGGTCTTACTCCTGGGGTAGGGTTCCAACTTTCTTCCATTCTCCATCCCCTGTTCCTCAGGCCTGAGCTCTGGTGACAGGGATTAGAGCAGGCATAGCATGTGGACACAGACTCTGCTCTCAGAGTTTGAGGATGTGTGCGTGTGCCACACTTTTGTTAAGTGGTAGCATGCTTTACATGTTGAATTGCCTTTTTCCTTTTCACTTAAAGCAAAAATGAACCACATTTGTATCAAGAAGACTCAAAAGAAATAGTTGTGATAAATCCTTTGCGAGCCAATTTTTATTACTTAGATAATCACTTCTAATGATCGCTGGGTATGTTACGTTCTTTTTAAGCAGGATGCTGTTAGATAGCCAGCTGCTTAAAGTCCTGTTGTCCTTCCAGAAACTTAGGTGGCATAAGGGAGGCATGTACTTGACGTTTGTTTTCCTTAGGCTCATTCTTCCCACAAGTGTCTATGGAGTAAACATATTTGCTGGGGGCTGGGCATAGAACATTGAACAAATTGTCATTGGTTCTCACCCTCAGGGAACTTAGAGTTCTAGACAGGATGCAGACAATTAGAGAAGTAAATAAGTACAAATTTGGGTAAAGATGTGATAAGTGCCCTGGAAAAAGAGAATGTGGGCTGTGGAAGAGATTAATGGAGGAGGGAGAGCAGCTTCCACTGGGTGGAGTCAAGGAAGGCTTCTTGAAGGAGGTGTCTTCAGCAGTTGGAATAGAAGCCTCAGGTATACAGGGAATGTGTGGGAAAGAGTTGAGGACAACAGCAGGAACGATGACCTGTTCCAAGGCCACGTGGCTGAGAAGATCCCATTTGGGGGAAGAAATGAAAGATGGCCATTGTGCCTGAGAATTATAGGGTCAACGGGGAGAGATAGGCAAGACTTTTTGTGCCTTGTGGCACTTCCTGAAGGGTTTGTAGTTTCCCTTAGTGCACTCAGTGGGTTTGAAGCCCAGAACAACAAGATCCAGCTAGTTCACGCTGGCTACCCAGGAGATGAGATGAGCCCTGATGACGAGGGTTCAAAGCTAAGTTCAGAAGTGTACTGGGCAGTACTTAACGGCTGCTGAATGTGGATGTGTTGGGGACGGGAGTCAGAGATGAGTCCTGGCTTTGTGACTTGGCTTCCTGCTACCACAGACTGAGCAGGGGCAGCCCAAGGAGAACTGGTCTAATAGGGGAGGAGGAGGACGCTGATATTGGTGCTGCCCTGGAGAATGCCGCGTGGAGGCTTAAGGAAGGCAGATGGGCACACGCGGGCCTGGAACTCCAGAGTGAGGCAGGTTGGTGAAACAGATTTCTGCATCATCAGCATGCAGATGGTGTTCAAGGCCAAGGCAGAGAGGGTGGACTTGCCTGGGGAGGAGGTGCAGAGAGATGACAGAGTGATTATTTAGCTCATCTAAGATCCCAGGGCTGAGAAATTGTAGAGCTGGCAATTGAACCCAGGCGGTCAGGTTATTGAGTCTGGGGTTCTTATCTGGTATGCCATGCTGCCCTCAGGGCTCTGCAGCACCCCTCCCCAGGGAGGTCTTTTGCTGCACTTCTTTGGAGGGGCCAGGGCTATAATAAGGAAGTGGAATCGGTTGAGAAACTTCTGTAGTCTGGAATACCACTTTCCCTGGAAGTATCTAATGGCTCTTTTAGTTTGGATATGAATATGAATTTGGTTATGAATGGCCAATTTCACCTTGCAAGTTAGGGCGAGACTGTCTCCCTTTTGTTGTTGGCTAGCCCCTCTAGCCCCAGGATCATCATCACCAGCCTACCACAAGTGTGCCGCCTGACCTCCCAGGGTCCCCACATCAGCCAGCAGTGCAGGCCAGTGCATGGGCCACTGGTGGGCTCTGTGTTTTTCCAGGGTATTTTTTTAAGCATCTATACCTGAGTGGCGGGTTGCAGAAGCAGGAATGAGCTTGTTTTTTGTTTGTTTTTTTTTTTCCCCATGTTGGGTTTAACTACAGGCCCAGCCTCTGCTGAAAGACAGGTATGATGTTGGGAAAAGATGGGTTTCTCTGCATCAGAAATTGCTCCCTCCATCCGTAAATCAAACTTAACAGAGTGTACCATCATGCTTAAGCCTCACATAACATAGCATTCACCATCTTAGCCATTTGCAAGCGTACAAGCCAGTGATAGTACACACATTGTTTTGTGATTAGTCACTAGAATTTTCATCTTGTGAGACTCTAACTCTGTACCCATTAAATAACTTTGCCTTGTCCCTTCTCCCCAGCACTAGAAAATAAACCACTATTCTGCTTTCCGTCTCTGAATTTGTCTATTCTAGGTGTCCCGTATAAGTGGAATAATACAGTATTTGGTGGGTTTTTTTTTCTTTGATTTTTTAAGTGAGAATGAGAGCAGGTGGAGGTGCAGAGGGAGAGGGAAAGAGAGAATCTCACATCCCAGTGCAGAGCCTGACTCGAGGCTTCATCTCAGGATCGTGAGATCATGTCCTGAGCCGATATCAATGAGTTGGATGCTTTAAAAAAAAAAAAAAGAGTTGGATGCTTAACTGAGCCACCCAGGAGCCCCTAGTAGTTGCCCTTTTATAACTGGTTTATTTCACTCAGCATCAAGTCCATGTTGTATATGTGTTAGAATCTCCTTCCTTTTTAGGACTGATTAATATTTCATTGTGTATATCCATATTTTGCTTATCCATTCATCCATTGATGGACATTCAGGTTGTTTTTACTTTTCCACTATTGTGAATATGGCTATGAATGTGGGCATAATAAATCACACTAAAGATTTTACTCCCCCCCCCCCCCCCCCACACACACACACCCATCTAGAAGCAGGCTCTCAGGTGATTTACAAAGGAGAGGGGAAGGTTGGTTTGAAGGCAATGATTTCTTATCAGACTTGATGCTTGAAAGTTCACATTTTAAGGGAAATGACTGATTTCCTGTCTACTGGAAAGAAGCAATTCTAGGGATTTTTTTTTGTTCATATGTGTGCAAGCAGTTGGTGAAGAAATTAATCATGATGGGCTCTTTTATCAACCTTTTGTTTTATTTCTTGCCCTCCCGCCCTATTTTTTTTTCAGTAATGATGCCAGTTGATACTTTAATACTACCCAGAATACCATAACAGTAAAAATTTAAATCTCTGTATATAATATGAATACATCTTTTTCCAAAACTATTTTTTTTCTGATAAGAAAGAGGAATAGCTGTGTGAGACGTTTAGAAGAAACAAATTCAAATTACCCCTAAAACTATCACCCAGAAATGACCGAGATGATGAGATGACGTTATTGTTTTGGTGTAGGACATGCACGCCTATGGACAGGTTATTATCTGTCAATTGTTTGTTACAGTGTATGGTAAATGTTCTCTCTTTTTAAATACTAGAGTCCAAATTGCACATACTGTTCTGTAAGTTTACTTTTTTCACTAAGATGTTGTGAACACACATACACACCCCGCCCCCCTCCCCTTGTCTTTAAATCATATCCTGCATGTGACTGTTGCTGCCTGGGTAGCACTCTGTTCTCAGAAATGGACTGAGTTCTCTCCCTGGTGCCACCTCTGGAGCCAGGTGTCCCCCAGGTTCTGTGTCAGGCCTGATTTCTCTGCTGAAGATCTTAATGGCGGAGGAAGGGTGGCATTTCCCTCAATTTACAGTAGGAAAACAAGGAGAAGTTAGCTCTGAATGACCTAACCAGAACTGGGGGGAAGCTACAAATAGAAACCAGAGCGCTCATTCACTGCCTGGTGCTCCAGTAACTCTATAAAACTAATCTCAAGATCGCTATCTGCGGAAATTATTTTCCCTAATCTCCTGGGAGTATGCTTTTAATATTTATGTTTGCTTAATGGTAATTTCAATTCCACGTCTAATTTTTTTTTTCTTCACTTAAAAAAACCCGAAAACTTTCCAGGCTTCTTTGGGAGACTTGGGGATGTTTCCTCTCACATGGCTGGGAACCTGTGTGTGCCTGGGACCGGCCTCCCTCCACCCCCACTGAGAATTCTCAGGCCAGCAGCAGGCCAATTTTTTCAAAAGCTCTTTGGAAATTTGGGGTCTGTTTTATTTACCAGATGCCTCCGTTTTTGCGATTTTATTAGCTCTCTCAAATACTAGCCCTTAAAAGGGCTAGCAAGGTGCCATCCTTAGGGAAATCATATTGGTTAGATTCCATCGGTTGTCATTTGTATAGTGCTAATTTGGTGCTAATTGTTTTTGGGGGGGGGGGGTTTGAGGTGCTGATTATTTTGTTCATTTAATGGGTGTTTATTGTGCACCTAATGTGAGTTAGTCCTGGACATTAGGGACCTCTGAATTACTTAAGAGAGCCAGACCAGGAAATCCACCAGAACAGTGCAGGGCTGCAGTGACAGCAGTGCTTGGGATGCCATGGGAGCAAGCAGGGGCTGTGCAGAGAGGGGCTAGAGGGAGGAAGGAAGGGGCCATTCCAAGCCACAGTGCCCTTGCAGCCTAAGGTATGCCCTGGCTGGGGGCCTCTGCCTCCTTGGAGGGAAGGGGGTGGAAGGATACTGGGGCCTGTAAGGGCTTGTGCCCTTCCGTCCTTTCCCCTGCTTAGAAGCAACAGGCAGTTTCTCATAAAACACCATAGGGCAGCTCTCTGGGTGACCCCCATGGCTGTGTGCTCAGGACAGACCTTGGCAGCTCTGGGAACTCCTTCTGCTTCTTCATACCTGAGACTCCTCAGGATCACCCAGAGGCAACCCCTGAAGCATCTAATGGAACTGATACTAGTTTGCCTTTTAGGAGTAAAAACAAAACAGAGGTGGAACTCAAACAGGTATTTGCCTACTCGTGTTTATTGCAGCATTATTCATGAGAGCCAAAAAGTGGATGCAGTCTACATATCCATCAACAGATGACTGTCTCAACCAAATAGTGGTATATTTTATATTCAGCCTTAGGGATGCCTGGGTGGCTCAGTGGTTGAGCATCTGCCTTTGGCTCAGGTTGTGGTCCTGGGATCGAGTCCCACATCAGGCTCCCCGCAGGGAGCTGGCTTCTCCCTCTGCTTGTGTCTTTGCCTCTCTCTCTGTGTCTCTCGTGAATAAATAAAATCTTAAAAAAAAAAAATTTGACACACATACAACACGGATGAACTTTGGGGACATTGTGCTTAGTGAACAGGCCAGGCATAGAAGTACAAATGTTGAATGATTCCAGTTACGTGAAGTACCTAAAGTAACCAAAATCACAGAGACAATAATAGGGTGGTGGTTGCCTGCGGGGAGGAGTAGTAGGAAGTTAACGTTTCATAAAAGCATAGAGTTTCAGCGTGGGATGAAACATTGGAGATGGATAGTGCTAATGGTGGCGCAACAATTTGAATGTACTGAATGCCACCAAATTGTGCCTTTAAAAATGACTAAAATGGCCATTTTATGTTACGCATATTTTATCGCAATAAAAAAAGTGTTAATGGCAGAAAAAAGCAAGGCATAAGGACGCCTGGGTGGTGCATCAGTTGAGCGGTTGACTCTTGGTTTTGACGGGGGTCTTGATCTTAGGGTCATGGATCGAGCCCGGTGTTGGGCTCCAGGCTCAGCGTGACACGGAGTCTGCTTGAGATTCTCTCTCCTTCTGCCCCTCCCCCTGCTCGCCCACTCTCTCAAATAAATCTGAAAGGAAAGAAAGGCATAGAGCAAAGCTGAGCTCTGGGCTAGGGCTGAGTGTTGAGCCTGCAGGAAGAGTGCCTGGCCCCTCTGCTTCCTTCCTCAGGAGGAGCTCCCCCTCCACATTGCCTCCCGTGATGAGGACAAAGACAAGGCCCTCCATGCAGCAGAAGAGCAGTCAGATGTTTGCACATGTCCATCCGTGCTGGAGGGTTCCCCCCATGGGTACCCAGGTTGCAGGGTCTCCACTAGGCTCTGGTCACCTAAAGACCTGGTCTGGTGGCTAAATACATTAAGCCTGTAATTAATGTTGGACCTTTTACAAAAAAGCGTCCTAGTCTTGTTAGGAAAAAGTTATTCTGTTAATGGAGTCTTAGAGGTCCGAGAGCAAAGCTTGCTGTGGCCCAGTCCAAGGTTCCAATTTTTTTTTTTGTAATGTACAACATTTAATTTTAAAATGTTGATACTACGATATATAAAAATAACTATTATAAATGCACATAGTGTATTCTATAGCTGCCAGGTTTACTTTTTTTTTTTTTTTTAAGGAAACTAAGTTACACTGTGGTTAAGACTTGTTATCTTCACCCTTGAAAAAGCCCACATTCTATCATAATGATGTATGGTCAGACTTAACAGCTCCAATTGTTAAACACTTGGATCAAGTCATAACCAGTTTTATTGCAAAAGAACTCTGCACATTGATCAGTTCTAGTATGTGAATCTCTACCCATCAAGTCATTAACATCCAGAAACACGCATCATGAGAAGCAAGAAGTATCCCCCGTTCTTCTGCATATTAACAACTTGTTACCCCTGAGCGACTGATCACATCACTGAGGCCTGTGACAGTCACTTTTTGCATTCATCCTGAGGGAAAGATGGGATGATTTCAGTACAAAGGCAACACATTCTAAGCAATTGCTTACCAAAAAAGTCACAAATTAAATCAAAATATTTCATAGAATTTACTACAAAACACCAAAAAAAAAGTGCCTTCACTTAAGTTCTCCCTCCCTGTATCCAGCGAGCCAACTGGATATCTTTGGGCATGAAGGGGACTCTTATAGTGTATGGCACCCACGTTAGTCTCTTCAGATGAGCCTATCAGGTGCGCTTCCCTGGCCTCCTAAAGCATACCACTCAAAACCTAGAGTAGGTTTTGAAATCCTGGACAGTCTCCCTCATCAACCTATAGAAAGGGAGCTTCCAGGTGGATTTCTGGTAACCACAGACCTTGTGAAGCTCAAGGGTCCTGGGCCTGTGGCCTTGATTTTTTTCACCCCACCAGCAGAGGGGGCGCTTCTCCCGGGGGCTTTGGTGGCCAGCTATTTGCAGGGTACCATTCCAACCATGGGTTTACAGGCTGTCTGCTTGGCTTGGAACATTTTTTTTTTTTAAAGATTTAATTTATGAAAGAGAGTGGAAGGAGGAGCAGAGGGAAAGAGACAAGCAGATTCTGCACTAAGCGTGGAGGCTGATGCGGGGCTTAATCCCTTGATGCTGAGATCATGACCTGAGCAGAAACCAAGAGTTGGATGCTCGGCTGGCTGGGCCACCTAGGTGGCCCAGGACCATTTTCTTTTACCCCAATGTCTGAGATGGCTTCTCTATACTGAGCTGCTCTTGCTGCCCAGTGAAGAGCTGCAGTCACCAAGCAAAGACAAGACCTCCAACAAACAGCCTAACTCCTCTGTGCTCCAAAGCTAATTTTTTAAAAGCCCATCATACCTCCCCAGTTGGGTAAAACTTTCTTTGGTAAAATAGCTCTCATTGGAAAATAAACTTTGAAGTTGTTTGAAGCTTCCTTTCAAAGGTAGCAGAAACAGAAAGAACTTCATTTCATTTGAAACAAACTTGGAGAACTCTTCAGAATTTGAAAGGACTGTGGGACAGATGTGTTGCTTGCATAAATAGTGAGGGGGGTTGAAGTGGTTGGTGCAGAGGCTCTCCAGAGACTCCTTGGAAATCCCAGTTGGGTTTCCCTTAATTGGAGCCAGCCGCTGGTGGGGTCACAGGTGGCCTCAGGGTAGTGTGGCTCCTTCCTGGGCGTGGGGGTGGCCCTGAGTGGGTCAGCTAGCCCTGTGGGAAGGAGGGATCTCTGGGCAGCCCTCTGTCCTTCCCAGTTCTCCTCTGGAAGACAGCCCCATTCCTTCTTCTGTAAGAGACACTTGTTGTGAGCTGTCATTCTGGAAAAGACGAGACAAAAGAATGCATCTTCCTTTTCAAAGTGCCACCTCAGACTGTCATATAGACACTGCCCGGTTCTTTCTCTACCACCTCCTGGCTCTGTGACCTTGGGCAGGTTACAGAACATGTCAGGACCTCGGTTTCTCTATCTGTGAAATGAAAGAGTAGCACCCACCTTACAGGGATATTGTGAGAAGTAAACACAAAGATGTCTATAAAGCTTTTAGCAGAGTTCTTAGTATGTAATGTTCACAAAATGAAATATAAATGTGTGGCCAGGACCTGCCGGGTTTTTGATCTGGTATGACGTCCCTCCTGAGAGCCTTAGTGCAGTTGGAAGGAATGTCTGAGCATACACAGAATGACTGTCCCCTTTCTCCCACACCTTTGCCCTGGGCCTCTGGAGGGTTGGGTGGCAAGGATACTTCTGACCTTTATGTTCAGTGTTTGTGGCTTCCAAGACCACACACCCACGGCTCCTCAGGCAGCATGTTGGTGGGCTTTGCATCCCCTTATGCCCTCATGCTTTTTTATTAGTCTAAAACCAGAAGCCAGACTGCTGGGGTTTTTTATGAAGCTGAGAAAATGGGCACTTGATGATTATGAGGCATTAAATCTTGGAGCCACTTTAATAGGCACAGGCCAGCCTCAGAGTGAG
The DNA here is from genome assembly GCF_011100685.1 of Canis lupus familiaris. Classification (NCBI taxonomy): domain Eukaryota; kingdom Metazoa; phylum Chordata; class Mammalia; order Carnivora; family Canidae; genus Canis; species Canis lupus. The sequence goes on along the minus strand of NC_049228.1, from coordinate 65,144,123 downwards.
TCTCATTTGTCCTGATGCTTGACAAGCTTCAGTTTCGAAGAACACACATGTCAGAATCCAGGAAAAGAATGTCTCAGAAGGGGGGGTGGGGGATGTATGTCTCAGACTGAGCAGGGAACAAGGACAAATTGGAGGGGCGTTTCAAGTTGGAAAGGTTAAAATCTTTTTTTTTTCCCCATAAATGTCAGCTGCAAAGAAGGCAAGAGTTTACTCCAGATGAGCAGATAGTGTTGTGAATGATTGGAGTCTCGTGGGCTTTGGTAGCACGTGACTTATGCAGCTGGGCGGTGCATGGTTCCCTCCCCTGGATCAGTGATCTCCTGGGTCCCTCCCAGCGCTGACACCCAGGAAGCCTTCCCTGGTTTGCTTCTCCTTGGCGCCACCTGGCCAGAGCTGGAATCCTCCCTCCTCCTTGCTGCCATTAACACCTTGAACACACCTGTTGGTGCACCCTCTACTTTTACCATTCTCTCTTAATGGGTCTGCCCACCGATTTTTCCTTTTTTTTTTTTCTTTAAGATTTTACCTATTTTTTTTTAAAGCTTTTATGTATTCATGAGACACACATGGGGGGGTGGGGGCGTGGGGGGGGGGCAGAGACACAGGCAGAGGGAGAAGCAGGTTCCATGCAGGAGGGTGCCTGATGTGGGACCTGATCCCAGGATTCCAGGATCATACCCTGAGCCGAAGGCAGATGCTCAACTGCTGAATCACCCAGGGGTCCCAAGATTTTATTTATTTCAGAGATTGAGTGAGTGTATGCATGAGCGAGGGGAGGGGCAGAGGGAGAAGCGGACTCCCTACTGAACAAGGAGCACCCCCCCCTTGGCTCCATCCCAGGGCCCTGGGATCGTGATCTGAGCTGAAGGCAGACACTTAACTGACTGAACTACCCAGGCACCCCGAACCAGATTATTCTTGAAGGCAAACACCATGCTCTTTTCATCCTCGATTGCCTAGCACCTTGTCATGGGTGCATAATGAGGGATGCATGATTGGTTGAATGCACATAGTTTATAATTCTGGTGAGCTTTGTCCCAGGTGGTGAGGGGAAGTTTTCTGTGCATTGAACCTTCCCGTCATATATCCTCCTCTTTTCAGCCCTGCATACCTTTGTTTATGCTTCTATTTCATGGTAAAGCTTTACAACGACTTTGTTTTGTTGCTATTTAACTTTTGACAGATCAAAGTGTTATCATTTTTCCTTGCGATTTTTAGGAATCTACTCAGTTTTCAGAGAGGTCTCTGACTTCTGTCCTAGTGTTACTTTGGTCATCCCTCAGTTTCTCCCTAGATAGTTGCCATACCATGGAATCCCAGCTGCCTGGGACTGATCCCCATCAGGCACCCAACCACCACGTGTGCCTTCACTGAAGTTCTGGTTCCCCGTGATTGCATTGGCCTTGTGTCTATGCCAAGCAGGCACAGCTCAGAGCTCACCTGCATCCCAAGCTCTGTCACGTGAGAATCTTTTTTTTTTTAAACCTTTTAAATCTTTTTTTTTTTTTAAAGGTAGCTCTTTATTTTTTTAAAAAATATTTTATTTATTTATTCATGAGAGACAAACAGAGAGAGAGGCAGTGACATAGGCAGAGGGAGAAGCAGGCTCCATGCAGGGAGCCCAATGCAGGGCTTGATCCTGGGACTCCGGGATTACGACCAGAGTCAAAGGCAGACACTCAACCGCTGAGCCACCCAGGTGTCCCTAGCCCATGAGAACCTGACTAAAGTCTGGAAGTTTTTTTTTTTTTTTTTTTGTTATTGTTCCCAAGACTTTATTTATGTATCAGAGAAAGAGAGAGAACATGCACAGCAGAGGGAGGAGGAGAGAGAAAATCTTAAGCGGGCTCCATGCCCAACAGAGCCGGATGTGGGGCTCCTCTCACTATCCTGAGTTCATGACCTGAGCTGAAATCAAGAGTCGGACTCTTAACTGACTGTGCCACCCTGGTGCCCCCAAATCTTGGAAGTTTTATTAGAGTTGTGTTTGCCCTGTCTCCATACTAGGTCTTGAGCCACCCAGAAGGAGGGCCACATCTTAGTGTTTCTTTGCTCTTCTTTGTATCCCTGATGCCTAGGACCATGAGTACTTGTGTGCATTTGGTGGTGACAATAATATGACAATGCCATCTTGCTTAGGGTCACATAATAGTGACAGTTGAATCTGGAACCTTGCCTGTTACTCCTGCCACCCTGTTAGCACTATCCTTTGCTTGGTAGCAGTGGTTTTAGTCTTTTCTTGGGATCACATAGACTCTTTCAGGAAAGAAGTGGATGTATACACATATACATGCTTTACATCTGGTTTTAAAACTGCATAGAACCCCTGTGCTGGGAAGTCAGGCACCCCAGTTTAAGGATCCTGTACTAAAGAATGACACCATTGAACATCCTAAGGGAAGGGGCACCTGGAGTGCTCAGTCGGTTAAGCGCCTGGCTTTGGCTCAGGTCATGATCTCAGGGTCCTTGGATCAAACCCCACATTGGGCTCTGTGCTCAGGAGGGAGTCTGCTTTTCTCTCCCTCTGCTCCTCCCCCTGCTCTTGTTCTCCTTTCATATAAAAATAAATCCTTAGGGAAATAAAAAGGCGGCTGATTGCATTTATTTAGCCCATTGCTTTCCGAAAACACTGGTTGAAAACCATGTATTCCCCACCCCCCCAGGTTGTTAAGAATATATTATTTTCCACAATAACCATGTGGTATCCTACGGAAGCCCTGGCATAAAGAGGCCATTCAGACCTTTGGGATAGGCTTTTGCAAAGAATCTAATAAACAGTTGAATCCACATTACATCTAAGTGAATATTCATGTGGTTTTAGGCAGAGCTCTTATGCCGCAAATTTGCTTTGGAAACCTTTCCTGAACAGCCTGGTAATTAGAACTGTGGTTGCTAATTATGTATACGGTGAGGCAGATGCGCTAATAGTATATTTTCAAAGGGCTCGAAAGAGCTGTTAAAAAATTAAACTCCCTCCCCAGACGCTGACAGGAGCACAGAAGCACCTCAGAGGGGGGATGGTCTTCCGCCTTGCTTCTTGGATGCCTGAAGGTGCTCTGGATTGTCTCCTAGAAAACAGGATCAGCCTTTAATAAAAAGGGAGTCCTTTGCCAGGGCAGCTTACACTAGAGGCTAGGGAAATGAGGAGTTATGGAAATTGAAGTCTCAGAGCTCCAAACAAACAACACTTTGATGTGTGCATCAAGGAGGTTGCCTGTTTGCCCTGCAGGGAGAATAGGGGGGGGCTGCGGGGGGGGGCGGAGAGCTGGAGGGGGGCAGCAGGTGTTGGGTGATGTAGTGCTTGAGGCTGGGTGAAGGTGATGAGCCGGTTTCGCTTGGCCTTTCCGGGGTTTGCCCCATTCACCTTCGCTTCGTACCTGCTGCTCTGGGCTGGAAACAAACCCCAAAAGACCAGTTCAACCCACCTTCTAAAGGAAAAGAAGTCGCTCTGCAGTGAGGCAGCCTTGCCCTCCTGATGTCTGGCTCGGGCCTGGGCGGTTGCCCAAGCTCTCAGTCTCTATAGTGCTGGTCGAGGAAAATTGAACCAGATTTCTAGTTTGAAAAATTGTGTGATCTAGAGCTCTGAGGATCTCAGCGGGAGCTTTAGCAGTTCCACAAACACTTGACTTATTTTTCACTATGTGTTTTTCCTCAATTTTTCTCTCTCTATAGCATATATAGTTTAGCATTTATATATCATATGTAAGTATTTTAACAGCTTGATTGAGATATGATTCTCACCACCATCCATTTAAAGTGTACTATTCAATGGGTTTAGTATATTCACAAAGTTGGGCAACCATCACCACTGTGTAATTTTAGGACATTTTCGTCACCCAGAAAAGAAGCCCTGTGGCCATTAGCAGCCATTCCCTATTCTCTCCACTTCTCACGCCCAGCACTGGACAACCACTAATGCACTGTCTCTATAGATTTGCCTGTTCTGGGCGGTTCCTATCATTGGAATCCCATAATATGTGGTCTTTTGTGACTGGCTTCTTTCACCGAGCGTCATGTTTTCAAGGTTCATCTATAATATAGTTGGATATAAATATTTTTAAAACTGCAGTTAAGATATAAGCCCATTAGTATTCTATAGCAAACCCTATCACATGGGTGACCATGTATGCATTAATTAATTTGTGCTGCCAGAGTAAGTTGGTTTTGTGCAATCAAGCTTCACCTGCCACATCTACTTAATTGAACTGGGTCCTGAGATATTTAAAACCAATTACCATAGGCACCTCCTTATCTGTATCAATTGAAATTGTACTGTACAACCAAGATCAAAAGAAACAAATTAGATGCTGAGATTGATCTTAGACTAGAAATGTCATCCATAATTCCTGGTTTTGTATTGTCTGTCCATCAAAATGGCTTCACTGCTGTGGTTGAGTTATAAGTAGACATCTAATTTGTAAAATTTATGATTAATCTGTTTTGCATTTTGGGATATGATATAAAATTGGTTTGAAAAAAACATTTTGCTGCTCAGAATAATCAGAAATCTGACCATCTCCATAGTGTTACTTTGGTTTGGGACCTTGTTCTCAGTATGGCTTTGGCTCCTATTGGCTTGCCTGAGGGTCTCTCGGAAGCAGGTAATATCCATCCTTGCCCTCTATGGGCTTATGGTAGCTGCAGACAGTCATCTGTGCTGCTGTACTTTAGGATTTTTTGAGCACTTACTATGACAAGATAATGTCGGTATTGAAGGGGTTTCAAAGAAGGGAAGACTTACCTGGTCAGGGTACTTGCAGTCTGGCTGGAGATACAGAGTACAAAATAAGAATAAAACCAATCATTCTACAAGCATCTAGATATGAATATTTCCTAATACAGTAGATACCAAACGTAGGACTTCAGAAATAGTCAGGGACAGCTTCACAGAGCAAGTGGCTCCACACGGTGCCTTAGGAGGAGAGGGTAGGATTTGGATGGCTGAAGAGCAGGTGAAGCAGATTCTGAGTTCTCTTTTGAACTAAGATGTGATCACCCTTGGGGGCATTCCTTGCCCCATAGACCCTGTATGAAGCCAGTGATTCGGAAGTCCTCGTCCTCCATTCAGCTTCAGTAAAGGGACTTAACTGTGGGGCAGGAGAAACAAGGCATTTTGAAAAGGTCTTCTGGAAAAGAATGAGATCACCTGGGTCCCTCCTTAGGAGAAAGGATGCTGTTGCTTGAAGCCAGATGGACAAGGAAGCATCAATCTTTGTTTCCATAAGCTGCTATTGAGCGTGGGCTGAGGTTAATCTGAAAAACTAGAAAATAAAGATTGATGGAACCCCGTCAATCCTGAATTTGCTATAAATAATTGCCTGCTGTTTCTGAGCTGTCAAAATCCATTTCTGCTAAAGGCCCTTTAGAACAGAGAAAGGTCAAGCTGAGAACCAAGGGAGAAACTCAGGGGAGCGATTATGCTGGAAGGGCAGCCTCCCAGAGGCCCCTCTAAATACTGATGTGGAAGTAACCAGCCTGCCTGACTCCCTGCTGGTCCTAATTAAATTAGCTCCCGTTGACCTCTCACCTTTCCAGGACTGGGGATCCAGGGAGAGGAGCACACCTCCTGTCAGAGTTGGGCTTTTTGCTGGGGCTGGTGCACCTCGGCCTTTGGGTGGCAAACCCCATAGAGCTGGGCATAGAGAGCCCTCATCTTGCTTTTGAACTGAAAGTAAGTGTGTATGTGGCAAAGGCCTTGCAAAGCACCAGTAAGTCCTCCTAGTAATGGGGAAGGGAAGTGCGGTCATCCACGCTCAGGCCCTTGTCAGGATGGGGTAGTTAAGAGAAGGCCCCGTTGTGAGGACAGAGAAGAGGGTCCAGGATGAAACACGCTTCCTGAAAGGCTTGAGATCAATGGAAACCACGCATCCATCAGGTACAACTCAGTGCTCGTCAGCCTTCACCAGGCTCAGGAACTGGGTGCAGTCAGCCTCTTTATAAGGAAGCATTCCAGCCTACTGCGCCTGTACCCTCATTCCCCGACAGAAGCCCCTCAGGTGTTCTGCACCCCTTTTGTTCTTCTGCTGTCAGACCAACAGGACACGCTGCAGGAAGGTGCACACACGCACCTCCTCCTGGAACCAACCCTGTCCGTTTTATTGGAGGCCTGACTCCTTTTAGACTCTTCCCTGACTTTGCTTCAGAGGATTCCTCTGTGTCTGAGACCTGCCTGGTGTTCCATCCTGTTCAGCTCTGGTAAGGCAGGTGTAGGAGAAATCCACCCCGCGTTTTACCTTTTGAACCTCCCACGCTAGCCTGGTTGCTCCTTCTCCTTGCCTCTTCCCAATTAAATTGTGTTTCTCCTCTGAGCTCACTCATGCCCTCCTCCCCTGCCTCCCACACACTCTGTACCTGGTCGGTCCTGGCCTTAAACTCTGGGTCCAGGTCTGAGATTCCCAGTTGCCCTCCCCCACCTGGCTCAGGGAATCCTGAGCAGAGAACACCTGGATTTGATTGCTTGAATTCTGATGCCCATCCAGAACATACATGAGCTGGCTCCATACTTCTTGCACTGGTTCTGTTAGATTGACCGAGCTCTTTTGTCTCCAGGGTGAAGCCAACCCTTTTATTTTTGAGTTGTTTTCCATTGTTCATGTCTCTTTCCCATTCTCGCTCTGTCCTGGCTTGGTACCCACTCCCACCCACCCCCAGCCCCCTGGTTGGTATCTGGCATGTTTTGTAGCAAGGATGACATCATTTATCTCTTAGCTACACAGAACCAACCTTTCTGGATCCTGATTTTTTTTTTTTTTAAACCATTATACCTGCTTTCGTTTTTGCTTTTCTGTATATTTGGTCAACTTGGTTCTCAGCTCCAGGGCAAGGCCCTTCCCTCCAAGGTGAGGCTGAGCAGGTCTTGGGATGCAGCACTGTCCCCCAGCCTGTGGCGCTGGCTGGCCCCTTTACTTCCTGATACCCTGTGGATGTCCCAGGACCTGAGCAAGGGCCTTTGCAGTGGCCAAGTGTGCTGTGTGACACTGCTGTCTTCTGGCCATTCCATCTAGTCCCTTTGTCAGAGGAGTTTGAACTTGTTTCCACAGGGAATCCTTGTGGCTCTTCATGCTGGGGAATGATATGATGGAAAAGGTATTTTGTAAGATTAGCGGGGTGGTGGTAGGCAGGATGGCTCCAGGCACCTGAGGGGTGAATATCTGGTCGGTTACTAAATCCTGCCAACAAGTCCATTTCTGAACAGCCTAAATACCGAGATGACCTCACACCTTAGTTTTCCAGGATTTGGTGAGTCTGATGAGAACTTTGAAACGAAAGTACACTCAGGCAAGCCAAGTGCCTTTGTATTCTCTGTAAACATTTAAAGTTGCATTCTTGACCTGCATATAAAATTGTAGGAACAGAGGCATCTCGGTGGCTCATCTGTTAACCGTCCATCTTTGACTCTGGTCATGATCCTGAGGTCCTGGGATCAAGCCCCACATGGGGGTCCTTGCTCAGCTGGGAGCTGCTGCTTCTGCCTGCTGTGTGTGTGCGCATGCGCTCTCTCTCTCTCTCTCTCAAATAAATAAAATCTTTTAAAAAAATGTAGAAACATCTTATTTGAACAAGCTGATTGGCAACTCTTAGTGTATTGATTTTTATTTTTTATTTTTTTTAAGGTTTTATTTAATCGAGAGAGAGAGACAGAGACAGAAGCAGAGACACAGGCAGAGGGAGAAGCAGGCTCCATGCAGGGAGCCTGACGTGGGACTCGATCCCGGGTCTCCAGGATCACACCCTGGGCTGTAGGCGGCGCTAAACCGCTGAGCCACCTGGGCTGCCCTGATTTTTAAATTTTATTTCTGCCTGACCCATCAGTTAAACTTTTTAAAAAAATTTATTTAAATTCAATGTGCCAACATATAGTACAACACCCAGTGCTCATCCCATCAAGTGTCCTCCTTAGTGCCCATCACCCAGTCACCTCATCCCCCCACCCACCTCCCCTTCCGCAACCCTTTGTTTCCTAGAGTTAGAAGTCTCTTATGGTTTGTCTCCCTCTAATTTTTCCCACTTAGTTCCCCTCCTTTCCCTTATAATCCCTTTCACTATTTCTCATATTCCACATGTGAGTGAAACCATGTGATGATTGTCCTTCTCCGATTAACTTACTTCACCACGGATAATACCCTCCAGTTCCATCCACATCGAAGCAAATGGTGGGTGTTCGTTAGAAACGTTAAAACATAGCCACTTTCACAATCCGTTTCCATCCCTCCTTTTTTTCAAAATTTAAAAAAGATTTTTATTTGAGAGAACGAGCAAGTATGAGCTGGAGGGTGGGGCAGAGGGGGAGAGAGAATCTCAAGCTGAGTCTGCACTGAGCATGGAGCCCAATACAGGGCTCAATCTCAAGGCCCGGAGATCATGACCTGAGCAGAAATCCAGTCAACTGACTGAGCTACCCAGGTGACTCCCTCCTTTTCTTAAAGATGTTCTCTCCTCCTCCTCCTCCTCCTCCTCCTCTTCCTCCTCCAGATTTTATTTATTTATTTGACAGCACAAGCAGGGGGAGGGAGGGGGAGACGGAGAAGCAGGCTCCCCACTGATCAGGGAGTCCAATCTGGGATTCCATCCCAGGACCTTGGGATTATAACCTGAGCCGAAGGCAGATGCTTAACCAACAGAGCCACCCAGGCACCTCTATTTTCCTTCTTTTACAAGGAAGATTTCCATGACCCGCTGGGGGGTTTGAATTGTTTCCATCTGCGAACTGGGTATGGAGCTGGCTTTAGACATATAAGCTGCTCTGGGTAGTGGAAGTTTTTCCTTGCACAGGCAAGCCAGCTGTGTGTCCTTTGCTCAGAGGCCTAGCAAGGGCTGACTGGTCCTGTAGGGAGGGCATTGACTGATTGCCCCAGCCTCGTGGCCTTGCCCAGCTGGTCTGCCACTGCAGTGTTAGATGCCACGGCTCTCCTCTGGGATTTCTTCCGCAGTCTGACAGGCAGCCGCTGCCAGGTGAGCAAGTAAGGACTGTGCTCCGATGCAGCATCACCTTTGCTGCTAGACAAAGGTTTAGATCCGTGCAAAGAAGAATTAAGCATGAATTCTTTTTTTTTTTTTTTTTTAAGATTTTATTTATTTATTCATGAGAGAGAGCGAGGCAGAGAGAGAAGCAGGCCTGAGGCAGGAAGCCCGATGTGGGACCCAATCCCAGGTCTCCAGGATCACGCCCTGGGCTGAAGGCAGACACTTAACCGCTGAACCACCCGAGCATCCCTTAAGCACGGATTCTAATACACACATCTTCATGCTGAAGCTAAGGTTGATTTTGCTTTAAGACTGACTGCCTATGTATGTAGCTTCTGTTGAGAGGTGACAGCTGACTTCTTTCTTTGTCTGTGATCACCTGTGCTTTGGTGCAAAAACCGTCGTTGTCTTCACTGGGCACAGTCTAATTTGACTTCTGCTAAAGGAGCATCTGGAATCTTGGCTTTAACTTTTGCCAAATCATGAACAAAGTTATCAAAACTTAGTTGCTGCATCTGTAGAGTAAGCTTATGATGCTGTGGTGCCAATGACTCGGAGCTATGTTGGAGAAATGAAGGAAGTAAAAATGCACATTAGATGTGCACTTGGCCTTCAGAGAACCTGGGATTTGAAAACTGGCATTTTCACAAAAGGCATATCAATAAAGGTATACTTCTTGTATATATGGAGGTTCTTCTCTTTAGGGTTCCTTTAACTAGTAGACTTCTGGGATGCCTGGTTGGCTTGGTGGTTGAGCATCTGCCTTTGGCTCAGATTGTGATCCCAGGGCCCTAGGATGGAGTCCTGTATCAGGCTCCCTGCAAGGAACCTGCTTCTCCCTCTACCTACGTCTCTGCCTCTCTCTCCTTGTGTGTCTCATTAATAAATAAATAAAAATAAAAAAAATAGGTTCCCATAGTAAATAAGTTTACCAATTATAGATTTCTACTCTGCTTTCCAGGAACACCTTTTGTGCATGAGTTGAATGCTGTTTTTAGAACAAAAGAATAGGTCTGTGATGTGGAAATGCAAGAGATGCAGGCTGGGACCTCAGGACATTTCACAAAGAGATTTTCTACTAAAAAGGCCAGCCCTGCTAGTTTCTAGGTTAGTGGCCTCCGTGTCTTTTCTTGGAAGCTGTGAACTCTTAAGTCAGAAAAGGACTCTTAAGAGATGAGGCTCCTCCCTTATTCTCTTGGCTGAAGTGGGACTTCTTTGTGGCCAGCCCTGTCTCCTTGCCCACAGCTCCATAGCACCAGCGTTACCTGGGGAAGGGAGTCAGCACCCTGATCATCCTCAGAGTTTTCTGAGACCCCAGCAAGGTCTCGGACCACTGCTCCCACACTTGCAGGTTGACGTTGTGAACCTGCAGGCATTGGACCCAGGCCTCATGGTGAGGTTGGTGCCCTACTCCTCTTGGTGGTCCCCCTCCTCCCCGCTCTGCTGACCTTCTTCCTCACTCGCTGGTTCACAGCCAGAGAACAGGGTACCTGGGAGAGAATCCTGGATTCTCTGTTGGGCCCATTCTAAATACCCTGCTGAGGTGCTGTGAGTGTCTCCAGTGGTGGAGACAGGTTGCAGCTTTATCCCAAGGTAGGGTGCTGTTCCCAATGCCCCTTGCTTTTATAAAGTCAGCTCTTTTTTCTTTTCAGTCTCAATCACAGACAAATATATATATATATATTTACATTCATAAGTAGATATGGAACTAGGAAAGGGTCTGAGAGGACAAATACCAAACTCTTAAAGGGTGCCCCTGGCCACTGGGTTTGTAGGTCATTTCTCAGTTTCTGCTGCGTATGTGTCCTGATTTGAAATTCTTTTATGGTGAGATTTATTACTTTAATAGTCACAAAAGCAGTAAAGATTGCACTTGAAAAAATGAATGTGTAATAAACTCAGAAGAAAGCCATTTTTTAAAAAGATTTTATTTATTTGACAGCGCGTGCAAGCATACAAGCACAGGGAAGCGGCAGGCAGAGGCAGAGGGGGAGAAGCAGGCTCCCTGAACAGCAGGGAACCCAAAGTGGGGCTCTATCCCAGGACCTGGGGATCATGACCTGAGCTGAAGGCAGACAGACACTTGACTGACTGAGCCACACAGGCACCCTAGAGGAAACTCATTTTAAACATCATGTCTTATACCTGTGACTACTCAGCTGTCCCTCCCTTTTCGCCCTCCCTCTACTCCTTGCTGTAGTGTGGCACTGGGGAGCTTTCTGAGGATGATTTTGGGGCTTCTAGTGGACCAGACTGGGAACTCGTATACTGAATAGAGAGAGCCCACTCACTGATAATTGTGTATAGAAAAGCACTGAGTGAAAGGTCAGGTGCTTCCTGGGAAAAGTCCACGAGAACCCACCTGCCTGATGATGGAGTTCATCATTTTATTCAGCCAGACTTAATTGTACACCTGCTGTTTGCTAAAACATGCTCTATTCTTAGGCCACACAAGTGAGGAAGGCATGGAACCTCACTTGAGCCAGCCCACTGTCTAGCGTGGTTTACTTTTATTTGGGGAAGAGAGATGGTTCAGTGGGTGAAAGACAGATACAAAAGCGAATAAACTGCAAGTATGTGTATGTCTTATGACTATATTAATGGGCTATTTTTGTGGTTGTATTTTTCTTTTTTTGGGTCATAATAACTGAGCAGATTTAAGCCATGACCTCAGCTCATCCATCACTGGTGTAACTGAGGAATCCGTGATGCCCTCACACCCTCTGCACCTGTGAGGACATAACTGTGCCCTCCAGTAGCCTGGCTTGTAGGGGGCTTCGTACATGGGGAGAGCTGGAGCCACAGAGGAAATTGCCTTTTTGTGAGGATAGTGATGGCTGGCTCAGATGGTCCAGGTTCTTCCTTGCTGAAAGCTTGTGTTTTGCTCTGAGACTTTTTTTTAAAGATTTTATTTATTCATGAGAGACACACAGAGAGAGGTAGAGACCTAGGCAGAGGGAGAAGCAGGCTCCATGCAGGGAGCCCGATGTGGGACTTGATCCCAGGACCCAGGATCAAGACCTGAGCCAAAGGCAGACGCTTAACCATTGAACCACTCAGGTGCCCCCGCAGAGATTTTTAACGGGCCCCAGGGGTTCCATTGGGCAGCCAAGGGAGAGAGTGTTGATCCAGCCTTACTTTCTTGTTTGACACTGAGGCTAAGGCCAGGGGCCGCTTTTCTCAGCGCTTGCTGGTCCTGTCAGTGTCACATGCTGTCCCCAGTAGTACCCACCGCCTAACATTGGCTTTCAAGTCAAGCTGCTGCTTTAGGTCACCCCTTAAGGGGACTGGCCTTGGCCAGCTGGCCCAACTGGACCCAGGATGATGCCACCTGGCCTCACTGATCAGTAGGGGCAGCAGTGAGCTTAGAGTCCAGCTCTGGCAGTTACACCCCTGTCCACACCAGCGCTCTCTCTCTGAGACACTCTGCTTTCTGCGCTGAGAAGAGACAGCCCCTTTTCAGAACCTCTGATGAAGAAGCCCTGGGCACAGCTCCCACCTTGCCCCTCACGTTCCTGGGATCCCCAGAATCTCTGGCATCTGGGCTCACAGCGGCTGTGGCCAGGCCTTTCGGGGTGGCCACCCTCAGTTTGTGTGGATAGTTAGTTGTTATTCCTTCCCTGCAAATGGAGCCAGTGACACTTTGTGCCTTAAAGACACTTTCAAAATACTGGCCCCAGGTCTTACCTTGTCCAGTCCTGTTACCCACTCACATGTTTTTCTGTGTGATTTTCTTCTCCCTTCTCCCAGTGACCTTTCCTTAGGTGTTCAATGTAAATGGGTTCATTATAACCAGCCCTGAGTCTCAGGAGCACACAGTGACTTGCTCTGCAATGAACCATCAGCTGTAATGATAAGTGGCTTAATTTGGTCCAGGTAGGTATATCCAGATAAGCAGTCTTGTCATAGATTTGCACCTTCCTTGTCTAGACAGAGTCCAGCATTCAAAAGATAATGTTCTCAAATGAGTCTGGGTGCTTTGAGGAAGCTGATGTGTACAGTCGTTGAATGTGAGCCACACTGGCCTCAAAAGCATCAAGGGACAGTGTGGAAGGGCCCAAATTGTAACTGTCAGACAAGGCAGGGAACCCTGACGACTTGATCTGAGAAACCAGTCGCGGCCTCTTCCCACTTAATGATGTGGACACATAATGCTTGGGCTTACTTAATGTCTGCTTGCTTAATAAGAAGGCTATGTATTCTTTGTCAGTCATTAAAACATGCAAAGACCTCTGCTTGGTAACTGCCGCATGATGAGGACTTTGCATAGTAATGGAATTAGTTTATGAGGTAGACTGCAGGGTGAAAGTGCCAGGTGAGGGTTGGCCACCTGCCCTGAGCCTTCTCTTCCATTTTGGGCTTTCTGAGGCTAGAAAGCAAAAGAAGAGGTTATTATACACCTCAGAAGGATCTAGCAAGTGGCAAGGAGCAGAGATGAGCACCACTGGGATCACACCACAGGGTGTACCCTTGTGGCAGTGAACAAAGTTTATCCTATGTGGGAAGGGTAGGCACCACATCTTTGTTTTCATGGTGCTTTTTGACTGAAATGTTCTTTGCCAAGCGCTGCATGTCCATCTTGAAGAATACAGTTGACCCTAAACAACATGAAGGTTGACCCCCCACCCCCACCCTGTGTGCAGTGGAAAATCTGCACGTAATTTCTTACTCCCCCACAACTACTAAGTAGCCTGCTGTTGACTGGAAGCCTTACCAATAACAAATAGTCGATTAACACATATTTTGTACATTATATGTGTTATATACTGTATTCTTACAATAAAGGAAGCTAGAGAAAAGAAAGTGTTAAGAAAGCCATAAGGAAGAGAGAACAGACTTGTAGTACTGTTCTGTATTTATCAAAGAAGTTCACATATAAGTGGACCTGTGCAGTCAATCCCACGGTGTTCAAGGGTCAAATGTATATTGCTTGGTTCCATCCATGAAAGAGGGAAGCACATCCACTGACTTTAAAGGAATAAGTGGGTATTTGGGGTTTGGGTTTTCTTTCCTTTAAGGATTCCAGCCTTAAATCCATGTAGGTGTGTATGAATCTATAGCTGTTCAGCTCATGAAGAAAGTATCAAATATACTGGCCTTTTTTTTTTTTTTTTAAAGGTTTTATCTGGGGAATCCCTGGATGGCTCAGCAGTTTCGCGCCTGCCTTTGGGCCCAGGACGCGATCCTGGGGTCCTGGGATGGAGTCCCGCGTCGGGCTCCCGGCATGGAGCCTGCTTCTCCCTCTGCCTGTGTTTCTGCCCCTCTCTCTCTATGTCTATCATAAATAAATAAAAATAAATCTTAAAAAAAATAAAGGTTTTATTTATTTATTCATGAGAGACAGAGAAGAGAGAGAGGGAGGAGGGAGAGAGAGGCAGAGACATAGGCAGAGGGAGAAGCAGGCCCCCCGCAAGGAGCCCGATGTGGAACTTGATCCTGAATCCCGGGATCACACCCTGGGCCAAAGGCAGACGCTCAAACCACTGAGCCACCCAGGTATCCCTGCACTGGCTTTTAGAAAACAAACCCTGGGCACCGGGCTGTGACTCTTGAACTTGGGGTTGTGAGTTCAAGTCCTACCGTGGGCATGCAGATTACCTTTCTTTTTTAAGATTTTATTTAAATGAGAGAGAGCACTGTGCAAGTGAGTGGGGAGAAGTAGAGGGAGGACAAGTAGACTCCGTGTTGAGCACTGAGCCCGATGTGGGGATTTGATCCTACGACTCCGGAACACAACCTGAGCCAAAAGAGTCGAAACCCAACCGACTGAGCCATTTAGGCTCCCCCATACAGATTACTTCTTAAAAGTCCTTATAAAGGTACAGAAAAATACATTCAAATTTGGTTCTCTTTTAAAAGATACTTATTTTTAAGATTTATTTACCTTTAGAGAGACAGAGTGAGCACGGGGAGGGGCAGAGAGAGAAGGAGAGAGAGAATCCCAACCAGACTCCCCACTGAGTGTGGAGCTGGAAGCAGGGCTTGATCCTGAGACCCTGGGACCATGGCCTAAGATGAAACCAAGAGTCATTTGCCCAACCAACTGAGCCACTCAGGTGCCCTGTAAGATTTTAAATAATCTTTCTACACAGTATGGGGCTTGAACTCACAACCTTGAGTTACATGCTCTACTGACTGAGTGATCCAGGCACTTCTCAAATTTGGTTATTTTCCAAATAAGCACCTTTCTTTTCCGGTGTGGGAAAAGCTGGATACAGCTTTTTCAGAGGGAAATTATCAGATTATGTGCTTTTGTGAATAGACCTATTTTTCCAGGGTGGGCACCCTGGTCTGAATGTTAGATGAGAGCCTATGGGGTCCCAGCCTATGCACCAGGGCCTTGTCTGTTTACCATGGGATTCACTTGGCATTTGCAGCTGGAGTGCCAGCCCTGCCGTCCTTGGAGGGGATGAGAGGCAGCCTGAAATGCTAGAGGAGTTTGAGGGATTATTAACGAGATTCCTTGGAGATTGTCTCATGGACTCCCCCTGGAATATGAGCTCCTCAAAGACAGGAGTCAAGCCTGGGTTGGCTTTATGTTCCCCACGGGTGAGGCTCATAGTTCGTATGGTTGAGTGTGTTGGCACAGGGTATGTTAAGAAAATGCACATGCCTGGTCTTTGCTGGGGCCTTCGGTTGTATCCTTGCTCCCCAAGGACCCAACCCCAGAACTTCTCGGTGGATCTCTGTTAGGATCATTGAAGGAGGGAGGCTTTGAAGTTGGTCTGTCACCCACCCTGGTGGCAGATTGAATAGAAGATTAAAATGTTATCTGAGAAATGCTCTTCCACAAAAGAAGGCTCAAAGTTTGACAGAATTTTTGAGATTTTCAGGATCTGAAACCTATACTTTATGTCTGCCTATGGCTAAAAGTTACGTCTAATGACAATTTAGACTGTGTACTTAAATTAATATTTGACTTTAAAAAAATGGACTTTTAAGAATTCAGAACACTATCCAGAGATAAACAGACTAAATATTTTAATGATTACCTTCTAGCTCTTGAGGAGACAGTGGTATTAAGTGAGAACAGTGCACAGAGGCCTGAGGGGACTAATTGTCTAGGTGGCCAGTGCATCAGCAAAGGTGGCATGCAGTTCTTAAGAGGGTGTAGGTGTCAAAGGAGCATGTGCCTCAGGTGGGCTCAGGCACAGGGCATTTCGGGGTGACCTTGCTTGCTATTGGCTGGGTTTGGAGGAAGGGCCAGAGCTAGGACAGCCAGGCTGATCCCAGTCAGTTGACCCGGGATGAGGGAATGGTGGGGGAGGTGTCAGGTCAGGAGGCAGCCCCAGTTGGGGGAATTAGAGTGTTGTCCAAAACCCAGTAGCTACCAATCATTTTTTGCCCTGTGAGGAAATTGAAGCTCAAAGATTAAGGGGTTTTCTAAGATTCCAAAGCAATGCATGGCCCTTATGGAATTCACCTGCCTCTGGATGGGGAACATGGGGGCCCTGGTCCTGGAGAGCTATGATAGATGAGAATGTGACTGACGGGGTGTTTGCCCTGTCCCAGCCTGAGTACATGGAA
Source organism: Canis lupus familiaris (assembly GCF_011100685.1). Taxonomy (NCBI): domain Eukaryota; kingdom Metazoa; phylum Chordata; class Mammalia; order Carnivora; family Canidae; genus Canis; species Canis lupus. The sequence continues at coordinate 65,127,632 of NC_049228.1, read as the reverse complement.
GGGCTATGTTTCAACTGATGGCCCAGACACTTCAAAGCCACAGCTGCAAGGTGTTCTCATGGGGGTCCTGGTGTAGCTGAGTCCCTGGAGTTATGGGGCTGCACAGGACAGTATTACTTACTAATGAATTGGCCACCTATAAAATTAACACCTATAAAATCAGTTCCCGAGAGAGAGAGATGTGTGTGATGACTGTTGTGGAAAGGATTTGATATCAGAAGATTAAGAAAGGCTCTTAGAAATTGATGAAGCCAAAAAAAAAAAAAAATTGATGAAGCCCTTGAATCATTTGCAAAAATGACCTTTCTGATGGTCTTATTGAAAGTAACAAAAGGTTCAGGGTAGTTGGTCAGGAAAAGGTACACACAAAAGGAAAGAACACTTGTTTCATTTTGTTGTTCTTTGGGGACAAATTAGAACATGGTTACAATTGCATGTTCTTAACCTACTTTTTTTTTTTTTAAGATTTTATTTATTCATGAGAGACACGGGGGGGAGGGGCAGAGAGAGAAGCAGGCTCAATATAGGGAGCCCGATGTGGGACTAGATCCCAGGTCTCCAGGATCAGGCCCAGGGCGGAAGGTGGTGCTAAGTCGCTGAGCCACCCAGGCTGCCTCTTAACCTACTTTTATTGAATGTAATATAAAAGACTTATCTTTCTCATTATAGTGTCCTTTTTTCAAGATAAAAACCCAGTCATATTTTTTTCTATCTACCTCCCTCAACCAAACCATTTACTATGAAATGATATTCTTTGTACAAATGGATTGATTGTAAAGTTACCAGCCTCTCCATGCCACCCTGGTCCCTATACCAGATATTCTTAGTTAACTAGGACCTGTTCTTATTTTATTTTATTTTATTTTATTTTTTATTTATTTTATTTTATTTTATTTTATTTTATTTTATTTTATTTTATTTTATTTTATTATTTTATCTTATTATTTTTTAATTTGGCAAAAGGAACTTGATTAAGGAGATTTTAGCTGGTGGTTTGAGATTCTTTAGCAGCCCGGAAAAAGAGTCCCATGTCTTGTCTAATCATGCTCTGAGTGAGGTCTATTCTTACTGGTCTCTGAGAAACTTTCCCAAAGGAGTCCTGTCTTACTTGTTCATAGTTGCTGTTGAAATCGTGGCCATCAAGAGACTATAACTTTTTTATTGCATCCTAATGATTTTGAGATTTTATTTAATATGATTTTAAAATTTAATATTTATCAGTTAACCTGGTTCAGACCACAGGGTAGTGGAATACTTAATAGTATTATCTAATGCTTTAGAAAAACTCCACACAGTATCCAAGTGCCCAAGGGGCACCTTGTCTTTTTTGAGGAAATTGCAGCATAAAAGGATCACTTAATTCCCTGATCACCGTAAAGAGGTCTTATTGACTGGAGAGAATGCTCAGGATTCAGCAAGGCAAGATGGGCCTGGCATTCAGGGTGCATGCAGGCTGGGAGCATGGTAGCTTTTAGAGACAGCTTTTGTCCAATCTTTTTTTCCCCTCTTGATATACTTTATTTTTTCGAACAGTTTTAGATTTACAGAAATGCCTGCTCCATTATACGATGTGGTTTTAACTACTAAAAAGGATTTTTCCTCCCTCTTTCTGCAGACGTCGCCTCATCTCCCAGAGATCATCCTTGGAGACCCTGGAAGATATTGAGGAAAATGCCCCTCTACGGAGGTAAGTTTTTACTGTTGCACTTATGTGTATGTAAATAGCCTGCAGTGCAATATGACAGCCAAAGGTGGTGGTGGTTTTTTAAGTCCTTGATCCACAGAATTAAATTGTTTTAAATGATGGCCTGATCCCCGGACCCATCGTTTGGAAACCCCAAGCCTGAGGACCGTGAGAGCAGTATTAAACTTCAGTTATGTGTTTGGAAAGCCCCAATTTGCATGGTGGCTTTGGGTGCTGTCTTCCTCTCCAGTGTGAAAGCTGCTGCTTGTTGGAGACGAGCCAGCCCATCGTTGTCCCAGTTTTCTTAGGTGCAGTGACACAGTCATGATCCTGAGTTGCATTAGCAGGTGCCCGCCACGTGACTGCATCACCGGTTGCTGGGGAGAGTCGATGAGGATAGCTGTGAGGGCCTCCCAGGAGCCGAAAGGGATTTCTCCGTTGGGGTCAGAAAGCCACCTGTGTTTGGGTGACAGCAGCTGCGGAGCTGTGCCCTTCCTCATCCGCCGCCCCCCATCTGTACCCACCCCCCACCCTCCACCCCCCCTTTAGTGGAGGAGACCGTATTCACACAGCACACCTCTGCTAGCCCTCGCGGTGGCTCAGCCGGGTTGGTGGCGGAGTGTTCCTTCTGCAGAAGGAGCTGAGGCAGGGTGGGACCCAGACGCTTCACGGGGCATGCGCGGCGGCTTCACGGGGCATGCGCGGCGGCTTCACGGGGGGGGGGGGGCATGCGCGGCGGCTTCACGGGTGGGGGCATGCGCGGCGGCTTCACGGGGCATGCGCGGCAGCTTCACGGGGGGGGCATGCGCGGCGGCTTCACGGGGGGGGCATGCGCGGCGGCTTCACGGGGGGGGGGCATGCGCGGCGGCTTCACGGGGGGCATGCGCTGCGGCTTCACGGGGCATGCGCCGCGGCTTCACGGGGCATGCGCGGCGGGTGACGCAGAGGGAGCCTGGAACCCAGGTCTGCGCACCTCGTGCTTTGGCCCCTGGAGCGGACTCAGGGGCGCAGGTGCCTGGTTTGATCCTGGGAGGGTGTTGCTGTGGACCGAAGCCTCTCACCCTGGAACCTGCCTGCCCCTTCCCCGGCTGGGGCTTTGCTCCCTGGTTAGTCCTGTCCACAGACCAGCTGGATGGAAGATGCAGCATAGACAGGTGATAGATCTGATCGAAAGTATTGGGTGGGGGATCCCTGAGTGGCGCAGCGGTTTAGCGTCGCTGTCAGCCCAGGGCGTGATCCTGGGGTCCCGGGATCGAGTCCCACGTCGGTCACCCTGCATGGAGCCTGCTTCTCCCTCTGCCTGTGTCTCTGCCTCTCTCTCTCTCTCTCTCTCTCTCTCTCATGAAATCTTTAAAAAAAAAATTGGGTGTATCAAGCCTCGCTGCTGATGTCTTTCCAAAGACAAAGTCAGCGCCAGCCTGTATTTCCACCTTTGAAGTCGTTTTTGGAAACGTACGTAATCTCCGGGACCAACTTCGGGTGAATGGCGTCTGGCTGTAATGTAGCTTGGGTGTTGGGAGAGGGCTGTTTCCTTAGATAGGCCTACAAAAAGCGGAGCAAAATGTCCACTTAGCTGCCTCTGGTCCAGAATCATCCTGAGAAGGGAGGAAAAACGAAAAACGTTCTCAGGTGGCACTGAGCGGCTTTGGCATCGGAGCAGGTAAGGTCACCCTTGCCACACATGGGGAAATCAGTGACTAGAATTCAAAGAGCTTCTGGTATTTGAGATGCCTCAGTTAAGGCAGCGCGGTAGCTGCAAGTCAAGGGAAAAAACCAGGTAAAAGAATGTCATTCTGTCCTCAGGGATTCCAGGTGGTTAACCGAGAAAGGGTGAGGAGCTACGTGCAGGGTTTCTGATCGCCTGCGGCCTGGTCACCTCTGTCCTCTCCTCCCAGAATCCACCCAGGCTGGTCTTCTGACCTCTACCCCTCAGTCGTAGGATACCACAAATGAGCACAGTAAAAAGGGCTTCAGCCACTACTGAGCTACTACTTATCCAGCTCTTACTTACAGAACAATATACTTAATTTCCAAGAAATCTTGTATAAATGTAAAATTTTAAAAACAAGTCTGAAACCGAGGAAATTAAGCCAATTTGGCCAGTTTGAGAAGGCTTTATTTTCCCTAATAGACTTTTTTTTTTTTTTTTAAGATTATTTATTTATCCATGAGAGACAGAGAGGGACAGAGACACCGGCAGAGGGAGAAGCAGGCTCCACGCAGGGAGCCCGATGTGGGACTCCATCCCGGGACTCCAGGATCACGCCCTGGGCGGAAGGCAGGCGCTAAACCGCTGAGCCACCCAGGCTGCCCTAGACTTTGTTTTTTTTTGTTTTTGTTTTTTTTAAATTTTTTATTCATTTATGATAGTCACAGAGAGAGAGAGAGAGAGGCAGAGACACAGGCAGAGGGAGAAGCAGGCTCCATGCACCAGGAGCCTGATGTGGGTTTCGATCCCGGATCTCCAGGATCGCGCCCTGGGCCAAAGGCAGGCGCCAAACCGCTGCGCCACCCAGGGATCCCTAGACTTTGTTTTTAATTTAGAAAAAGTTCTAATATTTATTTAGGCAGAGCACTGGGTACTTTACAGAATTGTTAAATGACTGTATTGTACACCTAAAACTAATAAAAGGCTGCATGGAGCTATCCTAGAATTAAAAATAACAGCTAATTAAGACATGTACTTATTCCTAGGAAATAAAAGTAGCATGGGCACACCAGAACAGATATTCATTTCGGAGTCTAGGGGCCTGAATCCTTGGCTTGGTTCTTTTACTAACTGGTTACATGGCCTTAGACATTTTATGTAGCTTCTCATTTTTCCCATCTGTAAAATGGGAGAGCAAACTGTGACTGCCCTCTGAGGTCTTTTCCAGCTCCCAATTTTGTGAAATGAATGTACCAGTAATGACACTGAAGTGTTTTGGGAACTGTGGGGGCGGAAGGGTATTAGCCCAACTTGCTTTTAAACTCAGCACGGTGACTAAATGGCTGCAAGGCATCTATTAAAAACCTTTTGCATAATTAAGTGTATCCTGTAATCAGTGCTAACAAGAAAGAGCTAATCTTTCATTAAATTAGTTTTTAATTTAATTCTATCCTAATTTAATTTTGCATCACTTAAGACGTATGTTTTTAAATGGATACTGAAATTAGTTCTTTGCTTAACCTGCCACAAGCTGAGTGCTCAGTCTTCCAGTTTCCTTGGCAATTGTTGCTAATGCCACAGTTCTCTTTTAAAACATTTCTTAGATTCCCTGGTGGTTTAGTTGAAAGCTTTAAAAAATGCAGGACAACAAACAACTGTCTGAAGGAGGGGCTAGATTAGTAGCATATGCCCTTACAATTGGGTGCTGCTCCATTCTTTTTTTAAAGTCTTGCCTTTTTCCTGCATCTCAGTTTACTGGTGAGTTAGTGTCCTGCACCTACCTACAACTCCTGGAGTTAAGCATTCATAATGAGAGGCTTTAGATTAAGGAGTTTTCCATCTGCCTGGTGGTTATCTGGTATCCTAATATTAAGGACCTGAGACATTGCTACGAGGTGTCCAGAAGAACCTCGGTTTGGTGGTGGCAGATGTGCCAGCCATCTCCACCTGCCCCTCTTTTCCAGCCTGTCTGGGTTGGTGGGTGCTGGCTGCTGCACCATTCAGTGATTACTGGCTCCTCTTCCTTTCCATGTGAGTGCCAACAACCACCTGTGGCCCTTTTGCAGCCTTCCAGTTGTAGCAGAAGGCCAGGGAATTTTGTGCTCACACCCGAAGGGTAACAGCTCTTCTTTTTGCAGGCATGGGAAGCAGAGAGCAGCTCAGGTCTTCCCTTTTCTGGGCTGGGATCGGTACCAGCTTCCTGCTAGTGGGGGCAGGCATACCTACCCTCTATCCTCATAGTCCATTTCTTGGCCCACTAGCTCAGGAAACTACTGTTTGGGGGGAAACAGGGTAAGAGTATGAGGACACTTCTGGACACTTGGCCCTATCCAGAAACCAGTGGAAGCATAGCCTTAAATCAGAGATTCTCTTCTCTCCAGTGGCTGCATGTGTCTAGAACCTTCTGCAGTGTGTCTGAGAAACATTTGGGGACCTTGGGTGGCCTGCAGACTCCAGTCATTTTGGAGGTAGAACTGCGGCAGTTTGGGGTCTTGGATCTGCTTCCAGAGAGCTACCCAAAGAAAGCAGAGTGAGGCTCCCATCCCCTTGAACCTCAGTAAGACTAAATCTGGGTTTGGAAGCTTGGAGTGGAAAAGGGGGATTGATGGGTGCCTTCTGCTCAAATCCTGCCTGAAGGCCACAGGAAACATTGACTAAATACAAGTCTTTCTTTAAAAGACTCTAAAACCAAGAATTCAGGCTCCTTAGTGACAGTTAAAATTTTAAGAAGATAGGAAGCAAATAGTAACAAAATCTGCATGCATTGTAGCTGATGGGCCGTTAATAATCACAACAGTGAGATTTGTATACAAATATTTACATGTGTATATACCTGTGTGAATGTGAATGCTTGTATTTGATTGTGTCACTTGACAGTTTATGAATTTCTTGTGTATATCATTAAGTTTAATCCTGATAGCAACACTAGGAGGGATCTGAAATAATTACTAGTGATAAGTCGGGGTATCAGTTGTAGTGAGTTTGAGGCTGGAGGCAGGGAGGATGGTGGTTTCTGCTGAAGTGTCTTTCAGGGCCACGTGGGCCCAGAGCATGGTCTGTGGACCCTGCCCTGATGTGGAGGACCTGACTTGAAGTGGGGGGCTTTCCCTCCTCTAGACCCAAGGACTGGGGAACCCTGTTTTCCTGATGAAAGCTGCGAAATGTTTGCTACTATGTCTTTGATTTAGCCTGCGCTCAATTGAATTCAGTAAGGGTTTTTTTTCCCAGCTGGAGAAAAAAAAAAACATTCTCAGCACTCTTAGGGAATGGCTTTTGGGAAGACTGGTCCTTACTGGGGGAGGGGTACGGGGGTTTGAAGGGATGTACCACCTGACATCTGCCAGGGACATCACCTGGTTTCCCTCAAGCTGGGCCCTTGGAGTTGCTGTGCAGGCCTGTGACCTTGCCCATTCCCTAGTCCTGAACCCAAAAATGCTCCCAAGCCCACTTGCCCTCAACTGAACCTCCTTGTTGGGTCATCTTGTTAGTCTTCCCTGAAGCCTCCAAGTTCAGAACTGACTGAATTCGGGTGGTGGCTTCAGCCCAGAACTCAGTATAGCAGGCACTGCTGCTCCAAAACTCACTCTTTGAAGCCTAAGAGTACGAAGGTACCCACGCCCCATGGCAGGAGCCAGCCCTTGGGGCCAATGGTCAGAAAAGTTTAAGTAGACCAAAAAATTGGTAACAAAAACACAAATAGAAACATCCCAGCTCTCTTTCTCAAGACAAGACCAAACTTCAGACTCTTATTTGATTTTTTTTTTTTTCTTGCCCTTTCTCTTATTCTTACGGTTGTAAAACTTTAGAATTTGCCAGGTAACTTTGGAGAAAAAAAAAGAAAGAGACAAACAAGATCTTTTTAGCCTTATGGTGTATTCTGTTTGCCCTGTAGTACAAGTGGTGTCCTATATTCCAGGAAAAAAAATAATTTGAATCCAAGTCATTTTGTTCGACAAATATTCACTTAAAAATACATCTTGGGGGGAAAAAAAGAAAGAGAACCAGCCGCTCCTTCAAAGTAAAGCCGTGACTTCCAGGCGTAGTCAAGTTAAGCATTGAAGCAGCTGTCCAAGTTGTTCAGGCCAGAGTCCTGCTATGGAAGAAAAATGATTTGGCATTGCTCTTAAACTGAATTTTCCAGTGTTTTTCTTCCCTCTGTAAATTCTTTAAATTTACAGTTTTCTGTTCCCGTTACCGGTGTTGATACAGGAGGATTCTTTTTAAGATGACAAGAAAGAATAATGTCTTTGGAATCTATGCAGGTTCTGTTATTGTAACTGAGGACAATAGTTTTCATTAGCTGGCTTTCCAGAGACCCATATAAATGATTATCAGGATTATCAAGGAAGTTGTCTTTCGTTGGAGGTTTTTTTTTTTTAAAGCTTCCTTGCTTCCAGCCGTATTGTCCTCATTATCCTCAGGGTGATTCAAACCATTTGTCTGGTCTTCCTTCCTGTCTTTGTGTGGAGATGTCTCAGCTGTCTTGTGGGCAACTGACCCATGTTTTTGAAATGACTTTATTTTTCAGATGTCGAACTCTCTCAGGTTCGCCCAGACCAAAGAACTTTAAGAAGATTCATTTTATCAAGAACATGCGGCAACACGATACCAGGAATGGCAGGTACCACACTAACTGAAGCCTCCCCGCCAGCCTCCCTGCTGTAGGAGGGGGGTGGTCCAGTGAGGATGGGAGGATGGGGCTGTTTGTGTGGCCAGATCTCTGCACAGCGAAGCCCACACTGTTCAGATGAACAGGACCTCATTTAACCTTTCCAAACAGATTGTTTCCACCCCACTCCCACTAGCACCATCCAGAGAAGTCTACAGAAAATAATGCTCCCTGATAGCGACCAAAGGCTTGGTGAGATTTCCAGGCTAACTACAAATGGAATATTTAATAGCACTCAAATATATTTTTATAGAAAACCAAGCAAAAGTGCATTTTTAAAAAATTGCTTTGTTGGGTTTTATCTTCTTTTTTTTCACTAGGGTTATATGCTCTGGTCAGTAAAGATCCCACCAGGTCTGTGCTCACACTTGGCTTTGTTGCTAGCTTTGACGACCCGGCAGGTTCTTTTTGGGCACCGATTCAGATTCCTGGGCCTGCTGACAGCTAGAGCACGTGTTTCTCCAGCTCTTCCATTGCTTTTTTGGAAAATGCTATTCAATGAAAATTAGTGTAACTGAAATTTTTATATAACCATGATAATAAAACTCCTGGCAACAAATAGATCAGGGTTGTTTGGCATGCATACATTTGTCCAAAGGGCTAAGTCTGTTCATGGCAACCTCATGGCAGCACAGGAACAGAGCTCCAAGACCTCTTCTTGGTCCCTGGTGCTCTGTACCCGTTGCTTCCTCCCCACTGACCTGTGACCTGCAGGGTGGTTTCCCCATGATGCCACCCTGGAGCAGAGGTCCTGTGACAAAGACCATTTTGTTTTATTCCCTCCAGATGCACAGAAAACTCTATAGACCCTACTAACAATCTCTGTTCCATACCAAATGAAGATTGCCAGAAAGTGTGTTCTTTGTTTTTTTTGTTTGTTTGTTTTAAAGATTTTATTTATTCATGAGAGAGACAGAGACACAGGCAGAGGGACGAACAGGCTCCATGCAGGGAGCCTGACATGGGACTCCTGGGTCCCCAGGATCATGCCTTGGACTGAAGGCGGCGCTGAACCACTGAGCCACCCAGGCTGCCCTGCCAGAAAACCTTGAGTTAGGTGCACAGACTAAGGCCTAGCGTACCTGTCTGTAATTTGGTAGGAAATACACTGTACAACCCTAAAGATAACACTAGTGATTACAGTTTTTGAGGACTTGTTTTCTTGAAGCTAATGCCTATTTTTTAAACTGACTTAAACAGGGAACATAATTTTATAGCTGTTCAGTGGTTTCAGAATAGGAGAACCGAGCTCCCTCATCAACCAGTGTTTATGTAGTTGGTGTATATTCCTAAATACAGAGCTTTTAGTTAAAATGTACCCAGCTGTCATCTGTTAAAGAGAATATTCTGAATTTCTCTCACTTAATCTTACTCTCACAGTTATTGTGCCTTATTCCCTTAGCCATCCTGTTTTATTTTTCTTTTGAGGCTCATACTGAACTTAACCTTCACTCAGAAGCCATTTTTAGTATAATTACTCATCGTTTATTTACATTCGTGTCCTTTTAATCTCCTTAACCATAAAATAAACCTAGATAGCCTTTAATACCTAAATCAAATCAAGACAAAGCCAGAGGGAGTGGGCCAGACTAGTAGCACTCCCCACCTCTGGTGGTACTGATGCTGTGGAGGATGCAGAGGCAGCTAACTACCTGGCCTGGTGTGGTAGTGAGAGGATGTAGCTAATAAAACATTTGGGCTGATGGGATTGCCAGCATACAGGACAGAGTCCGCCTTCCCGGCACACCCTTGACCCAGGGACAACACAAACAGTCCTGAAAGCATGCAGTTGCTAGCAGTTTTGCTGGGGAATTTTCAGAGGGAGCCAGGAAGGATTATTAGCTTATCTGAAGATCTGAGAATTGGAATTTAGGGCAGGAAAGCAAGCTAAGAGCTGTTGTGGGAACCACAGGCTGTGGGTTGTGCCATAGCCAGTTGTGTCTGCCCCAGTGAGAGCTGCTTCTCCGGTGCCAGAGGAAAGATAAAAGGGCTGGAGGTACTCTCCCTTCTTCCTCTGGGTTAGTAGCAAGGATGGGTTGTCCTTAGGTAGATGAAAAGAAAGAACTTGAGAGGACACCAAGAAGAAAGTATGGTTTCTGAGGCAACAGAAGGAAATTGTGGTCAAGAGCTGATGAATGGGAGGATGTGACCCAGCCTTTTGAGAAAAGAAAGAATTGGCCTCATCATAGCCAGGCAGCATTAGGTTGTCCTGACAGAGGGACATGTGGATGATCTATAGTCCAGCAGTGGTGGGGAGGAGGGATCTTGATCATGCTCGGAAGGGAGGGTGGCTGGTGCATCGGCAGGGGTGTCCAATTCTCCCACCTGTGGTGTACCGAGGTGTATGTGTACCACTATACCAGATGGTGCATTCTTGTGGCGAGGATCGAACTCAGGTTTGCCTGCGGGTTCTGGGAAGGAAGGAGGCTTTACAGAGAAGGCTGAAGATGTTCATTGAAGAGCTTGAAAGTCTGTACTGAAAATGGAATGGTTGGAGTACTGATATCCTGCCTTTTCTTGTACCTGGGGAAGGGGACCGAGAAGGGGCCGGAAGAGTCCCCCAGGTCCAGTCCCACAGTGGCTCCCACTCATGGCTGTGCCAGCTTCCAAGTGTCCTTGTGATCTGTGACTAGCACACACCAGGCTCTCAAGACTGCAGGCCCACTCTGGGGCCCACTTGCTGCTCTGGAACTGAAGACCTCAGTGTCGAGGCAGCTCCATGCCCAAGCCTGCTGACTGGGTGACAGAAGCACCACCGTAGAAGGGGATTTGGGCTCCAGGCTCAGCGAGAACTAAGTGCAGCTGACACCAGGACAGGGGAGCAACTGTTCTGGGACTCAGTGCCCAACCTGTGAGTATGAGAAACAGTTTAAAATAAGGAGAAAACTCCAAAAAACTGAGAACCAAATATGGTAAAAAGACAACACTTGCATCAAATTCAAGTGGACATAACAATCAGGAATCTCAGGGTAACTGCTTAGAAACAAACATTGGGGTCTTCAGCAGCTTCATGTTCTCCCACTTCTCTCTGTGACATTAGACGAATCTCAACTACCGTGAAGTAGAGATGAGTACCTTCCATAAAAGGTGTGGTTCTGTTGGAGAATGGAATCTACTTGAAGGAAAACCTGTCTTCACCTTCTTCAAAATCAGTGAATTCTGTGTGATTGGCCTTGAGGACCTGCTGGAAGGCTTTGGGTGTAGGTAAAATACAGAACACCAAGCTCAGGGTGTTTTGGGGTCATTTTGCAGACCCTCGAGCCAGTTGGGTGTAAAAGAAGTCTACAGCCTGGACACAGGTTACAGATCCAGTGATGGAAGCTTCCACTACACTGTTGGGACCAGATGGGCATCGTGTTCTTTTTTTCTTAAGATTCTATTTATTTATTCATGAGAGACACAGAAGCAGAGACATAGGCAGAGGGAGAAGCAGGCTCCCTGCAAGGACTCTGATGTAGGACTCGATCCCGGGCCCTGGGATCATGCCCTGGGCCAAAGGCAGATGCTCTGCTGAGCCACCCAGGTGTCCTGGCATCATGTGTTCTTGACCAGCCCTGAGTAGTGCTTCATCTCCTCACAGGTTGGGGAAGTGGTGAGGGGTGCTGCAGTGCTCTGGTCCCACTTCTGTTGTAACAAAGACAGGTAGGTGATGGGGAAGTTATGTTGGACTTGATGGTTGTGAAAGGAAGCAGTACTTGGCTGGGTTTTAGGAAGACATCTCAAAACGTCAGACTACAAAATGGATTCTTGTGGCTGCAACCACATTGGCAAAGTGGATTATAAAATATAAGTATCATAAAGTGATAATGGATAACATGTATTGAGTACTTACTGGGTACTAGGTTCTAAATACTTTATATGCTTTGTTTCATTAACTCCACTCAGTGGGTATTTGTTGAGTAAGCGAGTGGGGAGATCTTTTAAATGACTTCTGGTCTTCAGAACTATGTATCTTGAGGAATGGAAAAAATTTAGAAACAACCTTGTGAGGAATGTTTTGCTGTTGTTGTGGTAGGTAGAATGACGGCCCCGAGAGATGTGCATGTCATATCCCTTGGACCTGTGAATATGTTGGTTCCATGGCAAGGGGGAGTTGAGGTTGCTGACCAGTTGGCCTTGGAGTAGCAGGATTATACTGGATTATCTGGGTTTGCCCAGGTAATCACCAGGATTCTTACAGATGTAAGAGGGAGGCAGAACAGTCAGTGTCACTGTGATACAGCATGAGAAAGACTCCACTCCATGCTGACTTTGAAGGTGGAGAAAGGGGCTGTGAGCCAAAGAATATGATGGCCCCTAGAAGCTAGAAAGGGCAAGAAAACAGACACTTTATTCAAGCCTTCAGTGGGAACTGGCTCTAACCCCTTGATGTTAGCCCCATGAGACCCATTTCAGAGTTCTGACCACCATAGTTATAAGATAATAACTCTGTTGTTTTAAGCCATGGACTGTGGTAATTTGTTACCGCAGCCATAGGAAATGAAAACACTCATCATCCCAATTTACAAAGGAGGAAGCTGGGGCACATGGCTGGAAAGCAGGGGGTGGAATCCAGATCCAGGCATCAGATTCAAGAGCTCGTTCTCATAATCAAAAAGGAAGGTGGGTGGTAAAAATCCAAATATTCTAAGACAGCATATCATGGTAGGTTTTGAGAAAACCATTGAATTCTGATTTTAAAATCCATTAGACAAAGGGCAAAGACTAATAAAAGAATGGTTTAAGTAAACCTATAAAAATAGTTTGAGGAGCTCTAAAATCCAGTGTGAAGTAAAGAGTGAAGAGAAAGAAAAATTGACACCCTCATACGTGGCTGTGGGAATATAAAATGGTACAGCCATTACGGAAAACAGTTTGGCAGTTCCTCACAAAGTTAAATATAAAATTACCCTGTGACCTGCAATTCCATTATTAGGTATATACCTAAAATAATTGAAAAGAGGAATTCAAACAGATAGGTGTATGTCAGTGTTCATAGTAATGTCATTTACAATAGCTAAAAGGTGGAAACAGCCCAAGTGTCCGTCAGCAGATGAATGGATACACAAAATATGGTATATCCAAACAAAGGAATATGATTCGGCCACAATAAGGAATGAAGTGCTAATATATGCTCCAGGATGTATGATGCTAAAAACATCATGCTGGCTGAAATAAACCAGACACAAAAGGTCACATGGTGTATGATTCCATCTGTACAAAATAGCTGAACTAGATAAATCTATAGAGACAGTAGTAGATTAGCAATTCCCCGGGGGATAGAGTTTCTGTTTGGGCAGTGGAAAAGATCTGGGAATGGTGATGATTGCACAGTGTCATGCATGTACTTGATGATGACAAATCATAACACCTAAAAATGGTTGTCAGTTTTATATTCTGTTTTATATATATTTTGTGACAATAAAATGCCAGCAATAGCCAGGGGGCTTTTAAAACCATCGTCAGAAGAGGGAGAGAAGGGATAGTAAACTTCTTGGTGTTGATGATACAAGGACGAAGCAAATGTTAGCTGCTGGCCCCGTTTTCACTTCTTCAACAAGCAGAACTGTGAAACGTAAGACTCTAAACAAGGTAATGTGCTCTGCACGCCGTAGGCACCCAGGAAATAGATACCATTTCGTGTGGAATAAGTGAAGACAGAAGCCTTACGTTTTGAAATAATTGTTAGTCTTTAGGATTAGATCCCAGGAAATGGAAGGAATTGAGAAACACAAATGGTTTTTTAAAATGCCACAGAGAATGAAAGAAGTTCTAAGTTGACTGCCAGGCAGATATTGCCTTTAAAAAGCCAAAGAGACCAAGGTGGTAGCAGAGGGGGAGTTCTAACAATCATAGCAGCCTCGAGCAGATTGCTGGGAGAGCCCCAGAAAGGACTGTTCAACAGATGGTTTGTGTGCTTTCAGAAAAGAGTGGAGGTTGCTAGCCGTCACGTTAGGTTAGCTTCGTCTCTGTACTGATGGAATGACTAGGTTAGGAAGTTAAAGGAGTCATGACATTTCTTGATCTCAGCGAAATGTTAGACTGTTCCTCATTATCACACAGCCCAGCGTTCACTTGGTAATGTGAAGCTAGAGCACCTGCCAGCAGCTGAAAGCTGTGAGCCAACCACAGTCCACCCAAAGGGGACTCGAAGAAGCATGGCACATGGTATTCTCTTGAGCATGTTGCCCCCTCTGCACCCCTCTGCAGAGCCAATGCCAGTAAGCCTCACTTGGGCAATACAGGAGACCAAAGGCAGGAGAGGGGCAATGTGTTAGAGATAAGAACCATGTACCTCGGTTCCCCAGTGGCTGGAAATGGTAGGCCTAGCTCAATGAGGTTAAACTCAGCAGGCATAAATGCAATGAAGGTCGATGGGCATTCGCTGTACAGGATAAAGGCTTTTCAGAAGTTCGTGGGAAACATATCTTGGAATTTAGATGGTGTTTTCCAGAAAGGCAGTGTGTCATAACTACAAAGTAAGCTATTTTAGCTTGTCCTAGTGGAGGGAAACGTATCCCTTTCATACCTAGCCAGGGTCAGTCCCATCTGCCCTGTAGTGATCAGCAGGACTGTCGTGTTTTAGAACACCGGATTTGTATTGGGAAGGCCTCATTGCAGGGGCCTAGGATTTTCCAAGCCCCTTTCCCACGGAAGGATGGATGACATGTAGTGAGTGAATAGGAACTGCCAGAGTGTCCATTTCATTGAACTCCCTGTATATAAACAGCCCCTTTTGGGGGAAGGAGATGTGCATCCAGACAGTAATGCCCAGCAAAGTAGTTCCATACCTACATAGAATGCAGAATGATAGGTGTAGTGGTACTGGCACCTGCCCTGTGCCCGGGACCGTTTTAAGTGATCCTGCTTCAAGGACTTATAGGCTAGCTGCGGAGGCAGACAAATAAATACATCCTGTCAGATGGGAATAGGTGTGCTATGGAGGAAAACTGAAGCAGCTGAGGGGTTTGGGGTTTGGAGGTGGGGGTTGGGGCAAGGCCTCAATGATGGGGGACTTTTTTTTTTTTTTTAAATTAAGTGGGCTCTACACCCAGCTCGGAGCCTAGTGCAGTGTTTGTTTGAACTCATGACCCAGAGATCATGACCTAAGCTTAGATCAAGAGTCGGTCACTTAATGGACTGACGCACCTAGATGGGGAGACTTTTAAGCAGAGATCTGAAGGAAGTGAGAGAGCCAGCTCTGTGCTGTCCCAGCAGGGAAGCGCATTCAGAGTGGGTGGAATAGCACTGCAGAGTCACTAATGCTGGAATGTGGCTGAGGGGTGTGCCTGAGGAACTGTAGAAAAGCTGGCATGGGAGGAGTAGAGAGAGGGTGAGAGGAGGAGATGAGCCCTGAGAAGTCCTGGAGGATGGATTGTGATGATGTCTGTTTTTATTGTGAGCAAGTTGAGAGCTGTGGCGGGTGCCAGGCAGAGGACCAGTGTGGTCTGGCCTGCATTTGAACAGGAGCACTCTGGCTAACCAAAAATCAAGGGCAGGCATTGCAGGACTTTCTGGTAACGTTTTCCTTATAGGAAATTAGGGGATGTGTATATTGTGTATCACCTTTAAAAATGAGTTTGTTTTGATAACGAAGTTTTAAAATGACTTGAAGTCTTTAAAAAACAATTACAAATGTATGAGCAAACCCTCTGTCATGAGAGAGAGATGGCCAGTGATCCCATGCCAGAGCATCTGGCACAAGGCCCCTGGACATCCTGTGAGGAGGGTGGTTGGCAAGTGGGAGCTGTGGGCAGCTTAGTCAGTAGAGAAAAGCCAGTCACCGTTCGCTCTAATATGCATCTGTGCCAAGAGCCCCCGCTGTCTGCTGAGGAGGAGAGGCTCAGCAGAAGTGAAGACAAATCTCAGTCTCAGGGATAAGATACACCCTTGGAAATGACCCATCATCGCCAGGCCAGCTGGTGCCGGGGAGAGCCAATTGCTGGCCAGGTAGAACAGGGCCATCAGAATGAAAGGTGGCACTTTTGAGCATGAAGATTGAAGACTAGCAGGTAGCCTAGTGACCTTTCGGGACATCTCAGTCTAGTGACCGTCATGGTCCTATTAGGAAAGGACCTTTTTTCTTGGTACTTCCAGTTCATGAGCCACAAACGTTTGTCTTTGAGAATAAGAGGAGATAAGAGCCCTGACTTCCGGTGGGTGATGCCCTGCCTCGGGCATAGAGCTGTGGGCATCCATTTGGAAATCATCTGGTTTTCAAACATCTGCCTGGTACACAAGTGATAGCTGTCAAGTACCCTGGAAGTAAGTGCCCACCGCTTGGGTCTGCTTTGAGAATCATTTCACTCTGCACAGGCAGAGAAGTGTTCTTTTCAGTGACTGACTGGGCCGTCTCATCCTTTGGGAGGAATTTTCAGAGACGTTTAAAGGGGTTTGAGATGGAGGTGGACAAAGAAGTGAGCTAGAGTGTTGTTTCTTTCAATTGTGGACTCACTCAGCAGGAAAGAAAAGATGTAAAAGATTTCCACTTCCTTTATCTGCTTTCCAAAGTCAGGTGGTAAAAGTATGGTAACTGAAGTCAAGTTGTAGCCTTTCCTTTTTATACTGAAAATTTTGGAGGGAAGGCAGGGGAATGGGTAATAACTAAATTAAGACCTTGCCTGTGATCTCATCAGTCCCAATCTGTCAGCCTAGTTTAGTTTGAAAAATGAGTTGGAGGAAATGGCACATCTCAAAAAAATAAAATGAAACCACTAGTTAAGTTCTGGACTGACCTTCTTGAGAGAAGAAAAATGTCATTGCCTTTCTCCCTGAATTGAATACATCTGATGTGATAGATGTCAAGCATCTTCTGTGAGGCTCCGTGCAACATCTGCCTCTCCCAAGCATGCTTTTCCCATCAAGGAACTTTTCGTCCTTGTCAGAAGACCAGAACCCGCCATCCCATGTAGCACAGGCTGGCAGGGAAGCATCTTCATTTGCATCCACTAATGTCTGTAACCAGCGGTCAGGAAAGCTCGGGCCTAGGGGTCAAGAAGCCTTCAGCAATCCCCAGACCTCACTTAGACTACTGGCCCCAAACGGCCCTGGACCTGCCCTTCGCATGCTCACCCAGCGACTTTCCTTCCCATCTTCCCTGGTAGTGGGAGGAGCCAAGTGTGTCTACCACCTACTAGGGATGCTTGTGCCTTGGGGCCAGCACCCCATACTAGGTTTTATTTTTATTTTTATTTTTTTTTAAAGATTTTATGTATGTATTCATGAGCAACACAGAAGGAGAGGCAGAGACACAGGCAGAGGGAGAGGCAGGCTCCATGCAGGGAGCCTGACGTGGGACTCGATCCCAGGACTCCAGGATCAGGCCCTGGGCCGAAGGTGGCGCTAAACCGCTGAGCCACCAAGGCTGCCCCTATGCTAGGTTTTATTATTCGCACCTTTTTAAGAAGCCTGGAGGTTAAACGGGGACTCTGCACCTTTGGAGCTTTGGAGAGAGATGATTTTCTGTGTTTCACATGTGCAGACATATTTGAAGTGTGTAAGCACTTGTTGCTTCTTTTCAACTAGTTTGATTTACAGAAAGTAAAATGAGTCATAGAGAAATGGTTCGAAAGTTAGAACCATCTCTTCTTGGTGGTTCTCCCTCAATTCTCTGCTTGGTGAGAGGGCCTGGGAGCCCCGAGGTGGACCAGGTCATGGTGCCCACCAGTGCTGACTTGCGCAGCAGTCAGAGGAGAAGACTGATGCAGACGGCTTCAGTCTGGGGTCCAGGACACAGCTACCAGTGCTGCCCTGGAAGCACATGAGACCAGGTAGCAGGGGCTCCATGGCTCCAGGGGAGACTTCCTAACTCTGCTTTTCTTCCTACCTCCGTTGCTGACTGCTTTGTGTACTTCCTGCCCGCCCCCCCCCCCCAATCTTTTGCTGAGTCCCAACCCCAATACTTGAGGATGTGATCTTATTTGACTAGAGTCATTGCAGGTGTAATTAGTTGAGATTAGTTGAGGGGGTGAGGTGAGCCTCTAATGTGACTGGCGTCTTAGTTAAAAGGGGAAAATTTGGAGACAGACCTGCTGCGCACAGGAAGAATGCCATGTGGCCGCAAGAAGGTTGGTGTGATGTTGGCACCTGCCAAGGTGCTACCAGAAGCTGGGAGAGAGGCCTGGAGCAGACCCTTCCCTAGCTCCTTCATCAGAGGGAGCATGGCCCTGTGGACATGGTGGGCTCAGACTTCTGGCCTCCCAGATGAAGAGACAAGCAGTTCTAGGTGTAAGGCATTCAGCAGGCGGCCCCTCGTGCCGGCAGCCCCCACAAATGCATTCCCTTTCTAGCTCACAACTGTTAGGAGCTCCGATGCCTGTCCTGTTTTAGGGCCTGTTTTAGGGAGCTCGTCTAGCCACCGCTTTGGTGACTGTCACCGTTCCTCTAAACGGCTCCCAGGCTTCCTGAGCCCCAGGACCCACTCCCTCCCCAGCTCAGGAGGCCTTTCAGGAGCAGGCCTGCAACCTCACTAGTTTCTACTGCTCTTCTGCCACCAAGCCACCATCCAGCTATGCAGAATTATCTATAGTAATTGTGTGGTTGGAGGAAGAGTTTAGTAACCCGTGGAAGAAACATCCGTAGAAATTATGTGTGTAGCTTAAGCATTGTGCTTTAATTTAAGGCATATTTGTGGTCATCTGTTCAGTTTGTTTTTTGATGCCAGGCCTTTTCTTTGCATCTGGGCCTGTGGATCGGACTCTGTCTCTGGCATCAAAACCACATACCATTATTCCCACCTATTGCTGCTATGTCTGGATTGGGCTTCTTTATTTATTTTTTAAGATTTTATTTTTACATAATCTTTGCACCCAACGTGAGGTTTGAACTTCATGACCCTGAGATCAGGTGTCATCTGCTCTTCTGACTGAGTTGGCCAAGTGCCCTAAGATTTTAATTTTTTTTTTTAATTTTTATTTATTTATGATAGAGAGAGAGAGAGAGAGGCAGAGACATAGGCAGAGGGAGAAGCAGGCTCCATGCACCGGGAGCCCGATGTGGGATTCGATCCCGGGTCTCCAGGATCGTGCCCTGGGCCAAAGGCAGGCGCCAAACCGCTGCACCACCCAGGGATCCCAGATTCTAATTTTTTTAAAGTAATTCCTCTACCCAGCATGGGACTCAAACTCACAACCCTGAGATGAAGAGTCATGTTCTCTACTGACTGAGCCAGCCAGGCATCTCCGGATTGGACCTCATTAAAGTGACCCAAGGATTTTAAGTGCAAAATTCTATTGGGTTTTCATAGTGTTTTCCTAATCTTTTAAAGTTGTTTCTAGCACCCAACCCCTTTTTTAGTGATTTGCCTTGCTTGAATACTTTTTAAAGCATTTGGTGCTTTTTGTAGCATTTCTCCTCGTTTCCTTCACATTTCATCAGTTTGTGCAGTCTTTATTGAACAAGTACAAGCAAAAAGTGCCGCTGGCATAAACAGGTTGTGGATTCCATAAGTAACTCTTAGTAAGTGTACAGTCTAGTGTGGGTATTCTAGCCTGAGCTTTAAGTATGCTGTGGGTGTTGGACAAACTGCCTCACAGAGGGGTGGGGAGATCCTGGTGGATCAGGTACGTGAGGTCAGCGAAGAGTTTTCTTGCATAATCAGAAGAGTTTTCTTGCGTACTCAGTTCCTCCAATAGGCCTCTCTCTCTGCTCTTTCTCCTCTCGGCCTTGACTCATGCAGTCCCTCCACCAGCTTATCTTCTCCTTGCCTGTTATCTCTCAGGTCTTAGGCGTCACTTCCTCCAGGAAGCTCACTTTGCCTCTCAGGCCGGGTTAGCTGTCCCTTGGATAGCAACCTCTATTTCTCAATCTGGGCACTCCCACCCCTGTGTAAGTGTATTTTCTACCCAACCATAAGCTTTGTGAGGATGGAACTCCTGTCTTTGTTTTTCATCATCAGATCCCCAAGGTCTGGCATAGAGTAAGTGCTCAAAGTATTTGTGGGAGGCAGAAAGGAGAGGCAGATCACACACAGCTGTTTCTCAAAGGTCCTCCACCATTCCTTCTGCTGTAGGATAAGGTCCGTGCCCTTACATGGCAGTGAAGTCCTTTGCTATGGTGGTAGCAGTGCTGGCAGTCACAGGTGGCAGTGCAGATTGGGGTGGTGTGAGTAGTTGTGACAAGTAGATGAACACAGCTACTGATGATGATACCACCATCTTGTATTTGTGGGCTACTTAGCACAGCCCTTCAGATGCTTTCTCTCATCTAACTCCTGCCCACTCTGTGTCCCCCAGTTGTTTTCACTCACTACCTGGGAGCCTGACACATCATGGCAACTGTCATGTTTCCCTTCATCCCAGCCTCTGCGTTGCCTGTTCTTGCCTGTTGGACTCCCACTCCTCCACTAGGACCAAGCCCAGAATCCAAACATCTGCCCCTGGCTTCAGCCCTGCCTCTTGCTCAGGCTTCTAGGTCCCTGTTCCCCACGGGTTCCTTCCTTTTTCCTACTCTCAGAATTAGGAGATTGTCTTTTTTAAAGATTTTATTCATTTATTCATGAGAGACACAGGCAGAGGGAGAAGCAGACCCCGTGCAAGGAGCCCGATGTGGGACTCATCCTGGCACCCCAGGATCACGCCCAGGGCTGAAGGCAGGTGCTAAACCGCTGGGCCACCCAGGGATCCCAGGAGATTGTCTTTATCCCACTCCAGGAGGGAAGAGACAGAGCTCTTTGGGGGAGAGTGGGCTTGGAATGCCCTCAGGTTGTCTGCTCTTGCCCTCCGCCCAAATACAGCACAGGCAGGGGCGGGTGTTGTGTGTGTGTGTGTGTTTTTTTTTTTTTTTTTTGAAAGATTTTATTTATTTACTCATAAGAGACAGAGAGAGAGAGAGGCGCGGAGACACAGGCAGAGGGAGAAGCAGGCTCCATGCAGGGAGCCTGACATGGGACTCAGTCCCGGGTCTCCAGGATCACGCCCCCTGGACTGAAGGCAGTGCTAAATTGCTAAGCCCCCCTGGGCTGAGGGGTGGGTGTTTCTAAGGAGGAAAAGTATCTCCACCCCCACGACTAATAAGAGTTTAAATAGAGGAAACAAGAACATCTTGATTTTGGTTTAATTTTCATTCATCTGCTGTATAATTGTCAGCCCTTCAGAAAGCAAGGAAGAAAAAAAGAGAAAGCAAGGGAGGGGGGTATCAAGGCTCCCCACCTTCCCCAGCTGCCTAGCTTATAACAAAGTACTGTGGGAGGAGGAAGCAGTTGTGGGGGTCCAGGGGCTAGGGAGAGAAAGCGCCCGTCTGGCTCTGGTCCTGAGAGTTCATAATATTGGTTTGTTTTCTGGCATCAGTCTTAACAGCTTTACCTTCTCCATGCACCAGCGACTGGCCTGCCGAGCAGGGAGGTTTGTGTGTAGCCGTGGGAACAAAGTGACTGAGCTGGATTCACTTTCTAGGGCCACCCTACAAATCATCATGGACTAGGTGGCTTAAAACAATAAAAATGTGAGCTCTCACAGTTCCAGGGGCTGTAAGTCAGCAGTCAAGGTGTCAGCAGGGCTTGTGCCTTCTGAAGGCTTTGGGGAAGGATCATCTGTCACTTCTCCCAGCTTCTGGGGGTGGCTGGTGGTCCCGGGCGTATTTGGCTTTTGGCTGTACTCCCTCTATGGTCACATGGCTTTTCCTCTCTGTGTATCTGGGTGTCTCCAAATATCTGTCCTTACTAAATCCAGCCACTGGGTGTAAGGCCCATCCAAATTCGGTGTGAATGCATCCCAACTTGATTACATCCGCAGAGGCCTTGTTTCTGGCCACATTCATGGGTGACATGGACTTGAACGTGTCTGTTTGGGGAACACAATTCAACCCAAACCCCAACATTTGGAAGTGTGTTTTTTTCTTTCTTCCTGGTCATGTAGGAAATGAACTACAGAATTGGGGAATGTCACATACAGGCTCCTGGACTGTGTTCATGCTCACCCATCATTGTTGCGAATGTGATTTTCTTTGTTCTAACTTCAGATGTTAGTAGCTTGGTTTTTGTGTCCTTAGGAACATATTTCTGCTCTCAGGAAATATTCCACCTGGGAGGGATTAAACTTTCTCACAGCCAACAGAAGCGTCCCAGGGTTCTGGAAATAGAACAAAAAAACAGTTTTCGGCGTTAGAGGGAACACATGAGAGTCCAAGATGGCATGAGCTACTGCCTGGTCAGACATTGCTGCCTCTGGGCTAAGGAGTTGAGAGCAGATTGAATGACTGTGGGCAGCAGTGCTCTGTCAGCCATCTCCTGGCTACTGGGAGCACTCCATATCTCAGAGGCAGGGTGTGCCTTTGGAAGCTTTGTGGCCTGAAGCCCTAGCTCCCTCCTACCAGAACTTTCCTAAGCAACTAAGCAAGGAAATGAAGCTATGTGAAGAAGAAAGATGGTACTCTTAATGCGTCCTGGAGAGGTTTGGAAAACATTGTGTATCCAGAAGCCACTCTGCCCAAGTGGGCTGCAGCCATGGGAGCTTTTTCCTTTATTTTGTTTTGTTGTGTTCTCCTTCTCTGGCAGATGTTTGTATGGAAATGTGATCTTTAGTTCCCTAAAGACCTACTTCTCTGGAGTTAATTCTTTTGAAGTTACGATCTTTTGTGTAATGCTTTCTGGTCACCTTGATTCCAAGTCGAGTGTTAAGCATCACAGAAAGGAAAATTCTGCGGGCTCTGCATGCAGTTTGAGCACACAAGAAATAACTACAGCGAATGTGGCTGTCTTGTGTTCTTGAAAACTACCGTCCAATTTAATTCTTTCACAAATACAGAAGCACTTGAAGAAGGCAAACGAATCTGGTTTCCTTGGGCATCATGATGATGGATATTTATTTCCCCAGTACTGACAAAGAGGAAAGCTGCAAATTCACAGAATCCTCCAGGTTTGGGATACAGCAGTTGGTCATGACAGGCCTGTCTTGAGGTTCCCATTGCTCAGCCTTCCTTGTAGATGAGATAGAACGTGAGAGCTTGCCACTTGTTGCCTGCTCTGGCTAAAGCCTGAAGCCCCTCCTGGATTCAGAGCTACTTCAGGAAACATGTTGGATGCGTTCTTGGGAGCTCTTAATGGCTATTTCCAGTTCCCCAGGGCTTGAACAGCCACAAACCTCTGGAACTGCTGTCTGGGTCTCCACTCTGGAATCCTCTGAACCCTGCATATGCATAATGTGGGAATCAACAGGATGGTTCCACCCAGAAATGGAGGGGAAGTACCTAAAGCTGCTGTATTCCTTTCTTACCTCCTCCCTACTCCAGCTGCTTGAGAATGACCAACCAAAAAAAAAAAAGGACCACCTTACTGGATTGTTGGAAAACATTCTGCATTCATAATTGCTAAACTTGACCTATATGCATTAGAATCACACGCTTTTCTGAATGAGACTCAGGCTCAGCCTCTTCTAGACCTAAATGGTGAGGACCACACCGATGAGCACTCAATTAGAGAATAGTGCAACCCATTTGCTAATAGGCATGTTGTGGTTGGGAATTTGGAAAGAATATTTAATTTCACATGCATTTATGTTC
Source organism: Canis lupus familiaris (assembly GCF_011100685.1). Taxonomy (NCBI): domain Eukaryota; kingdom Metazoa; phylum Chordata; class Mammalia; order Carnivora; family Canidae; genus Canis; species Canis lupus. The sequence continues at coordinate 65,104,157 of NC_049228.1, read as the reverse complement.
TATTAAAAATGTCCAAACAAACTCAGTGTGTGGGAAAGAAGCACATATTAGCACTCAATAATGAAGAAAATGCTCAAACACTAAGCCAGTTGAGTTTGTTTGATACATTCCTTCCTCTGTGTTGCAGAAGACATGGATGTTGAATGCTACATGGAATGAGTAGTTCCAGGTTTTTCTCCTGGGTGGATGGTAGGGGTTGTTTAGAGAACCTCTACCCTTCTATCTAGAAAGTTGCTCAGACTTTCTAGACTCTCTAGAAGAGCAGAGCAAGAGAGTGAGGCACCATTGGTACCAACAGCCCTGATGTTAGGGCTCTTATGATGAGTCACCCACTGGCCCTGCCCATTCCCAACCTGGTCACCTGCAGGCCAGGCTGGAAAGCCACTCTAGAAACTGTGGATGAAGGCAGATTTGGTGTCCAGGGGGTCCATGGACACCCAGTAAATCCCTAGGAGCAGACTTCTCCTCCTCCCTCCTCCTTCCTCCTTTCTTCTTTCTTCTTCTCCTCCCTTCCTCCTCCCTTCCTCTTTCTTCTTCTTCTTCTTCTTCTTCTTCTTCTTCTTCTTCTTCTTCGAGAGAGAGAGAGAGAGAGAGAGAGGCAGGCGCAGAGACATAGGCAGAGGGAGAAGCAGGCTCCATGCAGGGAGCCTGATGCGGAACTCGATCCTGGGACTGTGGAATCACGCCCCGAACCAAAGGCAAATGCTCAACTGCTGAGCCACCCAGGCATCACCAGCAGACTCTTCTAGTAAGTCTTAGAGAAGGCAAAGCATCAAGGCACATAGTGGTAAAGAGCATGGCTTTAGATCCCCAACTGGTTTCATCTGCTAGTTTGTCACCTTTGGCATGTCACTTACTTGCTTTCATCATTTGAAGCATTTAGAATTGAGCATCTGATGGGTACCTAGTAAGTAGTAATAATGTCCACTTACGTAAATGTACAGTCACTATACTGTCAAGATCTGTCACTGGTCACCCTGAGTGTGAGAGCCCAAGGAGGCTGGCTGGGTATGTTCAGCAAAGTGGTATGCTTGTGATTTATTTAGCTCTTAGCCCTTGAGGCCTGGTGGCCCACTCTGGATGTGGCAGTATCATTCTTGGAGCAGTGACAAGGTTTAGGTGTGTGGTATCTCATGAGAAACCTCTCCCTCGAGAGAAGAGAGACACCTCTGTATGAGTAATCCACATCTGTAGGTTACGTGTGTCATCCTTCAGTTGCCCTTGGACCACACCTTTGATATCTTAGCAGGCCTTTGTATTTTAGCACAGAGGTCTGAAGGGGTTCAGAATCCAGGTACCATGCAGGTAAAACTTCCCTCAACCCAAAAAGGCAATCCCCAGTAAAACTAGTTAAATTTATTGAGTGTTGTTATTTGCCAGGCATTGTTCCGAGCAATGTTAGTTAAACTGAGGCTCAGAAGGGTTAGTAAGAGGTCCAAGGTCATACAAAGGTGATACAACCGATATTGGAACCTGTGATTATAGGTTTAGTCCTATTAACCACTGTTGACATGAATCACTGTGGGGTGAACAGACAGCCCTGGTCCTGCCTTCCCAATGACGGGGATTGAGGTGCTGCTCTGAAGCATGGCAGCATCCTCACTGTTTATGGAGGGCTGCCATGTGCTCAACCCTTAGACTCACCTTCTAGAAGAGGAGGGAGGCAGTGGTGAGCAGCCCTTTGTGATTGGTGTCTTCCAGAAGTGAAAATAAGGAGCCATTGACAGCACCAAAAAGGGAACGAGTAACTCGGTGAAGGAGAAGGAAGTGCTTCTCAGGGCAGTGACATCTGAACCAGGTTTCTTTTTTTTTTTTTTTTTTTTTTTTTTTTAATTTTTTATTTATGATAGTCACACACAGAGAGAGAGAGAGGCAGAGACATAGGCAGAGGGAGGAGCAGGCTCCATGCACCAGGAGCCCGACGTGGGATTCGATCCTGGGTCTCCAGGATCGCGCCCTGGGCCAAAGGCAGGCGCTAAACCGCTGCGCCACCCAGGGTTCCCTGAACCAGGTTTCAAAGAATAAATAGCTCACTAAGCACACTAAGTTGGGCATAGCAGGCAGAAGAAATAGCATGCAAAGGACAGGGATATGAAACGGCAGGGATCTTTTAAAGGTGGAGGACAGCAAGTCCCTTAGCATGGATGGATGATCAAGTGCAGGGGTGAGGGGATAAGGGGATGTCCTGTTTGTTGAGCCTGGAGAAGCAGAGAGAGCCAGAAGACAGGAGTATGCTTTGCCATGCCAGGGAACCCAACTTTATCCTGGGCAGGTGGATAATTTAATATTACAGTTCTAAAACAAGGTCATAATCTCCCAACCTTGATGCAGTTAGTAGTATTTTTTTCCTCTGCTTTTATCATAATTATTGAAGAAAAAGATTACAAGTCCGTAAGTTCCATATCTGATGTGTGTTGCTACTGTGTTTAAAAAAATGTTAGTTTTTAAATCTCCTCCACTTGTTTCTCTTTTTTTTTTTTCATCAGCAATTCTCTTTGGCAAAAGTTATTTTCATATGCCAGGATAAGTACTTTTGAGTTTTTTAAACTGTTTTCTTAAGTGGACTTTGATTGCATAAGAGCATCATGCAGAACTGTTTCCAGTAGTATCTTTATAGCAGGAATGGAGGCTAAGACTGATTATGTAATTGTTCCCTTAATTTATTCTCAGAACCTAACATGCTGCCAGCATATAAAAAAAAACAACCTAATGATCACAATGCTATCTGAGTGTCTCTTGCTCACGGTTTCTGGCACTATTGCTCTTGCATTGTTCACTGCAGAGTAGAAATGGATGGTTTCAGTGCAACATGACTGTTTGCAGCACTGGGCACCCCAGACTCATGACTCTGTCTGTCCATCTTGCTGTGCAGCCCACAGCCAACCACTCTCACTAGAGAGGATTCATGTATACTCCTTAGAGACCTTCACCAGTGTCTCACATGTTAACCTTTGGATAAGGAGAGGCAGCATACTTCTGCTGTGCTGAGGTTGCATTTTGCAAGGAGCACAGAATACCATCTGTCAGAGGAGGCGGCGGCGGGAGTGTGCAAATATTGCTGTGAATTCCATGAATGCTTAATTGCTACGGTTGGGTGTTTTGTTTTGTTTTGTTTTGTTTTTTTTGGTTGTTTTTTTTTTTTTTGGTTTTTTTTAATTTAAGAGTCTTTGCATTTAGTTTGTTGTTTGTTCTTTTTTTTATTTATTTTTTATTTTTTAGAATAGTCCTTATCAGTGGCAGAAGATCCTTCTGTAGTATATTTTCCGTGCTGCCCTATCGTGACAGTGCCCAAGTTGGGTATGTATATGCATGCTTGCTTTATAGTTCTCTGGGTGAAAAGCTGTGACACTGTGTGCATAAGGTGGCTACCCTTTCCATTTCAAAGAACTTGCCTTGCTTTGACACTGCAAATTCAATACTTGTAAATATGGGGGGGGGGGGGAAGCTCCACTTTCTTTTCAGCCAGAAAGCTTCCTTGTTACTTTGTGTGTGTGTGTGTGTGTGTGCATGTGTGTGTGTGTCCCCTCACCTTATTACCTCCTGTTTCCAAATGTACATTTTATTACCTCTTTCTGTAAAGCAAGAGCAATCCAGGGACCCATCCCATTCCTCAGGGCCATGTCAACTTTTTGGAGAAAGGTAGGTGAAGAAAGGAATCAAGATAAACCATATGAACACCCTGCCTCTTTGCGTCTTGGGCTTGGGGCTGGAAACTGATGAGCAAGCTGGAGCAAATATCAAAGCAAAATGGTACCAGGAACAGACCTATGTGATTTGCACAGGCCAAAGGAACACTTACTTCTCTAGATCAAGAAGCCCCTCCTTTTGCTCTGAAGAAAAGTAGGTAAGTGAGGCTCTGTCTTTATGTCCTTGCAGAGCCTTCCCTCTTCATTTTCCATGCCAAACTCTGCTCTTGTCCACTGAGTCTTGACTGCCTTGCCCCTCACCTGTCACTGCGTCTGGGATTTGTCATCAGGGAGCTGCTGGTATTTAGAGTAGGGATAGCTCACGGAATAGGATGCCAAGAAACTTGCAGGATGTTGGCTGTGACCTCTACAAACTAAATGCTGGACTTGCCCTCTAGACACTGTCATAATGACACACTACCCATTCATGACCACTGTCCCGGGGGAGGGCATTGTGGCACCTGGTGCTGATTGACCATTTATTCTTCTTTCACCATACTCCACGAGCTCTCCCTGGTCCTCCCTGGTCATGGACCAGCTCTCCCTGGTCCTCCCTGGTCCCACCCTAATCCCCCAAGACCTGTCAGACTTCCACCTGTTCAGTTCACTGTGGTCCTTATTGTACTCTATGCCATAAGTGTCATGGGACAGAGAGTCTTATTCATGAAATTCTGATTCCATCATTTATTTGATGTATGCCTTAAAGAGTAGCAGTAGTCTTACTGTTTACTGAGCACTTAACTTTGTGCCGGTCCTTTTCACTCCTTGCATCCTTACAACAACCTTGCAAAGTAGGTGTTCTTGAGAAAGTAACAGCAAATCCTTCAGCTCAGAGGTTCAAGAATCACCTAGGTGTGGCCAGCAGAGTTGCCAGGAGACCTCAGGAAAAGGTGTGCTTTACCAGCCTGCTGTGGTCCCAGGTTTGGCTGCACCTGAGAGCAGGCTTACCTCCCTGTGGACACTAGGTTGTACCAGCTCACAGACCTATGCGTGACCCAGAAGGCCAGTCCTTTCATCTTATTATGCAATTCATGGCCCCAGGGCCCAGATTATTTCAGTGTGACCAGCCTGTGAGCCCATTTCCAGGGAGTTCTAGAATCAGTGGAAGGCTGTCTGCAAGTATGTCCTCTCATGGCCAGCTTGATGGTCACTCTGGGGTTGTCCTTATTTTAATATTTTCCTGGGCTTCCATTGCTAACCTTTTTGATTGATGTATTCTTCCATTGGCTATGTCCCATTTATTCATTTACTGAGTGCTTATTATGTGACTAGATACTGGGATAAAGATAGTGAAAGATCTTGGACCTAGTTCCTGCCTCCTGGAACTTACAACCAAGAAGGGGTGGGAGACACATTAAGATTTCACACACGAGGGATCCCTGGGTGGCGCAGCGGTTTGGCGCCTGCCTTTGGCCCAGGGCGTGATCCTGGAGACCCGGGATCGAATCCCACGTCGGGCTCCCAGTGCGTGGAGCCTGCTTCTCTCTCTGCCTCTCTCTCTCTCCATGTCTATCATAAATAAATAAATCTTTAAAAAAAAAAAAAAAAGATTTCACACACGATTAATTACCACTTTTAATTAAGGCTAAGGATATTCAATCAGGTGACTGCCAAATCTTCCTGGTTCAGAACTCATTCGGTTTCTTTAACATAATCTGACTTCTCTGTGCTTTTGTTTTAGAACTGTTCATGTTTATTTCATTCTGGAACGGTGATCTTATTTCCCAGTTCTGGGACTCCTTCGTATAGTAGCCAAGTACTTACCCTGTTTTGTAGATAGGACCACTGATCCTCAAGAATTTTTTTTTAAGATTTTATTTATTGACAAAGAGAGAACACAAGCAGGGGGAGGGGCGGGCAGAGGGAAAGGGAGAAGCAGACTCCCCTCTGAGCAGGGAGCCTGATGCAGAGCTGGATCCCAGGACCCTGAGAATATGACCTGAGCCAAAGGTAGACAGTCAACCATCTGAGCCACCCAGGAACTCTGTCTGATCCTCAAGAATTATGGTCTCAAACAGCAACTTTGGGCCAGAATGGGAATTTGAACCTAAGTCTGTCCATCTGTCCAACTCCAGAACTTTTGTGAGTCACCGTGGCCCACAGGCAAAACAAGTTCCATATTCACAGAAGGCCGTCTGTGAAGTGGAGCTTCTATGAAAACTGCCTCACAGAGATTAATAACTAAGACTCCTAGGGCAACTGACTATGCAAGGTCCAGCACGGCACCTCACACAAGGTGGTAGATGGGGCCAACTTGTCAAGGACCCCACATTTCATAAAAGTGTTGGGGGTCAATGAGAATTTGAGAGACTTGTAGTTTTTTGCGGGCGGAACACTTGCCTCTGAGCCTCTGCTTGTTCCTCTATACAATGGGCATCTCACATTACTACCTACCCATGTCGTTACTTTGAAGATCACTGTGTTGTATGCAAAGCTCGTGGGAGCACATTTTACCTTAAAACTACCTAGGAAGAGAGGACCCAGACTATGACTATGGCGTCCTTAGTAGACATATATGGCCCTCCACATCTTTGACATGTGGAGGAAATACTAGCTGGCAGCCAGGGTGCTGGGAGGAGGGCATCCATGACTGCCTAGGTCTCCTCGACTCCTGCTGGGAAGGCCCCGTGGGTTACAGGAGGGTATGTCACAGGGTTGGCATCACATCTAGCTGTTCTGCTGGCTGCCCCAGGGGAAGCAGCAGAGTGTTTGTGGGATCATAGGATGTAACGTTTTACAGCTTTGACATGAATAAACTCTCCTCCTTCAAACTTTATGAATAGGGAAACCAAGGTGCAATAAGGTTAATTTTCTATAACAAAAAATTATCAAGTCCATTGCAATGCCTGATAGAGAAAAGAACATATTTCTGTAGCATATTTTACTTACGTGCTCACATAAGAAATTATGAACACCATTTAGAATACTGTAATTTTAGCAGCAGGATGAAGCAGCACTTCTGTTTTTTAAATTTTTTGATGAGCAGACATTCTGTTAATGAATAACTGCCATTTAAAATTAGGATTATTTTTACTAATTATTGGGAAACTGCTATGCTCAAATAATAAAAGTATTTATACTAGTAAATTATATACCTCTATATTTTATAGTTCATGCCTGTATTAACTAATAGCTTTCTGCTGGAGTTCTCTGATTGGGACCAAATCATAAAATTTCAGGGGTGGAAAGGACTTCAGAGATGGCATGGCCTGGTCTCCTTGCTTCATAGCTCGGGCCCCTCAGGTATACGGGTGGACACTTAGCAGCACCAGAATCCGGTACCCCAAGCCACCTTAGCCTGCAGATTTTGTTCTTTCTGGTCACCATTTTTCTGTTGCTTATGCATGTGGACTGAGCCACAGGCGCCTGTTTATTCCAGACAAGTGTAAACTGTCCCCCCTACCCCTCTAAAAGGGGTGATATACAGCTCCAAGTCCACCACAAGGAAGTTTTAAAAACAGGAAACTCAGAAGTTCATCCAGTGTGTACTTGAACCTCTTTTACAAGGAAAGCATCTATCAGGATGGCCTTATCTCTTTCCGGTTCTGTTTTCTGGCTTCTCATGCTGCACTGGAGCTTCCCAGTTCTGGCTCCCACATCTGGGCTGGTCCTGCCTCCCACCCTGACCCCAAAGCTTTGTTCTTGGTTTTAAACTGAACTGAGCACTTACTTTGGCTCCTGACATCAGTTGACCAAAGCAGACAGACCAGTCTCACGAGAGGTTTTACCATTTATTTGTTCAGTTACTTAATCACTCATACATTTCTTCTGCCCGAGTCCCTAAGCAGTGTGCAGCTGTGGCACAGAGGAAGGTAGGTGTTCAGTGAATTCAGACGGAGGGATCAGGGAGTGCTCCCCAGAGACAACAGGTCTTCATTGAGATGTAGAAGTGTGAGGTCTTGGAGAAGTGGAAGAGGGTATTCCAGCCTCACGGTTGCCTTCTGAGGATGTAGAAGGTGGTCCGGCCCCTTGTGAACTTCTTGGGAGGCAGGATGGGGAAGATTCTCTATAATGCCTGGAACATTAAGAAAATTGGGTAAATTGCCATCCAGGGAGGGGCTCCCATTGCTAACCCACACTGCAGCAATGAGCCCTAGGTAGTGAGGGGAGTGGGTAGAGACAAGTGAGCTGTCCTGGGACACCAGGTCCTGAGATGTCACTGCCACAGGCCCATCACTCAGCTTGCCCCAGGTCGGTTTCATACAACGTGGAGCTTTGACTAGACCCTCTAAAGATCTGCACACTCTGTTCTCATCCCTGTCAATTTTGCTAATGTGGAAGCTGTAAGTCTGGTTGAACGAGGAGTTTATGAATGAGGCATGCTGTTCACACTTTCCATCCACCAACGATCAGCTGCTTCTAGAGCTCCTATCTGAATAATTATTCTCCATTCAATTTTTTAAAATTTGAGGGTTTTTTTTTTTTTTTAAAGTGCAGGTCTGATGACTGCAGTTTTATTTGATACATGGTTTCCTGGTGTGGGCTTAATCACCCCAGGGTTGACATGCAGTGTCTGGAGTCCTTTTACATGCCATCAGGTTTAGACTTCTAACAGTAGAATCATTCACCGTGATTTCTGGAGCTTCCACTTGAAGCAGACTGCCCTGGTTATTTAGCAAGTACCGTACTCTTCAAACTATTCTTTCCTGCCTTGATTCATAGGTAAAGATATTTGAGAAGAGAGCATATTTCCTTAAGGTTAGCTGATTAGATAGACCCACATGTGTGTGAACATGATAGTGGAAGGAATGCAAGCTGAAGCGTAAATGCTTATAGTATGCTGGGTGCTGTGCTAAGGGCCCTTATACATTTGCTCATAGAATCTTCTCAAGAGCCTCATAAAGTAGGTTCTGGGATTATCAGTTTGGATACGAGGTTGGGGCAGAGACTGGTGTAGCAGTAGTGGCTGAGTTAGAAGGGAGGGTGGGAGGGCGGGCAGGCCAACTCCAGGCTCTGTGAGGTGCTGTGTTCTCTGCTTTGGGGCAAACAGACCCCACAGGAGCAATTCCCAAAGCACTAATGCACAGCTGAGAGCCTAGTGTATTTTTTTTTTCACCATCATGCCCTGGGGCTCCACCTGCTAGCTCGGGACCAATGACCATTGGGTAACACTGCCTGGCAGTGGGCATCTGGGTATTGGTGGAGCTCTGTGTACGTGCAATAGGAGGGCTACCTCCTGGGGACCTAGTGGGTTTGGTGCTAGGTGGTGACTTTCCAAAGGCTTTGGAGGTTGTCAGTTTACACTGCAGGCTGGGCTCCTCCAAGGGTAAACCCCAGGCATCTTTGGGTGGAGTCTTGTGTGAAAGTAATCTGTCTTAATTCCCCCGGAACTATTTGTTGACTACAGAATAAGAGGGTCTATAGAGAGTGGGGAGGTGGTCACACAGTGCAGGTATCAACATGGTGGAGGCACCCTGATTCATGGTCCTGAAGTGCTGCTGCTCATGTCTCCCCAGCGCCTACCCAGCCATAGCCGGGTCACCTTTATACCTTCCTTCTCATTACACCACAGATGGAAAATGCTTCTCTTTGAGAAAGTGTGTCAAATAGTTACATTAGCACCAAACATGTCTTCACTTCACAAAAGCATTCGTGACAGGGCTTTTTTTTTTTTTTTTTTTAAATGCTTTCTTGCTTGCTAAAAATGTCATTTGACTTACAGAGTTCTCTCACATATAACACTTCAAGAAATCATCCGTTAGATAAAACAAGATGCGTCTAATAACTGTTCTTTGTTTCTGCTCTTCCAATTTAAGAATTCAGACTCTTGGCCTGTCTCATGAACCCACAGTGGCTCTGATGGGCATGGGGTGGGGGAAGGTGGAGTGCAGGGTGGGATACACTCAGACAATAGGATGCTCACTGACTGTTGCGGGGAGGCTGTAGATTTGGGGTGGTTCACAGAATGTCTAGGGAAGACAGAAAGCAGGATAGACAATGCAGCTGGAATAAACATGTGGCTGTGTTGGCTGTTGATGCCTCCACCCCACAATTGGCCATAGCTCAGTCCCTCGGGAAGTGTGGATCCCTTTCTTACCGCTGGCCCCCACAAACATGCTTTCTTGAATGAAGAAACTTTGTGTTTTCAAACAAGCCTGTAGTTTGTAAAGAAATAGAGGAAAATGGCAAAAAGAACAAAAAGACCTTGCATTTACCCAGATAAATAACCCATTCCAGCATTCATTCTTTCCTGAAGTTCTAAATTTTCCATTGGCTATCTTTCGGTTTCATCTTGAAGAACTTTATCTTCTTCCTTTACTATTTCTTGGAATATGGATCCATTGCTTCAAGTTTTTTTTATCTGAAAATGTCTTTGTTTCACTTTCATTTTGTATTTATTGGTTTTTTGTTTTTTGTTTTCAATTTTATCAAGAAGACAGTATCCATACATACCCAAATCCAGGTGAAAGCAGCCCCACCAGCCCTGCAGCCTCCCAGCCCTGTGCTTGAGACTGGTGCTGCTGGCACCCCTCGTTCCTGGCCCAGCCCCTTTGGCTCTCTCCAATGCTGGCTCCTCTGTGACTCATCCATGACTAGTGAGTGCTGAGTTGAGGAAAACAGGACCGAAGTCAGATGTGTGGGAGCCCTCACACCCTGAATGTCATTTTTCTTACTCTAGGTGTCTGACCTCTGCTGAAAGCCCCTTCATGCTTTTCTAGACTAATGAACCCAGAGACTAGGGCTTGGGCTCTACCCTCAGTTCTCCTCAAACCCATCTTGTGGCCTGTCTTGTTGGCCTTATTAGCAAAATGCCTGGCTTCTTCTTGCCTTTGGGACTTCTAGACTTGGTGTAGAGTTTGAAAAACTGGTCTTGCCCCTCATCCCATTGGAGCTTCTTATGGATGGAACTCAGACCTCCCCTCCAAGTCCCTTTCTCAGGCCACTTTCACAGTCCCTCTAATGCCCCACTTCAAGGTTCTACTAAGAGTCCACTTGTATTTCATGGTACCCTTAGACCTGTCATCGATAGCACCTAACAAACATTTTAACATCTCTGTTAAATTTGTCCTTAACCCTCCTTGAGGGTGTGGATTGTGTCTTAGTTCTCAAGGCATCACTTGCATTGCAGTGTGCATAGTAGACACTATTTGTTGAATGAATGAGTACAAACAGTATTTTTGAGGATCGTGTCTCTAGACCTTGGAGAATGGCTAATTTTATGCATATGTCACTCCCCCCCCCCCCCCGCCCCGAATGATGGCCAAACCCTTAACTTCAACAGGAGCAAGTACTCTCTTGAGTCCTCAGCCTGGCACCTCATACTTGTGGGCATCTTGATAGGAATGGCAGCATTGGATGGGTGGTCATGAGGAGGGGTCTGGATGGTACCAAGAGGATGATCTGTCATGGACCTCTGTACCCTGTTTTTCTGTAAATGACTGTCACATCCACAATGAAGGTTGTTAAGCCCCCCTGCGGGGGGCGGAGGGGTGTCAGGCTGCACGTAGGTGCAGGTGCTAAGCTTTAATTAGGTTCCCTCACCTGACCTACCCAGCCAGGTGACTCCCCAACATGTTAACTTCACCAGCACAAAGAATCACTCCTGCTGTGCTCCTTGAGTTGCTTATAAATACTAACGCCCTGAATGTTAAGAATGCCAAGGGCCTTTTTGCTGATGTCACACCTGGTGTGCCCAAGCTCCATCAGAATTTCCTGGCTTTCAGCTGGCTTGGTTTTCTAGCCTTTGATCAACATGTGATTTTTCCCTTTTGTGTATACTGCTTTTGCTTAAAGCAAGGGACATCTTTGAATTGATTTTTGCATGGAGTTCGAAGGGGTTGATTTTCCCAGAGCCAGTATTCCCCAAGCAGTGGGGAACTTTATTTTGTCACTGGTGCCCTTTTTGTGTTGGGTGAAGTGAAGCTCTTGCCTTGGTCTTTCTCACCACTCACTCATACTTTCACACACTCATGTGTGTTCTGGTCCTCGCTGTCTGGTCTTTCCTGGGGCCCAGTGTTGCCATGTCTAATGAGGTGCGTGTGTTGGGAAGATGTCAGGATTTACCAGCATGCTTAGATTGAAGGCTGGCTCCTACTAAGCATTAACAGAGGTGAGTTGTCATTCATAATGGCAAGCCTGTGGGCTGTGCTCAATGAGCGAGGGTGTAGAAGCTCCTCCTGGACATAAGGGCATTGCCACTTCTCAGTGTATCCCCAGGCTGGCTCAGTAAGGACACTAGACACAGAAGATTTGCCATGTGACGTCACACTGTTTCACGTGAGTTCAGTGGTAAGGAGCACACTTCAGCTCCAAAGATAGACCTTTAGAGCCAGAAGAAATTTGGAGATTATTCAGTCCTGTGGTTTTCAGACTTTTTTTTTGCTGAAGAAACCATTCCTCCAATACAAATTTACACAGAATGCCATAAATAAAATGGCTAACTGCAGAGTTATTCCAGAAAAGTGGGTGGGAATGAGAAGCCCACTCATTTTCACTCCATCCTTCATGGTCCCAGTAGGAAAACCACAGTCCTCCATCCCTGCCTTTGGTGCTTGTGGGCATCTGAAGCCAAGGACGTAGGTTGCGTGGGATAGAGCTGGTGCTCAGGCCGAACCCTCAGTCTTAGCAAATTAATTAGCTTTGCTGGTTCCAGGCCTACTCGTCTATAAAACTGGCTGTGATGTCAGCCTCAAGAGTTTTGAGAGTATTAAGTGAAGTGTCATGTATGAAAGCTCTGAGCACTCTGCCAGGCTGTACATAGTAGGTATTCCTCAAACGTTCCCTTTGGTTCCATTTTTGTCCAGTCACAGAGCTATTTCATTGTTCTTTCTAAGTTTGCCCCAACACAGCAAATCAGTCCGATTCATAATGAGTTAGCCAGCATGGTGTTTCTGCAGACACGAGAGATTCATCTTCAGATCTGCTTTTATCTGGTCTTTATTTTCCTCAGTGGTATGTGCATATTTTAAAAAATCTAGGATGTATGTAAAAATGAAGGTCATTTCTCGAGCCTTACCTCCTGAACAAAACCTTCATTAACACTTTGGTCTATTTCCTTCCAGTCTTTTTTTGCCCCCTTACCCCTAGTGCATGTGCTTGTATGGAATATGAAGAGATGATTGTTTTGTTTTGATCTTTCTTGCTGGTGGGAAGAAGCTTTGCCAAATCCCACCTTTCAAAACAAGCTATTGGAAGCTGGTCACTGAAAAGAGGAACAGATGTTGCCCGTCTTTTTCACTATAACTGTAACATCAAACCTTCCCATAGCTGTAAACACTCTTCTCAGATTAAGCTTGTAAATTATACTATTTTCTGGGAAGAGTCCCAGCCTTAAACCAGCTCCTCTTCTCTCAACCAGCAGTTTGCCAAGGCTCAACTGAGTCTCTTTGCCTTTTATCCACATGAGTCACTGCCTTCTCTTTTCTAGTGTGGATCTGTGGTTTGGCTTGGCAACCCTTTGCTTACAAAATACATTGCAAGCAAGTTTCCCGACTCTCTTAAGTAGGCAGACCCCGTTTGCTAAACAGCTCTTCCGCACCTCTACCTAAGACCACTGCCCCCTCCTCTTGCACTCAGCCTTGTCCTCTGGGACAAGGAGCTGTGCCGTCACCGTGGGACCAGGAGCTGCAAAGCAATTTATGGGTTCAGAAGTAGAGGGCGGGGAGAAGTTGTAAAAGGAACATCTTAGGAGTGAGAATCTTAGGGTCCTGAGAAGGAAAAAGAGGTTCAGAGAGGGAGGTAGAAATAATGCAAACCTGACCCTCCTTAAAATGTTGCTGAAGGTCAGCCCCAAACCAGGAAACTCAGAGTCCACTTTTTTCCTATTTCTTTGCCCTCTTACGCCCTCTGACCTGTTATTCCTACAACCATGGCTCTTGCTTTATTGTGGGGCTAGTTTAGTGATATTATAGGCTAAAAGAGCATTGTGTGGGCCTAATCTCCATTTGTAACATCGTGTCAGTAGGAAAATGCATTTTGAGTTACAGACGGCCAACTCAAAAGCTTTGGAACATAACCCACTGGAGTGAGAGACTGCCCACATTGTATTGAGGTCAGTCCTAGGGCTGTCTCTGCATACGGGGACTAACCCGTGCCCAGATGCACTTTATTTCTTGAAACATACAGACATCAGTGGGTATTTCTTTATATAGGGATCCAACCAGAAGAAAGTAGCAGTTAACCCAGTTAACTTGTGACTCAGGGTTAATGTAAAATAACCAGGCTGTATGATTCCAGCTTGATGATGTGTGTGTAGAAAAGGACCCATTCAGATAACCAGACCTGAGTGATAGTGACTGAGTTCACTTACTACGGATGTATCCACGACTGTGTCATGAAGAAAATGGCCTCTCAGTACAGCACGAAGTAGGAGCATGTTTTAAAATAGCAGTGTCCAGGGGCGCCTGAGTGGCTCATTCAGTTAAGTGTTGGACTCTTGATTTCGGCTCAGGTCATGATCTCAGAGTTGTGAGCTCAAGCCCCTCATTGGCTCCTTGCTCAGCAAGGAGTCTGCTTGATGTCCTCTCACTCTCCCTCTGCCCTGCTCCCCACTCACGTGCATGCTCTTTCAAATAAATATCAAAAAAATAAAATAGCAGTGCCCACATGGTATTTGTTGATGTCCTTCTTAGCTTTCAGCATGGGGGCATTTCAGATGAGGTCATCCTCTTGGGTCCATTTCCCAAGTGTTGATCATTTTGTGACACAGAAAATGGCTTTTTCTGAGAGGGGGCCTCAAAGCCTAAATACCCCCTGCCACCCCCTCTTCTTCCCTTCCCACTATCCCCCAGAACATCTCTTCGTGGTGGGAAATTATGCATTCGCAAGTTGTGTTTCTTTCCTCACACCAACCATGTTCCCACACAAAGACAGACTCTGTAATGATCTCATGGATGAATCATCCCGTTATCCGGCTGTTGATAGGAGCTGCCTTTAGACAAAGATTTTGGTGTAAGCTATATTAAGGCCCCTTCATTGTCTGCCAGTTACCCTTGGGGGGATGGCTTATCGATGGAGTGCTGTAGACTAAAAGCTGCTTTGATGTCACTTTTTCCTGTCAGCCCTGAGCTTTGTTCCACTGACTGAACTGTGTAACGTTCTGCTCTGGTACAAGTAAGCAGCCCCAATCCAAGATGGCAGCTGTGTTGTATCTGAAGAGGCGAGAAATAGGACTTCATAAACTATGATAAATGCTTGCTTATATCACTGAGTTCCAGTAGATGCATAATCTCTTAATTAAAATTAGCTCACAAGTGGTATTTCCTAATCCAGCTTGCAAGCTTTGCTCTCTGCAGCAAATCTGTTTTTTGAAAGATCTGGAAATCCTATTAATATTTAACTGGCTTTAAATTATTTATGTATCAAAGCGTTTGACCTATTGTTGTCCCTTAAAGAGCAAGAGCCCAGTGGTGCTTCCGGCTGGCATTACGAGGTCTCAAGTTTACAGCACCATTAAATGATCTCAGGTGGAAGGCAGGCCATCTTGGAAGCTGAAAGCCCTGGAAACTAGTTAATGGATTATGCACACACAGGTCCATCTACTTACCAGGTGTTAAGTATTTAAATGTTACCTTTTTTTTATTAGTAATATTGGTTCGCTAATTACGTGCTCCTTTAGGAAAAGATCTTACCTTGAACTTCTTGTTATCTAATACAGCATCTTGTTTAATCAATTCCATGCATTATAGCTCTGTGAGCAGAAAAGGTAATGAAAGATCATTCTGCCTGTTACATGGGATGAAATCAGGATTTGGTGGTTGTGTGGTTAACAGCGACCTAGGTAATCCCCTTTGGGCACCAGGATATCTAGATTGGCCATCTGCTCTGACCAGATGATTCCACAACTTCAAAATCATGTGTATTTGCTCTTTGCTGTGGGAGCCGAAACTAAGACAGGTCCAGGGAGTTTCCGACCACCAAGTCACAGGCTTTCAAGGAGAGCTATATTCAGTGAATTGTGGGGCAGTCCTATGAAGAATAGAGTTCCACTCCACAAAGAACCAGCCTGTGTTTCTGCCCCTTTAAATAAGGGTATAATTGCTGCTTGGCTATCTCCCCAAATGCATTCTCATCCCCTCCTCCATCTTCTGTGAGCCCCTGCACTGTCCCCCCCCCTTAAACATCTCATATCCACCCCCATTGGCCAGACTTTGTAAGAAAACCTTTGTGCTGGGTTTTCAAAGTGTGTCTGTTGCTTACAGCTTCTGCAAGAGAACCTTGAATAGATGAGAAATGAACTCTTGGAGCTAAGTAGGTCTGAGCTATAGCGTCACCCGGGCCTGTGGAAGAGAAGAAAACAGACCCTTGCATTGTCCGTGGTTCCTGACCACTGGTTCTCTTAGTGCCTCTGTCCAAATGAGATCCTTCCCTGTGACGCGGCTAACCATGTTCATCTCTGAGTGCAAGCTACAGCGTGTAAACCGCAATGCACACAAGTTTGGACAGTATCCACATATGGTATTTGAACTTGCCTCCATTCCATTTTTAGGAGGAGGTGGAACTTAAATAAATTAATATTTGGATGCTACATGTATCTGGGGAAAAAAAAATCTTCCAGGCTTTTCAAAGAAACTGGAAAGTCCAATTTCTGTCTGCTTTCAATTACTTACAGCTGCAGTTCCACAGTACCCAGTTCTGTCTCCTGGTCTCGAAGGGTTAATGTTGGCTTTGGTGCCAAGCAGATATTTCTGTTTTCATACACCATTTTAATGAGAATTCAGAACAATGATGTTAGAAAGAAAACATCAAGATTTTATCAGTACTCCCCAGGGACGACTTCTTATGATCCTTTTTCACTGGAGTTTTTAAAAGATTATTTCTGGGTGAACCAGCAATATCATTCAGAGGTCCTCTCTGTAGGCAGCTCTTCCTGGCTCCCCAAACGCGGGGGCATCCTGGGCCATAGGTCTCTCTTGCTTGCTATACACTCACATGTAAGTCCTGAGCAATTAACGTATCTATAAATTAGGTGGTGCGATGTGAAACCACTGTGGGCACCTTAACAGCATGTTCCATTATGGCTTGTGTTAACACAAGGTTTCAGCAACTCTTATGAGAGCACTTAGCTAAGGAACCTAGAGAAGTTTGTCAGCCTCTTTGTGAAAGATTGCCTTTTTCAGATGCCTAGAGTCTTAATATAGAGAAATTAAAAACCTAAGAAACTAACACACTGACCTAGCTTAGACAAGATCTGTGTCATGTTGCTTGGACATGTGGCTATGCAAGCAGATGTGTATGCAAGTGTCCTCTTAATTCAGTGCCACCAAAATGACAGCCACGAAGTTAGTGACAACCTCTTCTTGAATCTAAGGCAGAAAAAAAGGAAAGTGTGCCCTTAGCTGTTGCCACAAACCTGTCAATTTTCTGGAGCAACTGTGCTATTACTGTGTAGATGACGTTTTGAAGTTCAAATGGAGCAGATAGGAGTACACCAGATGTGGAGTGCAGGAAATGTCTCATTTCTTCTTTTAAAAGAACCCTCTAAACATGAACTGTTAGCCCCTACCCCCAACCCCACCCCAAGGCTGAAGGGAAATTAAAACGTAATCATCACTGGGTATTCTCCTTTCTCCCCAAGATGTGCAAAGGACCTGGAGTCTTCCATAATGCCTTGAGTTTGAAGAGCTGTGCTGCTCTGTGCCTCATGTAGGCACATCCTGTTCCCAGAATGCTAAAGGGATGCAGGGCATGAGTCCTCTTTGAACCTGAGTCCCACAGTGATCCTCTTCCTCCCCAGTGAGGATAATCCTCTGCTGGTTCCATCTGTAGGGTCCTGCCTCTCTCCCACCTCCTCTAGGACACCTGACACAGTCTCTTCTCCAGTGAGCTGGGGCTTGGGAGGTAAACATCCCAAGGTAGTGGCCAGGCCACTTGGGGGAAGGCTTGCTTGGTCCATTACAGTAGCTGCTAGCTGTGTTACTAGCTTGCTAGCTAGCTATTTGAGTTAACTAAAATGAGGGAAGCCTGGCTGGCTCAATCAGTAGAGCATGGGACTCTTGATCTTGGGGTTGTGAGTTCAGGCCCCATGTTGGCTATAGAGCTTACTTAAAAATAAGATCTTTAAAAAACATATATAAAAAATAAATTAACTGAAATGAACAATTTATTTCTTCAGTCAACTCATCACACTTCAAGTGCCCAGTTGCCACACAGCTAGTGGCTGCTCCATCAGACAGTTCAGATGGAGGAAAGTTTCCATAGGAAATGGTGTTGAATAGTGTGGGTCTCTAATGAGCAATTACGTGTGTTTTCTAGAAGCGGTTGAGCGGGGGACCCACTGCTCTTCTAGCTTGTTCTCTGACTCAGCTTGGCCTTAGTTTACTGAGAAAGGAGAGTGATACAAGTGAAGGGCCGCGGGAAGTGATGGCTGCAGTGAGCCGACCCACACAGTCATTCTGGAGAGATGGGTTCCTGTGGTTAGGTGTGGTGGAGCTTAGCCCGTCGCCCTTTGTCTTCCATGTGGTCCAGTCCTGAAGGACTGGAATAATCACTGGAGCTAAGAATTCCTGTTTCTTTAAATGTATTTTGAGATTTATCTGTTAAGCGGAATCTTGGGCTTTATGTGAACGCATAAAGTTTAATGCATGTTATGGCTCCATTTCCCTTGGGTCAGGCATCAGGAAGCAGAGGGGATTGTGGTTTGAGCGTGGCTGGTTTGGTTCTGTGGATGGGGTGGGTACATCCAGCAGGGAGGGTCCCCCTGGCCAAGACAAGCCTTCCCAGGGAATCAGGAGCCTGTGAGCCCATGGAGTCTGATGGGACGGTGCATGCTGGAAAAATACCCACGTCCCCTGCCGTCGGTATAAACCAGCACTGGTGAGACAGCGAAGAGCCAGACTCCCTGGCTTCTTCCAGTAAATACTACACAGCAGACATTGTGTAGATGGGATACAAATGTGGAATGAGCCTCCGTCCCTGCCTGCAGCCAGTAGTTCATTCAAGAGCACTCTTAAAATGGGCATATTTTAATATCCTTATTTCTTTCGATTTTCTCACCCCATGAAGATAGGCTGTGCTTTTAAATTAGTTTCAGCCCTAAGTCACATTCTGTGTCTGGCAAAATGGAAACAAGGAGACGGTTGTTTGGGAGTTGGGAATTTGAGGCACGTGCTTGCTGGGGTGCGCATTAGGCGAGGAGGAAGTCCCGGAAGTGCACCGAAGATCCTTTAATGAAATGCAGGCACTGCAGCCTTTATATCTGCTCCCCTCCTGGGCTGCCATGGCCATCCCCTTATTCGTTGCCTGGTTCAGGTTCTTGCTCTGTTGGCATTGCCCTTTGTGAGTGCAGGCATCCTCTCTGCCCTCCGTTGCTTGAGGAAGCCTTTTAAGAGGCAGGCAGCGGGGTGGGTGGTCTCTGGCATGTGTCACCCTCAGGTTCCGGTGGCCTTGCTGAGCCCCACTCTGCTCCCAGCTGCAGGTTTGAGGTCACTAACGAATGCAGGTCTCTGTTCACATGTTTTATAAAGTGACGTGACTTAAATCATCCTGGATCTCACGGTGCCTCGCAGAGGAGGTGCCCCTGGGAGAACGCACGAATGGCCTGAAAGTACCCCATTGCTCAGAATGTTTGGAGCTCTGGAGGGGATGGTGTGCACCTTCTACCAGAGTGCTTACAGTTCTGAGCTACTGTCCTATTCTGCACCATCCCTTAGGGTGAGCTTGATGTCTGGAATTACCTGAAGTCTTTTACAGTCAGATCTGGTCAGTAGGATATGGTAGTGGGTGGGAGGAACACTGATTCTAGTAATAGCTTTCAGAGCAAATAAATACATATAAATACAAAGCTTGCAGACTGGGATGGGTTGATTGCTTGCTGCTTTTGTGTGACTGGACTGTTGATTGCGGAAGGGACTCCACAGAGAGTTTTGAGCATGACCATAGATAGGATGGTGTCCCAAGGAGACTACTTTAAACAAACAAAAGTAATACTAGATGCAAATTTTGGCCTTTTTTTTTTTTTTAAGATTTACATATTTTAGAAGAGTGCGTGCATGCACAACCCTGGGTGGGGGGCTGGGCAGCTGGGCACAGGGAGAGGGACAAGCCGACTCTCCCATGAGTGCAGAGCCCATGCGGGGGGGGGCTCGATTCTAGGACCCTGAGATCACGACCTGAGCTGAAATCAAGAGTCAGATGCCTGACTGAGCCGCCCAGGTGCCCCTTGGCTGTTTCTTTTAAAACTGTCACACTTCTGCATTATAAATAGGATTATAGGGCCAGTGATTGCTCAACTAAATCAGAGAATCCCTGTTTTTTCCTTCCTAGGTGGAGAGGCTTCTTGTCTCTTTTCCCCTCACTCACCTTGCTCCCTCTCTTTATCTTGGGCCTGGAGAGTCCTGCCTGTGCATTTTGTTTGTTCCTGCTTAGGTTGTGGGAGCCAGCCCCTGAATTGAATATGGTGCCTCCCTCCAGGCCATCCAGCAAGGCCACTGCCAGTCTGAGATGACTTTTTGACTAACAAGCACCACGTTACAGAGAAAGAAACTGGAAGACAGTCCTTCCCAAACGTGGCAAGGGTTAAAAACTGACAACCCAGGTTACGCTGCATATCAACTGAAACAATGTCTATGGATGGGGTCCAGGCCGTGGTAGTTTGTCAGAGACCCCCAGGTGATTCTGATCAGCAGCCAAGTCTGAGGACTACTGTAAGGAGGGGGATTGTCCTTGACAATGTGAGCAATTACACCTGAGCTTAAACACAGCCAGCTCAGTCTTCCATCTCTCAGGCAACAGGATGTGCTAGAAACGGTACTGGATGCGATAACAGTCTATAGCCTACTATTCTGGTGACTTTGGCAAGCTACTTAGCCTCCTATGGGGTTTTTCATCTATAAATAAGATAATAATCACAATACCTGTCTAATAGGGTCCTATTAAGAAATCAGAGAGACAATGTGTGGAAGGCTTTGTAAATCGTGAAGTGCTGTATAAATGCTTGTTAATACTGGAGATCATTCTTTTGTAGAAATATACTCATTTTCTAGGTCCCCTGGCGAGATAGCTGGGATGACTCTGGCGGCAGTAATTCCTTTGTTACCAGCAGTAATGCTGGAAACTGTTTAGGACCAGAATTCCATTCTCTCAGCTAATAAAGGGGGCAGCGAGGAGAAGTGGTCTCCCTTAGCTTTAAAATGAAACCAATGGCCAGAGCCTAAGAGCCATTGCCCCATAATGCCCCGGGAATGCTTCCTGCCCTCCTGTTGGCTGACTAGGAGCTGAGGGGCCTGGCGGAGAGGAACATCAGTATTCCATGGGCTTCTGAGCCTGACTTTCATCTGCAGGCTTTCTGTTTCACTGGATTTCATCTATATCAGAGTGGATGAAACAAAGTAGAATTGCCCTCAGAGTGTTACTGATGGGCCGCAAAGGAAGCTCAAAGGGCTGTTCTGTTGGCCAGGGCCCGCCCCTTCAGTCATTTTCATCAGTATGACTGTGGTGTCTTTTGTGGGAAACGTCATCATGGCTCTTTTGAGTACAGACTGAAGTGTTTTTTCTTGGGCCTGTCCTCCCCAGGGATTTGAAGTTGGATGGAGGGAAGCAGTCATCAGGTGCTGTGAGCTTGAAAGAGATCATTGGTCTTGAAGGCGTGGAGCTGGGAGCCGACGGGAAGGTAAGGCTTCCTGGCTTCCAATCGGCAGGTTCGTGCCCACACCACCGTGTCAGGATGCCGAGGCAGCATGACACACTGTGACCCTGGCTCTTGGTACAGGAACCAGGTCTGCAGCCCATCCCTGCTCCCCTAGCATGCACCCAGAGATCCACCAAGCCAGTGAGGAAATAGCACGAGTATTTCTCTACCAGTGCTACTCATAATGGAACGCAGGATGCTGATGAGTATCTCACACCCACATGTGCATGCTCTGGAATCAGAGGACCGGTGGTTTGAATGCACATTGATTCATGGTGTCAGCAAACAATGTTCCCGCCACTAGAAAGTCTGTTTTGAGTGGGAGGAGGTTGGGGAGAGAGGCTTCCCACGGTCCTAAAAAGCTGAGTCTCAGCCTTAGTGAGCACCTCACAGGAAGGCTGTCACAGTTCTCCTTATCCACAATCCAGTGAGCTGCTGGGTGGAAGTCCAGCGAGTGAGGTTGAAAGATGAACTTTCTGTGCTGGATCCAGTCAGTCTTTGCAAACCCTTCAAAAGCCTGTTTATGGAGATGATGCAGGTATTTGGAGAAGCCATCCCACTGTAGTTTGCTTCCAGCTGAGGCTGCTGGGGCAGCATATGACCTCCTCACCTCCCCTCTCCCAGAACAGCTGGTCACCACTGTGTCTGGGTGACATCAGCCCCGAGCTCACAAGCAGGGGTGCATGAGTGTGCTTCTCCAAGCAGGTGAAAAGAAAAACTTGTTCTGTGTCCATTGCCGAAGGTTGAGCGTTCACCTAACAATGAGGGAGGTGAGCTAGAGATCACATCTGCCAATGAAACATACAGGAGGCCCCAACCCCTCATCAGACACTCTTGGGGCCTGATGTATTCTGGGATTCTGCACTTGGTGGATTATAAGGCTTGTTCGGTGTTTTAAAAAAAAAATGTAGTCTGTGTGTCATGTATTACACAACATCCCAGCAGCTTCTGGGATAGTTCTCAAACACACTAACATTTCTACCACATAACATGAGTATTCACATGAAGTGCAATATTAAAACTATATATAGCTTCAAGTCAGTTGAATTTAGGTTTTGGCACAAATAAATACCAAAATTAGTTTCATTTCTGATCTCACTGGATTTTAGAAGTACAGATGTAAGAATACGGACATGAACTTGGTGTGGTAACATAGCTTGGTTGGTCAGGATGCATAGCTAACATTGCCTGGGAATAATCTATTTTGCTCATTTTTGTTTTCACCTTTTAGACTGTTTCTTACACCCAATTTCTGCTACCCACAAATGCCTTTGGAGCCCGGAGAAATACCATAGACTCCACCTCCTCCTTCTCCCAGTTCCGTAACCTGAGCCACCGCAGCCTTTCCATAGGACGTGCAAGCAGCACCCAGGGGAGCCTGGACACAGGTAACCTTGGGTGGGGGCTAAGGCCAGGCAGTGCATGGCAGAAGGTGCCTTGGTGCACAGCATGTGTTGGGTCTTCCTGTGTGCAGACTGGAGGATGGGTGCCTCTGGATGGCGTGTGAGCCCATCCCACGGGGGGACATGACTTTTGGGCAAATCTAATTTCAGGCCATACAGGTTCACAGCCAGGCTACAGGGGGACCTACCTCATCAGTGAGATGTTTCAGCCACCAACACCCAAGCACCCTCAAGGAGAAATGCTAAGGCCATCTGTACTGTGCAGATATGGTGGGACCACCTCCCCTACCCCCCAGCCTCTCTGCACCACTCGGCTCCTTATCTCAGCCTGGGTCTTGCCTGTATTTTCATAGTGTTCAGATTTGGATTAGGTGTGGGAACGTTTTGTGACTCTCATAGCAGGTGAGCTAACATGGCCAACAAACACGAAGGAAGGCTTGCTTGCTTTCAGCCTTGCCTCATCAAACCTTTGTAAACCTGAATAAGGGAGAAAACTATACAAAGCAGTATTATTTTTATTCTCAGAAAAATTCCAGGGGCACAGGAAGTTCCTCATACCTGTCCAGGTGCTGAGTCTGGATGCACTGTCCTTATGTTCCCGCCATCTCTGGTCACTTACAGCTGTTTGCCCTGGTGCCTGCTCTGATCTGTGTTTGTACAAGACACGGTAGCCAGCCCAGAAGCATTCACTCTAGAAACCTGCAGCTCACATGGCCGAACTTGAGTTGCTAATTGGATCTACAGGTTTAACGAATGCACATTTTTGGTGCTACATTTTGTAATCCCGGTGCTCGCTGCATCTTTTGTGCTCTGGGAGGTTTTGTGCTCTCCCAGGTCAGAGGGAGTGATAAATAATTTTCCAAAGTGGAAAAACTGTCCGAATGTTAAGTATTTGGTGATCCCTTGTGCAGGGGAGATGCTTCATCAACAAGTAGAGCTATCTCCTGCAGTGTGACTTTTTCGGCTCAATTCCCTGGGGCCCCTATTGATTATTTTGTGTATGACCCTCAGGTAGCGACCTGGGAGACTTTATGGACTATGACCCAAATCTCCTGGATGACCCCCAGTGGCCTTGTGGCAAACACAAGCGAGTTCTCATCTTTCCTTCGTACATGGTGAGTAGCGGAGGAGAGATGGTCTGTTTGCTCACTCCCTCAGCCTCACCCCTCAGGCCCCTCAGGCATGCCCATCCTAACAGGTGGCTGCTCTATGGAGTCTAGGGGGCTTGTTCACACACTGCTCAACCTAGGGAGCTTCTGGAGGCTCCCCAGTGTGGGTTGCTCACAGAGTAACCAGCATGGGCTGGTCCTGGGTTCTTCTGGGCACCTGACCTGCATCAACCACTTTGCCTACCAGACTAGCTCAGGGACCCTCACCTGAGCTTACACACATCTGTAGATGCCCCCACCTCCACCCCAGGGGAGAACCAGTTCCATCAGATTCAGCTCTGTCTGGAGTTCCCTGGTGACTGTAGGCTTCCACGTGCACTCCAAACAAACAATTGGCACTGGGCTCCGAATGACAGAATTATCTTCTGGGAGAGTGAAGGTAGGCCACTGTGGGCGTTAAATGCAAAACCTTTCCTTGCCATTTTTACTTCATGGACTCTTCCTGTTTTTCCCTTTGTGGTAATCTTGGTTTCTGCTTTTGGCTGACCACCATTTCCCACCACTAGGTCTGCCATTTCTCCAGACCCCAGCGGGGCCTGGCTGGGTCCTTGTACTTTCTTGGGGCAGACTTGCCCGGACTGAGCGGCTCGCAGATCTCGGGCAGCTGTGGAGGGTGGGGAGCGCTGGGCTTGTGGGAAACCTGCCTGGCCAGGCCTGCCCCACACGGCATCAGGCAGGAGAGCACTGACCCGGAATGCTCCCACCGCCTCCCTGACTGGCCCTGGGGGGGGAGGGGCGGGCACAACTCAGAACATCCCGCTCCAGTTCCCTTGCTCCTGCCCAGCCCGTGCTGTTCTCAGCAGCCCTGGCCTTGGGAATGAGCACACGGTCCCTTTTTCTCTTCTGGGTTCTTGTGTCTGCAGAGGCCAGAGTGGGATTCTATTTACTCAAAGGGCCCCTGAAAGTTCACCCTGAGCTGAGAGTTCTCAGCCCTGGGGATCCACCCTCCAGCCTCTCTTTTTCTTCCCTGAACATTTGGCGAGTGGCTGACACCAAAGAAACACCAGGAGGGACTCAGGTCCTCGCTACTTGCTCCCAGCATATATCCTATTCTCCCATGGCATGCTGAGTCAGAATGAATTACCAAAGGCACTGAGTTTAAAATTGCCCCTGCTTCTCATTCTCCCGTCCTCATTCTGTACCTCTTAACTCAGAAAGAACCAGAGCCATTTATAATTTTTTGTCCTGCTCTGTGACCTGTAAAGATTATTTACTTTTACAAAACCAGGGCTTATTCATGTAAGCTAGCACGTAATAAGTATTTAATAAATGACCAGAATCACCACCCTAATGGAAAGGGAGCAACTGAAACGTCATGCCTTGTGTAGGAATAGGATTCTTTATGTTGTTCATTGCTTTATTTACTAAGTAACGGGCAGGAAACTGTGGCTGGGGGAGTCTGAGTGAGGCTGTCACCGTTGACAGACAGGAAGTGGGGGCCAAGGCTAGAGCTCCTTCCCTGGTGCTCTTCTCACTTGGCCTGTGACTCCCATATCCCTCAGCAGTCAGCGGCAGAACTGCCAATCTCAGGGTAGGACGTGACAATGACTCTTTAGGGCCAACAGTTTAAAACTCCTGTGTGACCAAGAGAATAAGAGAGGGCACTCTTTTTGATCGACTGGGATTTGGCCGGGAGCTCTTCTGTAGCTCATGTTGTGTCTGGTGATAACATTGACTCTCCTTCTGAGGCCTTGTGTCAGGCTGGTGCCAGATCTTATTTTTTTCTTTAAATGGTTTCACTGTGAGCTTTGAGGTTCTGGGCTGCAGTTTTCGTGTGCATGCCTGTGCACACAGGTAATTTTTCCTCCTTGGACAGTGTGCTAGATGATTTGCCAAGTCAGCATATATGTCCTCTCCTCCTTGCTTTATGTTCCCAACTGGCTCATTTTTCATTTTACCATGTTGAATCTGCAGCCCCTGCTTCCTGTAGTAGTACATGTTTTAAAGAATGAAATGGCTTGTGAACTGCATTTTCTGGTCAGCCCCATATGATGGACATCTATTCTGGCTGCAGAGATTGGTACTTTGATCAAATATGGGATGTCCACTTTTCATCATTGTTCTCTGTCACTGATATGCATGTCCTGTGTTATTAAGAGCCTCAAACTGGCCCCCGGGAGACTTCTTCTCTAGAAGCAGGCATGGAGTTTAGGGCTGTTTCACATGCAGCTGACTTGCACGAGTAAGTGTGTGGGTTTGGGTTTTGGTTGGTTTGCTTGAAGATACACAGTTTGCCCATTCAGCCAGTGTTGACTGAGGCCCTACTATGTGCCAGACCAAGTGCTTCCTTATATGGTGGAAAACAAACCAGCTGCTATCCCCATTTTCCTCAACCTTACAGTGGGTAGAGAAGTCAGACAGTGAACAAGCAGATAAGTCACTATAGTCGTTAGGAGAGGGAAGAAAAGTGGTAGGAGGTTATGGGGGCAGGGTAGGGGGGTGGAGGTGGGAGGTCAGCCTCAAGGAAGGTTTCCCTGAAGAAATAACATTGAAGGTGAGTGTGAGTGGTAAGAAGGAGTAGCCATGCCAGGCCCCAGTGGGAAAGGCCCATGTGCAAGACTCTGTCTTGTGAAGGGATGAAAGAGGGTGAGTGTATAAAATCAGTATTTTTAACAAAGTCACTGTCCTTCCCTCTACACATGTGCACACACACGTGCACAAGTGGAAAAGGCAAGCTCATAGACTGATGATCCTGACAGATCTTCCATCCTTGACCACAGGCACACAGAGCTGTGCTAGTTATAGTTACTAACTACAAGGTAGACAGAGCTACAGGGTTACTTGATTTAAGCTATTGAAAACCTTTGAAGATCTGGGGCCATCTTGGTCTGTGGGTGGGTGGGAGATGAGCCCTCATCATTGGCAGGGTGCCCCTTGCAGACAGATGTCAGGCCTCTGTGAAGTCTGTGCACCCCCAGCTCATCTGTCCCCCTTCCTGGGGGCTTCCTTTCATGGTCTTTGCTGGAAGATTGGGAGGGAGGCCAGCCAGGAGCCAGGTTTGACTGTATGTGCAGTACTGCCTGCGTCCCTTCATACTGGCTGCCAAGGCCTGTGGGGTCCTGCTGCCTATGCCTCTTCTCCTTAGGTCACCAGTGCAGCTCGAAGGAGGCCAGTTCAGTGGTGGCCTCAAGCCTGAGAACCAGGGGCTATTGTCCAGGGTTTTGGGGTGTTTTGCTCCTGTGGAATTACAGGGCCTGAGATGTTCATGTTGCCTCTGCAGAATCAAACAACTCAGAAAGTGATGAGCTAAACCTATCATATCTCCCAGCTACCATTTTTTTTTCTTTTCATATTAAGGTGTAATTTATGTATGGCCAAACGTACATGTTTTAAGTGTAGAGCTCCATGAATTTTGTCATCTCTGCTTTAATCAAGATAGAACATTTCTTTCCCCTTAGTTCCCTCCTGTTCACCCTGTCCTGCCTCCTACCTGCAGAGGCAGCTGCTGTTCTGACTCTATCACCGTAAACTTATTTTGTGTATTTTGGTGCTGGTGCTTTATAAACATAGTGTATGTGTTCCCCCCCCCGCCGGTGGTCCTCCTTTCATAGAATCTAATATGTGAGACTCGCTTATGTTGCATGTGTCGGTAGTTTTTTTTTTTTTTTTTTTTTTTTTTAAGAGCTTCCCCATTCCTTGTATGGATACGCCCCAGTTTGTCTATCTACGGTCCTGTTGATTGACATTTGGGTTTCTAGTGTAGGGATACCATGAATATTGCTGCCATGGGCATTCTTCTACAAGTCTTTTGTGAACATGTATTTTCATTTCTCCTGGGTAGATACACCTAGGAGTGGGCTTTCTGAGTCCTAGTGTTGGCAATATTAATCTGCTAGGATGTAGTTGGATGTGTATTTTCGTTCACATGTGTTCTAAGTATGAGATAAATGGGCCACTCATGGCCACAGTTGCCTTGCCTTCAGAAACGGGAGAGTTCTAGAGGTGAATGTTTCCTTGAGGCCTAGAAAGAAGCCTGTTATGTACAAAGTTCAAGCGGCAGCCCTTTACAACTGGCCTTGCATTCATTCAGAGTTAACACTGGTTTTTAACTTTGATCTCTGAGAGTCACTCCCACTATGAGCCACCGTGAAAGGGCAAAGGGGAAATTTTGAAGTTAAAAAAAAAAACAACTTCTGGGTCGGTCTGGAAAGCCAAGTCGCAGCTGCCTCTGTGGTTTTGGCCCTGAAATTTTTAGACGGTGACCACAGAGTAGGAAAGTCTGGTGAGCCTGCTGGCTACACTCAGGTTCTCAGAGGGCCAGCGCTTAATGACGGTGTTTCTCGGTGTGGCGAGGGCGGGCCCGAGGCCTCAACTCAGAGCCCGCTGTTTCCTGCCCCATGGGCCGCCTGGCTTGTAATTAAAGTTTCACCAGAAAGTGGTTGTTTATCATTAGAACCTGGCAGCTGAAGTCAGTAGTGGTTTTGTTTGTTCTTCCCCTTTATGGGTGTGGAGAGCAATTAAGAGGAGAAAGTAAGCAAAAGAGCTGACTGAGATAATGCCAACACAGTCAACGTTATTTGAATGCATATCTGGATCCTTTTCCTATCCCTCTTGAACCATTTTGACATCAGAAGGAAAACTGACTATACTAATCTTTATGACGTCTATAGATATATAAACCTGGAGAGGACATCTCTTGGATTGATCTTGATAAAGTGTCTATTCGTGTATTAGTATTACGATCTAACTACTCATAGAAAAGCCCCTCCTGGGGTGCCCAGGTGGCTCAGCAGTTTGGCACCTCCCTTCCTCCCAGTGTTGTGATCCTGGGGACCTGGGATCGAGTCCCACGTCCAGCTCCCTGCATGGAGCCTGCTTCTCCCTCTGCCTGTGTCTCTGCCTGCCCCCCCCCCCCCCCCGTGTGTCTCTCATGAATAAATAAATCTTTAAAAAAAAAAAAAAAAAAACCCTCCTTCCTATCCCAGACCTCCCCAGTCTTGTGGGAATATGTCTTAGAACTTTCTCGGCACGATATGGGATTCTGAGCTGTGAGAAATTGGAGACTCGGTTAAAGGAAGACTAAGTCAACCTTCTGTATGGTAGGCAGTTGGGCTCTGGTTTCCCTCACCATACTTCTCTTCCACTGAAAGCTCTCTTGATGACAGAGGTATTTACCAATCTGCAGGGTGGATTTATACAGAGCCCTGGGGCTCTGCCTTGTAAGGCTCCTTCCAGGGCCCTCAGGTTTCAAGGTGCTTGAAACTCCTTCAATTCAGGAGACCCTCCTTAGGAAAAGGAAAAGTAAGGAGTCATTATGCTAACACCTTTGCTAGGCCTCCTGAGACCTGCTTGAGGGGAAAATCTGCCGGGTACCTGCACAGGAGCTGAGCAGTGGGGTCTTTGAGACCCGTCAGCTTTTGGTGCAACTGTTAAGAATGCCTTTGTAATTGCCCTGTTCCATTGTGGTAGGTTTCGTTTTCTGGCTTTTAGGGTTTTTTGGATTGAGTGTATGTGACAGCTTTATTAGCTGTAATTCACATATCATACAGTTCACTTCTTTAAAGTATATTGGGGTGCCTGGCTGGCTCAATCGGTGGAACGTGCTACTCTTGGTCTAGGGGTTGTGAGTCCAAGCCCCACATTGGGCGTGAGCCTACTAAAAATAAGAAATGATAAAGTGTATAATTAAGTGGTTTGTAGAACATTTACAAATTTGTGCAGCCATCACCATAATCAAATTCAGGACATTTTCGTCATCCCAAAGAGAAGTCCCTATGCCCTCAACCCTCCACCCCCTCACCCCATGGCAACTACTCACCTACTTGTCTGTCTCGGTAGACTTGCCCGTTCTGGACATTTCATACAAATGGAATCCTACACTATGTGGTCTTTTGTGTCTGGCTTTTACTTACATAATGTTTTCAGGGTTCATCCACATTGTAGCATGCATCAGTATGGTGGTTTTCTTTTAATCTTTTTTTCTTACAAAAATAATACAAAATCAAATATTCTACATTTTACCCAACATGCTGTTGCATCTGCTCCCTTTCTATTTATTTGTTTCAGATTTTCAATGACCATTTTGTGGTCTTTAACATGATACTCCATTCACAGTTCATCAGCTCCTGCTCTGAGGCAACTGCTGAAGAAGCATGTATTTGGAAGTGTATCCGAATATGTGTGTGTGTGTGAGAGAGAGAGAGAGAGAGAGACTGAATTCCAGGCCACATCCACCCAATGTCCTCTTCAGTGAGTTGAAGACACCTTTCAAAAAGTTTTTCTGTATTACCAGATAAGCATTTGACAAGTATCTGAAACTGGACCTGCTTTGTGCCTTCTGGCAAATCCACATGGCAGCTTAAACCTGGAGCCAAAGTTGTTTTTCCTGTGTTTCTCTCGATGCTTTGTAAACAATTTCATTTTGGTGAGGAGCTGTTCCCCTCAGGGCAAGGGAGGGAGAATAAATCTAGGGTTATGGATGTGGAATCTAGTGGGTAGAAATAGCAATAAATGCTGCCCCGGGCTACAGAGGCCCTCCACTCACTCCCACAGTTTTCCTTGTGATTTACTGGCCTCTTGAGGGGAAGGGAAAAATTCATAGAAGAGCTGAGATGCCCATTTGTTTGTGGTTAGCTAGATCCAGTGAAGGCCACTGGTCTACCTTAGCGGGCATAGAATATCTGCTTCCCAGTGTCCGGCGGAGCTTGGGGTGCCCACAGATGCGGGCATGTGCAGTCAGGCAGGCTAGGTCCCGTGATGCAATGGCCTTTGGAACTGGAAGGAGCTGCAGAGAGCAGGGCCCATCAGCCCTCCTTCCTTTGGAATGTTCTGCCCCCAGGGGCTCCTGTGACCCAGAGGGGAGCTTTAGCAGTGTCTAGGGCAGAGCCACATCTGTTCAGAGCTGCCTGGGGAGATGTGGAGGGCAGGAGAATAGGGAACAAGGAGGGACTTATCAGGCCCTGAAGCAAAAACACTTCTCTGTTTCTGTGGAAACCAGACCAGCAGCGAGCCCCCCTTCACTCTCTAGCATTGTTATCGGGGTATCTGTACACCCCACCCCCCACCCCCCAGACCTGCCTCCACTCCCTGCCTCACCTACCCCCAGCTGAGGCCCTCACTACACAGCACCATGACTGTGATGTGAGCCAGGTAAGCCCAAGGGCATTTCCCTCGCTGCTATCCTGATAAGTCAATCTTTGTTTTTTTAAAGCAAAAGATACCAGTGTGTCCACAATAGACGGTAGACTCTTCCAGATAGATGACTAAGTTCTGGTCTTACCTTCTCTTCCTGTCATCTCGGAAGGTAGTTATGGTGTCAGCCCCAGGTGGGCCCTCCTGACCTGGCCTCCCATCTCTGACTGGCAGGCCCCTATCCAAATTGCACCTCTGGACATTCTGCATTCTGGATGGTCTCCCCACAGCCGACCTTCCTCTCTTCCCTTCTATGCAGCTGTGTATACACAGCTTCCTTGTAGGCAGGCAGCTGCAAGAATGTGCACTCAAGCTCCCTCTCGTTCCAAGAGTGGAATGGCCGTTCTGCAAAATCACAAGCACCACAGAGAACTGGAGCTAACTGCCTGCCACACTGCCTGGCCCAGCTGTCAGCCTCTGCTGTGGGCCACAAGGAGCTCTACATCTGGCCAATCCCATGGCCTGGAATTAGGTGGCATTGAAAGCATTGGTCACTCAGTCTGTCCCAGGCCAGGAAGGAACCACAGCCTGTTTATTAGCACTTTGATTGATTGTAATGCACGCTGACAAAACCTGCGCATTGAGTCTATATATTAGACTAGTACATAGGAAAGTACATAGGAAATGTAGCACCTTTAATTCATTTTCTAGTACATAGGAAAGTATAGCACCTTTAATTCATTTTTCTCTCAAGCCAGAAGGACTGAGTAACTGGGGGCCCGTAGTAACCCTGTGCATGCATCTCAGCCTCCAGTGCTACCTCCTTGGCTCATCTCTATCACTGAAAAGAGGGTTGCTGCCTTCCAGCTGGTCGAGAAGTCCCACCTCTCAAGACGTTGTAAGGTACCTCAAGACAGGACCACACAGGAGAATCATGGCTGCTTATCTTCCAGAGAATAATTGTGAACAGGAACCGGAACAGAGGACAGCAAAGACGATCATCCCCTCTGGAAACTGCCTAATGTGGCGGCCCTGGGCTCAGGGTGATTCAGCCAATACCCAGAGTCTGGGCTGTGCGGGGTCAATATGGAGCGGTGGGCTCAAGATGCAGTGGGTGAACAAGGGTCTGGGAGCAGATGGCCCTGACTGGACTCCGAGCAGGTTTTTGTTTTTTTGTTTTTTAATTTTATTTATTTATTCATGAGGGAGACAGAGAGGCAGAGACACAGGCCCCTTGCAGGGAGCCCGATGTGGGACTTGATCCCGGGTCTCCAGGATCACGCCCTGGGCTGAAGCCGATGCCAAACTGCTAGGCCACCGGGGCTGCCCCAAGCAGCTGAGTTTAAGTAGGACCTGAAACAGCCCCACAAATCTCGGGGTGCCTTGCCGCAGGTGATGGGGAAGCCAGATGGAGACACCGAAACAACAGAATCCTGAGTGGTTTCCCTAAGCACCCCTGCGTGGTGGAGCTGGGGTCCGACCTGGGGGTTCTGGCTCCAGAGTTTGTGATTTCCTCCTGCAGACCACAGCTCAGAGAAGCAGAGACAGAAGGAAGACTGAAGAGAGAGCCTTATCCCAGCAAGCACAGGAGGTGGGAAGAGAAGAAAGTGGGAAGTGCTCCCATACACTGTGGCCAAGGCCAGCAGCACCTGCTGTTTGGGTCAGAGCTGAGGCCAGTGGAGACAGCTGGGATCAGCACAGCAAGGCTGTGTAGTAGCATCATTATGAGCAAGCACCACTGCCCTGGGATGAATGGTGCCCCTGAAAAACAGGTTGACGTCCTAAGCCCTAGTACCTCGGGTGGCCCTAAACCTGTAGGACTTGATGTCATTACAAACAGAGACCCAGAGAGAAGACGGCCATGTGAACAGACACATGGGGAGAACACCAGGTGATGAATGGCAGAGACCGCAGTAATGTGTCTACAAGCCAGGGGATGCCTGGGACCAGAAGCAAGGAGAAAGCAAGGAAGGATTCAGGCCATAATTATAGAGAGAACAGAACCCATCTGACACCTTGATCTCGGACTCCTGGCCTCCAGAGCTGAAACACTGTAAATTCCTGTTGTTAAAGCCCCGTGGCCTCTGGTACTTGGTTATGGCAGCCACAGGAAACTGATGTGACCACTTTGGCATTATCTCCCTGCCCAAGGTGCTCAGCCTGACCTTTACAGTTTACTACCATCCTCCTCCTGTCTTGAGTCTGGAAGGCCTTTCATCGCCCCAGAAGCCAGCCTGCCTCACCGACATTGATGTCAGCAAACCCACTGAGATGATGGCATTGTTGGGCCCCTGCCTCACACACAGTGGCCACAAATTTCCAGTAGTCCGTGTTCTCTCCTTCCCAAGGTGCCTCTGGACTTCCCGAAGTAGCCACCCGGGAAGCGCTGGGCCCAGCTCTCCCACGTCCCTCCTGTGCCTTCCTCCAACAGAGCCCCTCCCTCTGCCACACTGCCCTGAAGGCTGCCCACCCCCTGGGGGTCAGGAAATGGGCCTTGACAGAGATGGAGATCTGCAGAGATTCCCCCACCCAAAAATGTACCATATCTATTTTAGAAAAGACCCAAAGAGTAGCCCAGTGAAAGCCAAATAAGTGGAGGATGCCAGCAGGCTTTCTACTCCATGCTGGGAGCAGTGGCAAGGAAAGGCTGGAAAGTCCACATAGGGAGAGTGATGCAATGTAACCCTGGAAGGCAGGGCTCTGCCCCCGAGAAGATGAATTCGAGGGCTTGGCTCTCCCTGTAGCTGGCGTGTGCTGTCCTCACGGGGGCCAGGTGCTCAGTGTCTGCTTTCTGGCCCCCTTCTGCCCCCCCTCTCCAGGACCAGCCTGGAAATAAATGTATGTGTCCACTGCTCTCAGGAAAAGTAGGCCCCAGCTCTTAACCCAAGAGCTAGGACAGGGTTGCTTGTGAAAACAAGAGTCTCTCCTTCAAGGCCTGAGTCCAGGGTTGCAGGCTAAGCAGGATTTAGTGTTTGTGAAGTCATTCTGAAATTCGAACTAGTCAGGAAGTGGTGTGTGAGGTTCCTCTGGGGTAAGACTTGGTGCCCTGATAGGCCTTCTTGCCCACAGACCCTCCCCATGGGCTCTGCCCTTACCCTATGTCTTCCCAGGTGAGATTTGCTTATGACGGCAATCCGCGCCATCAGGGAAAGGAGTGAGTGCCTCCTCAGTTATGGTTCCATGGTGGAAGAATGGCATCCATGCAAGCTAGTTTACAGAGGAAGGGGTTTAGCATGGGATACTCAACAACTTATGGAGGCACTGGAGAGGCTGACCACACAGCCTAAGTTGGGGTTTCACGGATGATCCCAGACCCACACTGCAGAGCCAGGCCACCCCTCACCTCTTCCTTAATCAGGGCCCGCGTTGCTGGTTGAGAACTCAGAGCGGCTGCCAGTGTCAGACCTGGTGCTGCCACTGCCACCCTCGAATGCCTCTACTGGTGAAATGGGCACCCAGGCAGGACTCCTGGACTCCTGCCGACACTTGGCAGAACAGAAGCATGGCTTCCGCGTCATGGTGCCCTCTTGGGCCGGTGCATTGATGGAAGGAATTGGAATCGTATTTGGAATCCTAGCTGCAAAGGAGTCAAGAAGTACAGCCAAGTGGGTCCTGTTTGGGGGGGAGGGGGTGTCGGATATCCGGACCACTGCGTATAATGCAGCTGAATCGCTGAGGAGTGCCCCGACAGCCAGGGCTTTAGGGAAGCCGGTCCAGCAGGAGGTGGCTCCAAGCCCAAGTGTGGATGGGTGCTGCCTGGTGAGGAGACCCAGGTGCGGGGAAAGTCTCCTGGGAAACATCACGATGTGGATCCAGGGCCCCACCCTTGCATGCTGACTCGCCGCGCCTGGAGCAGAGCCCGGATTTCTGCCGTCTCCCATTTCCATGCTCTTGATAAAATTCTCCAGTGTCCTTTAGGTACATCATGTTCTTGTTCAAGCTTCAGGAAAATCCCCTGAAGCAGCCTCGCCAGGTGTTCTTCCTAGTTTCAGGGAGGGGAAGCTGAAGCCTCAGGAGGTTGAGTATCTTTCCTGGAGTTGCCACGTGGCTGGAGGCAGAGCCGCTGACAGCAGTCAGCCCTTCCTACCTGCTGCCGGTCTCGAGTTGTCTCCACTGCTCATTTTAGCCTGATGAATGGAACTGCACTGAGACAGTACATGTGGCGAGCTGGGAGACCCGGCTCCAGTGCCGGCCCCGCCCCATCACCCCTCTGAGCCTCTGCTTCCATACCCGTGAGACGAGGTGGCTAGCACACACCTGCAGGCTGCTCTTCTGGCAGTGGGAAAGCAGAGCTGCTGTGGTTGCCACAGGGAAGGCTCCAGACCACCCTTCCCAGTCCAGGATATCCTTGCTTGGGGCTCACAGGGCTTCAGTCTCCAACAAGAGCTGGTGAGGGTTTGCTTGAGACTTTGATCCACCAAGGAAGAGCAGGAGAGGCTGGCTCTGGGAGTTAGGGATGCCTGGTGTGGGGCAGAAGAGAGAGGGAGGGAGGGCTGGGTATTTAGGAAACAGAAGTAGTAGCTGATGGGCCAGTGGGCCCAGCATGAGGTAACGGTGTTAGATGTAGTTCCCCATTCTGCTGCCTGTTTCCTAAATGAAAAATCTTACATCCTGTTCAACCCGGAGGAGACGTCTGTTTGGGATGATAAACGCATCTTGGAGGGCTGCCACAGGGGAAGCATCCACTCTGCCAGACATTGAGTGGCCTCCATAAGGTCTCATACTTCCCTCCTCTTGCTGCCCAGCAAAACGTCACTGCACACAAGTGTGTGCCTGAATCTGTTTGCACCCTGGTGCCACACTGCCACTTACTTGTTCCTTGCCAGCACTTCACAGGTGCATAGAGTGGCTACCAGAACCAGCATGTCCTGGACCACCTAAGGGAGAGCCTTCTTGATTGGGCCAGAAAGACAAGCTACCACAGAACTCTTGGCATTGCACTGAGTCTGTTTTCACCCAGAATTTGAGAAAGTTCCGTAGGAGTTTGGTGGAACCATTTGAGTTCATCTTGCTATGGTTTGCTTTTACTTGCCAAGCTGTTACAAAGGTGCTAATATCAATGTGAATTTGGATGTGCTGGCTCTTTGTCTCCTCTCCGTTATTAACGGACACCAGAGGCCTTCCACATGCCTGTACAGCCAAGCATCTTCTGAATGGAGGTGTTTACAGATAGCTACCCACTTGTGCAGGAGCCCTGGAGGAAAGCTGTGATGCCTCCACTAGAAGAGGCCAGGCCACAGCAGCCGTCCACGGGACTGTTCCCTACCCAGCAGAATCCAAACTTGCTCTTTTCTCGGGCTCTGCCTGGTGAATATTACTGCCTACAGTCAGCCAGAGAGGCATCAGGCATCCTTGTTGCTCTTCGAAAGTAGGATCCTGAGGAGGAGAAGTGAGGCTAACCTGGTGAGACCCAGCCAGAGACTGTTACGTTCAGAGTTAATAGCATACGGCACAGACCAACCAGGAAGACCCAGGTCCTCAGAAGGACCTCGAATGAACCAGTCTTTAAGGATGGATAGGATTAGAAAGGGGGAGGGGGAGGGCATCTGACTGGCTCAGGCTGTGGAGCCTGCAACTCTTGATCTTGGGGTTGTGAGTTCGAGCCCCGCATTGGGTGAAAAGCCTACTAAAAAAAGGAGAGGGGAAGAGGAAGAACCCCAAGGTTTCCAGGATTGTTAACAGTAGCTGACACCATGTACACATGATGGAAGATTATCTAGCCATTAGAAGGAAGGGAATTCTGGGCAGCCTGGGTGGCTCAGTGGTTTAGTGCTGCCTTCAGCCCAGAGCCTGATCCCGGGGATCAGGGATTGAGTCCCACGTCAAGCTCCCTGCATGGAGCCTGCTTCTGCCTCTGCCTCTGCCTCTCTGTCTCTCAAATAAATAAAATCTTAAAAAAAAAAATCTGACACCTGCTACACTGTGGTTGAACGTGGAGAAACATTGTGCTGAGTGAAACAAGCCAGCCACAAAAGGACATACTGTATGATTCCACTTGGATGAGAGACCTAGAGAAGTCAGAGACTGCAAGCAGAATGGTGTTTGCGAGTGAGAGCTGGGGTGGGGGGAACAGGGAGCTGTTGAGTGGGGATAGAGTGATGAAAGTTCTGCAGATGGATGATGGTGATGGCCACACAGCATGAATCGACTTAATGCCACTGAACTGGATACTTTAAATGGTAAATTTTATGTGGTGTATATTTTCCCACAACTAGGAAAATAATAGCTAACATTTATCAAGTGCTTGCTCTATGCCAAGTGCTGCTCAGAGCACTTCTGTAGTTCTCAAAATAGCCACGTGAAGGTAGACACTGTTAGCTGTTCTCATTTTACAGATGGGGAGCCTGATGTGTGGGGTCATTAAGTAAGTGTCCCAGGGTCAGATGACTCGCGATGGTCACATGTGGATTGAACCCTCAAGTGTGCAGGTGCACACCCCATGCCCTCACCCCTGTGCTCAGTAACAGGCTGAGGCACAGGACCTGCAGGAGGGACTGGAGGCTGCTGTTTCCAGATGTCACCCAGTCCTGCCGTAGCAGGGATTCGTGTTCTCTCTGCCTCCAGAAGCCATGTGCTGTTCAGACGCTCAGGCTCAGCGGGGCCCTTGATGTGGCTCTCTTCCGGGCTCCCCATTGCTCGGTGGTGTCCAAGATTGTCGTTGGCCATAATATGCATGTAACCGTTCACCCAAGACCCCTATATATTAAAGAGTGACCCAGGGTATACCTGGGTGGCTCAGTCAGTTCAACGTTTGGCTTGGGTCTACCCTGAGATCATGACCCACGTCCAGCTCCCTGCTCAGCGGAGTCTCTACTTCTCCCTCTCCCTCTGCCCTCCCCACCCCAGGCTTGTGTTTTTGTCTCTTTCAATTAAATAAAATCTTTAAAAACTTTAAGAGTGACCCGAGTTGTCCAATCTGTTACAGACCACAGTAATAGACTATGTGAAGCCCTCAGATCTCAAGAAGGACATGAATGAGACCTTCAAGGAGAAGTTTCCCCACATTAAGTTAACACTCAGCAAGATAAGAAGGTAGGTGAGGATCAACATCCACTTGAACTTCCCATTCAAACCCTTTCCTGGTGTGCATTAAGCTCATGCTTTGTATGGCTGGTTCCTCCTGTAGTTCCAGGAAAATCATTTACACAGGTGCATGCAGCAAGGTGAGGCTCATCCGATGCTGGTGGATGCTTGCTTGCATGAGTGAGAGCCAAGGAAGAAGGACAGAAGACCGAGCTCTTGACATGAGTTAGTTGACAGGGGTCTGGGGGGAGCTTCCTTAAGTGAAAGAATAATTACTTCATACTGTCTGAGGCTTAACAGTTCAGTAAGGGTTATGATACAGAAAACTCATTCTCTGCTTTCTCAAATGTAGACAAAACAGAAAACGGTTGGATAACATTTGAGATAATTCTTCACCCACAGTCATTCACCCAAGAGTTGACAGCCACACCTTACCTTTAAGCATTTGGCAAAACAAAGCAAGATCAGACCCATCTTTTCCCTGCAGCTGATTGGATTGACTTCGTGGTGACCCACATGTGCCAGCCTGGAGAGAAGTGCCTGGGGTTGTGTGTGTACACCAGGACAGATTTTCAGTGCATGTAGTGATGGAGGCTAGACTATGCGCCAACACGGCGTTGGAGTAGGTGCCAATATTTACATGCTGTGTATTCCAATTCTGACTTGATTCTGGCATGTTCCAAGCCAGAGAAGTGTGAGAAAAGTGATGTATTCACACTTTGTCCATTTGCTGGGTAGCATTCCTAAGTACACTGGCTGTTTTGCTGTTAGCCTAACCCCTCTTCTGCCACAGTTTCTGAACATGACTGATACTCAGCAGAGTTGATACCAAGCACCTAATTTAAATCTATAGGTGTCTCTCTGGAATGATCATAATTCCCCTCTGCAATTTACCTCTTTTCCCTTGGACAGCTTTACTTCTAGTTTCTAGAGACCCTCAGACACCACCTGGATTCAGTGTGGTCTTCTGTGTCCTTGTTGACATGGTCAGTACAGTTTCACCAACAGAGAAGAGCCCTAGCAGCTTAAGTCTGTTGCCCACGTATAAAGGAAATTTACCCTTTGGGATTTAGTCCCATTCCACGTCACCCTTCTGGGAATGAGAAAAAGGAAATGCTTTGGGATGCACTAGTCTTTTTTTTCTTTGGGGTCCTCTGAAACTCCCGAGTTCTAATAATGTTCCTTTCTTCCTGTCTTTCTATAGTCTGAAGCGAGAGATGCGGAAGCTTGCCCAGGAGGACTGTGGCTTTGAGGAGCCCACAGTGGCCATGGCCTTTGTCTATTTTGAGAAGCTCGCCCTCAAGGGAAAGCTAAACAAACAGAACCGGAAGCTTTGTGCCGGAGCATGTGTACTATTAGCAGCCAAAATCGGAAGTGACCTCAAAAAACATGAAGTCAAGCATTTAATTGACGTAAGTGACCTGAGTCCTGTTGCCTGAGGAAGCATGTGGGAAGAGCCTGGTTGGTGATCCTGCCCAGGAGAATTGCTGGTACCCACTGAGAGACCAGGGCTGTGAGGTCATCCTGCAGTGGAGGTCAGGCCCCGCATCTCAGGCTGCTCTAGAACAGAGGGATGATCCACTTTGACAAGACCAAAGATCCCCAGTATTGGGTCAGGCCATAAAAATCCATTTTCAGACACCCTGAGGGGTGAAATTACTCTCAAGCCACAGAAGCCACTGCAGTGGGAAGGGGACAGGGGCTTGTGGGCAGTGTGACCACAGAATGTCCGTCAGACACATTGACTCAACAGACCTTGGCTTCCTGTGGCCTTAGTTGTCTCTTCTTTAAGGAAGGGCATGGGTTTGATTGAGTGGTACCTCTTCCTTCTAAAGGAGAGCCCCATCAAAGCAAGGAAACCCAGATCTTGGGTGCAAAATGCCTGTTTTGAAATATACTGTATTCGTAGAAGACTTGAGATGCAATAAAACCAACAGATCAGGAGACAGTTGCCATTGAAAAGATAGCTTCCTATCACGGTTCCCAAGAGAAGTGGCTTAGCTCAGTCTGCTGAGCAAAATCACATTGACAGGGTGGCTTCAACAGCAGGCATTGACTTCTCACAGTTCTGGAGGCCGGGAGTCCAGGATCAGGGTGCTGGTGGCTTCAGGTCCTGGCAAGAGTGCTCTCCTTGGCTTGTAGATGGCCTCCTTTCATTGTGTCCTCACGTAGCAGGGAAAGAGGTAGGCTCTCTGCTCTCCTCTAATGGCACTCATCACATTGTGAGGACTGCACTCATCAGCTCCTCAACCTGACCACATCCCGGAGCCCCCCAGTTAATATCTTGCTGGAGGATAGGATTGGTGGGGACACCAAACCATGGGGAGCCACGTGGGGAAGTACTGTGGTTGGTCGTGAGGCAGAGGAAGAAGGGGGAACTGTGGGCTGGATGGAGCCTCCTGTTTCCATTAGAAGGAACAGGCAAGGCAGGGTAAGTGGGCTTCAGACTGGCTAGCTAGAATCATTCCAGTTGACTCTGGGGCAGAGGAGAGCTGTCCTTACTGGTTCCCCTGGCCCTGTGTGAAACATTTGGGCAGGTGGAGAGTGGTCTGGAGTGTGAGAAGGGGATTGAGGAGATGGTTGAGGTACGTCTGGGCCTTGGATGGGTTGGTTTTGCATACAAAAGATGTACCCACGAGTAGTTGGCTAGCCCTAGAAGGGGGGTGGGCGCGCCCTCTTGGGTCTGCGAGGCTCCAGATGGCCAAGCGTCAGAATACAGAAACTACAGAAACTACAAGTTGTGGTCACTACGATACCCTGTGGGCTAGTTGTGCGGCTGGCTCAGGGGCACAGGAGGAAAAGCAGAAAGGGAGCTAATGTAGGTACTTCCCACCTAAGAGCATTCTTTTTGCTTTATCATTTTTATTTAATGTTTACAGTTCAGGGGATCCCTGGGTGGCTCAGTGGTTGAGCGTCTGCCTTCGGTTCAGGGTGTGATCCTGGGGTCCCGGGATCGAGTTCCGCATCGGGCTCCCTGCATGGAGCCTGCTTCTCCCTCTGCCTGTGTCTCTGCCCACCCCCACCCCCACCCATCTCTCATGAATAAATAAATAAAATCTTTAAAAAAAAAATAAAGTTTACAGTTCACTGGTATTAAGTGCATTTATATTGTTGTGTGGCCATCACCATGTCTGTCTCCAGAACTTTTTCATCTTGCCAAACTGAAACTCTGACCCCCTTCACCACTAATACTCCTTTCCCTCTCACCTCCCAGGCCTTGGCCACCATTCCTTCCATCTCTGAGTATGACTTCAGCTGTCTTGCATAAGTGGAATCATAAACTATTTGTCTTTTGTGACTGGCTTGTTTTTCTTAGCATTATGTCTTCAACATGTGTCAGAATTTCCTTTTTAAGGCTGACTGTATGTATAGTCCACAGTCCACATTTTGTTTATCCATTCATCCATCGATGGAAGAAAGTGTTAAGTCAGTGCTTTACTGTTTCTTTTCTTTTTCTTTTCTTTTCTTTTCTTTTCTCTTTTTCTTTACTGTTTCTAAGAACTGGTGCATAATTGTCTAGCTTGTAGAGTATATACTTCTAGGAACATGGAGGGCATCTTTGGTTATCAGATCTGAGCGGAGAATCAACAGGTTTACATAGATACTCCCTGAACTAATCTTTACAAGCACGGTGTTAACACACATGTAATTGTAGTTGAGTAACTTACCGTCCAGCAAAAGCTGATAGTGTCCATGCAGAACGTACAGTTCCAGGCAATGGTTTGACATTTGCAGTAGCAATTAACCTGACTCGCGGTCCCATCCTAGTTAAACAGTCTGAACATGGCCACTAATGTCTCTGCTGGGGAGTTGTTTTTATTAAGCCAAAGCAGAACGTGCCCTGGCGAAAACAAGGCCTTTCCTACCCACCTTCCCGCCAGGTTCTTCGTCTCTACCTCTGCAGCCCTCACAGCTGGGTGGAGTGAGAGGCAGTGCCCGAGGCGAGCCTCAGGCATGAGCTGAACACAGCTGTGTGCTCAGGCCGTCCACACCCACACGCCCCAGCTGTGCGACGCCCTGAACATGAGGTGATCTCAGCAGGCCTTGGGTCCTCGTGTGAAATGAAAGGACCAAACTACACAGTCAGCTCCCCTAATCCTGAGCTTATCACATGGTCACTACTGTCATAGGCGATTTGCTCTCTTTTTAGTCTTCTCTCCAAGCCTCTACTTGAAACAGGTGTTGAGTTTGGAGCTCAGCATTGCAGTTTACACCCCATGTTTTCTCTCATCTGTGAAGTGGGCATAAAAGTAGCATTGACCTTGCAGGATTATTGAGAGTAGTAAATGGAGTGATGGGATGGATATTGGGCTCCAGGCAGACCGTGGGTCTTGGGGGCGGTTGGATTCCTTCTCCACTAGGTCTGAGAGCAGGAAGTACAGCTGATGGGCCGCTCCCCCCCCCGCCCCGCCCCTTCGGCTGCATTCCTGCCCATAATGGGTTTCTCTGTAAACACTCCTTGGTGGGTGGATAGAGAGCTTACACGAGCAGAAGCCTAGGATTTTGATTTCAATGCTAAAATGCTCTCGGTTTCCTTTCATTCTGTTGCAGAAACTGGAAGAGAAGTTCCGGCTGAATAGGCGAGAACTGATTGCCTTTGAATTCCCAGTGTTAGTGGCCTTGGAGTTTGCTCTTCATCTGCCAGAGCATGAAGTCATGCCCCATTACAGACGCCTGATCCAGAGCTCCTAGCACAGGCCCCAAGGACGGGTAGGGACCGCTTCCTCTGAGCTTGTGGAGCAGCACTTACTACTGGAAATGCAGAAACAGAACTCGACATACCAACCTGTTTTCCTCTCAACATGTTTTTGTGGAGAAGCAGTACCGGAAACTTTTCAGGAAGTCCCGGTCTGGCTAGCCCGGCATGAGCCGTGAGCGGGTGATTACGCGGCAGCTGAAGGGGAGACCCGTGCAGGAGGTGGCCAAGGGCCTTTCAGCTTTCACCTGGCTGGCATTCCCAGCTGTCCCCGCCCTGCTGTTCTTCTGGGCACAAACAGACCTCGCAAGCATGGTCCATGGTCTCCCCTGCAGACCTGGCCCCACTCAAGAGAGCAGAGTTCTAAAGCAGAAGGGAATTTACAGTGGCTGGGGGAAGCTTTTAAAGGATACCCTTACTGTGTCAAAACAGTTTGCCAATCTGTTTTTGTCTCCGCTCTTAGAGGTGTGCGCACACACCCAGGGGGGAGGGGGACGTGAGAGTGTGAGAATGTGTGTGTCAGAGCTGCCACCTGCCAGAGCACGGACCTCTGCCTGGGGGTGAGAACCAGCCCGACCTTCAGCAGTTCTAGACCATCTCTGGGCAACTGCCCCTCTCTCTCTACCAGATTGTCTGACATCCTCTGCCCTTAGGAAATGCCATAGTTTCTGTTACTGCTCCTACCACCAATGGGACAAAGAGGACGAGTCCTCGATGCTGGACAGGCCACGTGGAAAGGCATGAAGTGTGGCGCTCTATGCCTTTCTGAGGCCGCACCGCGTGCTTATGGTTGACCTTCGCACTTTCCCGCTGCGGAGACGGCTGGGGCTGCTCCGCGGTGTGTATTCTGTGCTCTATGTTAGAGTGCATAATAAGCACATTGATTGTGCTCACTCTATATACATGTTTTCTAGAAATCCAGAGTAGGTGGGAGACACATGATTGGTGTTTGGAGGCGTCTGACCGCTGGGACAGACTGCATCTGAAGCTGAGGTTCGGTGGACGGGAGAGGCAGCAACTTCTCATCGCCCCATCCACTGTCTGTGCAGAACTTCCGCTGTAACTCGTCCTGCCTGGCTGGCACGTCAGGGGTCCCGGGGCACGTCACAGCCACAAGAGCTGTGCCTGCTGGACTTCACTGGACAGGAGGCGGTCCGGGGCCCCGTAGAAAGAAAATTAAAATATTTTGTTTCTATATACATGTATGTGTATGTGTAGACACACATGTCACTGGTCACCCCTTGCCCAGGATTACTGATCGCTGTGCCACCATCCCCACTTGCACACAGATGGGAGCTCCTCACATCAGCTCAGAGAGCAGGTGACAGGGAAGCCGAGCACACGGCTTTAGTTAGCGGAGCCGGAAAGAATCCCGACAGTGGCACAGGATGGAGGGATTTAAGGAACAGCTGGGGAGGGAACAGATTACTCCCCTTCCCCAGACTCCTAGATTTCAACCAAATTCAGTACTAAATATTTTGCTAACAAGTATCCTGGGCTGGATTCAGTTTTAAGACCATGATTTTGTTGGGGGCCATGATGAACACGACCTCTAAGTCAACTGACATTTAAGGGGTGCCAACTGTTGGAGAGGCGTAGTGTTCAGAGCGTCTCTACCGCCTGAACTAAACATGCCATTGACCTTCCTGTCCTGTGGCTGGCACGTGCTGCCCTGATGAGCCACCCCAGGGTCGCAGCCTGCTCAGCTCCCCGGGGAGTGCCTGGCAGATGGGAAGCCTTTACAAGGAGCAAGGCCACTGGCATCTAGGAACTGCCCACAGAGCTCCCCACTGTCCATCTGTCTTGAATCTCCTGCCAAGCTCAGGGGGACATCGGGTGGGTGACCCGTGCCACCAGGGTCCTTCCTGTGTTTCAGAAATCAAGCTAATATTCTTGAATTTGGGGCTGTTTGGTTTT
This sequence comes from Canis lupus familiaris, assembly GCF_011100685.1. Lineage (NCBI taxonomy): Eukaryota > Metazoa > Chordata > Mammalia > Carnivora > Canidae > Canis > Canis lupus. The sequence continues at coordinate 65,059,626 of NC_049228.1, read as the reverse complement.
TAGCATTTATCAAGATGAACTTAAGTTGTTGGTCCATTATTTAAAAAAAAAAAAAACTAATTTTAAACTATTTTGGCCTGTGGATTTGTTGAGTTGGGGAATTTTATTGGTTTTAACTTAGTTGGGAGAGGGCTCAGAATGAAAGATTTTGTCAAGAGGCTGCTTTTGCTTGTCCTTAACGTGGGCTTTCTAAAGGAGGGGGGAGGATGAGACGGAGGGTCGGGGACGAAGACCACTGCCAGGGCCACCCCTGTGAAGTGCGCCCCACACACTGCTCCAGCCTTGGGCCTTGACAAGGAGTCAAGGAGCCTGAGCTTGTGTGGAGAGGAGGCGTGCCACTTGGCAGACTGTTCTAGAAGACCTTGAGGCTCTGCCCTTTTCACCCTCCACCACAAGGGGCAGCTTCAGCCCCCCTGCCAGTCCCACTTCCTCAGACCCGCCCTGAAGCCTCCCCAGCTCTCCCTGTGCACACACGTCTGTGGGGAAGCCCTGCCTGGCCGCGTGCCCCACAGGATGGCACTAGCGGCTCTGCCTGACTCGGTTTCCCCACATTGGACTTGTCAGGCGTGACTTGTCAGACAGATACCAACCAAGCAGACAGGCTAGTGCAGCCCCCTGGGGAGGAAGTGGCCGCTGCTGCCCTGTCCCAGTGTAGCTGCCCCGGGGCCGGGGCCGGGGCCTGGGCCTGCGCAGGCACAACAGAGGTCACCACTTTCCCTCCATCCCCCCGCTTCCTGCCCCCCGTCAAACCTACACAACGGGAACATACCAACTGCAAAGCTCTTCATTTTTGTGTCTTTTTCCTTGTTTTTAACTAAGAATTCCCCTACTGCAGCTGGCGTGGTCTTCACCCAGTGGGCCCATTTTGGGGTGGCCCCTTACTGCACATGAGCCCCTCCGTACTAGAGGCCCTGCCCTGCGGCTGCGGCAGCAGGTGACGCTGGAGACCCCTGCCCTCCTCCTCAGTCTGTCCCCTCATTCTCCCAACAGCAAGAAATAAAACTGTTTACAGCCCCTGCTGCCGGATTGTTCTTTCTCAGACATTTCCAGCTCCGGCCTCTCCCTCCAGCCTCCCCCTCCGCTGCCTCCACAACCCATCCGAGCCTGAGGCCGCCTTGGCCCCCTTGCAATCTGCCTCTTTACAGTCCTGTTGTGGGTGCATTGACGGGGAAGGCTTCGAAGACAGCTTGTGAGGGGGCGGCCTGAGGGCCTCCTGGGGGCCGTGCGGTCTGGGACAGCAGGGCCAGGTAGGAGAGCGCTGGCAGCCGGAGAAGGGAGGAAACCTCACGACTATAGACCCGGAGTCCTGTGTCCTCAACACCAACTTAAAAGGTGGCCTCCGGGAGTGCAACTGTGAGGCACAACTGAAGTAAAAAGCTATTATAAAAGAAATAATCGGTGAAAGGAGTGGTCTTCTTGCTGCCAGGGGAACTCCCCGCAGAAGGCACAAGTGCTGGCTCAGAGCCCCCGCCCCATAAAGGACCATTCAGACTCCTAAATAGATATTCCAGAAATTCTGCAAACAAGCCTGGTTGCGGCAGGAAAGCAGGCCTGGCGAGGATGGCGCTTCCTCTCTGCCCTCGCCCGCTGCCGTCTTTCTACTCCAGGTGTGGTCCAGGCACCAGCAGCACCCGGGGGCTTGTTACAGATGCGGAATTCGCATCCTAAGATCTCATGAAGATTTGTGTACACTAAGATCTCAGAGGGACTGTTCCTCTGATAAGCACAGGAAATAAAGTTCTTGGTCTACAAAGACTAACCACTCATAGAGTTGTCTAAAATAGAAAAAAAAAAAAAAAAAGCAGAGATACTGTAGATGGTTTTTAATACCAAAAACAAAACAAAAGAACAGCACCAGGCTCTCACCGAAAGGTAGTTTCGACTGTCAGATCATGTAGCCACTGCCCCTAACATTTTCCGGATGCACGTGGTCAGATTGAAACCGGACTGCGCTACAGCTCAGGTGCTGCAAATCCCAGCGGGCTCCCTGTGGATGGCCTCATCCAGGTTGGCCAGGGTCGCCGTTCAGGTGAGGCCTGTGTCCCAGGTTGTCGGGCCCAGGGTGGAGGGTCAGGGCTGCTGAGGGCGCTGGAGCAGGGGTCCCCTCTAGTATGACTGCGGGCTGCACGCACACAACCTTGGCGACCTCCTGGAGGAGCAGACTTCTCAGTTTGCTTTTTCACTGGGGTCCACCTACCATATTAGGATTTTATTTGAGGGCAGCCCAGGGGGGCTCAGCAGTTTAGCGCCGCCTTCGGCCCTGAAGTCCCAGGATGGAGTCCCACATCGGTCTCCCTGCATGGAGTCTGCTTCTCCCTCTGCCTGTGTCTCTGCCTGCCTCTCTGTCTCTGTCTCTCTGTCTCTCTCTCTCTCTGTCTCTCATGAATAAATAAAAATTTAAAAAATTAAATTAAAAAAAAGGATTTTATTTGAGAGAGGGAGCACACAAAATGCGGGGAAGGGCAGATGGAGAAGCGGACTCCACGGAGCAGGGAGCCCCACGGGGCTTGATCCCAGGACCCTGGGGTCAGGACCCGAGCCAACACACCGACTGAGCCACCCAGGCACCCCTACCTACCATTTAAAAATATATCTTATATTGGATTCTGTGTGTGTCAACAGGGACTCCCAGGCCTGCCCGGGAGGGGCTTCCAGAGCTTGAGGAAGGAGCCCTGGGGGTGGGCAGAAATCATCTTTGCCAGGTGCCAGGATCCTCGTCTCCAAGGGAGCTCTGAGTGCAGAAGCTAGAAAGGGCAGTGCCAGGGGTGGGCCAGATTCCCCCGCATGGGCCAAGGCAACGGGCTGGCAGTTGCTACTCAGGTCAGCCGGGTGCACAGGGGCAGGCCAGGTTAGAGCCATCGTTTGGTCCTAGGAGTAAAGGCCAAGAAGACCAAGAAGATGGACAGACAACTCCAGGCCACTGGACCAGGGCGTCTGGCCAGGTTGGGGAGAAGCCAGAGCCGTGACCTGTGGTAGGAAGGCCACCCCTTGGACGGGAGGGCTGGTGGGCAGCCCGGGGGGCCGCGTGTTCACCGAGGAGATAGCACGCGCCCCAGCTGTGCTGCACACTCCGAGCGCGAGTTCTCCCGGGACCCTTACACGAAGTGCACAGTTAGGGATCACGGCTCGCATTTCAGAGCCCAAGATGCAGCCTCTGAGAATCACCTCCCGGAGCTCACAGTTACACAGTGGTAAAGGCAGGATGCAAGTCCAGATGGCTGAGGCCAAAGCCCAACCGGCTCTCCCGCCTCAAGCCGGGTCAGCAACGAGACGCTGAGAACGCGGGAGCCAACGTGGCCCAGCAGTTTAGCGCCGCCTTCGGCCCCGGGCCTGATCCTGGAGTCCCGGGATCGAGTCCCGCGTCGGGCTCCGCCTGGAGCCTGCTTCTCCCTCTGCCTGTGTCTCTGCCTTTCTCTGTGTCTCTCATGAATAAATAAAATCTTTAAAAACAAACAAACAAACAAACAAACAAACAAACAAACAAACGTGGGCGCCCGAGCCGGGCTGACCTCAGTTGGCCCCGACCTGCCGCCCCAGGCCCCCGCGCCAGGCGGGGCCTTCCCCAGCTCACGGCGGGGTGGGGGGGGCGAGGCCGTGTCACGACGGGGCCCAGAGAACGGCCGGGGGTTTTCGAGCCGCTTGAGACTTCACACCCCCGACCCCAAATGTCGCTGGCAGGACACAGGCCCCCCCAGGTGCTCCCGGAGACCCTTTCAGGCTCTCGGCCACAGGCTTCCGGCCTGGAACACTCCACCACCCGCAAGCGCTCACCAGGTCGGTGTTGCTCAAGTCTAACGGGCGTCATCACGAGGCAATCCCCCGTGGGCACATGACCCCGGTCCTCTGCTCAGGCCTTGCTCAGCTCTGACCCCGCAGACCCCCCCATCTCCCCTGCCCTCCGGCCGCTGCTTCGGTTCTGCCACCGGTGAACAAGAGCAGCAGGAGGAGGCCAGCTCGGGGGCTCCAGGGCCCACCCCGCCCCACCCCGCCCAAGGGACCCTGCTAGTCCTGGGGTCTCTCGGCCTCCTAGGTCCCCTAACCTGTCCACACCTCCACAGTTTCCGCACTGAACTCACTTTCATTGCCCCCCGTTGCCAGGGCCCACCCCACCTGGCACAGCCAGCTGGCGGTCTAGAACAGCGTTTCATCAAGCATGAGCAATCGGGAAAACGAGCATTCTATATTTCCAAATCATTCTGGAAGCAAACAGTGGAAATCGTCCCACAAAACCATCAAGAATGAGTGAGAACAGGCGAGAAGATCATGTGCCTTTAAAAAAAGAAAAACAACTGACAAAAGGCAGCTTGGCTACAATGAAGCTGACCCTAAAATCAGCCCTCCTTGGGGTGCCGGCGGTATCCAGGCCTCCTCCCCACCAAATGGTCATTCCTTTGGAACCTTAAAGTTCTTCGTCATTCCCCTCTGAGGGGAACAGGAGGGGCTTTGAACAGGATTTGAACAGGAGCTGGTCATGGAAGTTGACCAAAAAAGAAAAAAAAAATTCATTGCATCCAATGGGGAGGCTGCTGACATCTTCTGCTAGAACTACTCACTCTAAATTAGTTTTTAAAGACCCTGAGTTCCCGGGACCCCTGAGTGACTCAGCGGTTGAGCGTCTGCCTTCAGCTCAGGTCGTGATCCTGGGGTCCTGGGATCGAGTTCCACAGCGGGCTCCCTGCAGGGAGCCTGTTTCTCCCTCTGCCCGTGTCTCTGCCTCTCTCTGTGTCTCTCACGAATAAATAGAATCTTTTTTTTAATTTTTATGATAGTCACAGAGAGAGAGAGAGAGAGAGAGAGAGAGAGAGAGAGGCAGAGACATAGGCAGAGGGAGAAGCAGGCTCCATGCACCGGGAGCCCGACGTGGGATTCGATCCCAGATCTCCAGGATCGCACCCTGGGCCAAAGGCAGGCGCCAAACCGCTGTGCCACCCAGGGACCCCAAATAGATAGAATCTTAAAAAAAAAAAAAAATCTGCATTCCAGGCCCCACCCACCATCTCAGCCCCAGTCCTACTGGGGTGCAGTGGGGTGAGGCAGGGAGCACTGAGTTGGTCCTCCCAAGGGTACACCTCGGGGACGATGGGACACTGATGCTGCTCAGGCCACTGGGGATTCCAGCGCAAACAGGACATCCTAAGTTTTTAGAGTAAAACTCCAGGAGGCCCAAGGGGCCAGGCAAGTGTATAAAGATAGAAAGAGAAGAGAAATAACTGTTGGTGAGAAGCCTATGACCCCCGAGCCCAAGGACAGCTGGGACGAAGAGCAGTGGGGAGCCACATGGTCAACAATGGAGCAGGGTCCCCACGATGCTCTCCTGGCTGAGTGGGAGCCCCAGTCATCTCACTCCGGAGGACAGACACTGAGCATGGCCCCATGAGGGTGGCCCGGGCCTTCTGCTCGCTCACCCAAGGCCGGCAGCTGAGCCCACTCATCCGGCTGGCCAGGCCAGACGGGTCCTCCACTGGGACCAGAGGCTCTTCCTGCCTCCACACACTGAGATACACACACAGTCACATTACACACATGCTCACACACACATGCTCACACACACACACACACACACACACACACACACACACACAGCATTTGCTGTCATTTTCTCCTGACTCAAACCATCCACTTGCACAGTCAGGTGGGGCAGGTGCCAGCAGTGGGGGCGGGGGGAGCAGGAGACCGTGTGTGCCCTCCCTGTTCCCCCAGCTGTCAGCCGGAGCTAACCCCCAGGACGTTCGTGTTCCCCTTCCACCTCTCCCGAGGGAGGCCGTGATGTGTGGCAGTGCGCAGGCCGTTTCACTCAGTGACTTGAACCCCGCCCCCAGAGGCACCCCCCATTCTTGCCCCCGCAGCTGGGTGGATGGAGGTGCTGGGTCCAGCGCGGGGACCCAGGAGCCGGGCGGGGCACGGTGACAGCCTCCATGACGAGGTAGCTCCTGCACCTGTTGGCCCGCTAAGGGGCCCTGGGTGCCTCGCTGCTGCCTTAAGTCCAAATTACACTCTGCCCCCCACCCATGCTGACTGTAGGGTGGTCCTGGGGAGACTATGAGGCCCCTGTGGCATCAGTGCTTCCTCCCGGGGCCCCCACCACCAAAGGGGTTCCACAGCCCCAGCTGGGCTCACCTGGACAGCTGTCCTGGCAGGTGTCACCCCACCAGCTGGGGCGGCCTAGGGGCTTCTCTCGGCCAGTCTCCTCCCTTCCAGAGGCTTCCCACATGCAGGACCAGGGAGTCTTGGGCAGGTGGGCCGGGCTGCCTGGCCTGCTAGCCCGGGTCCCCCACTGAGCCTGCCCCCCCACTCTGGTGGAGGGCGTTGTGACAAAAGGCCTAGAGAGTGGGGGGCCCGCTGACCCTCAGCCCTGCGGCGGGCCTCCCGCTCTCTCCCCGCTCACCCTGCGGAAGGTGAGAGCAGCTCGGTAACTGCGACCAGCCAGGGCTCAGCACAGCACCCCAGCACCCCGGGTGGGAAGACGGGCTGCTCTCTCACCCTTCCCTGCCGTCCCTGCTCCTGCCTCCCCGCCGCCCTGCGGCCCAGCAGGCCGCCCAGGGCACACGGAATGTCACAGGTGCGGTCCCACATGGCCAAAGCCCCGCAGCCCCACAGCCCCAGAAATTCAGGTTCTCACAGTTCTTGAGGCTGGAAGTTCAAGGCTGAGGTGCCATCAGGGTTGGCTTCCTCCAGGGTCTCTCCTGCTGCCTCTTCTTCTTGTCTCTGTGCCTGAACATCCCTAGTGTCTCTTTGCGGGTCTGAATTTCCTCTTCTCAGAAGGACAACTGTCAGACAGGTGAGATCTCTCCCACATGGGCCTCATTACCCTCACCTCCCTCTTTTAAAGGCCCTGTCTCCAAAGAGCATCACATTCTGACCTCTGGGGGGTTGGGCTTCAACACAGGACTTTAGGGGACACATAGTTCAGCCCATCTCGCTCTCAGTGGGCATTCCACGCCACCAAGTCAAGGCCGTTCACGTGTCCACTCGGGTTCTGCATACATGTCAGATCAAAGTCTAAGCAGCCTCTTCTGGATGGGATGGTTCCTGTCCTCTACCCAGCCCTGCTGCCAGCATCCAGGTGGGTCTCCTGAGGCCCTGGATTGTTCTGTGGTCTTTCTATCTCAGCCCACCACCAGCCCCTAATCTTCTGCTCTCAGAAAGGGTTTGCTTTCCAGGCTGCACATATACTATAAAGGGGAGGGGAGGGGAGAGGAGGAAAGGAGAAAGGGAGGGAGGGAGGAGTTGCCTTCCTCTTCCCTACCAGGACACTCTGCTTCCCAGTCTTTGCAATGCATTCACTTTCCTCACTGGCTCATCTCCCAATTGCCTTTGTCACAAGCTCTCCAGGCTGTCCTACCCCTTGCAGTCAACCCAGAGCCTCCTGCATTTCCTCCTTCCTGTCTGGCTGACACCCCTCTGCACCTCTCCTTCACATCTGGGATCTCCTGCCCCATCCGAACCTCAAAGCCCCCTCTGGTCCTTGGCTGCCACCTGTCCTCCTGGCCCAGTGAAGGGCCTCCTGCTGCCCAACTTTGTACACAGTCCCTCTCCCCCTTGCCAGGCTTCCTCAGCATCTTCGTACACATTCCTGCCTCACAGCCACTGAACACAGGTAATCTCTCCAAGCACATTGAACATCCCACAGTCTCAATTTCGCCGAAACCTCTGTGGCCATCCCAAGTTTGGGAAGTCCCTTTAATTCCCAATCACCTTTTGGGGATGAGGATTTTCTGTAGCTATCTGATCATCAAAGTCCCTGAGGTCTCACTTTCGAGAGAGCTTATTTGCTCTGCAGGATTCCGAGAGCCCACAGGCCACAGCAATTTGGTCTCACCAAGTGATCCAAAAAGGTGCGCTAACTCAACCATCCCGAAAGAGCACAAGCTTTTTATTTTTGCAGAGTAAGTAAAATGACTCTCAGGAAGTCTCTAGCCTAGTTCTAAACCAAAGCATGAGTCTCAGCTGCTGAGAACTGAATAGGAATCAGACCTGTAAGGGGAGGCAGAGAAGGAGAATTAGATATTTATTATATAGACTTTCCCAAACTGAAACAGTTCTCTTGATTCCATTTAAGACAAGATCTGGGCTTTTGTTGTTGCCCAGGGAAGTTTCCAGAGCCCAGTTACTATTAAGGACAAATTTTCTCCTGGAAAACTAGAGATCTGATGAGTGCTTGTCAAAGTACAGTGTCCCAGTAGGACCAGATGCATCAGAATCACCTGACATGACTTTTAGAAATGAAAAAGCCTGGGAATTCTAGAATCTCTGGGAGTGATAGCAGGAATCCATATTGGCAACAAGTTCCCCAGTGAATTTTCTACATTGAGAAGTTTGAGAGTCATAGCTGTTAGTGAGAGGGGCTGTGGCAAGTAACAGATGGAAGGCAAAGACCGATCTGCAGGGCTTCTCAAACTTTAACAAGCATGTGAGGTTGTTAGCAGGTGCTGCTCTAGATCTAGGAAGGAACTCGAGATTTTAGGGAGCTGGGGTTGCTGGGCCAGAAATCACATTTTTTTTTTGTAATTTTAGTAGTAAGGATCTGGAAGGCATGTTTCCTTCCCATTATCTCTATGTGTTTTTGTGTGTGTACAGCAATTAATAGCATAGCATATTCACATGGTTTATCTCCCCTAGTGAAAGAGGCTATTGGTTTTTTGTTTTTCTTTAACAAATGTATTTTTTAAAGATTTTATTTATTTATTTGAGAGAGAGAGTGTGAGCTTGAAAGCACAAACAGGGGGAGCAGGAGAGGGAGAAGCAGGCTTCCCCATGAGCAAGGAGCCCGGTGTGGGGCTCAATCTGAGGACTCCAAGATCATCATGACCTGAGCCGAAGGCAGGCACTTAACTGACTGAGCAACCCAGGTGCCCCGATCTAAAACAATTAAATCCTTGTTTTAATAATGATTCTAAGCCTTATTTAAACAACCACTGCCCTCTCAAGCAGCCACTGGGGACACAGCACACAAGAGTGGTTTAAAGAAAGGCTCTGGTGTCAGAGGTGCAAGTTCTCATAACAGGTTCTCTCTGCCCCTCACTCCCTGAGTGAGCTGGGGACAATTATGAAACCTCCCCAAGCTTCAGAGCCTACCTATAAAATGGGGTTGACTCTGGCTTTTTCTCTCAGGAGGTGGTGAGGGGTAAAGAAGATCATGAATATAAAGTATACAGGTAGCACCTGACACATAGCATGTATTCACACATCACCCATTAGCAGTAGGGCCTAGTAGAACCACGTGGGGGATTCCTCTTCTGGGTCTGGCTTTGAGGGCCAATTCATAAGTAGGGTAAGAAATTAGTCTCTTAAGATACCTTCACCTCTGGTTTGACCTGAGACACTATGATTCTGAGCCATCACCTGTTCTAGTCACTTTTGGCATCAAATGACTTCTGATATGTTCAAGAAATAAAATCCAGCTTTGTCTAAGTCTGCTTGGGCTGCAATAACCAAAATACCATAGAGTGAGCAGCTTAAATAATAAATGTTTATTTCTCAGTTCTGGAAGCCCAAGATCAAGGCAGCTGCAGACCTGGTGTCTGGTGAGGGACCTCTTCTCTGGTTTACAGATGGCCATCTTCTCATTGTATTCTCACATGGCAAAGAGAGGGGCAAGTTCTCTTGTGGTTTTGTTTTTGCTTTTTTTGCAAGAGTGTGTGTATGCATGAGCTGGGGGTGGGGTGCTCAGGGGGAGAGGAGGAAAAAGAATCTCAAGCAGACCCCACATTCAGTGTGGAACCCAAACCGGGGCTCGATTTCACGACCCTGAAATCATGAACTGAGCTAAAATCAAGAGTTGGGAGACTAAGCACCCAGGTGCCCCTCTTGTGTTTCTAATCCTCTCATGGAGGCTCCACCTTCATGACCCAATTACTCTCAAAGGTTCCATCTCCAAATGCCATTGCTTTGGGGGATAGGGTTTCAATTTTGGGGGGACACAACAGTCCATACAAGCCTTAAAGAAAGAAAATGGGTAATTAATTTCAGAAGATTTATTCCAGTGATGCTCTGAATGATGTTGGTGTCCTTGGAGCAATTGTGTGGCATCTGTCCTGACTTGCCCCCAGCCTTCCTTCTGCCTTCATTCTGATTGGCTGCCCTTGCTGTGGAGGTGACAGGTCCCCATAAAAGAACCCCTGCATGGAGGCCACTTATTCTTCGCCTGTCTCTTCCCCCTTCCCCAATCCAGCCTGTCTATCACAGCTCTGGATCATGCCTGGCATGTGTTCCAAATAGATGTTCCCCCTACATGGTAGCAAAATTCAATCCACATATTTTTTGGCCCAGCACTGTGCCAGGTACTGGGGCCCAGTAGTGAGTAGTAGTTACTACATACATGATAACTATCTTGGTGAAGTTCACAGGCTATAGAGAAGACAGACAGTCAAATGGCTGCATAACTTTGACAAGCCCTACAGTAGAAAGGTTCATGATGTGTTAATGAGCATCTAGTTTGGAGCTTTGACCTGATCAAGGAAAAAATGGGAAGAAGTGATGCTTGAACTGAGATAGGAAAAATGAATAGCAGTAAAATGGGCAAGATGAGAAGGAAGACATTTTCTAGGTAGACAGCACGTGGAAAGCCCCAACATCAGGAGGGATTGTGGTGTGTAGTTCTCAACAAGACCACAGAGATATATAGGGTCAGTGTATTAGTCAGGGTTCTCCAGAGCAACAGAACCAAGAGCAAGGAAAGATGGATGGTTGGATAGATGGATGGATGGATGGATGGATGGATGGACAGATAGATGGATGAAGAGAGGGAGAGAGAGATTGAGATAGAGTTAGATAGGCTTATATGACTATGGAGGCTAAGAAGTCCCCAGATATACAATCAACAAACTTGAGTCCCAGGAGAGTTGATGGTGTATTTCCAGTCCAAGTCCAAAAGCCTAAGAGCCAGGAGAGCCAAAGGTGTAAGCTCCAGCCTGAGAGCCAGCAGGCTCAAGACCCAAGAAGAGTGGATCTTTCCATTTGAATCTGAAGGCAGGAAAGACCAATGTCCTAGCTCAGATAATCAGGCAGGAGGATTTCCCTCTTACTCAACCTTTGTGTTCTGTTCAGGTCTTCAAATGATTGGATGAGACCCAGCAACATTAGAAAGGGCAACCTGCCTTAGTCTACCAATTCAAATGTTGATCTCATCTAGAAACATGGCCACATGTCTGGGCACCTCATGGCCCTGTCAAGTTGACACATCAAGTGAACCTTCACAGACTATCAAGGGCCTTGTTGACCACAAGGAATTTATCTTTATCCTCTGGACAATAGAACATCATTAGCACATTGAAACAGGGTGATAAAACAAGCAGATTTGTGATTTAGAAACTGAATTTGGGCAGGAGTCTTGGGGGAAGCTCAACAAGGAACAAGCAGAAGCAAGGGCAGACCAATCAGGAGGCTTCTGTAATGATCAGAACATGGGGTGTCAGCTTGGGGGTGGGTGGTGATTGACACAGAGAGAAGTAATAGACCTCAGACATATTTAGGACTTGGTAATGGATATGGGAGGCAAGGAATAAAGAGAGGTCACAGATGAACCCCACTTTCTAGCCTGGACAATTACAAGGAGGCCAGTGCCCACACGAAGGTGAGAAGCACCCGAAGAGGTCCAGGATTGGGAGGGAAGAGGGTGAGTTCAGGCGTCCACATTGTGACAGAAGCCCTTCAGCAGGATAGAGTTTTCACTGAAATGTGGGACTACATTTCCTCTTGTATCAGGGTGTGGCCAAGTGTATTGTTTTTCTGAGTTTGTAGTAACAAAGTACCACAAACTGAATAACTTAACCTACATGTGTTGTCTCATAGTGATGGAGGCTGGGAGTCCAAAGTGGAGGTGGTGGTTGGGTCAGTTCTTTCCAAAGGCTCTGAGAGAGAATTTGTTCCCTAGTTCTCTCTCGGCATCTGATGGTTGCTGGCAATTCTTGGTGTCCCTTGGTTTGTAGACGGACCCCTCCAATCTCTGCCTCTGTCTTCACAGAGCATCCCCCGACCCCCGTGTCTCAGTGTCTTCACAGAGATCACCTTCCCCTCTGTGTCCATCTGCATGCTCAACTTTCTAACATCTTGTAAGGACACCAGTCATGTGATTAGGGCTTGCCCTAAACCAATATGATCTTATCTTAACCTGATTACGTCTATAGAGACTCTATTCCCAAATAAGGTCACATTTACAGGTACTTGTTAGGATTTGAACCTATCTTCTGGGAAGGATGGTAGGCAATAATTGAACCCATAATACCACGTGACTGTTTGTTTGTTTGTTTTGTCAATGGAACATTAGTAGAAGGAATATGATTTCCCAGGCCAAAGCTTTTAAAACTCAGATGTGGCTTTTACACTCCCCTTTTTCCTACAGAAGGACTTTGGGACATGCCACCCTAATATGTGCCCTTTGGCATACTGGTTATTTTGAGCTGAAGGCACTTGAAAAACAGTAGGTGCAGTGGGAGGCTTTCTCTGCACTCTCCTTACCTGCCTAAAGTCAGATCCTCCAAAAGAAACTTGGTTGTCATAGGTTCCCTCTCTAGGGAGTTTCATCAACCAGGGAAGATCAATTCTTATTATAGGAGAAAAGATTAGAAGCCAGCACCACAGCCTGACAAACTGTCACATACTGTCCTCCCTCCTGTCTGTTCTTTCATTCTTCCTAAAAATCATTTCCTCTTTCTGGGGTTGCTTTACCTCTCTTTCCCTTCCCCTATAAGACAGTATATAAGCTCTCAATTCTCATCATATGTTTTTTTTTTTTGGGGGGGGGGGCGGATATTCACTTTGTTTTTTTCTGTGATGCCCCCAAGCACATAATAGTAAAAATGAATGAATTTTCTATTCTCCTGTTAATCTGCCTGTTGTCAGTTTATTTCACAGACCCAGCTATTAAAACTAGAAGGATAGAGGGAAAGCATTTCGTTCCTCCCCTACACTACCCGCTGGATAAGTGCAGAGGACTCTGAAGATACTGCAGGTGGCACAGCCATCAGATGGAAGAAACCCAGATCTTTGATTCACCATGTGGGAGAAACAACCAGGAACTCCACTCTGGACCAGTGTATCGGGGAGGAGTAAGCTCTTACTATGCTAAGCCCCTGAAATTCGGGAGTTTGTCACAGTGCTAACTTTACTTTCCAGAGATCTTGTCTTGCAAAGGCTTGCAGACATTCAGAGGAGATGCCATGCAGACATCTAGCCCCAAAGGCAGGTCGGGCTGGAGATGTACGTTTATAAATGATGTGTGCGTAGCTGGTAGCTGGGCTACATGAATGCATGGCATTGCCACAGGAGCAAGCCTAGAGGGAGGAGGGAAGCCCCAGGCTCAGGCCTGGTGGGGTGATAATGTTTAATACCTGGATAGACTAGAATGAGTCTGCAAAGAAGAGAAAGAGTGGTGTGTGAGAGAGGTGGCAGGCCCTGGGGTGTGTAAGGTCACGGGCACCAAGGAGCCGCAGACCCAGACCTTGGGAGGCCATGTGTGAGGAAGCTTGCAAAATATCAACCGGATTGAAAGACAGGAGGGTCACTGAGGGTGAGCATTGTTTTAGAAGGTGCCTGAGATCAGGTTGGAGGGCTGAGGAGTGAGAAGGAAGCGAGAAGCAAGCAGAGAACATTTTTGATGAGTTGAGATGTGAATGTGAGGAAGTCGCTGGGGCTGAAGCTCGAAGCTGGGAGCCAAAACCTCCTCGCCCACACTCGGCCTGGACACAGAGAAGTGAAACCACCCCTTACTGCCCAGTTAGCGCAAGGTCGCTGTTCCACTGGCTTCATTAGCATTTCTTTACTCTTTGGGGACTGTCCTCCCAAGCGAATGGTGCAACTGTTTACTACAGAAACTTCCCGCAAGAGCCATCAACTCTTCAATGAGAAGCAAGCCTGGAGATGCTTTGAATCCCTCCCCTGCCAGCCCCACCGATCCTGGGCTGTGGGATGGGGCCTGTTACTCACTCCTTGATCCCCCTTGAAAGACTCACCACCAATTCTTGATGCATGCCCAGCTTGTCGCCCCCCTCTGAAAACCAAGCTTCTCTGGCTCCCCGATGGCCCTCCGCAGCAAGGCGCAGTGGCTCCCTCTCATCGGTGGCTGTGTTGGCCGTATTTGGGGAGCCAGCTCCTGATGATGGGATGAAGAAAGAAGTCAAGTTCGGCGTTTTCTGTTTCTGTTTTGTTGTTGTTAAGGAAGACTCAAGGGTGTTTAAAGCCAGTTGAAAAAGAGGGGTCTAATAACCCAAAGAGAGTCGTGGTCAGGTTCCTGAGGTCGCAGGAGAAGCCAAAATCAAAATGAGCTGAGAAAGAGGGATTCATGCTAAGCTGGACAGGAGGCACTCAAAGTAAAAGCAAGGGGAGCCCAGTGCCAATGGAAGCTGGCTCGTATGGATGAGATGGAGGGTGAAGTTCACATCATCGGACAGCTTCTATTTTCCCTTTCAGTAAGAGCTGGGGGCCATCAACCCGGGAGAGGGGAGGGCAGACAAGGAGAAAGGGGTTTGGGGAGAGTGAGAGTGTTTGGAACAGTTGTGGAGATCCAGGAGACTGAACCAGCCTGAGAAAAGGACCAGTTGGTTCTGTGAGTACAGAGCTGCCGTTTGAGATTGGTGCTGGGGCGTCTGGAGGATGTAATGTGCCCTCCTGTTCTATGACCCCTGAATGAGCACTTCGGGGGTGACTGCATGTTTCATGCTCACCTGGATATGTAAGTGCTAAGAGACCTAAAAGTCACTTTACTTCATTGCCACATTCCATTTATTCCAAGTCTACTGTCACCTAAAGCCAACCACTGCAGAAAGCCATCGTGGATGAGGATAAAGATATTGATAGTAATATCTACTACTTATTATGTGCTGGGCACTGTGCTAAGTGCCATGCATACATACATACAGTATATGGACACGAACATATGTATAGACACATATGGTGAATGTACACAGTCTCACACACACACATATATATACATACACACCCAGTTTGCCCATTTAATTATTTCAACAAAACTATGAAGGGATTATTGTCCATTTTATTTCATTTTTTAAAGATTTTATTTATTTATTTATTTGAGAGACAATGAGAGAGAGAGAGAGAGAGCATGGGTGGGGTGAGGGGCAGAGGGAGAAGCAGACACCCCACTCAGCAGGGAGCCTGATGCAGGGCTCCATCCCAGGACCTACTTCCCCTGCCCTCTTGGGTACCCAAAGTCTCTCAAGGCAGCCTTCCCACCTCCAGTACTGCCCTTGCCCTGCCTGCTGGCCCCCAGGTGCTGTCCCTAGATCGCCAAGGGGCCAGAGCAGTGCAAAGTTCCCAAAAAAGGAAGAGAAAAGTCCCCCTCTCTGCTTCAGTTTCACTTTGATCCCACTGCTCATGGCCCCCAGGGTCTTCTGGAAAATACTTGTGACTTATGCCTGGAGCAGCCTTCACATCTTGAGCTTAAAAAACGAGTCCCTGAGGCAGGGGTGTGTGTGTGTGTGTGGGGGGGGGCGAATATGTCAGTGTGTGAAAGAGTGCGTGTGAACAAGCGTGCATGTGCATATGTGTGTGCGTGTGTATATGCCTGTGTATGAGCATGTGCATGGTGGGGTTGGGGCAGTAGTGGGTAGAAACTTAGCAATATTCTGCATGTCCCTCCTCATCTGTACCTCACCAACTTGTGTAAACAGGCTGCCCGCAGACGTCAGGCTCCACCACGTTGCTCTGGCCCCATTGGGTGGTCTGATTCCAATTTACCTCAAGCCAGGGCCTCTGCTATTGAATTGTTGAGCTTTTGACCTAAAACTAAAGGTGGGGAGCCTTGGGGCCACTCCCGGAATACGGACCTTGTCCTCTGGGGGTTGCTGAGGCAAACCTGAGGCCCATAGCTCCCTCAGGGCACCATGGCTTCCCCATCTGACTGGAGGGGGAGCAATCTGGAAGCTCAGAGTGTGTAGGGAGACAGGCTGGATTCACAAGGCCAAAAGGAAAATTCAGGGTGGGGGTTCCTCCTGGCCCCCATTCAGGAGCTTGGTCAGCAAGAGTGATTTGTTTTGTTTGGGGAGGAGATTTGATGAGGACACGGATACCCATACCCCAAGGTCATGGTCAGGGAGCCCAGCTCTTACACGGGGTCGGAGAAGGGGGCATGGGTGTTAAAGAAAGTGCCTATCCCAGGGAAGCTGCTTTTAGATGTCTGAAAACAAAATTTTTGGTGTTGATGGGGTGCCTGGCTGGCTCTGTCAGAAGAGCATGCGACTCTTGATCTTGGGGTCGGGAGTTCAAGCCACACGTTAGGTGTAGAGATTACTTAAATGAATACATACATAAAAACTTAAAAGAAAGAAAGTGCATATTCCTGGGGAGCTGCTTTTCAGATGTCTAAAAAACAAAACTTTTGGTTTTGAGAATAAAGAGCTGAGAGATGCTAAAGAGAGACACAATGTGAGAGACACAAATGTAGGATTCCACTTAGATGACGTGCCTAGCAGAGGCGAATTCATACACGCAGAAAGTAGAATGGAGGTTTCCAGGGGCTGGAGGAAAGAAGGAACCAGGAGTCATTGTTTGATGGGTCCTGAATTTCCATCTGCGGTGAAGGTTGTACAGCAGCGCAAATGCACTTAATGCTGCTGAAATAGATGCTGAAAATGGTCAAAATAGTAAATTTTATGATAGAGGTATTTTACAATTCTTTTTTTTTTAATTTTATTTTATTATTTTATTTTTAATTTTTTTTTTATTTATTTATGATAGTCACAGAGAGAGAGAGAGAGAGAGAGAGGCAGAGACACAGGCAGAGGGAGAAGCAGGCTCCATGCACCGGGAGCCCGACGTGGGATTCGATCCCGGGTCTCCGGGATCACGCCCTGGGCCAAAGGCAGGCGCCAAACCGCTGCGCCACCCAGGGATCCCGTATTTTATAATTCTTAAAGAAAATAGAGAAATGGCCCAGGAGGCGAGACGCCGTGTGGGAAAACAAAAGGCCCAGGGCAGGGTGGGCCCAGACCAGGAGAAGAATGTTCCAGAAGGGGACTCCAGCGTGCCGTGTGTTGGGTGCCCACAGTTCAGAGTTCTTCAGCCCGCTATTAATAGCATGGTCCCGCTGCGTTCACTTGAAGTGATGTGGAATATAATATAGGACCCAGTTGTTCCCTTGCGGGCTCAGGGCTCAGGCTGGCTAAGGCACCCCAGCACCAGCCGGTCCCTTCCTGCCCGGGCTCCACCCTCCCTGGCCTCTCTGCAGTTGCCTCCTGGGTGATGGCAAGACCCACACAGTCAGCAGCAGCCACCTCCTTCAGGGGGTGGTAGCCAAAGAGATAGTGCTGTCCCTCCCCCCTGCCGTGGGACCACAAGAGAGGAGCTCTGCGTGACCCAAGGGGCTCAGGGCAGGGTTTCTTTCAAAAAGTCCTGCTCCGCTTCCCTTATCTTTTCCTTCTCCGCTGCACCTGACCACACTTTGGCTGCAAATCGCACCTCCCCAAGTGTGGGGGATAAACCAACAGACATTTGTGATTTCTCTGCCTCGGGACAGGTTGGACACTTCCGCTTACCTAAGCCGAGCTCAGCTGATCTCAGCCGGGCACACTGATCCCAACCAGTCTGCAGTCGGCTAAGGGCAGGCTGGTCTAGGATGGCCTTGGCGGGGGCACTTGGCTCTGCTCCACATGGTCTCTCATCTTCCAGCAGGCAAGGCTGGACTTGTGCTGGTGGTGGAAGCTGTCAAAGAAAACACGCACTGGACGGAGTTAAGCGGGCAAGGGAAACTACCCTAGACTGTTGCAGGAGAGGTCAAGACTATGGCTACAGGGCAGACACTGCACTCAACTCTGAGTCCAACAGAGAGCTGGGGACCTATAGCCAATGGGCAGGCTAAGGGAGTCAGTGGATGGAAAAATACTGAAAGGAACTTAGTTAGGGATGGGGGAAGGGTGGGGGGAGGGATGCTTGCTAAACTGGCTTGGCAGGAATCTTGCTGAGCTGAACCCAGCAGCCAAGGAAAAGGCCTCGTGGAGAAGAGGCCTCAGAGAGGAGTCCAGGAGAGCAAGTGGAAGAGTACAAGGCTTCTTAAGGCCTTAGCTCAAAGTTGGGAGTGTCCCTTCCACTGCTTTTACGGCCAAAACAAGTCGCAAGGCTGGCCCAGACCCAAGCAGTGGTGAAACAGCTCCATCGTGCTGCAAATGGCTGGGGCACCAGCCCGGTGGAACCCCGGGGTCATCTTTGCGATGCTTCCCTACTCTTTTCACCGGAAGACCCTCTTCACCCACCAAGACCCTGGGGCAGAATGAAGCCCCCACCGCTAAACCCCAGCGCTATGCCACATCCTGTGCTCTGACTTAGCCCGTAGCCTGGCTGGGCATGGAAGGCTTGCCTGCCCTGGAGCCTACAGACTGGAAAGTGCCAGAATCGGAACCGAGGCAATCTAGGGGCTCGGACTGGTGAGGTAGGTTCTTGAGACCAAAAGGAGAAAGAATAAGATGGGAAACTCACGAACACAATGAATATAAATCAGAGGCTTGGCCTTAGGGAAAAGTAAGCTCTGGTTTGTCAGAAATACGTGGAGCCTCACACGGGGACTCGAACAAGACTTTTTACAGAAAATTGTAATACTAATAATGGCCACCATTCCTTGGCCATCCAACACGGCACTAGGCATTGTGCTAATGCTATACATTTAATTGTGCTTCGTTTTTATTTTATTTTTTAAAAAGATTTTATTTGAGAAAGAGAGAGAGAGAGGATGAGCTGCGGTGGGGAGGAGGGAGAGGGAGAAGCAGACTCCCCGCTGAGCAGGGAGCCCCCCACGTGGGGCTCAATCCCAGGACCCTGGGATCATGACCTGAGCTGAAGGCAGGATGCTTAACCGACTGAGCCACCCAGATGCCCCTGTGCTTAATTTTTAAAACAGTCCAGGTATTATACATTTTTATTGTTATGCAAATGAAGACTCCCAGTCCGAGACCCAGTCTCACCCAGTTAAGTGAGAGGTGTAAGACCCATCCGGGCCACCACGCACAGAGCACCCCAGTGGGCACGGTCTGCGCGACGCTCCGAGGAAACACTGATAACCAGACGTGGGCCCCGCCTCCGAGGAGCTTACCTAGAGGGCAGAGCAGACAGCGGGGTGGGGGGAGAACTTAATTATTTTCTCCAAATTAAAATGGTTGCAGGTGGAGGGCACCTAGCTGGCTCAGGGGTTGAGCATCTGCCTTCAGCTCAGGAAATGATCCTGGGGCCCTGGGATCGAGTCCTGCATCGGGCTCCCTGCATGGAGCCTGCTTCTCCTTTTGCCTGTGTCTCTGCCTCTCTCTGTGTCTCTCATGAATACATAAATAAATAAAATCTTAAGAGAAAAAAGTTTGGAGGTGGGCAGCCCATGGCTGCCATGGTGGCTCCACTGTCTCGTCAGCAACTCAGGCTCCTTCCAGCTTCTGCTCCACTGCCCTTAGGACAGTTTCCAACCTGAAGGTTGTCTCAGGGCCCAAGAGAGACGCTGAACTCCAGCTATCATGTCTTCCATCCAAGAAAGAAGCTGCAAGAAGGCAAGAGGTCTACCCACGTGAGCTCTTTGAAGGAACTGTCCCCAAGTGTCACCCACCAAGTTCTGCTCGGCCTGTACCCACTCAAATAAGCTATACAGGCTGTACAGGAGGCAGGGGTGCACCTTTTAGCCACATATACAGCCTCTCAAGTAAAACTGACTGCTATCACTGCTACTACGAAGCGTCAGGGGTTGAATCGTGGCCCCCACAAAAACGTATGCTGAAGTCCTCACTGCCAGCACTTCAGAATGTGACCTTCTTTGGAGATAGGATCTTTACAGAAGTGATCTGGTCACAATGAGGTCTTCAGGGTGGCTCCTAATCCAGCATGTCTGGTGTCTTTATAAAAAGAGGGAATTTGGACACAGAGACATGCATAGAGAGGAGACCATGTGAAGAGACACGGGGACAAGACGCCCGGAACCGACTGTTCCCTCTCAGCCCTCAGAAGGAACCAACCCCTTCAAAACCTAGTCTCTGACTTCCAGCCTCCAGAGCTGTGAGGCAATATATGTCTGTTGTTTGAGCCACTTGGTCTGTGGTACTGTTACTGTAACCCTTGCTAACAAATACAGCGAGGAAGAAGGGATGCACGCTGGGTAAGCAGTTAGCGGTCTCCACGCCAGCATCCTAGAGCTGTGCCTCCCAGCTCCAAGGCTCCAGTGGGGGAGGCAGACCATGGTGAGCTTGAACAGGGGGTGAAGACAGGGATGGGGGTGGGGGGCTGCAGAGGTGGGAACCAACCCCAGCACAGGCCAACAGCTTTCCTCCATCAGGTCCATTCCCCTCACCTGAGGGGAGGTTACAAACAAGCCTCTACGGGGCCTCCACCAAGGCTGTTGCTGGGAACCTGGACGTGGCAGCTCCCAGGGATGCTCTCCATTCCCTGCCTTCCGGTCCATGTCCTCACGTCACATGCACATGAATCTGTTCAGTCAGGGCGCAAACTCCTCCATTGGCCATGTTTGTTTTTCCCTCTTGCCCAGGACAGGGGGCTTCACTTAGACATGACTAGCAGCTGACAGAAACACAAACATAAAGCACAGGCTTGACTTGGTTGTACCTTCAAGAGCCCCAGAGTGAAAGAGAACAGTTGCTGGGAGCTCAACGGTTAAAGAGTCACCACCTGCCCCGGGAGTGGTGAGCCCTCCTCCACTCCCCTGTCCAACTCCACCACACACGGGAGACCCGGACCCTTTATTCCCCAAAGCACAACCAGCACCAGAATGTCTTGCAATGAGAGACTTGACTGAAGGCCTGAGGATCAAATGGGACATCACTGAAAAATAAACTAGGACCGGAGCTCCCAGGGCTCTGGAAGTGTTGACCCACCATGACCCCTGCTGCTACCTGTCTCCTGAACTCTCTCACCTACCTCCAGGTGCCGGGGACCCACATTCCTACCCCCACTCCCAGTTTTTCCATGCCCCATGTTCAGGTCTCCTACCCCAGGCAAAGATGTGGCTGCTCTGGGAAGCAGCCTTTGATAGCAGTTTATGAAGTACTTAAAAACCTGAGTCTAACACAAAAGGCCACGTATTGCATGATCCCTGTTCACATGAAATCTCCAGAACAGACAAACCTGCAGATGTAGAAAGTGAATTGCCTGGTCATCCGGAGCAGAGTAGGGAGGAATGACAATGAGTGCAGGGTTTCTTTCTGGGGTGATGAAAATGTTCTAAAATCAGATAGTGGTGATGGTTGCAGAATCCCGGGAACATACTAAAATCCACCAAATTGCACATTTTAAATGGGTGCATTTTGGGACATGTGAATTATATCTCTGAAAAGCTGCTTTTTTAAAACAAAGCTCTGTCGGCGGTCTTCTTGTAGGCTCAGCACCTCTGTGAGAACAGGGAATGGATATAGTGACCCATGAACAACTAGGTTTGAACCAATCGGGTCCACTTGTACCCAGACTGTTTTCAAAAAATATACCTAAAATACTACGAATGCATTTTCTCTTCCTTATGATCTTAATAGCATTTTTCTTTTTTCTAGCTTAAATTATTATAAGAATACAGCATATAATACAAGTAACATACAAAACACATGTAATCAACTGTTTATGTTATCAGTAAAGCTTCTGGTCAACAGCGGGCTATTAGTAGTTCAGTTTTTGGGGAGTCAAAAGTTCTACGTGAATTTTTGACTTGCAAGGGTGGGGGAGTCAGCACCTCATCCCCTGTGTTGGTCAAGGGTCAGCTGTATTTGCTTTCCACCTACAATCACATGGAAAGTCACAGGGAGGGATCCCTGGGTGGCGCAGTGGTTTGGCTCCTGCCTTTGGCCCAGGGCGCGATCCTGGAGACCCGGGATCGAATCCCACGTCGGGCTCCCGGTGCATGGAGCCTGCTTCTCCCTCTGCCTGTGTCTCTGCCTCTCTCTCTCTGTGACTATCATAAATAAATAAAAAAAAAATTAAAAAAAAAAAAGAAAGTCACAGGGAGCTGCTCCTGCCAGAACAAGGGAGAATCTGCCCGGGGACAGCCTCACGCTTCCCTTTGGGAGGAGGATCTGCGTGGGCCTCACGGATGTGAGGAGGCAGGCCTACCTTCAGCGACGTAGTCCACGTAGTCGCTGGTGCTGGAGCAAACGGAAGCACCTGCAACCTAGCCGAGCCCCCCACCCCTCACCCCGCCTCGGGGAATTCACTGTGCGAGTGGACTGAGGGAAGGGGTGAGGAGAAAGTGAAGGAATGATTGGGGAATGATTGACCTCACTTGCCAGGACACAGAGAGCCTGGAGAGCCCCTAGGATTCTACCTCGGACTTAGCGCCCTCTTCCCCAAGATCCCCGAAACTTCCAGGGGCCCAGCAGACCCACTGGCCCTGGGGACGGAGGGGGTGTGGGGGGGCCGGATTAAGTCCCTGCACTTCCAAGGCTCCGCTGCACTCCCTGAGGCTCCTTCGGAGTGACGGTGTGAAGACAATGGGCACAAAAGCCTTGCCTTGCCAGCCCTGTGGGCCATTTTGCACCGCAGGCAGGAAATAAATGACTCAAATGTTCCTTTTGGCTCAGGCAGTTGTTGAAATGGGATTCCACTCTCAGCTGCCAAGGGCGGGGAGCCGAGGGGGGGAAGGGGGCGCGGTTCCTTCAGACCCCTCCCCAGTGGATCGTGGATGGAACCACACAAAGCTCCATACACCACTGTTTGTTTTACTAAGGGCAGGACGCTGCTGGTCAGGCTGCAGAGAATCAGCTCCCTGCAGGAGCAAAGAATCCCTCATTTCACGGGGAGCTTGGGGTGTCCGCTGCTCTGAAAGGTTCCAGGACAGAGAGAGCCTTGTATAGGTTCTGGAATGCGCTCGGCCTTCCTGGTGGTTTGGAGGACCCAGGAGCTGCCCAGCAGGTGGCTTGCGAGGGACCCGGGTGGTGATGCCTGGCAGTGAGGGCCACCAGTTGGTGGGGGGAGGGGAGCTTGTCTCCTCTGGTTCGCTCAGAATCCAGTGATCTGGGGCGGGAGGATGAGGTGAGTGGGCAATGCCCGTGGACAACCCATAGCATGGGCAGGGGCCACGGAGACGGGTGGTGAAAACATTCTGGAGCTCCTCTGGTCTCCTCTGGGCTACGGAGCAGGGAGCCCGCGGAGGTGTCCTGTCCTGTCAGAGTCTCCGAGGCCTCATCTAGAGGCTGGACCTTCAGGACTGTAAAGAGTTAATGATAAAACATTTTGGGAGCACCTGCACCTGCACCCCCTACAGAGCACCAGGAGCACTTCCTTCCCAGCATTTAAATCACAGCCACAGCCGGGCAGACCCAACCTACCTCCCGGCCTCTCACAGGCTTCGGCTTTGGCACTGGGCTGCCACTCCCCAGCGTGGTCAGGCCTCCCTGCCTCCGACTCTGCTCACTGGTCCCTGCTCCCTGGCCCCTCGCATGGGAGGGGAGGGCCCACAGGTGGGCTGAGAGCTCAGGCAGCCTCCTGCGAGTCCTGCCACCCCCTGGAACTGGCCTCGGGGAAGTTACTCACCTTCTCTGTGTCTGCCACGTCCTCTGCAAAAAACGAGGCCACAAGCAGTTCCTCTACCAGAGGCTCCTTGGGAGGCTACAGGGAGATGCCTCAGGAGCGAAGCACTTGGAGCAACACCGGGGCCTGCCACACGGCACGTACATCTCTAACTCGGCGCTGAAGTGTGTGGGAGACACCACACGTTCTGGAAGAGAAGTTCCTGACTTTTCAGGAGGTGCTCAGAAGAGTCCGTGCTTCCTTTCCCAGCTTTATTCTCTGAAAAGCCCTTCACTCCCTGAAATGCTCTTTTTCCTTGTCTGTCTCTATCCGCGCTGGAAAGCAAGCTCCAGGAGGGCTTGTCTTGCTCCGGTCAGAGCCGGACGCCAAGCGGACTCTCGATATGTTTTGAATGAACAAATGTGTAAAGGAGGTACTGCAACGCAAAGCGCAGATCTGGCCTGTACTGGGGCTCAGGGCAAGCCTGGCGCCGCCCGCCGGGGCCCTGCTCCTGGGGCCAGAGCTCAGCTGGAGCAGGGACCGCTTCTCCCGAGCAACGGTCTGCTCTGCGGAGGGGCTCAGAGCACAGACTGGAGCCACCAAAGAGGACCAGAATTCTAGGACCTCTGTCTCCTATCTATTGCTGTGGGACAAATTTCCCTGAAACTTAGTGGCTTAAAACAATTTTACCTTATCTCATAATTTTGCGGTTAGGAATTCATGCAGGTGCGGCTGGGCCGGGCGATTCTTCTGCTCCACGTGGCATCAACTGAGGTCACTTGATGACAGCCAGCTGGCAGATGGGCTGGTCGAGAGGCTCCAGGACAGCTCCCCTCACAGTCTGGTAGCCTGATGGGATGTCTAGAAGGGGGTGCTCGGCAGGGACTGTCTCCTGGAGTGCCTGCACCTGGTCTCTGCAGCACAGAAGCCCCATGGTGGTCAGACTTCCACATGTCAGCCCAGGGCTCCCAGAGGCTGCTCTAGAAGACTAAGGTAGATGCTGCAAGGCTACTTTTGACTCGGCCTTGAAAGTCACGTAGCATCACTTCCACCGTGTTCTACTGGTAGCAAGCAAGTCACAGAGCTAGCGCAGGTTCAAGAGAAAGGGCAAGAAACTTCACAGGAGAGTGAATACCCTTGGGTGGTGGTGCAGGCATCGGGGGAACAAGCTGGCACAGCCTCCCTCTGCGTGGGGCTGGGGGACAGAACCTGAAGTGAGGGCAGGGCCAGGAGAAGCTCAAGAGCCTCACTCCTTTGACTGGCTTTCCCAGGAACAAGAATCAAAGGACCAGTAACTCCCAAAGAGTCCCAACCACCTGAACTTCCAGATGATTCCATATTCTATTTCAATACTTTGCCCAAGTCAACTACTCAAAAAAGATACCATGTTCCAAGCGTTCACAACCACCTATTGTATTTGTACATGCTTATGTGTCTCAGCCGGATCTGTAGCTGTACACCCGCTGGTGGGCCTGCAGACCTAAGTGTCAGTCACCCAGGCTCTTCAACCTTCAAATCCTTCAGCCACTGAAAAATGCCAGTCCCTGGGAAACCGAGCCTGAGAATTCAACAGTGGCTGCTTGTTCTGGAAACGTTACGAGCTATAGTTCAGGTGGGAGCAGTGCCATTCCCAGAGTGCTGCTGGTTGCTCCAACCCTGTGCAGGGTGGACCTCAGACACAGCCCGAGGGGGGAGGCTGGTGGGCAGCTGGGATGCAGGCCACAGACCCCACCTTTTAGCAAAGACACAGCCTCCAGGGAGAAAGCGACAAGTGGCCTCACAGATGTCAGGAATCCACATGGAAGCACTCATGCGCAGAACTGATAACTCCCTGTAAAATGTTCCTCCTTCACAACAGAACTCTCTCAGGTGAAGATGAGCGGGCTTAATCAGAGAGACCTGGGCTCGAGCCCTAGCTGGATGACCCTGGAAAAGTCATGGAACCTCCCCGAATCTCCTTAGTAAAACGGAGGAGAATGTTGCTTGCCTCACCACTGGTAAAACTAAATGACGGGACACACAGAAAGTACCTAGCATAGTGTGGCATTTGATAAGCATTCAGCAACTGAGTGTCTTAGATGTTGTTATGGGGTTGGTAACCCCAGCAGCTGCTGCCAACATCCGTCTCCTCGCCACTTCCCTGGCCCAGTGTAGATGAATCGCTCCAAATTAGCACTGACCAACAGACACATCATGTGAGCTAAATGTAGAGATTGCAATTTTCTAGCAAGCCCATTAAAAAAAATAAAAAGAAATGAGAAATTCATTTTGATAACATATTTTATTTAATCCAATCTATCAAAATGTTATTTCGATCCATAACCAGTATAAAATTATTACAAAATATTTTACATCCTTTTTTTTATATGAAATCTTTGAAATCAGCATATACTTACACTTATTTACAGCACATCTGAATTTGGACATATACCATTTCGGTGCTCAATGGCCACGTGTGGCTATGCTGGGTCAGCCTACAGGATGGCACAGGTCCAGGAGAATAAGCTGGGTGGCCCTCCCTGTTCAGAGCTAAGCGGCCTGGATGTTGGCAGAAATCCGGCCTGTCTTGAAGATGCAAGAGCCCTCCCCTCACAGCCCCCACCCCCAAGGATAATAACTATTTTTACAATACTTTCCAGCTGAGTTTGAAGAGAAGAAAAAGAAAGGCAAATTACCATGAAAACAAATGGTTTATTTTTCTTTATATCCATAGCAAATTAGGAACAATACACAATCATACAGAACCTTGCCTCTCCTAATGGAAAGCATACTCTTTATTTGTACAAATGAAAAAAAAAACAAGCACCATGGCTTTGACTTGGAGCCAGCAAGGTCAGGGACCATCAGGACCCAGACAGGACATGGTGAAATGGATCATCTTCCACAGAAGGGAGTGCTGGGGTTGCCTGGAGATCCCCACCCAGAGAGGGGCCCAGGGAGCCACAGATAATGACAACTGAGGTTGCACTAATCTGGGCCAGCCCCTGGCTCTACAGACCTCTGGGCTCACCTGCATTCAGAGCTGAGCATGTAAATTTGGGCATAAAACATAGAAGTTAAGGTTTGGGGGTGGGGGTGGAGAAAAAAGCCCTAGAAGAGATGGAGGTTGAAGGAAACAGAGTGGTATAATGAAGAAACACCTTAATCCTCTGCCTCCTGCTAATGTCAAAGTAAGAAAAGATGTGAGATTTTAAAACAATGAAACTAGACCACTTCCTTACACCATACACAAAAATAAACTCAAAGCAGATTAAAGACCTAAATGTGAGACCTGAAACCATAAAAATCCTAGAAGAGAGCACCGGCAGTACTCATTCTGACATCAGCTGTGGCAACATCTTTCTAGATTTGTCTCCTGAGGCAAGGGGATCAAAAACAAACTAGTGGGACGACATCAAAATAAAAAGCTCTGCACAGCAAAGGAAACCATCAATAGAACAAAAAGACAACCTACTGAATGGGAGAAGATATTTGCAAATGATATATCCAATAGGGGGTAATATCCAAAATATATAAAGAGCTTATACAAAAAAAAAAAAAATCTGATTAAACAATAGGCAGAGGACCCAAACAGACATTACTCCAAAGAAGACAACCAGATGGCTGACAGACACGTGAAAAGATGCTCAATATCACTCATCCTCAGGGAAATGCAAATCAAAACCACAATGAGCTATTACCTCACACCTGTTAGAATGGCTAAAATCAAGAGAAGAAACAGCAAGTGTTGTGAGGATGTGGAGAAAAGGGAGCCCTCATGCACTGTTGGGGTGAATGCAAGCTGGTGCAGCCACTGCGGATAACAGTGTGGAGGTGTCTCACCAAATTAAAAATAGAAATACTATATCATCCAGTAATTCCACCCCTGGGTATCCACCCAGGGAAAATGAAAACAGTAAAATATGAAAAAGACATACACACCTCTATATTTATTGCAGCATTATTTACAATAGCCAAGATATGGAAGTAGTCTAAGTGTCTACTGATAGATTACTTCTAGTAAAGAAAATGTGATATATAGATATGCAATGGAATATTATATATATTATGGCTGTATAATATTCCAATGCACATATATATAGAAATACTATATGATATATATGTCCATATATATATATATATATATATATATATATATGCAATGGAATATTATACAGTTATAAAAAAGGATGTGGTCATGCCACACGAGGCAACATGGATGGATCTTATGCTAAGACAAGCCAGACAGAGAAAGATAAATACCATATGACTCCACTAACAAACAGAATCTTAAAGAATGAATAAACGAAGAGTGGAATCACAACTACAGAGTACAAACTGATGATTGCCGGAGGGGGTACAGGGATGGGCAAAACAGGCAAAGGGAAGAGGGAGCTATAGGCTTCCAGTTATGGAATGAGTAAGGCATGGGAGTAAGAAGTGCAGTGTAAGGAATACAGTCAATATTATAATAGTGATGTATGAGGACAGGTGGTACTCTTGTGGTGAGCAGAACATAAGGTATAAAGTTGTCAAATCACTAAGTTGTGCACCTGAAATCAATATAACATGTGTCAACTCTACTCAAACTTAAAAAATTAAAATAAAAAACTTAAAAATAAAAACAATGGGACCCTGGAATGCCATTAAAAAAATAATCAAACGAAAAAAATTTAAAAATCCTTGGTAGAGATTTTTTTTAAGAGGTCTTCCTGGGGCACCTGGCTGGCTCAGTCAGTTAAGTGTCTGCCTTCAGCTCAGGTCATGATCTCAGGGTCCTGGGATCCAGTCCTGAGTGGGCTCCCTGCTCAGTGGGGAGTCTGCTTCTCCCTTTTCCCACACCGCTTCCCACTGCTTGTGCTCTGGCTTTCACGCTTTCTCTCAAATAAATAAAAAATAATAATAAAATAAAAATTAAAAAAAAATCTTAAAGAAAAAAAAAAAAAAGAAGAACAGATCTCCTGGAAACAGGAGATGGGCCCATTAACTGTGCATGATTCTTTCCAGACTTAGGAATCTCCGTTTGCATGGACGACACCTGGAAAGACAGGCTTAAGATGACATTTGGTCAGATGCCACTCATTTGGTGAGATGCCACTCAGATGAAGAACTGAGTTTTACAAAGAGGGTTTTGTGGGAGCAGAAGAACAAGGGCAATTCTAAACCCATTTTTCTATTTGATCCTCAGCCTCTATAAAGTTTAACACCTCTGATGAAGAACAAAAAGCAAACTGAAACTCCATCTGCATAGAGGTCACTCTGAACATCTTTACCTTAAATGACACACAGAGACCAGGAAAAGACCAGGAAATGGACTGAAGGTACTCAAGTTCCAAATCTACTAATCCATTCCCATTTGTTTCATTTTCTGTTTATTTTTTCAATAAATTGGAGAGAATGTGCAGAAAGAATGGCCCCTGACTGAGCTAACTTTACTCTTCCCAGAGCTGAGTTCCCAGATGCTAAAGATGGTTCTCCATCCATGACGCGGACGTCCAACACCGAAGGCTGGCTTCCTGCCTGGGGAGCAGTGGCTGCAGCTTCACTACCTCCTACATCTCGACATGACCACAACCGACACCCGGCGGGACAATCAGGTATTCAATACCTGTCATCAGCAGAAATATTGGGAGTTACACATTATTCTCTTAAACCTTCATGGTGGGTTCAGAATCAAGTTACTACTTCATGCATATTCATTTCTTTTGACTCCCACATAGGCCAGGTTTAGAGTTTTAATCCAATTTTTATTTTATTTATTTATTTTTATTATTACTTTTTTAATCCAATTTTTAATCTGGGATGAAAAATATACTTCTGTGTTCAATGATTTGAAACCTCCTCTGAGCCATCCGGGAATTAGACGGATTAAAAGCTTTAAGGAATATGAATATAAATGTGTGTGCTTGTGTGTATACATAGGTTCTGTTTGTTTCACTGTCCAGGGAGCATATCCATCAGTAATTATAAAGTTTATTCCCTCTGATGATCATGTAGGAGCAAGTTAACCTAATAGTGGGCAAAAAAAAAAAAAGAAAAAAAAAGAATGTATGAAGTCAACACAACATGACACACAGCCACAAAAAAAGGCTTCAGCACCCACTCTGGAGTGATAGTGTCCTTACTAGTGTTTGCCCCTCATTGCTGCCCCAGCCCCCAGGGGAAGCCCTCCCAAGGAATTTTATCTGTGCTCATAAGCGGGTGAGTGTGGGCTCCAGGCAGCACACGAGAGCAAAGGAAGGACGACCCCCTGGATGAGTCTCTAAAGATATAAAACACAACACAACACAAAAAGTGCAGTGAAATACCTTGAACCCACCACCAGGTGGTCAAAGCAGTTTTTGGCGGCCGGTGTTGAATACGGAGGCCTGTGTGTCAATCAAGTGAGCAGAGCCATCCCCAGGAGGGACCTCCCCATACACATACCCTGCATCTGGGTTTACATGGCGTGGTCAGCAGGGCTCGAGTGAGCCTCTTGAAGCAGGAAGACACAACCCAGTGCATTCTCTGCAGCAGCCCGGAGACCCCCGGAGAGAGCTCTCCTTGATGCCCTGAGAAGTGGGGGCCTCAGTGTCCCTGCTTTCTTCCTCCTGACACATGCGACAGGGAGTTCCAAGGCTCAGGGGCTGCTCACTCCAGCTGGCAGCCTGGGAGTCTACTCTTCCTGCCTTCAGGAGCTCTTCTGCTCCGAGAAAACCAGCAAGGCCTCTCCAAGTCCACCGAGCAGGAGGCTGCAAGAAATAGCAAGAGATTAGCTTTCTGGTCCCTCGAGTATGGAGGCTGCATACCCATTGAGCTGCCCAGTGCCCACCTGCAGCAGGGCAAGGGGTCCCTCATTCTGTGGCAGAGACCTTCTCATCCCCTGCCTAACCTGCCCTGCTGTCAGGTCGGGCCTGGTGATCCCAAGTAAACGTCAGCTGTGTGGCAGGAGGGGAGAGGGCTGCAAGGTGGGGTTGGAGCCTTTCTCCCTGGGAAGCAGGGGTGGTATCCCGCTCATCCTGACCCGGCACAGGAGACTGTACTCCCGCAAATGCTCTGCAGCAGATGCAGAGGGGACAGGGCTTCCCATACAGCTGCTAGGGGGCCTTTTTGCAGAGGAGGCTTGATGACAGGACGACACCATGCAGGTATCCATAATCTTACCGTGACTGAAGTGACAGTCTCTGCACCCTGCTACTTCACTGAGACTAACAGAACAGTTAGAGATGAAAATACTAACGGCAAATCATGAATTTCCCACCAGAGCAGAAAGAAATATAGTCAGCGATTTGAAAATGAAAAGGTAGTGGGAACACTGCAGACGGTGAGAAGGAGGAGTTGACTATTTTAACATGCCTCTAATTAATTAATAAGATTTTATTTATTTATTTGACAGAGGGGAGATCCAAAGAGCACAAGCAGGGGGAGTGGCAGAGGAAGAGAGCTGAGCAGAGAGCCCAATGCAGGACTCGATCCCAGGACCCTGGGATCATGACCTGAGCCGAAGGCAGGTGCTTAACCGACTGAGCCACCCAGGCGTCCCCACATGCCTCACATTTAATACATCCAGAGGTCTGTACATTTTCTATCTTAAACTTCTCAGCAGATAATCTGCTGTCTGAATCCTCAAATTCTTCCCAAAAAGCACTTCTGGGGACCGGCTGGGCCGTCACTGAAGGATTATGATGGGAGGTCCCTGGTGATGAAATGCTCTGGATCAGAGGTGCCAATGGCCTTTCGGTTCCATGTGTGCCTCCATCCATGTACCCACATGCAGCACACACACACCTAGGCCGTGGCGTCTTTACATGTCCAACACACACCCAGGGCACCCAATATATGAGACACATGGTGGCTGTGAACATTCCCAGTGAGAAATGTCACCTATGTGAGTGACTCTGACATAAAGAAAACTTGTACCATTTACCTCGTTCAGCACAGGGATGAACTAAGTGTGAGACTATTAAAACAATAAAGTGAGTTCAAACTGTGGCTCAGGTGTTTACCAGCTACGTGACCCTGTGCATGCTATCCAGCTTTCGTCTCGTCTGTGCCACGGGAGACGTCACATCCAGCAATCTCTGTGAGGCTGGAAAGGGTATACATGAAGCCATCACCCCCACACTTGGCCTGTAATGGACAAGTGATAAAATATTATCCTATCGGCTAGCTGACTGTCCTCCCAGGGCAGCAGTGTCTTCCTCACTGGCCCTCAGAGCTGGCTTCCTGATGCTGCTTGAAGACTTCACCTGGGGGGAACATCCCACTGCGCAAAGGGTTCAAGCCGGTGTCGATGGGCTTCTGACTCATGGAAGACCCTGGGCACATGGTTCCTCCCTCCAGGGGGAAGTCCTTCCTCAGGTTGACCCAACAGCTGCTTTTTACAACCTTGCCTGTGAGTCCCAGTTCTGCCTTTTAGAACAACAGAGAACAAATCTACTCCCTTCCCCCTGTCAACCCTAGAGAGGGAAAAGCCCCTAAACCACCATCATCTCCTCTCCCTGGTGACTACAGGCCTCTGAGTGAGAGCAGAGGCACTCGTTAGGTAGACAGTCACTGGGGGACGGGGCCAGGAGGGTGTCCCACCCCCCAGGGAGGGGAACAGCTGGGATGGAAAGGTGAGAGCGTGAGGGGGATGGATGCCTGGTCTCCAAAGCTCCAAGTTGGAATGTACTTTCTTCTTTGCCCAGAAATACTATGAATAGTGGCAATAAGTCCCTAAATTCTCTTTAATGCACATTTAACTCATAATAATGCAACTGAAATTAGCATTTACGTTAGAGGTGAAACAAATGCCCGAGGACCTTCCTAGATCTATAATCATCTTTTTTTTTTAAAGACAATTTTTAAAAAATTTTATTTATTTACTTATGATAGTCACAGAGAGAGAGAGAGAGAGGCAGAGACACAGGCGGAGGGAGAAGCAGGCTCCATGCACTGGGAGCCCGACGTGGGATTCGATCCCGGGTCTCCAGGATCGAGCCCTGGGCCAAAGGCAGGCGCTAAACCGCTGTGCCACCCAGGGATCCCTATAATCATCGTTTAAAGGATTGCTTCTGTAAGAAACTGGGGTCCAAGTTCCAGAAGACCATATGTGGAAACACGACCCATTTGTGCTGGTGCCTGGTCTAATTCAGGGACATCTCTTTGGATGAAGAAGTAACTGAACGGGAAGCCATTCTTTTGGTCCAGAGGCTCAGCCCTGAACGCCAGGCTTTTCCTTTTACACAGATCTTACTGTTCTTTTCAACATCCCTTAAAGAACACACACACACACACACACACACACACACACGTCTTCTTAACACCCCCCACCCCCACCAGCACCCCCAGGCAAGTTCAGAGTCACTGTGACCTGGCGCACAGGCTGCACGGGCCTTTGTCCTTGGGAGGGGCTTATTTCTGCAAATGTAACGGGGGGCTCAGTCATTTCTGCAGCTTCCAGTAATCCTCCGCAGTCACCAGGGAGAAGAATAGGCTACGGGCTGGCTCTTTGCCCCTTCTCCCCCCACGGCCTTAGAACAATGCCGAAGTGTAATAACCTTGCATTTCATCCGCTGGGCTTAGCTATTTCATGAAACACCAAAGCAGCTTAGTGAATGCTCAGAAGGAAACAAACCTTGGTTCAAGTTTACTGGTAAGAGAGCCAGGGAGGTAAGCTTTGATGTTGTTTTCTAAACAGCAGGAGAAGCTGACACAGGGCGCAGGAATCTTAATAGCATTACAACTATTTAAGTCAGGGCCTCACTGAACTGTTGGCAAATCTTGTAATCCCCATCATTCCTGAAGTCAACACACTTCATCTAACGAAGGCATACGCACCAGATTGTAGACCTTACCCAGCCAGAAACATCCATCACTAGCTTCTCTTTGGGGTGTGTGGGGGTGTGGGGTTTCAGGGTCCCTCCAGTCTTTGCCCATCAGAAGAGGCCTCAACTGTACATTCATTATTGTGCTCATTCAAGCACCTACTGACCCCATGAGATGGGGCAGAGCCTGTACCCTTTTCTGGCTGGGGGCCCAGCACTACATGCAGCGCCTAATAAATATTTTTTCCATGAATGATGATGAATTCTTATCCTTGCTCCCCCTGCTCCCATCCATGTTCCAAACTATTTTGGCTTTTTTTCTTTTCCACGAAAAGCTATTTGCCTAATGTGCCACTCCCTTGGAGGCTTGCTGAGGGGGACAGTTCACAATCTGATAAATTACTCTGTGTGGAGAGGTAATGAGGGACAGTTCTCTAGAAGGCCCTTCTTAGCATTTTAGAGTTTTTGCATTTTTTAACGAAAATGGAAAACTGATCAATTTCCATCACTGTGATCCTAGCTGCACTCTGGGGTGTGTTGGGGGGAGTAGTACTTCCTTCACCCCTGAATTCACTCTTCCTATAAAGAGGCTTGGGCAGTCTCTGTGCAGTGTCTGAAAATAAAGGCAGAAGACATCGTGTGTGGGAGGCTTGTGCTAAGATCCAGCATGTTGGTAACTCATGATCAATGGCGGGCTCCGTGAACGATCAGCAAAGGCAAAGGCGAGAAGGGATCACAGAATCCTCAGAACAAAGAGGTTGTGTTTGGATTATTTGTTTTCTCTTCTTGTATCTAAATACTTGCAAAGGTAAGAGTCTCTCTTACTCTAAAAAGGATTCAAAGAAGGGGCACCCACAACTAATTCTACTCAACAGGGACATTGCTCACGGTTCAGAATTTTTTCTTTTGTACGTGTTGGATCCGCTTTGCTGAAATTCTGGAATAGAGGAGTACATATTGATATGTAGCATGAAACTCTGTTGGCTAAAAGTGAATAATTAAATATTCATCTGGGTATTTAAATTCTGGGCTTGCAACAGATTGTTTTTATAATAAAAACAAGATAATTTGTCGGATAAGAGCAATTGCTTTTAAGAAAAGACTTTAAAAAGTTGACCAACATTGGTACTTAGGTTTATAATTTTTCTCGGTATGGGATGTAGAAGACTGGCCACTCATTTATTCAGTCCTTAGGGCTAGGCGGTGAGCCACACAAGTACATGAGTGTGGTTCCCCTCCTGGAGGAGCTCACAGCCACAGGAAGATGGGGTGTGCACATCTACCTGTCACTTAGCATGGTGTGTGCTGCACACAGAGAGGGTGGGAGGGGCTTCTGAGAACCAGACACACGGGTTGACCAAATCTCTAACTCAGGAGATAAGCAAGCTGCTAAGTCTTGCCGAAATTTTAAATGGCATTTTCTCCACTAACCACCGCAAACCTTTACATCCCTGTTTCCCAACTGGGGTAGTTCTGCTCCCAAGGGGAGCAGGTGCTATTGGCATCCAGTGGGATAGGGCTCAGGTTTGCATCTAATAACCCTATAAGGCATAGGACAACCCCCCTACAACAAATTATCTGGCCCCAAATATCAACAGTGCTGAGGTGAAAAACCCTACTTCAGATGATGATGTTTCGTGCAGCTAAGCTGCCAGCCAACCCCCCCCCCCACACCCCCAAAAGGTAGATAATGACACGTCATGCACTCATTTCCTGGATGGTTGACCTCGCTGGGGCCACACACTGTGTCTGTAGCCTCAGAGCCCACCAAACACCTTTTGTGAAATGAACGAATATATGTGCAAATGGAGGCTCTCAGACGTAGCTGATACAGGGTCGTCTGGTCTCAGCCAGCCTGGTGTGGTGGAGGCTGCGCTGACTTCAAGAGTCCATGTCCTTGTAAGGGGGCAGTCTCTATTCCAGCAGCTGGGGCCATGTGGAAGTACAGGCCCAAAGTAGCCATTGTTCCGTATTTTCAAAAGAATCTGGAAACCTGGACCTTTATGGGGAAATCACCTGACTTCTCAACGTCAACCAATTTAAAATTTGCAAACCAAACAAGAAACAACGACGATACAGGCAAACACAGGAGGTCCCAACAAAACAGTTCTGCAGTCCCTGCCCTTTGTGACTTCTGATCAGTTCTAAGCTCCCGCAAGACAGAGGACAGCCCTGCCGGCGCCCAGGCTCTGAGAGCCGGTCAGCCAGGCTCAGCTTGAGCACACCAGTCTGTGGACAGTGCAGACTAGTTCTGTGCAAAAGACAGGAAATCTGAAATACAGCCTGACACTCCTCCTCTGGTGGTTCACTTTGTGGTTGGAAAATTCTTTGGGGCTGAAAACACACCATCCTTAAACTCAAGAGTTCTCAAAAATCAGGAAATTCCAAAGTCAAGGTTCCTTTTGCAATAATCACACATGCTGTTTCCTTGATTTGGGTACACACAGGCTTTCTTTCCATTTTGTTCAGGGCATACCCATCAAGTTCACAGGACATGAAAGAGCCTGCAGGCTTGGCCTCTTACAGACTGCTGCTGTGATAGTCAGCCTTAGCATTTCCTCCCTGCTGGAGGAATCTCACTCCTCTATTTCTCACACTCGGCTCAACACCTGGGTTTTTAAAATTCATTCTGAAATTCTGTACAAAATACAGTAGTCGGAAGTTTACTTGTGAGAAAGAAAAACACCATCAAGAATTTAGACTACTGCTATGTAGGTGAAGACATTGACATTTGGGGACAAGTCTCAAGAATGTATCAGGATATCTTGGCAGCTGGGCTTCTGGACGTCACCCACTGTGGGCGTCATGCCTTCCTGGAAGGACAGGTGCAGGGGAAGGAGGGGGGAGCATGGAATTAGCTCCCTTCCCCACAGCCGCAGCTCCGGTTCCAAATCACCAACATTCACCATTGGCACCTCCTGCCTCTCTATCCTTCCTGGTCTTCCCGGGGCCAGAAGGCCCAAATCCTCTTCCACCCGCAGCCTTGCTAAGCCTCTCTATTCTGCATAAGGTCCAGTTCAAGCCAGTTCCAAAGCCTTCCTGATGGTCCATCCCCTCTCCTTCCTTCAGCCCTCACATTTGCTGTGCATTCAAACCATGACTGTCTTATCCCACAAATTATCTTTATGATTTCCCTGCCCCTTCCCCTCCTTGAGCGCTGACATGTCTTTGCATGCAGCAGTCACACAATAAATACTTTCAGCTAACGGACAGAATTATAGTTTATGGTATTAACTAAGACAATGAGATCTTTTTTCTATAATCATTCCACTGGACATTCTGAGTTCACCATGTCAGACCCTCAACAAGAAATAGAGCTGTCTTGTCCTGAGTAATGCTCCTTCTGTGTTGCTGTCGAATTATCTAGAAGTTCTTTATAGATGATCATACTGGGGGGAGAAGAACACAAGGCCAATTTCTCTTGTATCTCCATTATGACCCACTTCTACCTAGACACTGTCTATACTGTGGGTAAATCCTTGGTGTTTGCCAAGTCAGGTTTAAGGAGGAACAGTAAGGTTATGGGGTCTTGGGCACACATAGGTCTGGTTTTGAATCCTTGTCTAGTCATAGTAGCTATAAAATCTTGGAAACATCACGTAATATATATAAAACTAGTAGTTCACCAACAGTGCTTATGCTTGTGTGGATAAGTGGCTGAAAGGTGTGTGGGTGATGTTCTATTTCTTAATCTGGATGCTGGTTATAGTAGGTTCGGTATAATCAGTTTGTGAAAATTCATCAAGTTGCATATTCATGACATATGCACTTCTCAAAATGTATATTTACAGGTCAATAAAATATATACCCCAAAAACCCATTCTTCAACATTTAAGAGGGAAAAAAAAATAGTAGCCTGATAAAACCCAAACAATGAATTTGCTTTTCCTCTCTCTTTGCCAAAGACTTACCATCCCACCATTGCATTGGTCAGGATCATATCAAACAGCAATACTGACAAGCCAGCTGTGATGACCTGCAGAAATAATTTCAACAAAAGGGCATTAGAGCAGCAGGACTTCGGTAACCTTCTCCAGAGCCCTTGTTTACAAGCTGAATTCATGTTAGTTCAGATTCCAGATGTCACTTGTTTTTACTTCATGTCCTTTTCCCCACACACTTGCTAGGCCCCTGTATTTAGTGCTTCCTCTGAGCTAAGCATTTGGTGGAGAAAATGCTAAGTCCTAGTCTATTTGGGAGGTGAATATCTTCATAGAAACACTTAACTTACAAACTCTTCAAAAGAGAGGCACACAGCCAGCATCTCACCCATCTCTCTCTAGGGCAGGCGGAGAATAAGAATATGCATTTCCATCTTGTCTTTATGTGCATAAATAATCCCCAAGCCCAGTTTTGCTCATTGATCTGTTCCCACATCCTCCAGATAAAAACTTAGCTGTCACCTTGCCTTTGCTCACAGCACCATCTCTCCCCCTGTCCCAATGTCTCTGTTTTTCTGGCCCATGATATAAGTTCCAAGAAACCAGGTGCTGCCTGGGGGAGGGAACAATTAAATCATTAATAAATTATTTGCAGGGGCACTGGCTGGCTCAGTTAGAGGAGCGTGTGACTCTTGATCTCAGGGTCATGAGTTTGAGCCCCTCGTTGGGTGCCGAGATTACTAAAAAAATAAATAAACTTTAAAAAATTATTTGCAAATACCTAAAAGCCAAAAGAGGGAAGAGGTTATCCCTGCATCTCTCAGAGCTAGAAATGACAGAAAAGTCTCTTAGGAATGGCATTAAAGGGACTCACACTCCCATAGTATCACTAAACGGTTGGCACAAAGAGTGTGTGTGAACCAAAGACCCAACTCTGTCACCACTTGGAATGCCTGCTCAGGAAAAGATGTTTTTTCCCCAGAATTCTGTATTCTAAAATGCGAGTTGGCTTCCATTGGGAAGGTGAGCCTAAGGACATGCTTTCTTGCAGTGAGAAGGAGCAGGGAGTCATCATGGAATGGGTCCCTCAGGCTGGACACTCTGGGAAATGTGAAATGCCACCTCACTCAAGGGGACTCATGCTGTCCTAGAGGCCTCTCTTAGGGTCTCCAAGCTGGGAATCAGGCAGCAACCAGGTGGTCAGAAGGAAGGAGTACATTTAATGAGTCTCACCCTCATTCATTTACCATTTCAAAAAAAAGTCTGCAAATATAAACCAGGAACTTTCAGTACAGAAACTCTGTGAGGCTGTAGAACCTGTGTAATTTACCCACTTGAGGTCCCTCTCTCTTTGCTTCTTTTACTGATTTACAGCAAAAAAACACGACAGCAAAACAGACCTGTGTTTTCTTCAGGAACAAGAATGAGGTGGCGACCAGGTCAGTGAGACAATTGCAAAGCAAAACCCAAAGAACGTGCATGAAGAAAGAGGTTTATCAAAGTGCTGGGGGTGGGAGTGGGGGGCAGGTATCTTCAACAACAGGGTGAGTGGCAGCTGTTCTTCTCCTATCCTCCCCCATTTCGTTTAACATTATACTTAGGACCTTCGCATCTATGGTCATAACTGAAAGGATCTCAAAATTTTATTAGCTTTCCATGCAACTGTCGGGTTTTGGGAACAAGGTTATACCGACCACATCAAGTTAGTGCATCCGCTTCCCTGCTTCCCTTCCTAATAAAGGATGAAGGTGATCTTTACTGAGGATGTTAACTCTGACTTGAATGCTTTGGACCTGGATGGACCTTCTAGTTGGGGCTGGCCTTTAACAGCCACTGTCTTAACCAAATCTTCCATTTTCCTTGATTCAAGTCTGTCATTTTCACTTTTTCCAAAAATGTGTTTCATCTAGGTTTTCTAACTCATTCACATTTCGCTATTTGGAAAGCAATACTATTTTTTCTCATTTGCACCCATGTTTGTTACCTTATGTTTTATTCTTATTTTTATTGTCATTTTCTTTTTTATTTTTCCTTCCTTAGTCTTAACCAAAGTTAAGTTTGTTAATCCCTCTTTACTTTTGCTGCTTCTTGGATATTTCCTGGGATGGAGCCAATGGGGATTTCTTAGAACCGCTGAAATAGGCTCGGTTCTGATGGATGGCCGTGATGTTGGCAGCTTGGTGCAACGGAACACCTCACTAAATTGATGAAGGATTCAACTGGCCTTTCCTCATTCTTCACCATTGTTTTTAGGCCCTTTGCCCCTTTATACCAGCTTTTCAAGGCCTTCTCTGATGGACTCATTCCTTATTCTCTGATTGAATCTCTCCACAGCTTCCATCTGGCGTGTGAGGCCGCCACCCCCCACACACTCTGGAGTCCTCACAGCCTGGGACACGCGCCTCCCTTCCTCTGTGCACTTCTTTAGCTCAGGACTAATCCTGTCTGCCGTGAGATAGACAACTGGCCTGCTTATTCCTATTAACTGCACCTTTTGCCAAGAAAAACACTTCTTAAAACTTCCAAACCAGCCCTTACTTGAAAGTAAGATTGGTTTAGGAGCCACACTGGTGCCTTTGCCATGTGCTGCTTCCTGGAAATGTTTGTACAGTCTCTTGCTTTTCTCCTGAGGCACTTTTTCAAACTTTTCTAAAGTTTTATCTCTCAATGAGCACATTTTCTGCTGGCTGAGACACTCACTAAAATTTCACAAATAGGTGTGTCTTACTGCTATAGTGAATGTATAGTGAAGTTGTCTACACTACAGAGCTACTGTGAAGTTCAACGGACCACTTTGTGATCTATTCAGTAGGAACCATTAGGCTTCTATCATAGGCTTCTCTACTTTTTTTTGCTTCCATTGCCAGCTCAAGCAGTCAGCATTAGAGGCATTTTCTCCCTCCCTCCCTCCGTGTCTCTCTCTCTCTCTCTCTCTCACACACACACACACACACTCACTCACCAAAGCTCTGCCTCTTCACAAAAGTCATTGCTGAAGATGGGATTAGTAGC
The DNA here is from genome assembly GCF_011100685.1 of Canis lupus familiaris. Taxonomy (NCBI): domain Eukaryota; kingdom Metazoa; phylum Chordata; class Mammalia; order Carnivora; family Canidae; genus Canis; species Canis lupus. The sequence goes on along the minus strand of NC_049228.1, from coordinate 65,019,539 downwards.
GGCCAGCAACGCCTCACCGAGAGGCAGACACTGGGCAGTCAGCCAGGCCAACTTGCCCACTAAGTGACTTGCACCCACACACCAACCTCACCATGTGTGAGGTTCAAATTCATGCCTCAGCAAAGTGAAAGATTTCTATATGCCATGGGCCATCAAGGCTGCTCAAGAATCCTCCAAAGTGGGAATGATACACCTGCTCATGCCAAGGGTCCATTCCACTTCCAGTTCCACCAAGGAACAAACAAAAGCCAGAAGTAGCTGAGGGTGCATGTCTGAGTGCAGAGTGTCCTACACGTGGTTACCTAGGGGAAGGACCTGAGAGGTGGAAGGGACTCCCCAAGATCAGGGGTGGGGGACCTGTGGCTAAGAGATAGAGGCCCCAGGGGCCTGGGACCTCAGAGCAGTGAGGAGTAGAACCAACGCCCTGCCTCCCAGGTCAGCCTTCTCTCACAGCCAAAAACAAGAAAGGGCCCATCCACATCACCTCCATACGGCTTTCTTTTTTTTAAGATTTTATTTTTTAAGTAATCTCTATGCCTAATGTGGGGCTTGCACTTACAACCCTGAGATCAAGAGTCACATGCTCTACTGACTGAGCCAGCCAGGCACCCCTCCATATAGTTTTCTTGGAAAAAAAAAAAAAAAAGAATCCACTGAAAGCAGGGACTCCAACAGATATTTGCAAACCCATGTTCATAGCAGCATTATTCACAATAGCCCAAATTTGGAAGCAACCCAAGTATCCATCAATGGATGAACGCACAGGCAAAATGTGGTGCATAATTATTTAGCCTTTAAAAGGAAGGCAATTTGGACACAAGAACTCTAAAGACATTATAGTAGGCGAAATAAGCCAGATACAGAAGGACAAATATTGTAGCGTTCCACTTACATGAGCTACCTAGAGTAGTCACAGTTATAGAGACAGAAAGTAGAATGGAAGTGACCAGACCCTGGGCTGGAGGGGGGGGAGGGGGGGAGACTGGAAGTGGGGAGTTAGTGTTAACGGGGACAGGGTTTCAGCTTTAGATGATGAAAAAGTTCGGGGTTTGGATGTCAGTAAATGTGTAAACTTTTTTTTTAACCCTTTAAAACAGCTAAAATCTGCTCTAGACTTTGAATTACTCTTGGCACTTGCCATTCAAGAGACTTCAGTAGCAGCCATTCCTAGCAATTGTTGTTCCTGCTTTCAGAAAGCACGTTTAAAAACACACATTTTTCCCCATAGAAGAAAGAGTCCTGTGGTCTGAGGAATGTCTCCGTCGCACACTCAGATCTGAACAACAAACACCAGGACCAGCCGTGGGCTGAGAGATGCCAACAACAGCAGAGCTCAATACATTGTGTCGGGCAGCGGGGCTTTGAACTTCCTGGCTTTGTCCACGGATGTCACAACCTCTGTGTTATTGAAGCAGATTTTGGTATTTAAAGCAGATCAGGCTTGTTTTTTAAACATTCATTTAGATCCTAAGACAAATTTTCTGTTTGTCTAAGGGAAGAAGAAAGGGGAATGGTTGTTGGTGGGAACCTGCCAGACAGTCGTGCATTTGGGGTGAGGGGGGATCAGAGTCAGGCTTGGTGTTTGTTATTGCTTTGCTGTTGTTGCTTAAATACATACGACTTAAGAAGAAAGGGATGGATCGCAGCACATAGAAAAGGCCCGACCCTCCTGCTTAAGCTAGTTGTAGGGTTCCAAACACGGTTTTAGACCGTCATGTTTGCTCAACAAAGTCCCTCTGCCTGGAACAGTTTCATAGGCCTCCACAGACAATTCCCGCTCACTTTTTGAAAATCCATTTCTAGAAATCTTTTACAGCTTTTTATTAAGATTTATTTATTTTAGAGGGGGGAGCATGCACACGAGCGTGAGTGGGGAAGGGTACAGGGAGAGGGAGAGAGAGAGAGAATCCTCAAGTAGACTCTCCACTGAGCGCGGAAGCTGAAACAGGGCTCGATCCCAGGACCCTGAGATCATGACTTGAGTCAGAGTCAGAAGCTGGATGCTTAACCGACTGAGCCACCCAGGCGCCCCTAAAAACTTTTCTGAACCTGCCCTTCACTCCTTCCACACATCTGAGTGGATCAGGCACCTCTTCCAGTCGCTTCCATACCCCTTGGCACTGCACACACCAAACTATGGAAACGTGTGGTCTCCCCAACCAGGCGGGCGCCGTTCATCTTTGTATGTTGAGGATCTACCAACAGAGACCTACATATGGTAAGTGGCTGATACATTTTCCAGAACTCAGTAGTTATCCGAGCTGATAAGTCATAATCTTGTTTATTTTTATTTTTTATATTTTTTGTATTTAAATTCAATTAATTGATATATAGTATATTATTAGTTTCAGAGGTAGAGGTCAGTCAGTTCATCAGTTTTATAGAATACTCAGTGTTCCTTACATCCCGTGCCCTTTTTTTTTTAAAGATTTTATTTATTTATCTATGAGAGACACACACACACACACACAGACACACAGAGGCAGAGACACAGGCAGAGGGAGAAGCAGGCTCCATGCAGGGAGCCCAACATGGGACTCGATCCCGGGTCTCCAGGATCACGCCCTGGGCTGAAGAGGGCACTAAACCGCTGAGCCACCTGGGCTGCCCACCCTGCCCCCTCCTTAATGTCCATGCCACCCCATCCATCCCCTCCAGCAACACTCTGTTTCCTATGATTAAGAGTCTCTTATGGTTTGTCTCCCTCTCTGATTTCGTCTTGTTTTATTTTTTCCTCTCTTCCCTATGATCCTCTGTTCTGTTTCTTAAATTCCACATATGAGTGAGATCATATGATAATTTGGGAGACACTCTTGTTTATTTTTAAATCCCTTTTCATATATTAGGGGCAGTTGGAACCCAGACTGGAGACACTCTCTGCTCCTCATCTCTGCTTCTTTGCCCAGTTACCTCCAAGAGTCTAGAAAGAGCTCCGCGGGGGAGGATTTGCAACTAGCTCACTCAGGTTCCAAGACCAAAAATACCAGGAAAGATTCTGATTGTCTCCTGGACCAACTGACCATGGCCGGGGAGGGGGTGGGGATGGGGGTGGGGTGGACAGAATAATGAAAGAAGGTGGAAGTTCACCCTTGAACTTCATAGTTGGAATGAAGGATGGAACATTTTCTTGGAGGAAAGAGGGAAAGTGCTGGGCACACAGAAGAACAGATGTCTTGCATGCCCTTGCCACCAATGCCACCTGGGAGCCTGCAGGAAATGCAGAATATTAGGCCTCACCCCAGAGCTACTGAACAACATGTACATTTGAACAGAGAGCCAGGTGACTTGTTTTCATATTCAAACGTGGAGTTCTGCATTACACTCTTCAACTCCAGCGCTGGCTCAAGAACTACTCTGTCCAGCTGGTACAGGACTGCTTGGCACTGCCACATCTCCAAGGAAAGGCAGGCTGTAACTGCTCTTAGACCCATCCAATATGTTAATAATTTCACACATCCAATAAAAACTTTCTTTTCACCGGTTTCAATTTTGTGTTGAAACTCTCCAATCATTTTATTCATGTTTTCTTTTCTTTAACCTAGTATCCACAGTCATCTTGAAGTTACTGTTCGCTCCAACATCTGGATTATTTGTAGCTCCGTTCCTATGGTTTTTTTCCCACTTGATTATTAGTCAGGTTTCCCGCCTCCTCACTTGTCTATAACTTTGTGTCTTGGACAGTGTGTAAAGGAACTGTAGAGGCTCCAGATGACTGCTTCCACCAGGAAGTGGTGTCCTCTTTTCTAGGATGAGGGCTCAATCCAATGAGGTGGGCTGAAGCTCTACTAAGGCTCTACTTTATATAGTCCTTCAGGGATGGCATTTAAGAGCTTGGTGGATCTCTATCTCCTGGTCCCTGAAAGTACTGCCTTTCAGAAATTCTGGCCTTAGCATTTGAGCTTCCCATCCCACATAGGTTCAAAACCCAGCAACTGTCTTTAGGGGAAGACTTATCGTATTATTTGCTATGGGCTCCTACTTCTAGCAGAATTTTGTCTCATAAGCACCCCAATACCATGAGAGTTTTCATTTTGCCTTTCTGGGCCAGCCTGCAGCCTCCTGAGCTGATCAGAACTCAGCAAATGGCTCATGGGAATACTGGACTTGCCTTTGGGGGTTCCTCTAGTTTCCAATCCATCACACCAATTCCATGACTGCAAATGCTCTGCTAGTTTCCCTTTCCCATAGAATATGTCCTCTTCTTGGGCCAAGTCAGATCCTTATCCCCCACCCAGAATCAGCAAGTATCCTCCCCCTCCCCAACTACCTTGAAGAAAAGAGCTTGTGCTTCTCAGTATACCTAGGAAGAGTCCTTCCTTCTCTGGAAATTTATTTACTGTGGCTCTCATTGCTTTCATTGGTCTCTGATTTCCTTTTCTTTTTTAAGTAGGCTGTATGCCTGGTGTGGAACCCAACACAGGGCTTGAACTCACGACCCTGAGATCAAGACCCGAACTGAGATCAAGAGTCAGATGCTTAACTACCTGAGCGTCCCAGGTACCCCTCTGATTTCCTTAAAAAACATGATTCTTGCAATTCATTTGCTTCCCCCCCCTAGTTGTTTCAGTTGAATGCTGGCCTGTCACAATGTACAACATTCTACTCTGAAGTGAAAGGTTTCCATTTATTACATAGATAAGAAAACTGAGACCCAGAGAAATGGTAAGCTACTGGTTTTCAAACTAAGCTTGGCTAACCACTATTTCCCTAGAGCCTCCTTGGATGTCATGGTAAGGCAAGGTGGGGAGGCTTTATCTGACTTGTTCTGAACATTTTCCTGATCAGTGACAATCTTATTAACTCATTCATTATAATTTTAATTACCTTTGTTCTTTTATCATAGCCTAGGATCATATATATATGTATATGCATATATACATATACTTGGATCATATATATGTATATGATACACACACACACACACATTTGCCATACACACACACACACACACACAATCAGCCTGGGGCAACAGGACTTGCTCAAAGGCACAATCACTTTCTCTTCAGATAGTTTCAGGTATGATGCAATTGATGAGGATTAATTAGGCAGCTGGTGGTGAGAGGAACATTAAGGTTCTTCCTCACGATTCTCTCTGCCCATGGGGGGAGGAAACTCTTCTGCCTCCTGGCTTTTTATTCTCATCCAAGTTCACTCTGATGGGAAGACCTACTCATCTTGCTATATGTTTACTGAGGCTCACTACACTAGTTAGTGGGATTCTAGTGCTTTACACACAAACCCCAGACTCTACATGGTATCTCTCTTCACTTGAATCCATGCGTAAAATTCCCTGGAGTCTGTCTCCACTTGTTGGTGGTGGGAATGGAAGATGGGGTGGAAACCATGCCTCCTATAAGGAGCAGAAAGCCTTAAGTCTCTAAACATTTTCAACATTTCATTGAGCTTAACATTTTCAGCTCAACTTTATTTCCCCACTTGCCTACTATTCCTTGTGTATGTATGCTATTAGTCTACATCCCCAAAAGGGAAGAGTGGGCAGTAGAGTTTAAGTATCAAAACTTTGAACTTTCCAACACACACTATGTACTGAAAATACCCATGTGTCTTGTCATACCATCCAATTCTAGTCCTTTGGTTATAACTTCAAATATCTGTGGCCCTTTGGACATTTTTTTGCTCTTGGACTTGCAACTTCCCGGCACAGTTTTACAAGGTACTAGCTCTTCCCCAGGCTGGGTGTCAGACTTTTCTCTTCAGTATTCACGTTTCTCAAGCGGCCAGGTTAATATGTGCACCGATGTGCTTCCTGGCACCTTTGGAGGGTTTTGTTTATCCTTTTCTCTTCATGGGCATTCCATTTCAGCTCATCCTAAAATACCTGGTTTATCTGATTTCCTATCATATACTTATTTTTTAAGTAAAGAGGCTGTAAATATGCCAAGTACTGCTTCTTTGCCAAGCAATATAAAGAGCAAAATAATGCTGTCATCCTTAGAATATCCGATTGTTGAAGATGAATGGAGAATCTGAGACTACCCTAACTTTGTCGCAGACTCAATTCAGAGACAGCTTGGTGTAGAGTCAATAGATTCTTCATCCTGGTACTTTTTTCTCAACATTCTCAGTTTCATTTTATTCAGTAAATGTACTCGTCTACTGACAGACTTACTTTTAAAATGACTGCTTTCTGCCAAAGTTATTTTTAAAATTTTGTCCTGCTGATTGAGAAGTTTTATGTCTCCCAAGCTAAACAGTGCTCTGTGCTTCTGGAAAGGAAGGGATGTGGCTAAGGTGTTTAATTTTCTGAGTTGTTTGGATTCACTCAAAGGATAGATCTAATCTCTGCAGTTTATTTTTAGAAATGAAATAAATTGAAGCTCAAAGGAGCTTTAAAGAAAGGCACCATAATTATATTTACTCCAAGGCCTGAGGATGTTTTCATCTCCTTTTGATATAAGTTCAATTCATACTATTGTTATCCTTAGTAATAATGGAGGGAAAGAACAGATTTGCCAGCAGATATACATCAAGACCTCCTTGCAGTGTTTAAAGAAACATAGCGCCCATTTTGCAAAAAAACTCTTTGCAGCTTTAAACCTGCCTCCTTCCTTAAGCCCAACAATTCCTGGAGAAGTATCAGTTGGGAGAAGTGAGGCCATGACGTCACAGGCTGTGTCCTGGTTCCAGGTCTGGTCACACTCAGTTTTGCAAGACCTGAGAGTGAGAACTCCTGAGGAATGCACAAAGCTTGCACAAGAGTCATCCCAACAGCTCAATTCCGCTTGAGGGATTTACACAAACCACGAAGGCTTTCAGCTCTTGCTGTAAGCTTGGCACACACTGAAAAAATGTCAGTGAGCTCTTCTGCTATGGACTGAACTATGTCTGCCTTCCCTGTTCATATGTTGAAGCCTAATGTCCAATGTGATCGTATATGGAGCTGGGGCCTTTGGAAGGGAACTGGGGTTGGATGGGGTCATGACAGGGTGGAGTGGGGGGGTCCTCATGATAGGCTTAGTGACCTTATAAGAAGAGACCACAGAGCTTGCCCTCTCTCTCCCTCTTTCTCTCTCCCTCTCTCTCTGCTGTGTAAAGACACAGCTAGAAGGTGGCCATCTGCAACCCAGGGAGAGCACTCCCTCCAGACACCAACCCTGCCAGCACCTTCATCACAGACTTGCAGCCTCCAAAACTGTGAAGAATAAATATCTGTTCCTCCAGCCACCCAGTCAGTGGTATTTTGTAATGGCAGCCCAAGCTGAGACATTATTCCTTGCTCTTTTGGAGAGTTTAAAAAAGTGAAAGTTAAAAAAACAATGACTAACTGTTTCAGAAGCAGTTCTCACCAAATCAGAAGTGAAAAATGAAAAGGGCTTTGAGTTATTGCTGGAATGAAGCAGAGGCTGAATGACACGCACTGCACACCTCCCTAGGCACCAGGGAGGAGAGCGCGACAGGCCAGAACCTGCCCTCACGGAGCCCTGTGTAGGCCAGCTGCTTCTAGAGGCCACCACGGGAGTCGTTTCAATGGAACTTCGAGATGATGCCTGTGTTCATGTTGGACAAATAAGAATTACCCAGAGAGGAAGTTGGGGAAGGGCTTTCGACATAGAAGGAACAGTACCAACAAGTCAGCAAACTCCAAGCCACTGGGTATTGACCAGAGCACAAAGTGTGAGGTGAGTAGTGGCCACCCCCTCCTTTTTTTTTTAAAGATTTATTTATTTATTCATGAGAGACACAGATTGAGAGACAGACAGAGGCAGAGACACAGGCAGAAGGAGAAGCAGGCTCCCCACGGGGAGCTCGATGTGGGACTCGATCCCGGATCCCAGGATCACACCCTGGGCCGAAGGCAGGCGAGTAGTGGTCACCCTTAAAGCTGAAAGAAAACCGAGAGAGAGAGAGAGAGAGAGAAGAGAGACAGAGAGAGAAACAGAGAGACAGAGAGAGAAACAATAGTTGGGAACCCCTTTTTCCTAGCAAGGTACTGAAAAAAATCCCATGGAGAATCCTATTCCTAAAGGATGATGGGCAGCTGGTTCTAGGATGATGGGGCACATGGTTTGATCAGCATGCCAGGGGTGACCGTGGACTGGACCTCAGAAGAGACCATGCCAATCTTGTGGGCATCTCTTTTTGCGCCTGTGCCTGTGTTTGTGCCTGTGTCTGATACTTACAGCTGGATTTGTAAGGCCAGCAGTCAGGTAGTCCTGGGTGTCATAGACTCACTGAGGGGGCCTCAGGCCAGTTCCCCTCTCTGGATTTAAGTTTTCCCCTCTATAAGAAACAAAAAAATCAGCTATAAAGTATTTCTCAGGAACTCAATTTTAGTCTTTCACTTAAAACATTTTTTTTAAGGGGATGAGGGATTTTATTTATTCCCTGACTTGTTCCAGTAAGAATTTTCAAGAAGCTTAAAAATACAGTGGTTACAGACAAAATATGTTGATTAAAAGTAGATAAGAGTGATGAAGTGCACATGTGCATCTATGCCTTCATTTCTCTCAGGTATATGCCAGGGGTGGGCCTCCTCCATCATTACATAGACCTTGTTTGGCTGTAGTGTTTTCCAAATTTATTAGTTTTTTAAATTTTATTTTTAATATTTTATTTATTTATTTGACAGAGAGAGAGCACAAGCAGGAGGAAGAGGCAGAGGGAGAGGGAGAAGCAGACTCCTTGCTGAGCAGGGAGCCCGATGCAGGGTCCATCCTAGGACTCTGGGATCATGACCTGAGCTGAAGGCAGATATTTAACCAACTGAGCCACCCAGGCACCACTAGCTGTAGTATTTTCTAAGCTCGAAATGTTATTCTGCATCCTCACCAAAACTTGGTATTGTCAGTTTCTAGAACTTTAGCCAATCTGATGGGTGTGTGGTTCCAATCTGATGGGTGTGTGGTTGATACCACTTCTGTCTCAATTCCCCATTCTCTTACACCTAACCTAGTATAGGCCAAAAGCCGCAATTTCCCTACAGAAGACCCTATCCAACAATCTTTAGGGCTGATACTTCTTTTTCTCTTCTTCAATTTTTTAATAAACACCTGTGTAGAACTTCCAAAATGATTAACTAGGTTCTCTGGGTTACTTGAAAAATTGAAAAAAGCACTTTGTAACCTATGGTGTCACTTGGATCTGGACATTTTAAATTTCTCTCAATACTAGAATGGCAAAATAGAACCAAGCAGAAATAAAGGCTCTCTATCAACCCAGATCAGCAGCTCTCAAATTGTAGCTGAACCCCAAATGCAAACAGCACTTCAAACATTTCTCCATCTGCGAAGGAAAGGCTCATTCTTTTCAAGTAATAACACACTAGCAAATGTAAAATGCTCAACACACATTACTTCATACAATTCCTGCAACATTTCCATGAAGTCATAATGGTGTTTCCCATTTTACAGATGAGAAAACTGATACATACAGAGGCAAAGTAATCTTTCCAAGGTTACAAGGCTAGAGTGAAATTCTGATCCAGGTCTTTCCGTCTCCCAAGAGCTGGGCTGTCACTAGGCTCTACTGTCTCATCACTCTATAAATCTCTGCTGAATAAACTTGCTGAATATAACATGTTCCAACAGAGCACAGTGAAAAAAATTCTCCAGGGAAAAGAAAACCTCATAAGAAGCATGGGTACTAAAGCCAGGTAGGTTTTACATAATTCGTAGAGTGAACAGTCAACGGCCTGAGACTAAGTTGAAGAAAAGAAGAACCATCATTGACTTGACAGAAGATACATCAGGACGTAACGAGATCCAAGTGGTTCACACTGCCTTATTCAACTCTGATGCTGGGGCAGGAAATACTTTCATGAGGTATCTACTACTGATCTTGGGCTATGGGCTCAGCTCTGGGGGGGTATGAGACGGCACCCACTCCCTCCAGTGCTCTGGAGTGAACTCCTTTTCTAATTTCTCAAGAGTTCTAGCCATCCGTGAAAGACAAAACTGACAAAGCATACGCCGATGAAAGGTGACACCGAATCACTGCCAAACCCCTCCCTCCCAAAGTGCTGAGCTCCCAAATCCTAACAGTTTAAGGCACACAGAAGGAAGAGTTCTGAACAGCACAGCCAAATGTCACAAACATTTGGCAGTTTGGGATAGCAGTGTCAATGATGCTTACGGCTGGATTCGTAAGGTAAAGATCTGTGAGAATGCAGGGCCCCATGTCATGAGAACATCTTTTACGCTCATCTGAATAAAAACATTTGTTTTCCTGGAGAAAATCCTTTTGGGGGCAGAGATCATTAACAGGTGATGGGATCCTTGAAACCAAAGTGTTCTAATTCCAAGAAGATAAACCTAACCCACTGTGAAAAAAAAGTAAAATCTTGCTTCTTTTTTGGGGTGTGGGGTGTGGGGTGTGGGTGGTAATCACTGTACAAAAGACAAATCAGAGACTTAAAAACAATGGCCCCAAATTCCATTTTCGCTAAAATATACAAGAGGTGCTTTCACAGTCACCAAATTCTTTGCAGTTCAAATTCTGCATCTGGGAAAACATGGACCCTTTATGCATTATTTTGGCATATTTATGGAGATCTGGGCACTTCAGCGGGTGTCAGGGATATAACCTTGAGTAAGATGTGCCCTGCCTTCCTTGGGCTCACAGGATGACACCCAGGTGGCTGGCTGGGAAGGAGTGACCCGATTATTGTGATTTTTCTAATTAGCCTGATGCTTGCCCTTATTTTTCCTCTCCCAACATGGAGGTGAGGGAAAGTGCTGGGTATTTTATTTATCAACTCTTGACTAATCACCTGCCACAATCTGGGCCAAACATTGTGCACACCTGGAAAATTGTGCAGAAATGAATTGTGCAGAAATGAATGGCCTGAGGTGAGGCAGAAAAGAAACAAGATAGAATTTTCCTTGGAGGCGGATGTGACTGGGGGGCTGCACAGGTTGAGCATCTGCCTTCAGCTCAGGTCATGATCCCGGGGTCCTGGGATTGAGTCCCACATCGGGCTCCCCACAGGGAGCCTGCTTCTCCCTCTGCCTATGTCTCTGTCTCTGTCTCTCATGAATAAATAAATAAAATCTTAAAAGAAAATCAACACACACAGTCTAATACTAGTTGTGTCTATATGGTACCAGGTAATTCATTGGTGACTGAAAAAAACTTTTCTTGCTGCATATTTGACTGACTGGCTATTTTGGAATCCTATAAGCTTGTTGAATATAACAACCTGCTGGTATGGAGCTGCCTGGCCTTATAGTCAGACACAATTATAAACAAAAACAGCACCACTAAAAGTCTTTCACATCCACATGTCATTCCTTTCTATCATGCGTCAAAACTCAGCTTTCCCATAATAAACGTCTGCTCCCTCGGATTTCCCAAGAACTGTTTCATTTTATTAGCTTTGGTTATGGCAGTTCTTCTTTCATGGCACAGCCAACTCAATTCTGCCCACAGCCTGCCCTCTGGTTTGGGCATGTACAGGGGCTGAAGAGCTCTTTGCTGATGACCCTGGGCTCGATTACACCTTGGGAAACTTAGTTTTAGTGACACGGAGAGAGGATCTTTTTCTTTTTTAAAGATTTTATTTATTTACTCATGAGAGACACACAGAGAGAGGCAGAGACATAGGCAGAGGGAGAGGCAGGCTCCCTCTGGGGAGCCTGATGTGGGACTCCATCCCAGGACCCCAGGATCACAACGTGAGCCACCCAGGTGCCCCGGAGAGATCTTTAGAAGGAGACAATGGCACACTCAAAGAAAGGCATGTGTGCATTACAAGAACATTATTGGGGGCTGTGGGAGGTACTTGATGAGGTACATGCAGAATTCCACCTTTCTCTATGTCTGACATGAGGGCACAAACCCGTAAAGCTGTGTAAAACAAGATCGGCATATTTAGGCACTCGCTCAGCACTCTTATTTACGCAATACTGTCCTACAGTGAACTAGGTCCACGTTAGTGTGCATCCTTCAACAGATGCCTGGTAAATGTCCCCAACTAACTGGACTTTCTGTTGTAAAAATCACTTTAATTTTAGTTATTTCAAATTATACATCAACCTCGGAGCCAGGAAATTTATAGAAATTCGAGGCATTTCCTTAGTAAATGAACTGATGCAAATTCATCCAGGCCAAAAGTTGTGAAAGCCAGCATTGTTATCATATTTTTGCAGCAGAGAACACTGTGATGGTCACTGGCACTAGAAATAGCCCAGAAAAGAATTAGGAGTGCATAATTGGAAACAAGAAAATAACAAACTTATCCAAAATAGCAAAATATCCGTTAGCATCACTCCCTTCCCTATGAATTATTTTGACAATAGGAAATGGAATTTAATTTTTTTCTTTAATCCACAAGTGTATTTCCCCTCCCACGTGCCCTCTGGGAAAACCTTATTCATAAACGAAGAATTCCCAGATAACTAACGTCTTTGCTGTTTCCATACAGCTCAACAATAACAAGGCAGCTCCCCAGCTTGCCACTTCAAGTTCCTGTCGCTTCAACAGTGATGTCATGGAAAGACATCCACATGCTGTTTTTGTTGCCCAGCTAGACTGTAAAGGAAATCAGGCTCTGCCTCTAGGTTTTAATTTTCCATGAAAAGTTATTCACATTGCCATAGCTGCTTAAGCTGTGAAAAAGAAAAAGGATTTAATTAGGTCATAACCGTCATTAGATTTTTAAGTACACTCTTTCGACATAAAAGTCACTCTACAGCACAGCTTCATTGAGTTTAATAATTAATTTTCATCAGACCATGCCTGATGCGTTATGGTGCTGAATAACCACCAGAGGAGGAAGACATAAGGAATGCTAAGCGCTATGAGAAAAGTGATCCCCTTCGAATGAACTTCCCAAGGTTACAGGAAGAAGGCGTGGAGTCTTAGGCTGAGAAGAGGGAAGAAATTCATATGGTGAACTGAAGGGGTGGGTGCGGAGGCTCCTCTTCCCTGATTCCCTTTCCCCATGCAGGAAGTGTGGGAAGACGGGGATGAACTCTCCACACCCAACAGTGAGGAGGACAAGAATGATGAGGTTACAAGGAAGTAATTGTGCCCAATTTGGCAGCATATATACGAAAATTAGAACGATACTGAGACCATTAGCGTGGCCCCCGCACAAGGATGACATGCAAATGTCATGAAGCGTTCCCTACTTTGCTGTAACTATGTGAGGTGATGGATGTTAACTGAACTTATTACAGTGATCATTTCACAATATATACAAATATCAAATCATTATGTGGTGCACTTTAAGGGAATACAATGTTATATGTCAATTATATCTCAATAAAACTGGGGTAGGGGAAGGAGTAATAGTAGGAACAAAGGAGGAAGGAGAAGGAGGAAGAGAACTAACACTCTGTTAAGCACAGACAATCTACTGAGAGCAAAACGTGATGGGCATTGTAACTCTGCTCTCAGGATTTTCCCATAGTCTGTCCTTTGTGTGTGTGAGGGTGGGTGGGTACACACGCACGCGCCACACATACACATGCATGCCGGACATTGAACCTAAGACATCTGATTTCTGAACCTGAAAGATGTGTTTACTCGTCACCTCCTCAAAAGTTCAAGATATGATTCAAAATTAAGTCTTGAAAATTCTGTACTACAAATACACCTAAAAAAATTTAAGTGGAGTAAACAATTATGTTATTTAGAGGGCATAAAATTTGTATGATTCCATATTAAAGGGCAATAAGGGGATGCCTGGGTGGCTCAGTGGTTGGGCATCTGCCTTTGGCTCAAAGGTCCTGGGATCAAGTCCCACATCGGGCTCTGTGCATGGAGCCTGCTTCTCCCTTTGCCTACATCTCTGCCTCTCTCTCTGTGTGTCTCTCATGATAAAATAAATAAAATCTTTAAAGGACACTAAGCTGCTACTTATTCCTTTAAAAAAAAAATTCTACCAGAAATCTCAAGAGTTTTATCAATAGTCTTAGAGACATTTTAAAATTCCAAACACTGAACCCTAACAGCATCTGTTGACACTGCTTTTACAAATTCATCCTATATGTAAAACAGGCTTAATTTTATCTAGTAAACTGACATAGCCAAGATTCCTTCTTCGTTCAATATCTTGGTCAAGAGAAATGTCAACATGTCATTGAAAAAAGAAAAGACATTATTAGGCCATGCTCCAAGATCTGGCAAAAAACCCAGAGAGACAGGCAGTCAAAACTCAGAAAAATTCTTACCCACTTAAGGGATCTTCATAAGGATAAATCAATTGGAGGCTGAAACTTAACCAGCAGAACTTCTCTTCTCTTTTAAGAGCAACTCCTATATGGGAAACACAGTTCAGGATGGCGGTCGTGTTACTACACAAGGAGGTGTTGTTATAGAGACAGCTTTGAAGGCTCCTTGGCAATCCCAGTGTATAATTAGGGCTCCGATCACAGAACAGCCAGCAGGGTGGTCTCCATGGAAACCAACAAACACACATTTTCACAGGCCTAGCAACTGTTCTGAATCAATGACTCTTTATATAGGTTTAAAAACATTGTGAATGGTGCATCAATTGCTTCTTTTGTTGGACAATGTCTGATTAAATATGTGTGAGAGTCCTTGTTCTCATGCAAGCTGAATTTCCAGTAGAGTCTAGAGTAGGCTGCCCACAGCTAAATTCACTTATCTAGAACTACGGAATACAAATGATAAATTCAGATGCAGGAAGTCACCAGTTAATTTGGTGAAAGAATTAAACTAGTGGTTGACAGTGCCAGGGAGGACCTGCCAACTGTCGGCACTCACTCTTCAAGGGCTGTCTAAATATTATTTGATCCTCTCAGTACAGTAGACATTATTATTATATTTGTTTACAGATGACAAAATGAAGCACCCAGCTAGGAAGTGGCAGACCTGGGACTCAAAACTAGGTCAAACTTCAGACTTGGTCCATCCAGGTTTAGAGGACCCTACGTAATAATGATCTGTGTTTGCATATGTAGCACAGTGTCACTCCCCAGCTACTATTTTCACATACATTATCTCATATATTCTCTGTGTCTTGAAACACTGGGTCCAGTTCTAGAATTTTGTAATTTTGCAATATAGTTTTCTTTGATTTTTGCCTGTTCCATTTCTGTGCCCACCACAGACTCCAGGTTTGAAGACTCACACGGGACCACTTCTAGGAAGGTTTCCCCATTCTCTACCCGGGCTATGGGAGAAGTGTCTTCCTAAGCAGCAATGGGACATGAAACCCCATTGAATAAGCAAGGATTTTGACTGTCCAAACACAACATACAAAAAGGGACAAACATTCCAATTAACCACCTGTAGCATTTACACTGGAGTGAAGGCAGACTTTGGTAATATAGATGGAAGGTCATATTGCTGAGTGGTTTCCTACTTTATTCTGAATGGATTCTATTAAGGATGTTCAAAATCTGGCAAATGTTTTAGGAAGTATGCGTTGATAATCAATGATCATGTCATCAGCATTTAGTCTTAAATATCAGACACATCAACACTGCCAGAACTCACCTGAGTCGAAACGTTTCTGAGCTATCTGATCAAAGCCAGTGAGTGCTCTTTCCTTGTCCCCTGAAATCCCAGTCCCCTACCACACATCTCTTGGGAAAGCCTCATTCCCATCTATCTCTGCCCTTCTACTGAGGCTCAGGAAAAAAGGTTGTTTTCTCTAAAGCTAGCCCCCATACCCCTTCCATCTCCCACTGAAAACTGTTCTCCCAATTTCCCTCATTCTTCAGCATCTCCAAATATGTGTATGGTTGGTGTCTTCTTTTCTAGTTTCAAGCATGCCCAAAGTCCTTCTTTCCCCAGAAAATAAGTTATTTTCACTAGATCTGGCCATCCCTCTTCCCACCACCAGTCACAATCTCCTTCCTGTGTTTTGTGTATTCTTGGATATTTATGATCCATCTTCAACCCCCTCCCACCCTGCCCTTCTACTAAAACTGTTTCTTCCAAGGCTAGTGATGTCCTTGTTCTAGTCTTTTCTCAATCTGGATCTCTCTGACCTCTTGGTGGCATTTTGCTTTACTCCTTTCCCTACACAGAAATTCCGGGGGTCCCCTTGGCTATTACTTCTCTCTCCTGCACATTACTGATCTCTGGCATCAAAGTATCTCCCAAGCGAAGTCCCAGCCCTTTGCTCTGCTCCGTCAAACTCTCTCACTCCCTCAGCGAGCTCATCTACTTCTTTATGCACTTGATGCCAACTCCACTGCTCTAGAAGTCCAAACGGACACACAAAGCCCTGAGCTCTCCCCTACATTTCACCCCATGTTTCCAACACAAAATAACTCCATTTAGATGTTTTAAATCTAAACCATACGCATCTAAAACATCTATAACTAAACCATACACACCATACACATTTAAAACATATTTCACCAGCTTTCCTCCCCAAAGGCGTTCTTCCATAATCTCTCCCACCCATTTGTGACTGTCATGCCATGGATTTCTCAAGTTCTGAGCCACAAACCCTGGAGCCATTTGTGATCTTCCCTATATAACACTCCCTGGACCCAGATGATTGTCACACACCCCTTACTGCTCTAAAAGGATCTGAGGCTTTGTTACCTAATTCTTTGATCACATCAAGTAACACTTACATGGTCGATTAAATAACTACAATTTATTTTGCTTCAGATTATCAGCCAGGTTGACCTTTCACCTTGTTGCCTTCTCTCACTACCTTGATTCATTTCCCTTCAAAACGCTTGGAACTCATTTCCAACACGATTTATCTCATTCAGAAGTTCACATGGTCTCTGGGGCATAACTTTTAGGGCTTCCTAATCTGTCTCTTCAGGGCCTAGTTTCTTTCTTTCTTTTTTTTTTTTTTTTTTTTAAGATTTTATTTATTTATTCATGAGAGACACAGAGAGAGAGAGGCAGAGACACAAGCAGGCTCCATGCAGGGAGCCCGATGTGGGACTCGATCCAAGGACTCCAGGATCATGCCCTGGGCCAAAGGCAGACGCTTAACCCCTGAGCCACCCAGGCGTCCCCAGAGCCTGATTTCTCCCTCACACTTCCACACTCTTTTCCTGGTCTGGTCAAACTTATTTCCTAATGCTTCCCCATCTGCACATCTTGCCTTGGGGCCCCTGCCACTCGTCCTGGAAAGTCGTTCTTCCATTTTTCACTTTTCCCAGGAAAGCTGGGCTTGCAGGGCCAGTTCAATCTCTCCACTATCTCAGCCCACTCGGAGCTTCCCTTCTCCCAGCCCTGAAGTCATACCACCCTGCTCAGCAATATACTCTAATAGTCTCACCCTTGTCACTCTTACCTCCTCCTCTGGTTATAAAATGCCTTCGGCTGGCACTGTACATACACCAATGTACTTCCCTCACCCTGGACTCCAAAGACTTCCCTAATAAATGTTGACTGATTGGTAAAATCATGTCTGGAAAGAAAGCCATTCAAAGAGAGACCATGTACTTTGATATAAGGCATTTTTAATACCACCAAGGGGGCCCGTGGCTGGCTAAGTCAGTAGAGCATGTGACTCCTGATCTGATCTCAGGGTTGTGAGTCTGAGTCTGACATTGGGTGCAGAGATTACTTGGGGTAAAAAAAAAGCTTTCCATTTAGGAGCATTGGCTGGCTCAGTGAGTTGTGTGACTCTTAAACTTGGGGTTCTGGGCTTGAGCACCATGTTGGGTATAGAGATTGCTTTAAAAATAAAATCTTAGCAAAATATACCACCCAAATTGTACAAATCTAGTATATCTTAAAATCCCATGGAATTAACAGCTCTCTCAGGCAAGCACGGCACAGTGTCAGGGAAGGGATGTGCATTAGGTAAGGAGGCACTCATTCTCTGGTGCTGACCCCACACTGCATGGCCCTGAGAGTGAGGTCCACCCTCATCTCCACCCTGTGCACATGAATGATGAGACTACCAATCAAAACAAACAAACAAACAAACAAACAAACAAACAAACTAAACCAAACTGAAAGACACATCCTAGACAAGCTACAAAAAAATCTTTCCCAGGTCCATAAAGAGAATAAACTAGAACTTGGATTGCTGGTCTACCACTGACTCAGGACAAAATGGCAGCAGCAACTATAGCATTAGCTTAAAGGAAAAAAGCATTCTTATGGAGGCAGCTTTGAAATGGGGAGCAAACACTGGATTCTAAAGACCATAGAGGGCGGAGCTGCTCTCTGGGAACGGCTCTCTCCTGGCTCATCCTCAACAGAAACTCACACTGGCCTCAATTGCTCCTTCCCAATGGATGCTGAGAACACCAGTCAGTTTAAAGTTAATAAGGATGAGACAAGGCACTATTCAATCCAGGAAAAATTCTCACATGAGAACTTAAATCTCCTAGAGAAACCCATTAGCATGCCCCATCTTTCTTATATGTCTATACATTTCATTGCTTTCCTGTTAAATTCATTCATTTTTTTTCTTGTATCGATGCTTCATGAGTGGGAAGGGATTCCAAGATTTTATGAAGATGAAGTTAGATTTCACACACCCGAAGTTATCAAATTGAAAGGAGGAATAAAAAAAAAGTTGCTAAATGTTCTGTTATTTTTAGCTTTTTAGAATATTTCTTAAATTCACAGATTAAAAAAAAACAATAACAGGGGTAACAATATAAAGTGACTCAGAAGGCACTTTTTTCCCACGCTGAGATTTCTCAGACCTAAAGAAGGCACTAAGATAAGGACGGGAGAGAAGCATGGATGCCTTGGAAGGGATGAAGTTCACATGA
The DNA here is from genome assembly GCF_011100685.1 of Canis lupus familiaris. Classification (NCBI taxonomy): domain Eukaryota; kingdom Metazoa; phylum Chordata; class Mammalia; order Carnivora; family Canidae; genus Canis; species Canis lupus. The sequence continues at coordinate 65,000,898 of NC_049228.1, read as the reverse complement.
CAACTCCCTGGAAAAGAGTAGAGACTGGGCCCATCGGGTACACGGAAGAAGTACCCTCAGCTGCTTCTGAATGACCTCTCTTTCTGAGTATCTTGAGTTTTTCCACAGAATCTAAATTCTCCTCTGGGGCCAATGGAACATCCTTCTGAGTCACTTTCTGAATATGCTGGCACTCAGTAGAGTCATAATGACGTCATGGGGAAATGTTGTATTGCTAAGAACAATTATGCTGTATTTCAAATGTCAGCACATTTTGATGTGTAGGTGGCCCAAAGAATGGGTAAATATTCTGCTACTGAGGGTAACAGAGCTTATTTTCACACAGAAAAGAGAAAGGAGAAGGAGGGGATGGAGAAAAAAGAGAGATGCCTTGAAGCACGAAGGCTGGAAAAGACCTTAGTGGCTCATCTAATCCAATCTTCCACATTTAAGGAGGATTAGCATTAAACCACAGCAGCCAATTAAAAAAATCCTTCCACTTTAGAGTCAACTACAGAGAAGGAAATTATAAACCTTCCTCCGAGTTTAAGAGGAAAAGAAAAAATAAAATAAATAAAAAGGAGGCTCATGAAAGTAGTGGCCAAACAGGCAAACCCATACACATAGGAAAAATATCCTCTCTAATCCTAAAAGACAAGATTCAAGTACTATTCTTTGAGCACTCTGCAGCTTTCAGGGATGGCTCACATGCCATAAAATTCACCCACTCTCAACGTAAAATCCAATGATTTTTAATGAACACATTTAAGAAATTAATTTAAATGATGGTGCAACCATCACCAAAACCCAGTTTTAGAACATTTCCATTACCTAAAAAAAAACTTCCTTGAGCCTATTTATAGTCAATTTCTGCTCCAGGAAAGCATCACTATGCTTTTCTGTCTCTATAAATACGCCTTTTTGGGGAATTTCACAGAAATGGCATCATACTATATGTATTCTTTTGCGACTGGCATCTTTCACTGAGCATAATGTTTTCAAGATTCATCTGTGGTATAGCAATGTATTAATAGTCCATTCCTCTTTACTGCCAAAGAGTATTCCATTGCGTGTGCATAGCACATCTTGTTTACACATTCACCAGCTGATGGACACTTAGATTACAGTTTGGGGCTATTATGAATAATGCTACTCTGAGTGTCCATGTTAAAGTCTTTTTATTTTCATTTCTCTTGGGCACATGTCTAGGAACAGAATTGCTGGGTTGTATAGTCACTTTATGTTTAACATTGTAAGAAGCTAGCAGACAGTTTTCTAAAGTAGCTTTAGGGACGGCCTGGGTGGCTCAGCGGTTAAGCGAGCCTTCAGCCCAAGGCGTGGTCCTGGGGTCCCGGGATTGAGTCCCACATCAGGCTCCCTGCATGGAGCCTGCTTCTCCCTCTGCCTGTGTCTCTGCCTCTCTCTCTCTCTCTCTGTATTTCTCATAAATAAATAAATAAATAAATAAATAAATAAATAAATAAATAAATAAATCTTAAAAAAAATAATAAAGTGGCTTTACCATTTTACATTCCTGCCAGTAATCTATGAGGGTCCCAGTTTCCTCACATCCTCATCAGCACTTACATCATCTATAGTTCTTTATTATAGCCATCCTAGTGAGTGTGTAGTGATATCTTACCATGTTTTTTTAAAAAGACTTTTTTATTTGAGCGAAAGAGAGATATTGAGAGAGAGCACAAGTAGGGGGAGAGGGAGAAGCAGACTCCCCACTGTAGCACAAGTAGAGAGGGAGAAGCAGACTCCCCACTGTAGCACAAGTAGAGAGGGAGAAGCAGACTCCCCACTGTAGCACAAGAGAGAGCACAAGTAGTGGAGAGAGGGAGAAGCAGACTCCCCACTGATCAGGGAGCCATATGTGTGGCTTTATCCCAAGATCCTGGGATTATGACCTGAGCTGAAGCCAGACACCTAACTGACTGAGCCACCCAGGCACTCTCATCATGGTTTTATTTTATTTTTTTAAAGATTTATTTATTTATTTATTTATTTATTTATTTATTTATTTATTTATTTATTTATTTATGAGAGACACAGAGTGAAAGAGAGAGGCAGAGACACAGGCAGAGGGAGAAGCGGGCTCCCTGCATGCAGGAATCAATCCTAGGACCCTGGGAACATGGCCTGAGCCAAAGGCAGGGGCCTAACCACTGAACCACTGAGCCACCTAGGTGTCCCTCATCATGATTTTTTTTTAAAGATTTCATGTATTTATTCATGAGAGACAGAGACAGAGAGAGAGAGGCAGAGACACAGGCAGAGCGAGAAGCAGGCTCCATGCACGGAGCCCGAAGTGGGACTCGATCCCGGGTCTCCAGGATCATGCCCTGGGCCGAAAGCAAGGGTTAAACCACTGAGCCACCGGGCTGCCATCCTCATCATGGTTTTAATCTGCATTTCCCAAATGACTAATGATGCTGAGTTCCTTTTCATGGACTTTATAAACCATTCATATATCTTCTTCGGTGAAATGTCTATCCACATCTTTTTTCCTTTTTTAAAGTTTTAATTCAGATTCCAGTTAGTTGACATATAGTATAATATCAGTTTCAAGTGTACAATATAGTGGTTCAGCACTTGCATACATCACCTGGTTTTTATCACAAGTGTCTACCTTAATAACCATCACCTAGTTCACCCATCCCCTCCCAACCTCTCCCCTGGTAACCATCAGTTGGTTCTCTATAATTAAGAGCCTGTTTCTTGGTTTGTCTCTCTTTTTCCCCCTTTTGCTCATTTGTTTTCTTTCTTAAATTTCACATATGTGTGAAGTCATATAGTTTCTGTCTTCCTCCGATTTATTTTGCTTAGCATTATACTCTCTAGCTCCATCCATGTTGTTGCATATGGCAAGGTGTCTCTTTTTATGGTTGAGTAATATTCCATTATATACATATATATGTATTCACATCTTTTGACCATTTTTTTTTGTTTTTAGGGTTTTCTTAAAGATTTATTTATTTGAGGGGGATCCCTGGGTGGCTCAGCGGTTTAGCGCCTGCCATCAGCCCAGGGCGTGATCCTGGAGACCCGGGATCGAGTCCCAGGTCAGGCTCCCTGCATGGAGTCCTGCTTCTCCCTCTGCCTGTGTCTCTGCCTCTCTCTCTCTCTCTGTGTCTCTCATGAATTAATAAATAAAATATTTAAAAAAAGAAGTCTAATTTACCAATTACTTTATGACTCATGCTTTGGTGTCTAAGAACTCTGCTTAAACCAAGGTCAGTGAGACTTCTTTTGTTTTCTTCTAAGAGTTTTCTATTTTATTTTATTTTTTAAAAGATTTTGTTTATTCATGAGAAGCAGAGAGAGGCGGAGACATAGGAAGAGGGAGAAGCAGGCTCCCCGAGAGAAGTCTGATTTGGGACTTGACCCAGGACTCCAGGATCACGACCTGAGCTGAAGGCAGATGCTCAATCACTGAGCCACCCGGGTGCCCCAAGTTTTCTAGTTTTAGTGCCTGCATTTAGGTTTATGATCCATGGTTGAGTTGACAATGTGAGACGAAGGTCTCAGTACTGTTTTTCTGGCATATAGATATTTGATTGTTCCAGCACCATTTGTTGTAAAGAAAATACTTTCCCCATTCAATTGTCTTGGCATCTATATAGAAAGTCAACAGACCATAAATGCCTATGCTTTTTCCAATACCATAATGTCTGGATGATCCTAGCTTTATAGTGAGTTTTCAATCCCAACTTTTTCTTTTTCAAAACTGTTTTGGCTATTGAATTTCCAAATACACTTTAGGATCAGTTTGTGAATTTGTACAAAAACGTTTGCTGGGATTTTGAGAGGGATTATGTTGAATTTATTGATCAATTTAGGGAGAATTTCCGTTTGAACATTGAATCTCTCCATTTATTGAGTTCTTAAATTTCCCTCAGAGAGATGTTACAGTTTTCAGTCTTGAACTTTTGTTAAGATCCTAATTGTAATACTATTTTGAATGAACTTGTTTTCCTAATTTTACTTTATGAACATAACTGTTCATTACCAATATATAAAACTATAATTGATTTTTGTACATTGATCTTGTATCCTGAGTGCTCGCTTCGGCAGCACATATACTAAAATTGATCTTGTATCCTGAGATCTTGAAAAATTACTTATTAGTTCAATTAATTTTTTTAAATAGATTTCTTAGGATTTTCTACACATAGGAGAATATCATCTGTGAATTCAGACAATTTCATTTCTTCCTTTTTGGGACACCTGGGTGGTTCACTAGTTGAGCATCTGCCTTTGGCTCAGGGTGTGATCCTGGGGTCCTGCAATCCAGTTCCTTATCAGGCTCCCTGTAAGAAGCCTGCTTCTCCCTCTGCCTATGTCTCTGCCTCTCTCTGTGTGTCTCTCGTGAATGAATGAATGAATGAATAAATAAATAAATAAATAAATCTTTTTAAAAAAATTTCTTCTTTTCTAATCTGGATGCCTTTTTTTTTTTTTTTTTTTTTAATTGCACTGCTCAATAGAAGTGGGGAGCACAAACATTCTTGTGTTGTTCCCAATCTTAGAGGGAAAGTATTCAGTCTTCCACCATTTAATATAATGTTAAGTACAGGTTTTTCACATATACCTTTTATTAGGTTGAGAAGATTCCCTTCTATTAGTAGTGTGTTGAGAGTCTTTATCATGAGTGGACATTGGATGTTGTCAAGTGATTTTCCTGCACCTATTGATATGGCTACATTTTTTGCTCTTTATTTTATAAATACAAAGGTACTATATTAATTTTCATTTTTTTAAAGATTTTATTTATTCATGAGAGACACAGAGAGAGAGAGAGAGAGAGAGAGAGAGGCACAGACACAGCAGAGGGAGAAGTAGGCTCCACGCAGGGAGCCCAAAGTGGGACTCGATCCCGGGTCTCCAGGATCACGCCCTGGGCTGAAGACGAAGACAGCACTAAACCGCTAACTACCCAGGCTGCCCTAATTTTCATTTGTTAAACCAACTTTGTATCCTTGACAAATCTTACTTGATCATGGCATAAAATTCTTTTTATATATTCCCATATTCAATTTGCTACTATTTTGTTAAAGATCCATGTTCATGAAGAATATTGGTCTATAGTTTTCTTATGATTTACTTTTGTCTGGCTTTAGTATCCAGGTAACCACCTTATAGAATAAATTGGGTGTTATTCTCTTTCCTCTGCTTTCTAAAATAATTTGTAAAGAGAAAATATTTCATTTAAAAATATTTGATAGAATTCATCAATAAAACCCACTGGGCCTGAGCTTCTCTTTGTGGAAAGATTTTTAATTACTACTTACATTTATTTATTTGTTAGGAGTTTATTCAGATTTTCTATTTATTCATGAGTCAATTTTCCTAATTTATGCCTTTCTGGGAATTTGTCCATTTCCTTTCAATTGTCTAATTTGATGGCATAATAGAATGAAGAAAGTTATTCATAATATATAATCCTTTTAGTTTCTATAGAATCAGTAGTTATGTCCCTCATTTCATTTCTAATTATTTAAGTTGTATCTTCTGTCTTATTTTCTTAGTCAGATGGCCAGAGGTTTGTCAATTTTGTTGGTGTTTTCAGGGAACCAACACTGATTTTCCTTATTGTTTTTTGTTTTGTATTTCATTAATTTCCACTTTAAAGTTTATCATATCCTTCCTTCTGCTTGCTATGGGTTTAATTTGCTCTTCCTTTTCCAGTTTCTTCAGGTAGAAGCTCAGGTTATGATTTGAGACCTTTCTTTTTTTTCTGATATGGGTAAATATAGCTATAAATTTCCCTCTGAGCACCACTTTAGCTACATCCCTTAAGTTATGACATACTGCGTGATTTTGTTTTCATTTGGTTATTTTTATTTTCCCTTGTGATGTTTTTTTTTTTCCTAGATTTTTTTCTGTTGTAAATTTCTAATTTAATTCTGCTGTGGCCAGAGAACATAGTTTAAATGATCTCAATCTTTTAAAATTTACTGAGACTTGTTCTGTGACACAGCATAACATCTATCCTGAAGAATGTTTCATGTGTGTTGAGAAGAATATATTTTCTGCAGTCAATGGGTGGAATGTTATATGTCGGTTATGACAAGTTGGTTGATAGTGTTGTTCAAGTCATCTATACCTTCTATATCCTTGCTTTTATATATAGTTGTTCTATCAACTTGAAAGTGCAGGACTGAAATCTTCTCTTATTGCTGAATAATTTATTTCTCCTTTCTAGTCTGTCACTCTTTGCTTCACACATTTTGGGGTGCTGTTGTTAGGTGCATATATGTTTATAACTGTCATATCTTTCTAGTGTATCAATCCTTTTATCATTAATAAATGTCTTTGTATTTCCCTAGTAACATTTTCTGTCATAAAGTCTATTTTGTCTGATTTTATTTTATTTTTTAAAGATTTATTTATTTATGATAGACAGAGAGAGAGAGAGAGAGAGAGGCAGAGACACAGGAGGAGGGAGAAGCAGGCTCCATGCTGGGAGCCCGACATGGGACTCGATCCCGGGACTGCAGGATTGCGCCCTGGGCCAAAGGCAGGCGCTAAACCGCTGAGCCATCCAGGGATCCCTATTTTGCCCGATTTTAATATAGTCACTACACCTGGCTTGCTGTTTGCATGGTGACGTTTTTCCATCCTTTTGCATTTATCCTATTTGTGTTTTTGAATCTAAGGTGTGTCCTTTGTAAACAGCATATAGGTACATCTTGCTTTTTTATCCAGTCTATCTTTGCTTTTTGAGTAGAATATTTAGTCTATTCACATTTAATATTACTGTTGGCAGAGCTGCTAGCAATAAAACCCTTAGTCTTCATATGGGAATGTCTATTTCTCATTCATATTTGAAGGACAGTTTGGCTGTATGTAGAATTCCTGATTGACAGATTTTTCTTTCAGCATGTTAGATATGTTATCCTATTGCCTTCTGGTCCCCATTGAGAGAGAAGTCATCCACTGATTGTATTTTTTTTTTTTCTACACCACTTTCCTCTTCTTCTGGAACTCTTATAATACATATGTTGATATGCTTGATGTTGTCCCACAGGTCTCTGAGACTCTGCTCATATTTCTCCAATTATTAAAAAGTCTTCGTTCTTTAGATTGAATAATTTCTTGGGCTCCACCTTCCAATTCACTTATTTTTCCTTCTGCCACTTAAACCTGTTATTGAGTATCTCTAGAGAATTTTTCATTTTAGTCATTGTATTTTTCAACTCCAGAATTTTTACTTGGGTCTCTCTTTTTAAATCATCTCTATCTCTTTATTGGGATTCTGTATTCATTGAGTCTTTTAATTCTTTAAACATGGTTTCCTTTAGATCTCTAAACATATTTAAATAGCTGCTTTGCAGTTTTTTGTTTTTTTTTTTGCTAAATCCTACCTCTGAGGACACTCAGGCATAGTTCCTATTAACTGCTTTTCCCCTGTGTATGCATCATGTTTTCTTGTTTCTTTGAATGTCCCTAACTCTTTTTGTTGTTGAATATTGGACATTTTAGATAACATATGGCAGCAACCTTGGATTCTTACTTTTCCCCAGAGCACTGTTGTTGGTACTATTGCTTTGCTTGTTTAGTAATTTGCCTGGACTAAGTCTATGAAATCAGTCTCCCATATTAGGTCCCTTACTCAATTTCTTTTTGTTTTTACATTTAAGCTTTTTCTGGCTTTTTAGAAGTCATCCCCATGTCTGCATAGCTTAGTATTCTAGCAAAGACTAGTCAGAGGTTTTGGTCAAACACCTTCAGCCAGGCTTCTTCTCTGTGCCTCTGACTGTGTGTGGGCTAGGGAGCACACTCAAACTTCAGGCTGAAGTTTTTCATGTCTGCCCCAGCTTTTGCTGGCTCTCTCCCATCTCCTCTGTGTGTGCATGCAGGCTCCGCTGGCCAGGGACATGTGGGTGTTTTGGGCACACTCCATCTCTGCTGCTCGTGCACACAGACTGCGGTCAATTTGGGACACATGGAGAGTTATCAAGCCCCTGCTGGCTGTCTCATATCCCTGAACTACCTAGTAAGTCCTCAGCTAGACCACTGGTCCATTGCTTGCCCCAAAGAGGACTGTAAATTCAAGATAGTGGGGCTACTGGTTCTTCTTACTTATTTACCACTGACATGGCCACTTTAACTAAACATACTCCAAATGGAGTATTCTAGAAGCAGCAGCAAGGCTGCTGGTTTTCACAGCCTGTCCTGCTCTGGTTGAAATATCACACCAACAGAACTGAGGAGGAGGGGATGGGAGCAACCTTAGGTAATACTGCCATACGCTCACGTTGCTCCTACCCAAAGTTTTGCAGTTTTCACGAACAAATGCTTGCTTCTCAGTTTGTTGTATGCCTTTGGTCAATTTTTAGAGAGCTGAAATAGATATTTTTGACAATCTTTTTCCAGCTTCCCAGTTACTTTTTGGGAGGAGGATTTGTCAACCTCCTCATTTTGTCATGCTGGAAGCCAGTCTCTTAGCCACTCTTTACATTTTACTGTAATTAGACTTTATTAATGCGGTTAAAAAGCAGACCCATGGAGGTGAAAATATGATGGTGAAATGGTTGTTTTCTAAGAAAAATGTTTGTTTTTGTTTTCTGGGGGAAAAACATCAACCAATAAATATAAAGATGATAAAAGGTACGAGCTTAAACAATGATTTCATTAAGCTAAATTAAGAATGCTCATTCTCAGAAGCAGCACATAGGGCCCAGCATCTTGACTTCTTTGCAGATAGGAAAGAAATGAAATGCTCCGCTAGAAGAAAGTTGGTTCCAAAGCGTTTCAGTCACGAATGAGCATCCCACAGCTGCTTTTTCTGCTCCTTATTTTTCCACCTCTCTATCTTATGCCTCAACCATGATCATCAGATATGCAATGGGCATTCTTAGAATAGTCTTGTTTGAAGACTTCACCAAAGTCTTCCTACCTGGCTATTTGTCTGTTTTCCTCTCTCTACCAGCCCTGACAGAGTGAGATCTCTCAGGGAAGTCACTTTGGGCTCTGGACACACTCACAGCCCCAAGGAAGGAAGAGAAGACCTGCCTCACGTATCCAGTAAAAAAAAAATCTTTTTTTTTTTTTTTTTTAATTTACTCATGAGAGACACACAGAGAGAGGCAGAGACATAGGCAGAGGGAGAAGCAGGCTCCTTATAGGTAGCCTGATGTGGGACTCGATCCCTAATCCCTGGGACTCCGACATCACACCCTGAGCCAAAGGCAGATGCTCAACCGCTGAGCCACCCAGGCATCCCCAGGAATCTAGTCTTGTGGAACCAGAGAAGACTTAGAGATTTCTGCAGGCAAAACCTCTCATGTTCAGATGTGGAAATTAAGGCTCAGGGAAGTTAAAGGGATTATCCCTTCCAGGAGTGTGACAAAGATTGTATCATGCTGCTAAAATAGGCAGAGGACCTCAGAAATTGTCATCGGAATGACTGAAGGATCAGGCTCAGAGCCCTTGCCTGGAAATGATATCATGAAGCTCAAACCTGATGTTATCCATGCTCCAAGAAACACTGGACATAAAGGTTCCTGAGACTGATTTTTCTCACTCCTTCCCTCTTTCTTACCTTAGCAAAGAAAATCCAGGCTGCATACTGCCCTGGGGCCACAAGGTTTTTCAGCTTCACTGTGCTGAGCATGAGAAAGAATCCTAACAATCCACTGGAAGGAGAAAATATTCTTTTGTTAGTGAGGCTTCTCTTCTTTTAGCCAATAGCTAGCTATTTTCCGTTACATTTTACCAGCCAGTTTCTAATTATTAGAGAACCTGTATCTTGTCTTGGTTTTCTAGTCATCTCTGTATAAAAATATCAAATATTTAAAAATCCATGAAGCTCTAATTTCCTAAGGAGCTATGATAAGAGAGTTCCACTGGGTAGGGGGTAGTGGGGGAAGGAGTATAGAAACTTGGGAAGTCTCTGGCTAAATCATGAAAGAAGAAAAGTGTGGAGGACAATACCTCCTGCTCCCTCTCATATTATTTCTGGAGCTTGGTGCTTGCCAAGGTAGAACTTCAACTTTTTTTCAAGCAGAACAAACTGCTAGAAAAAGACTTCCAAAGCAAAACTTACCATATGGGGACAGAGGGTCTGGCCCGACTCCTGGGTTCAAAGTAAAAATCTAAAGTAGAGGGCTGGCTCCACTAGCAGATATCCCCCAAACCAGGCTGAGCTACACAGAAGTTATACTTTGGGAATGATGCCTAAGCTCATGTGCATGACCTGAGAGACTACGCCCCATGGGAGCTCTAGAGTCTGGAGCAGTGCAAGGCACTGGCATAGAGGTGGATAAGGAAGTAGTGGCCTGTGCTGGAACCATTTTTGAAAGCATCACTGTGTGGTCAAGGACAAAGCAAAGGGCACTTCAACAGAACAGTTACTCTTCCTTGCATTTGGAGGCGGGGCAATTGGGGAAGAGTATAGCTGAGAGACTCCATGATAGAGCTGACTTCCTATAAATAATATGCAAGTGGGGGCTCATATGTGACTTTTATTAGAAATTGAAAAGCAAGAGATATGACTGCCATTGTACCCCAAACCACCGGTCCTATGAGCTGTACCTCATTTGTACCTCCAGGGCCTCAATGGCCATCCTGCTGTCTCACCTTTATTATAGGCACTGCTGTGGGGTTCCAATCTGGATCATGAGCTCTGACAGGGCAGGGCACAACCTTGGGCTACTCTGTGTTTTCCCCAACAGAGCCAAACATGGTGCTTTGGTCACAGTAGATATTACATAAATGTTTGATAGGTTTCCTTAGAAGCAGGTTGGATTGAATTAAACACCTGTAAGGCCAAATTTCACAGAAACATGTGCCTTCGCTTCATTAGATTAGTTCATGGCCATGTTCCTGGGACAGAACCAAAGACGGAGATGAGGGATGAGGGTTCTCTTGTGTATATTTCATCCTGTTGGACCTTGATAGCCATCAAAGTTTGTTCAGATTTGCATCTGCAGTCATGGGAGGCCGGGCAGCTACGGATAAAGACAGTCATTCACACCCAAAAGGCAAGGAAGTTCAGTGGGTAAGCAGCAGGCTGGAAATTGAGTGACCTAGGCTAGGCGTACTGACCCTCATGACCTTGACTAAACCCCCTTTATCTCTTTTTTAATTGCCTTAGGTTCTGTGTTGTTAAAGCAGGAATAAGCACAGTGGTTCCCATCCTATCCTATGGAAATCAGAGACTTTCGGAACAGAAAGCCTCCCTAGCCTCAAATCTTACTGCATTAACAAGCAAACTGAGGCCCAGCCACATTTAGAATCCAGGTTTCCTCGCTCTTTCAAGGGTTTTTCTGCAGTGCTTCAAACTTTACCATGAAGATACATTCTTGATCCAAAGATAGTAAGCGATTGCTGCAGGTGGCTGAGGCCACTGCGAGGTTGGGAGTGGAAGATAAGGTGGCTGGTACTCCAGGGCTCCTCCTGGTGGCCTCTACCCCTGCTTCCAGGGAGGTAATAACTTTGCAGGTGACTGTGCTGTCTCCCATACCCCCTCCAAACCACTTCCCCCACTTCCAGCTAGAGGAAGGGCATGATCCATGTCCCCTTTCCCCTCAGCACAGACTTTGCTAGAACAGAGCCACTCCCAGTCTGTGCCCAACATGCTTGGGAAAGCATCCACGACTCCTTCCCATCCCTTGACTGGTATGCTTGTGAATCATTTCTAACTCACGGCCCCTCTCTTTCTCCCTCCATGCTCAGGTCTTCTACCCCTCGCTGTGGAGGCAGACCTTAAAAGCAATGCGAGGATCCCAGAAGTAAAAGAACCTGTGCTCCCCGTTAATGTGTCTCTGGTCATGGCTCCCACCGTCCCCTCAGGCCTCCATGACTCCTTCTGAGTTTCTCCAGGGCCTCTGAAGGTGACAACTCTTAGTCTGAGATATGGTCATGCAGGAGTCATGAGATGTTGTGGGGAAAACTGACACGTTCTTAAAAGGTCAAGCTTTGTACTGGAGCGGGGTTGGTGAGGTTAGAACATGGTAGAGGGTCACATCAATTCAAGCAAAGATTTCCAACTCTTTTAAGCATAAAACCCTGATTTTTCATGCTGGGTTGTAAGAAAGTTACAGATTAAAGGGGGCAGAAGTGGAGCTAAAATATCACCCCACGAAGCCAGCACCAACGGGCTGTGAACTGTGTTGTTCTGTTTCAAATAATCGAACAATAGCTGCCCTCCCCTCCTCACTGTTGGCTGACACTGCCAAAAACCAGACCCATGGGGAAACAAGTCCACCGGCACCAGAGCAGCACTGACACCCATGTCCCCCTGATCCTAGTAACGGGCAGCTGACGAGGCCTGACCAAACTGATAAGGACTCATCTTGAGAAGATGAATTCTGACAGTATTTTCCCGAAACTTAGCTGAGGATGATAAATAAGTCATTCTGAAGCTCAAATGCAAAAGCAAACTGTAGGAGATCCCTGACTGGCTCAGCAGTTTAGTGCCTGCCTTTGGCCCAGGGCCCGATCCTGGGGTCCCGGGATCGAGTCGATCGGGCTCCCTGCTTCTCCCTCTGCCTGTGTCTCTGCCTCTCTCTATGTGTCTATCATGAATAAATAAATAAAATCTTAAAAACACACACACACACAAAAACCACAAAAGCAACCTGCAAAATATTGATTTTTTTTGTTCTAACATACCTCTATCAAACACAATATACAGCCATACACCAGCTTTTTTATTTTGTAAAGAATCACTGCCTTACAAGGTACAACCTTTGATGTGTGGGAAGAAGTGGTATGGTTTCGTAATTGCTCAAGGTCTGTGAACATTTTATTTGTTGTCCAGATGAGCAGTTAATAGTAATGGCCATCATTTACTGGGCCAGCTGAGATGCTCGGGACTTACACATCTTATTTAGTATATGCAATCATCCTAGAGTGGTATTATCTTTCCACATTACAGATAAGGAAACTCAACTAAAGCTCGGGAAAACTAGGACAGCTTGTCCAAAGAGTGAGCAAATTAGCAAGCAGCAAGGCTGGAATTCAACACAAGACTGGGCTTCCCACCCTATCAAAATACACCCTTCGAGACCATCCACAGAGGCCTTTCCATTCATCTCTCAGCATGATAAAGTGAACATGGGAATCATGGCAAGAAAGGGGGGAAGTGGGTGGGTATGAAACTCTATATGTACCCATCCCATTGGTCTGAGTACCTCCCAAGACCACGTAGTAAGGGTCACTCTGTTGTCTAGGTGTTTCCTAGTCACTGGTTTCCAAAACCTCTTTCTCAGGGTCTTAGGATTCAGCCAAGGTTTTTGGGAGGTTCCCCTCTAGGGACAAGGCAGGGGCCGAGGAGGAAGCTGAGCAGGGGCAATTCTGAACCCAAATCTTCCCTTGAACTGAACCCGATACATTGTTTTATACATTGAAGTTCTGTTTAGGAATGGTTCATAGGGCAGCCCGGGTGGCCTCAGGGGTTTAGCGCCGCCTTCAGCCCAGGGCCTGATCCTGAAGACCCGGGATCAAGTCCCACATGGGGCTCCCTGCATAGAGCCTGCTTCTCCCTCTGCCCGTGTCTCTGCCTCTGTGTGTGTGTGTGTGTGTGTTTCTCATGAATAAATAAATAAAATCTTAAAAAAAAAAAAAAAAAAAAAGGAATGGCTCATAGAGAGAAACACAGTGCAGGGTTCTTGGCTCTTCTGCAAGTTTGAAAAGCACTGCCCTCACCAAGGAACTTCCGCAGGACACAGGTCCCCAAGGCCGCAGGCTGGCCCTGAGCCCTTAAGGATGCTCATGACAACCTGCTGACAGCTGAGGGAGCTGCCCCCAGACCTGCCTCACAACCACTCTCCTATGCCTCTCATTTGGATAACTGGTAGTGACCCTGGACTTGATGAAGACAGTGTAGCACAGACACACAGAAATTACTAGAGCCAGAGGCTTTGGGTGTTAAGCTTACCTGGCACAGCAGCTGCCATGGAATCTGTAGAAATACAGGAATGGAAAGTCCAGGACACTGAAGAGATCACCTGAGGGGCACAGCAAGAGTGAGACAATGACCACACGTGCCCCCATCCCCAGCTGTCCCAGAAAACACAGGCAAGGGTCTTTAGCACAGCAGCCGTCTGAGCACTGAGCTGCCCAGCACTGAACTCACTCTGGCATTCCAAGGGTTTCTGTGTGTTAGTGGCACTGTCTTAAAATAATAGTGTGATGATCATAATGCTCTTTCAGCAAGAGTCTGTCCCGTGCAGGACCCTATGCTAAAACCTCTACATACAGCATAACATCTCTTTCAGTCCTTGTAATAACTATAACTCTGTGTGTGGTGTTTTAATATCCTCATTTAACTGGTGCTCTGAGAAGTTAAAGGATCTGTCTAGGATTGCACAACTGTTGAACAGTGAAGCCAGAAGGTACACCCCACTCACTCCAAACTCGACAATCTTTCTTTCTTTTACTTTAAAAAAATATATTTTATTTATTTATTCACGAGAGACATAGAGAGAGGCAGAGACACAGGCAGAGGGAGAAGCAGGATCCTTGTGGAGATCCTGATGCGGGACTCGAACCTAGGACCCCAGGATCATGACGTGAGCCAAAGGCAGATGCCCAACCACTGAGCCACCCAGGCGCCCCTTACAATCTTTCCTCCTCATCAGGCAGCCATCCCTGCACAAGGTGGAGTATAAAAGGTTGTTCTATTCTTTTCTGCCTTATGTCTAAAAAAAGACTGTGAATGCATGCCTCTGACATCTTTTTTTCATTTTGTGTTTAATTACTGCACAAATGGCACAGAGGCCAGACCGACCGTGCTTACTCATTTGGGTTTAAGGTCTAAAGGGTACATTTATTTCTAGTGAAGTAAGTTCATTCTTTTAGTTCCACTTGGTGCAAGAGGAAATAATCACACATATTGGCTGCTTCCCCCTCTGGAATTTGAACTTGGTCACAAACAAGAAGTCAGGAGATTAAATAAGCAGAAAGCCTTCCAAAAATGTCCAGAGAAAAGGAATTAAGCATTTCTACAGCAGATTGCCTAATCCTCCCAAATCTGGAGTTTCTGAGACTCTGGAGGAGCCAGACCTTCCAGACCCCCAGGCCTCGGTCTCTCACATCTGGATGGACCAGGGCAAGAAAGGCTGAGCTTCCTAAGGACTCACAGTATGTTAGGTGTGCAGTGCAACATACAGGCAGCAGTTCCTACATCACTGCACTTATTAATCAAGAGTTTCAGAACGAGACAGACTGGGCTGCTATCCTTCCTCAGAGACCTAACCGATTTCAAATAATTCAACCACCTCATGGGAAGGAAAGTCCTGAATTCCACTTCCCTAGAGGTTTTGTTTTTGCTTTTTAAAAATCACAACTATTGTTTTGTTTTCTTTCATTTGTGCATATATGTGTGTGCTTAACTACAAAGGGAAGGGTCTCTTGGGATCCGGTTTTCGGGCAGCCCAACGAGCGGTTCAGAGTTCTCGCTTTCTTCCTGCCACGACTCCACCGGAATGCTGCACCGTCCACACAGACCCACACTGGTGGAGAGGCTTTGCAAATGACACTATCGGGCTCAAGTGTCTAGTGCATGAACAGCACAATTTCTGCGGAGGTCCCTTCCTGCACACAAGCAACAGTGAGGTGACCCTGGGCACCCCAGCCCCAGAGGGCGGCCAGAGCCCCCCCGACCTGTGCAGGTGGGCAAAGCGACAGTCCATGTGGGGTTTGCTCTGTCTCTCTGCCAGCTGTGGTCCTGGGCCCTGTTCCAACTTCCCTGAAGGTGTGAAGGAAACTGCAGTGCAGTTAGTGTGATGACGAGGAAGGGCAGAGAAGAGATAAGCCAGGGGCAGGATCCTCGAGATTCCTGGGGTGTTGCCTTCGCCCCCCCCTGCCCAGGCTCTCACCAGCAGGGGGTTCCTGGGGCATGGGCAGCCTTCCCAGCCCAGCGTGGGCTGCAGAGGGGCTCTGACGGGCAGTGCAATGGTCAGAGGTGGGCTGGGAGAGAGGAAGACAAAGGAATGAAACCATGGTCCTAGGGAATTTACCAGTTATGTGATAACCTTCACCCAAATCCTAAAAAACTCATCCTATAAATTACTGAGAGAGAGAGAGAGAGAGAGAGAGAGAAGAGCTCACTCTTATCTTTGAGCCATTTCTAAGACCTCTACACGTCTCTCACACAGTACTTAGTGGACCCATGCCTGTCTCTGCTTTTGAAACCAGCCAGTCCTTGAGAGGAGGGACTGTCCCTTCCTCACCTCCTATCCACTGCATTAGGATCATCAGTAGTGCATTAGGCTAAGCACTACTGAACCCAGAGTACCTGAAACACCTAACTCCTCTTGCTTCCCCTGCAGAGAATGGGGAAGCAAGCTGGCTACGCTGATCCTTAATTTCAAATCTGTCTCAAATGCTTCCACCACCCCTCCCCGATGCCTTCAGCCTGGCTTCTCTTCCACCAGCAAGGAGGGTGCAAGCCAGCCCCCACACAGCACAGGCTACTGACCATGCTCGAAGATGGGACAGCGAATGGCTGGCCAGCCCAAACTCGTGAGAACTAAATCTAGGAACCTAAAAACCTTGTAGAGATGCTCCAAAGACAAGGCTCCTGCACCAGGTATTGTGGAATGCACAAGTTGTAAACACGTTTTGAGGCAACAACGTGCAGCCTTCTGCACCATGGCCCTGGTTAGGCCTTCCCTTTTTCTGAAGTTTTTATTTCAATTCCAGTTAGTGAATATACAAGTGTAATCTTAGTTTCAGGTGGACAATATAGTGATTCAACACTTGCAGACATCACCCAGTGCCCATCACAGCAGGACCCTACCCTTCCCGAGCCACAGTAAAATTCTGCTGACTTTCTGAGCGAGAGAAGGAATCCGATCTATCTGAAGATCAGAGCATGAAATCACCACAGTGAAAAGTGCAGCCCAATCTTACTACATTCAAGACTGCTTGATATCTGAACATCACATCCTCTCACCACATTTTAGCCCTCAGAACCGGCACGAAACTGGAAGGTTGGTTCCAAGACCAAGCAGTACTTGCTTTAAATCACATATGAACAAAAGGCACAACCAGGTAACAAGGTCATTTCTGGGTCCGGTTCCTGTGGGTCTCTCTCTTCTCTGGGTCCTGGAAATTTTCCCTCTTGAACACACAACAGAGGGACCTGGTACAAACAGGAAATGCAAACTTTCAAACAGAGGAAGAATTTCTCTTCTTTACTACTGCTTAAAATGGTCCAAGGGGAAACAAGGTTCGAAAACTCTTGAAGCCTCTGTGTGAATCATGAGGTTGAAAGATAAAGATGGCAAGGTAGATTGCACCTACCAAGAAGCAAATGCAGTGCCCCGAGGGGGAAAAGTGGCAGGGTCCGCACTCAGGATAAAGAGAACTATCCATCTGATCCCTACCACCATCTCCAATGCACTCTAAAGGTTATGACCCAAAGGGTCATCATCTCCTCCTACAGAAACACTTTCTGGTCACTCAGGAATGAGTGAGAAGGACAGCTCGAGCACTAACAAGAGACCATGCAGACTAGCTAAAATAAGACTGACAACACCAAATGTTAGTGAAGCTGTGGAGCAACTGAACTCTCAGACATTGCTGAGTAGGGGTATAAAATGGTATAAACACTTTAGAAAACTGGTACTTTCTTAAAACTTAAATGTGCATCTGCTCTAAGACACAGAAATTCTATTCCTAGGTATTTATCCAAGAGACATGAGAATATAAGCCCCAAAAAAGTTTTGTATAAGAATGTTCATGGCGGGACAGGGGTTGGGGGTGCGGGGGTGGGGCACATGACTGGCTCAGTCAGTAGAGCATGTGACTCTTGATCTTTGGGTTGTAGGTTCAAGCCCCATATTGGGTATAGAGAGAACTTAAAAATAAAAATCTTTATTTTTAATTTTTATTATTTTAAAATTTTATTTAAACTCAATTAATTAACATATAACAGACTATTGGTTTCAGAGGTAGAGGTCAGTGATTCACCAGTACTCATTACATCACATGCCCTCATTAATGTTCATCACCCAATTACCCTGTCCCCCTACTACCTCTTCAGCCATCCTCAGTTTGTTTCCTAAGATTAAGAGTCTCTTATGGTTTGTCTCCCTGATTTTGTCTTATTTTATTCTTTTCTCTCTTCTTCTATGATCCTCTGTTTTGTTTCTTAAATTCCACATGAGTGAGATCATATAATAATTCTTTCTCTGATTGACTTATTTTGCTTAGCATAATACCCTCTAGTTCCATCCATGCAAATGACAAGATTTCATTTTTTTTTTTTTTTGGATGGCTGAGTAGTATTCCACTGTGTGTGTGTGTATGTATATACATATATATTATATATATTTATATACATATAAAATATATATGTATCTCACATCTTTATCCATTCATCTGCCAATGGACATCTGGACTTTGCATAGTTTGGCTATTGTGGACATTGCTGCTATAAAAAAATAAAATCTTTAAAAAGAAATTAAAAAAAAAGAAATTTAAAAATAGAGAACGTTCATGGAAGTTCATGGAAGTTTTATTCATAACAGCCAAAAACTGGAAACAGTGCCCGTGAGCATCAGCAAGTGAATGGATAAACAAAAGGTGGTATGTTCATACAATAGCACCCTACTTAGTAATAAAAGGGAATCAACTAATGATACATACAACAACCTGGATGAATCTCTGAACACTATATTGAATGAAGAGCCAGATACAAAGGAGTATTTCCTGCCTGTTTCCAGCTATACAAGGCTCTAGAATAAACAGAACTTATCTATGGTAACAGAAATCAGATCCATGGTGGGTTTGGTGGTGGGTGAGAAGGGAGTAATGAGGAAGGGGCATGAGGAAACTAGTGACAGAAATGGTCTCTCAATGGGAGTGTAAGCTACAAAGGTGTATACCTTTGTCAAAATTGATCAACCTGTATACATAAGACAGGTGCATTTCATATATGTAAATTATACCTCAAAAAAATATTTTGAGAGAGTGCGTGCAAGCAGGGAGTGTGGAGGGGCAGAGTAAGAGAGAGAGAAAATCTTTTTTTATTTTTTTTATTGGAGTTCAATTTGCCAACATTTAGCATAACATCCAGTGCTCATCCCACCAAGTGCCCCCCTCAGTGCCCATCACCCAGTCATCCCAATCCCCTGCCCACCTCCCCTTCCACTATCCCTTGTTCATTTCCCAGAGTTAGGTGTCTCTCGTGTTTTGTCACCCTCACTGATATTTTCACTCATTTTCGGGAGAGAGAAAATCTTAAGCTGGCTCCATGCTCAGTGTGCAGCCCAACACAGGGGCTTGATCTCATGACCCTGAGACCATGACCTGAGCCAAAATCAAGATTTGGATGCTTAACCAACTGAGCCACCCAGGCACCCCTATACCTCAACTTTTTAATGTTTTAAAAGTCCTACTAAATAATTAAGATATGGGTGAAAAAAAAAAAAAAGAAGAGGTGAAAAGAAACAAAAAGGAATAAAGCCCTGCTTTATGTCAGCAATTGTGGGGCTGGCTCAGTGGTTAGAACATGTGACCCTTGATCTCAGGGTTGTGAGTTCAAGCCCACATTAGGTGTAGAGATGACTTAAATAAATAAAACTTTTAAAAATTAAGAAATAAAGTGCCAGAAACCAGAAACTGTTAACAGAACCTTCATAAAAACACTGCACCCCTGGGCCTTGAGGATTTACTGTGTCTTACCTAGTACAGGTGTGGGGAATCAGGAATATACTCTCCTTGATACAAGGCTCTGCTGTGGACATTCTAGATGGAAAGTGTAATAAGCAAGTTGGGAAGAATAAAGGATTGTTCTAACTTAAAAACAGGCTAGACTACCCATGGGTCGAATGAGAAAGCTAACAAATTGGAAGGAATTGGGGCTGCCCCATGACAGCAGTCCTTGAGTATTTCTGGAGGACAGAGATTTCCTCAGGTGTTTTATTTGCTGAAACTTTGTAATCAATTGTATACTGCTATGAGAAAACATCTCCAGGATCCATCAAAGAGTTGAGCCAAATCATCAACTGATTTGGCTTTATAAAGCTGAGAAAAACTGATCCCTCAGTACTCTTCTAAATTCTGAGCTTTCATCATTTTTCATACCAAATTTCTACCTTAATATCTATCTACCTTAGTGATCTATTCTACCCCCAAAAATATAACCATTTTACCGTACTCAGGTGCTTTTTGAAGCAAAGAGCCACTGCTTACAGTTGTTCAGGTTGTGTACTGCACAACTTCTCACAATCCTGAGATCATGATCTGAGCTGGAATCAAGAGTTGGATGCCTAACTGACTGAGCCCCCAGGTGCCTCATATCCCCTATACATTTTTAAAAATTCAGTGGTTTTTAGCATATTAACAGAGTTACACAACCATCTCCACTATGGAATTCCAGAACATTTCATCACCTCAAAAAGAACCTGAGGCCTATCTTAAATTACTCTTCTGCCTAGACCATTCTACAACTATAGGCTGTTGACTACTTGGTGTTTCCAGAGAGTAAGTTCCCAAGCTATTCTTGCATTAGCCTAAAAGTTTAGCAATAACTCAAGGTGAAATGTGGGAATGTTGGTCAAACTGTATAAACTATTACCAGCATCACGGTGCTTAGAAACTGGTAGGCAAATGCTCCTCAAATTAAGAGAAGCTCCAGGGACCCCTGGGTGGCTCAGTTGGTTAAGCATCTGATTCTTGATTTCGGCTCAGGTCATGATTTCAGGGTTGTGAAACTGAGCCCCACATCAGGCTCCAAGCTGAGCGTAGAACCTGCTTAAGATTCTCTCTCTCTTCTTCTCCCTCTGTTCCTCCCCAGCCCCCTTGCATGCACATGCACACACTTTCTCTCTCAAAACCAAACCAAACCAAAAGCCAAGAGAAGCTCCAAAAGGAAATTTAGTAACATTGTATAAAAGTATTCATTCACTCCAGAAACTTTATAATAAACTGCAGGATCACTGAAAAAGAAGCCTTTGAAAAGAAGGATTTACTGTGTCTTACCTAGTACAGGTGTGGGGAATGACCTGGGAGAAGGGTCAGGACCTAAACTTTGGTCTCTCTCTACTACTCACCTCCCCTGCACCATCTTGGCCACGTCCCTTAACTGTTCTGGGCTTCAATTTCCTCAATTGTAAAATGTAGCAGCACCTTGGATAATCACTAAGGCTCCTTCTAGTTCTGAGAATCATGAGGAATGAACGAACGAACATCACCTCTTAGTTGAAAGGCAGAGTGATTTCTTTAGGGGAGAATCATTCACCAAAATCTACCACTTGTCACTCAGGGAGCAAACGAGCATGCAAACCAAGGAGAAGCAGAGAATTTTCCAAAGGCTTTGACCAAGACACATTTCAAAGGAGGAGGGTGCTTAAGGGGTTTGTGAATGTCTCTTGGGTGGCAACCTCCTGGCTGCATGAAAGAATGACAAGAGGCATACTTAGAAGCAGACAAGCACCAGCTCGGGTGAGCAAAAACAGGTAGGGTTCACACCATGGGTTTCATACAATTTTTATTTTACAAAGGATAGGCTTTCAACACATGAGAATGCAGAGGGCGCTCAGCACCAAACCTCATAGTCCAGACATAACACCAGGCTGTGGGCATGGGCAGAAAACAGCACATGTGCCTAGTGAGGGCCAGTGTAGAGTAACGCTTGGAAAAAAGAATAATTCAAATTATCCTCATGAGATATGGGTTCAGATGGGTCATATACAATCCAGAAACAATGAATCACTATCAACAGTTCCCTCAGGAGACTAGCTCAAACAGTCTGAAGTAGCTAAAGGCACCAACAGAGAGCAATCATTGTTCAGGGCACAACAGGAGCTAGAAAGGGCTTTGCAAAGAGCCCAGTTCACCTTTCTCATTTCAGCTGAGACTCTGAGGGCTCGGGAAAGGCCTTCTGCCCTGCAAATGGCCAACAGACATGAGTTGAAGGAGCATGACCAATAAAATGTGTATTTCCAGCCATACCACACGCAGATACGATGTTGTTATCTTTGGCATCAACTTCAAAACCTTTCAGAGTAAGAAAAAAAAAAAAACTCACAATGGAACACAGTATTGTGGGCAATTCTTGAATCTGAAAAACAATTCTAGAGTCACCAAGGCAGCCAACAGGGCAAAGGGAAGCTTTTATAAAGATTTTTATTTATTTATTCATGAAGACACAGAGAAAGAGGTGCAGAGACTCTGCAGAGAGAGGGGCAGAGAGAGATGTTGCAGGAGGAGAAGCAGGCTCCATGCAGGGAGCCCGAGGTGGGACTCAATCCCGGGACCCCAGGATCAGGTCCTGGGCTAAAGGCAGATACTTAACCGCTGAGCCACCTACCATCCCCAAAGGGAAGCTTTAAGCCTCGACTTCCTTAATCTGCAATTATAAATAGTGTATGATCACACACGATAAAAATGTATGAAAGAATGTCAGTCGGAAGTAGGATGAATCGGAACTTTCTCACCAAATCCTTTCACACTAGGATTGAAGAGCAATTCTAGATGTTTGAAGGAGCTTGAGAAGAAGAGAAGAGTACTCCACTCGTTCGTCGGGCAGATAACAAACCTGTCTGGACAGCTGAGACCGCACCGATGAAAACACAGACGACAAAATTCAAGAAGGGGTGAGAATAAACTCGCGGGCAGTAAACCCACAAGGGGTCACTGAGACCCATCTCAAGTACGTGGGCGATGCCTAAGCCCTGTGCTCCCGTCCTGGAAGGCAAGCCGTGTTCTCTTCTAGAACGTCCCGCACAGATACAACTGGGCCAGAGCACTGGGTGGAATGGGCAGCATCAAACAAACAAACGGGCTTACCTGTGGGATGAGACGCGACTGCCAGGAGCACCACGCTGAAAACGAAACAGCAGAGCAGTGAGGAAGTCCTCCCCAGCACCGAGAAAACAGCAATGTACATTGCCACTAGTTCTCCGAAACGGGGAGATCTGCCTAAAAGCAGACTATTGGCACCGAATGGTCTCACTCATCAGCGAGAGGGTGAGATCTCCTGAGAGGCCTCAGGTTTGGGAACCGCAGGAGGGTTGGTGGACTGTACTCCAGGACGGACCAAGGACCCACACCTCGCTCCGAGGCCAGCTGTATGGCCGATTATTACCACACTCACCTCATCTGCCAAGAGTATTTGTAAGCTAAACAAAGCGAACTCTGAATTACACATAGGCTGCAACTGAAAAACAAGCTGTCAAGCATGAGCTAAATCTACCATTGCCATAAAATTAATTCTCTCGGAGGTTAAGTTAAATTTTCAAGAAGACAGCCCATAAAATGATCCATTCCATCAACCATGTGCCTGGAAATTACCCGGACTGATTTGCAATAGAAGCTGAAAAGGATGAAGAGGAGGAGAAGTGTTCTGATGCTGGTCATATTGGTCCTTGGTATTGTCCCATCTTCCTCTCTGGAAGCTTCTCCCATCTCCTAGTACCTGCCTACCACACTTTCACACTGCCCCGGGCTCACCTTCTACACCTCTTCCATTGCAACTCCATGCCACCCCAGCAGCTACCTGGTTAGAGGTTAGGAATACAACTTTTTGTCCCATACGATAGGAGGGGATTTTTTTTATTTTTAATGCTAGACAGACTACTCTAGTTCTTAATACTGGCTATGCATCAGAATAGCTAACACCCTGGTTAGAATCTCTAAGGGCAAGATCCAGGCATCAGTTGTCTTCATTTGTTACACCCCCGGGTGCACTAAAAGGCACTGGGGTGGAGAACCAGCAAAGTCCCTAGTTGGTGACATTAGAGGCAGTGTAGAGGACAGTTTGAACAAGGAAGCCACTGTGAGCTTGACAGCTCTGCCCCTCCCTGCCCCTGGGTTAACTCTTTGCACCACTTCTGTTTTTCTCCATCTCTTTCTCTGCTCTGCCTCTGTAGTACTGGTTGTCTGATGGCTCCAAGAAGTGGCATCATGCAAAGGGGCAGGAGGGGAGGAGGGTCAGGAGAGAGGCAATAAAGAAGAGCCACACGTTGGGTCATTCAAGCAGTTGTAGGTTTATAAGACAGGCCTGACATGTAGTTACAAAAAATACGCACACTACAAGCAAGACTGGAGACTTTCTGTCCTTTGCTTGCCATCTATTCTTTCTTTGGCAAACACAGACTCTGTATATACTCCATTATTTTATCTCATTGAGTCCCCTTTTGGTTATAACTTCCGCAGCAGAAGTTATGACTCCAATGGCAGGATAGAAGAGGCCCCTCTCCATCCCAATATTATCTCCGAGGGCTTGCCATGGTACCCCAAATCCCATCACTGGCATCATCCCAAAGGATGTCCCTAAAATAAAATATTAAGGTATAAAAATAAGGAGAAATAATTAAATGAGTTCTCTAATCTCTGTCTGAGTTTTGCAAATCTAGTGGCATGCCACTCCTAATTCCTACGCTGTGATCGCCTAGGGGGCAAGAGCCACCTTTTATTCTTTCTGGATTCCAGGTGCCCAGCAGGGCCAGACATATAGCAGGCACTGCGTAGGTTTTTGGAATTGTAATTAATCGCCTCTATGATTATTTGTGGCGGGCATATGTTTGAAGAGAAGTGTAACTTGAAGCCCCCTACATTTCTAAGACTGTATGTGACATGTAAACTCTAAAGAAGAAATCATATAAAAGGCATATCATGACACATGAACAGCAGACTTTTAAAATGCATTCAATAGCTGTTTATTGAATGCCTGGTCAGTGCCAGGTACGGTTCTAATTTGGGAATATGGCAATGAGCAAAACAGAAAGCCTTCCTCTATTTCCTATATTTCCTCTATAGGAAATATAATGGGAAAATAGGAGAAAAATATGTTCTCCACAGGCTGAAGTCCAGTCAAAGTCATACCCCCCACAGAACTCCTGTCTATTTCCCTTTGACACACACACAATTTCACCTGCAAAATGAGAAAGTGGGGTAGCAGCAGGGAACATATGATAATTTTTTATTTAATATTTAATAATGTCTGCTTATGTTAAAAGGAAATGGCATTAGGCATACATCCCATAATCATTCCTTATAAATGTCTTATATTTCTTAAAATGCTGGTGAAGCCCACATTATTTTCAGCCCCAGATACAACCTCCTCCTTTGTTCCTTCCTTCAGCCTTTCCCATCTGCCTTGGGCCTTAGACCTCTGTTTATATGAGAAACAGGGAAGGTCAGCGTCAGGGGGCAAATACACCCTCAAGAAAATAGTTGTATGTGCCAAAGTAGAGAACCACTCAACCACTGGCTTCTCTCAAAAAAAAATGGAGACCAAATTAGTTCTTGGCCCCGGCAGGCAGAGCTCCCGGCTGGCAGCAACCAGCACATCTGCTGCATGGATCTGAGGAACCCCTCAGTGTCCATGGCCAGGGGAAATTGAATGGCGGCCCTCGTTCTGATTCACACGTCTTCATCACAGGTACTGAAAGAAGACTAGGAAACAGAATTGTGGCTTTAGCCAGGTGTGTGGCAGGCCCAGCCAGGAAGCATTGAGCACCAGGCTCAAGGGCAGTGGGTGTCCTCACTTGAGGGTGGTAGGGAATCGGGCTGGCAGGAGAATGAGTCAGGGGTCACAGAGGCTCACTTTTCCATCCTCTTATTCCTTTGCCGCTAGAGTGGACTCTAAGTTCTATGGAGAAGAAGAACTGCCCAAAGTGTTCTGATGTTATGGGAACATGTTAAACATCAAGGGCCTTCTGCATTTTCAGAAGCGCATCTTAAAAAGGCAACTGGTGTGTCTGGCCAGAGTAGAACTAATGATTGTTTTCAGCAGAGTACAAAAGAGGCCCACAGCCATGCTTGCGGTGGGTCCTTTCAAAAAGGCATTTTAATAAACTACAATATTTATGAGCTTTATCTGCAGATGAAGAATATGGCTCATGTTGAACGTTTTAAGATGAACTTTCTGCAAAAATCAGCGTGACTAAATGCTGAGCAGCACATCCCCAGCCTGGGTCATCTTTGCAAGCAGTCATGCATTAGGGCAAGCTGGGGCTCCCAGCAGCAGATCCCACCCTTCTTCCTCTGCAGCTATTCTATTTAGTAGACAGAGCTCTATCCTCTGTTTGGCTTGGGGCAAGGGTACAAACAGCAGTCCATACACTACATTTAAATGTTATAAATCAAACTTCGAACTTCATCCTACCTTAATAACTATACCTTCAAAAACAACCTGGAAGTCTAGATTAAGATTTAGAATTCTTGGAGTCACTGGAGGTTCATGTCAGAACATGGTGGCATGGACAGTTTCAACCCCTGGCTCCTGGTTCCCAATGAGCCCCCTTCTCTCTCCACTCCAGGCTCCATCCTGAGGCCTCATACACCTGTGTGTGGGCACACTGGCCTGCAAGTCCACCCTCCATGAACACCTCCTCCCCTACTAACAGCCTGTCTTTGGACACTGCTTGGGTCTAGGAATGAGTTGGAAAGATAGGAAACCTTGGAATCAAGCTCAGGACCTCCTGAGCAGAGAATTCTAGAAGAATTCTAGAATTAGAAGAGAGACTGTGGGCCCTGGGAAGAAATGTCCTCTTAGCCTTATAGACTCCATACTTCATGGAGAGAGGTATGATGTTCTGAAATGGGGAGTCAGAAAGAGGTCCCTTTTGCCTGGTCTATGTACCGAACTGCTATTTGGTTTTCTCAACTTCTAGTCATCTTACAAATTATTTAGCTTGCCTTTCTGGTAGGCATACTGGCTCAGCACCCCCTAATCGAAATATTATTGGGAAATAAAAATCCATTAGCTCTAGAAAGATATGAGTTGTTCTTTGAAAATGTAAATTATATTTTACCTGAACATATAGTTTAAGTACTGCTGCTCAATGTCGCTAAGGAATGAGAAAAAAAGAAAAAGATAAAACATGTAAAATAATAGAAATGTTTCACATACACAAAAGGGAGATTATATTCTACTAATAAATTATATCTATGGCTGAGTTTCTACATTTAAAAATGGTATGAAGGGTATTTTATATTCGAAACTTGTTCCTGGTTCATTTTTAAAAAACATTTCCTAGTTTAGTAGTAGCACACACATTTTCACCTGTGGCAGATTAGCTCCTACATCTGCCACTGGGAGAGGAGTGTCAACTCTTTCAGGCCATTGGACCAACTTCTAGGGCCACCATATTTGACAAATAAAAATATAGGACACCCAAATAAATCTGAATCTCAAATAAAGACTTATGTTTAAGTATATTCCAAATATCACATGGGCCATAGTTACACTAAAAAAAGGATTCACTACTTATCTGAAATTCAAATTTAACTGGGCATCCTGTATTTTATCTGGCAACTCCACTGGCTTCTTGCTGCAGAAACACTTCATTAAAGGAACAAGAGGTGTTTTACGGACCTGAAGTCACAGCCTCCAAGTGTATAACCTTCTCCCAGGGGTCCTTCTGGTGGGCCTCAAACCCCAGAAGCCAGCAAACCAGTCCAGCTGCAGCACAACCCATGCAGCGACCACTCTCTTTTTCATTTACATTTGCTAAGGCTGCTCCGTTGACTGCCCACAACAGAGGCCTCATTTTACCCCAGCACAGAGCTCATGACAGGAAATTCTGGATCTAAACAAAGTCAAGTTAGGAAGGGGCTAGGGAAACAAGAGAAATGAGGTGGCCTCTGAACTGGAAGAAGTAAACCAGGGCCCCCTAAGCAGCGGGTCACACAATTTTTATAAAACTGTTGTGTAAAAATTTGCCCATGAAGTAAGAGGGCAGAGGGCCCCCCCCCCTATTCTTTGCACATTGCTGACGACCAGTAGGATCAGGTGCTAGTGGATCCTGCCTGGAATGACCCAACAGCAGGAGAAAAGGTTTCAGGGGCCCCTGGCTGCTGCCCTCACCACAACCCACATATGCACAGTCTCTGGCTGAACAGAACAAGCTCAAGACACTTTGGGTCTCATCCCTTTGTTTTAACCAAACAACAACCCAGCACACTTTAGAAGCTTACCTTAAGGCATTGGGTTTCCGGGACTTCTGCACTATCTTATAAGCCCCTGAAAATGAAGCAGTGGGTGTTACTGGCACAGGACATCCTGCGTAAGGGGTTGCCCGCACCTGCTGGGAAGCACAAAATCCACATGGAGGAAGGCTGCTCTTCCCACACAGGTCACCCACGGCTGACAGGGGGCGCAACAACACTCTGGAGGATGTCCAGGATGCTAACGCAGTCATCCCCAGTGATAACCACTCGGTACAGAGAATGCTGCTGGGCTGGAAGGGCTCATGATCAGAGAAGGATACAATTCACAGGAAGCTTTCAACCTCCTCTGCAGGATGCACAGGAGAAAGGAACACGGCTGCTCCATTTCTGAACCCTGTGTAACACAATCAGGGCCCTGCTTTCCCCCTAAGACCACAGGCAGGAAACACCAAACGTATGATGTGAAATAAAGTCAAATGGCCCTTTTATTTCACTCGCTCACATTTTTTTGCATATACTGCTGAAAGACAATGTTTCCAACACTAACTTCTGGATCTCTTCTCAGCATTTTGAGAGAAGACCAACCAGCACTTATCCACGCTTCTGCCTTGAGCAAGCAGGGCCAGAGCCGTGGTGAGTGAGTTAGTATTTGTGGAGAAAAAGAGGAGACTATGTCAGAAACGGAAACATTTCAGGAGAACCAGATCAGAAAATCCTCATTTAATTTCAACCTTGACACCTTATCTGTAATTTTCCTATTGCTCAGGATTACCGAAAAGTGGATATATAAGAAGGTCTAAGTAATAAGCCTCAATTCTTTAAGTAAGCATTCTTTTAAAACTTACCTACACAGAATAAGTGAATTACAGCCCAGAAATATCCATTGGGATCAAACTGTAACACAGGATTTAAAAAAATAATAAAACAGCTATAAGAAGAGGCAAATGGGATCTAGTGTGACAACCAGAAACCTTAACTGTCAATGCATAGTGCCAACCAAGGGTGCCACAACAGGACTCTGGGGCCTGGGCCAGTTCATCTTCAATTCTCACCCTCATGCCTATGACATCTTTCTAACAGGGCTCTCTGCCTCCAGCACCCCTTTTTCCCATTCTCCACACCACATCTCTAAAACACTGATCCCATGGTGTCACCTACTGCTTAAAATCACTCAATAGTCTCCCAGTGACTTCAGGATAAAATCCAAACTCATGGCACCCTAGGATCTCTATGACAATCCCCTGTCAACCCCACCAGTCCCATCTACTGCACCCCTTCCAGGGAAAGTCACACCTTGCACTTCCCCAAGCCCAAACACTTCCCCCATCAACTCAGCCAAGGGGCACTCCCTCTCTTCTTCCCTTTCTTATTTTTCTCTGTAGAAGTTTATCTCATCTGACACATTTCATTTCATTTGTCACCTCTTTCTCCACCATCTACTAGCCTATAAATTCCAGCAGGGCAGGAATTTGCACAGGGTTACACACACAGTAAGTGCTCACTAAAGTTGAATCACAGAATACAGGACACTCCATGACTGTGCCCACACCTGCTTTCTTCTCCTGGCCATCACCTCCTCACCCTTCAAGATTTAGGTCCAGAGAGCAGAGTCTGGTTCTAGCATTAGAAAGGTCTATGTAAATTCTGAAACCCCCACTTATTTGTGGGCTGGTGATCTTTGGGTCCTCGTTGTTCTTTAGCTATGCAATGGAGACAATAAGAGTCCCTCTCCTTGTGAAACTATGAGATTTTAAATAAAATAAGGCACGTAAAGCACTGGCACAGAGTCTGGCACATAGCTAGCTCCTTATAATTGCTAGCTCTTCCTACTTCCTGGGCCCCAAGTCTTCTTAAGTGCCTCACTATGTCCCGTATCTCCCCAGGACAGAGCCCTGGCTTCCCTGTGTTATAATAATCTATTTCTCATCTGTCCTCCTCCCTTTTGCTCTGATGAGACTCTGACTTCTGCCTGCAAGAGGATAATTTTTCTTTGTGTCCCCAGAGCCTGGCTCAGTGCCTGACACTTGATGGGGACTTAATAAATGCTGGGAGAGAAAAGAGAGAAAACAGACCCACCGCGAGATGACTACTGGGGGGTAGGGGTGGGTCCTCAGGGCCTAGTAAAGAAAAACTCAGGCGAACAAGCGAAAATCACTCTGCAGATGAGGCCTTTGGGGATGAGAGGGAAACTCAACTTTGCCTCCATGCAGTAGGCTAGGGTACTCAACCTGGGGGCCTGGGGCTTGTGGGTCCTCCCAGCACAGACTGAGGGCTAGTGGCACCCATCACGGCACCCAGAGGCCAGAGCTCTGCCATTCTGCTGCAGCCCTGGAGAGAAGGTAAAGTCCTGCAGAAAAGGTGTTGAGCTGGCCAAGAGGTACCCAGCCCGGAAGCTTTTAAATGCCTTTGCACAGGCTGGGGTTCTTCCGATTCTTGAAGGAAGGACTAGGAGTTCTGCTCACACACGCAGGCTGCAGAGAGTAGAAGACACTTGGAAGGCAAAATGAATGCCCTTGGACTTACCTGGGGGTCATTGAAGGGAAGGCATCCTGCGGCAGCCAGAAGGAAGAGGGTGCTGTTCAAAGGGAGAGAACACAGGCAGCTTCACCTTTCAACATCAAAGGGTTTCCCAGACAGCATGGGGGTTGGAAGACATCAGGAGGCGCTTGCACAAGGCCGACACCCTGTGAGACCCAGCCCCGTGCCCCTGTTCCTCCTCTGAGAACCCCACTACCTAGGCCATTTCCAACTGTGTGCTCCACCAGGGACCAGAGAGTCCCTTCCCTGGGGCTCAGCTGGCCATTTCCCAGGACACGGGCACTTGCAGGACATTTGCAAAACCATGGCTGGCTCATGCAAGAAAAACAATGATGCCCATGAAACAGATAATAAGAGATTTTTTTTTTTAACTGCAGATCCCCAAAAATACACTAGTAAAAAAACTGGTTAATCAGACTGCAGATCCACCTCTCAGGAAAAAGAAAGCACCATGTAAAGCATAGTAAAATCTTTTGTGCATAATCCTCACCAAATGATCAAATGTAACAGCTCCAATGACAGGACAGACCTACATCCTGAGCCTTCTGACATGACATACTGAGGAGGGCACAATGTCATTGTCATTCGTGTGGCATTTCTGTCAAATATGCAGAATGCACCTAGTGTGGCCGGGTGGGCTCAGAGCTGGGGACCCACAGCCCTGGGAAGACAGGGCTGTGGGTCCCCAGAACGACACCGGACATCCGAGGCACAGGAAGGTCCTCCACGTCAGCCCACCCCCCTTCTATAGCCTTGCCAACTTTTAAGACACATGTACAAAAAGCCCGGAAAAGACTCCATGGCTGCAGATTGCCAAGAGACTCAGAGGCAAAGGGTGGGGTGAATGGGGGAGAGGCTATGGGAAGGGTTTCTGGGACTGCACAGGATTAGGTAGGTTTTAGGTGGGAGACAACGAGAACCCTAATAGATTTGGTGTCTGCATAGAGTAGAAGGCTGTATCGGATATAGGATGCTTCCTCATTCACAGGCAATGAATGTTAGAGGTCCTCTCAAACAGACAGCCCCTCGAGGCTGATAGGACATGGGGGACTGCCAGGTGTGAGACAGCACTTGGTTTCCCACCAACCTTGGCTTTGAGCAATACATGATTATATCAGGTATTAGTGGGTTTTAATTCCTCTCTTTAACACCTGCTAATCTTTTAAACGAGAGGATAAGTCCTGAGAGTGTTATGTTTTGTTTTGTTTTGTTTTTTCCGCAAGTAGCAGCCTGTAATAAAGCAAAATAAGAGACTGGATGAAAGCCCAGAAATATCTGAAACAATAAGTCCTAAATCCATGTGTCAAAGCATTTCTGTTGGTTCTCTATCCTCAGGACTGAGCTTCAGAGCTATGGCAGAGGAGGCAGGTAGCAGCCAGAGAACAGGGTTACAGGTCAGCACACCGAGGGCCCAGGGACCTGAGAGTCCAGCTCAGCTCATGGTTCCGCCCCAGGGACCAGGCTCGAAGGGCAATGAAGCCTGCCCTTAGTCACTCTGCTGTGGCCCAAGATCACGACTCAGATCCCTGACCTTGCAGGCAGTGCTTTTCCCACCATAGGAATCATAAAGACTCAATAAATTGCAAACATTATTTTAAAAGTTTGAAGTCATTTTCCATGTTTTTCATTGTCCTTCTCCCATCAGTATTGCACAATTCTTAGTGAAGTTTTGGGCATCAGTGATGAAATCTACAGATTATTTTCCCCTTAGGAACAGAATATTTCAGGGAAGAAAACCAGAGAGAGAAAGAGATAGTAAAATTTAGAATAAGACACAAAATGGGGGAATGTAGCTGTTGATAACAAATTCTGTCAAATCTCAAATAGGAATCTTAACAGTTTATCATCAACATTTAAAATCAGGTTAAATCTTCTATTTTAGAGGGCTTTGGGTTTTGCTTTCTTTTTCTTTAAACTTACCTACAGATCTTTTCAGGAGAAGTTTTCTGTATGAAAAAAAGAGACATATAGTTAGTCTTAAAAATTCTCTTTTCCCCTTAAATAAAATACTTAGATCAAGAGGCAAATAAATTTCGAGTAAGCTTATTGGGGGCTTAAGAGCGGGCTGCACCTCAGTATTTTTTGAGGCTTTTCCTGCTTGGACCACATGAAGGATGACTCAGAGGCCAAGTTGAGTCACTTGGGCAAAGCACTCTGGGTGTGCAATTTTACTACCCTCACCTCTGGAACTGTGTTTACTCACAAAACCCCAAAATGATGCCAGGGCCAAGCCTTCAAGTATCTCACACACCAAGAAAGGGAGAGAGAGCAATTGATGTGACCTGTGTAAGAAGGTAATTCAAGCTCTCATTCAACTTCTATTCCAGTCCATCTCCTTACATTTGCCTTTCACTAATCCAGCTCTGACTCTCAGCAGTGCTGTAAACTCTCTGGGATGATGTATAAATGAAGAAACAGGAAAAAGGAGAAGGGAAATCTCTCTCTCTCACTGCTAGAGAGAGAGAAAGGGCGGATTGGGGAAATCAAAATTTGGCATTCTAAAACTCCCCGAAATGAAGAAATTCTAATGAGGACCCTACCTTTATCCTCTCCTTTTTATTAGTCATTTTAAGGGAATGAGTTCTTTGCACTCAGGTATAAAGTTCTAGCAGGAAGAAGCAAGATTTTTCTATATTTGATAGAAGAAATAACAGATTAATTCTGGACATTTCAAAAGGATTACTTTGCTAATTGGGGACAAACTACAGTGCTTTGATTCCAGTTCATGAAAGTGAAGTATGAACATATTGTTTAAAAATGAAGCACTCTTGGGACACCTGGGTGGCTCAGTGGTTGAGTGTCTGCCTTTGGCTCAGAGCATGATCCTGGGATCCAGGATCGGGTCCCGCATAGGGCTCCTTGCATGGAGCCTGCTTCTCCCTCTGCCTATATCTCTGCTCTCTCTCTCTCTCTCTCTCTCTCTCTCATGAATAAATAAATAAAATATTTTTTAAAAAATCATATTAAAAAAAATGAAGCACTCAGAAGGTACAAACTTCCAGTGACTAGAGTCTGTATTGTAGATTTGAAAGTTGCTGAGGGAGTAGATCTTGAAAGTACTCATTACAAGGAAAAAAATGTATAACTACATATGGTAATGGATGTTAACTAGACCTATTGTGATCATTTTGCAAGATACACAAATATCAAGCCATTATGCTGGACACCTGAAACGAATATAATGTTATATGTCAATCATATCTCAATTTTTTTAAAATGTAAAGCACTGACAAACATGGTTTGCTATAAAGGCTATCTTCAGTTTTCATGCATTACTAAATAATCTAGTTTGCCCTTGTTTTAATAAATAGATCATGTTTGTGAGCAAAGTAGTGGCTTGCATCTTTAGATCCTTAAATCTTATCTCTGTGGAATCCGCCTCAGCTGGCCATGCCAACCTTGACTCCACTGCCACCTGGTGGGGGACACATCCCTTCAGTAGAGGAAGGATGACCCAAAAAGGTGACCTGACTTTGGGCACCTGGAGAATTGCCCTATCACAGGAAAATGTGTCACTGAAAGATTCTGGGCTAAATGTAATCAACATATCAACAGTTTGGCAGAAAAATAGGAACAGACAGGATAGAGATGAAAAGCATGGCCCAGCTGTTCCATGAGTAGTAACACGTGCATCCAGCAACTGTTTGGGGACTTCTGTCACAGGGCAGCAAATCAATACAGAGCTCGAGACAGTTCACTCATTCCACAGAGGAGAGACTGCTTTTTTATTTGAAACGCCTCTGGCCCGAGGATCCAGAACCTGAGATACAGAGATTAGAACAAGCAATAAATGCATTAGGGAGCCTCTGCTTCCCAGGTCTCCACAAACAACTGAGGAGTTAGTGTCTGGTGTTCACCTTTTGAGGCTCCTCCGTCCAAAAGTCACCCAGTGATAAGTCCTCATGATGTCTCAGTGTTCTGAATGAGTCAGCATAACTTCTCAAAAGTCACATCGCCAAAAAGAACAATAAACAACTAATATTACCGGAGGTCAGCTAACTTACTCTGAGGACTCCCTACTCTATGCCAGTGTTGTTCTAAGCCTCTATATGTATTGACTTATTTCATTATGGGTTATTTAAGTCTCAGGATGTGCAAGAGATGCAGATACCAAGGCACTGAGAAAGTAGTAAAGTTGCCCAAGCTCACAGGGTTTGGGCTCAGGTGATCTAGCTCTGGAGCCTGATCCTTTACGATGCTATTCTGACACAAGCAGCCTGCCAATCCTGCAGTGACACCTGCCAGCCCTTTCAGACTACCTTCATTTGCTGCTTCCTCTGCCTGCCTGGAGTGCTCTTTCTCCCTGCACTTTGAAAATTCCTACCATCCACAGGTCTGGGTTCAAATTTTGCCTCCTGGCCTTTCCAAGCAGACTCTCCATCTACCCCATACCTTTGTTCCAACCCATATGGCATTCTATGAACATCACAGAATGTGTTTACGTGTTGGTTCCTCCGTTTACCTGAGTTCTGTGAGGATGATCAAGGTGTCGTGTATATCTCCATAGTTGTAGGCCTAGCCAGATGCTTGATATATAGCGTAGATTTAGTCAATGTTGAACAAATGAACAAAAGAATGAATAGCAGCATTCTAATGTTTAACTGTGACAAGTATATCTGCAAGGTAACGGGACTAATTTCACAAGGCACACATTATCTTATAGTCAAACTATATGTGTGCGTGTGATTGCACATGCATGTACAAAGAATCATGGATGGTGACAACGAACCACAGTTCCAATTAGAGTTTATCCTTATAACCTGGGAACAAGGTCATGAGGAGGTCAACTTTCCTCTCCAGAGTTGAGTCTGGTGAAACCTGACACATAATAGACAAAAGAGGCCTCACTATGAGTCACAGGCAAAGCCTAAGAAGTGTCATACAGTTGTCTTCCTAGTAATATCTGGTCACCTTGTCGAAGCTCCAGGCTAAAGGATCAGGAAAGTGAATCATATGGGAATAGATCACAGCCAATCTTCATCACAGAGCAGATTTTAATGCCAACCTACTAGAAACCACCTACAAGTCTATAAACAGGAAAACACATCATGTTCCATGTGGAGTGGAATGAGGACACGAATAGAGATTCCTGACAAATCGATCAACAGAAAATAGAATATATTATATCATTTGTGTATGTCTATATACGTGTACTGAAAAAAAGTCTGATAGAACATAGTAGTATCATATGCAAAGTAGGATCACAGTTGATTTGAGACGTTTTTCCTCTGCATGTTCTACAACTTATTATAGTTTATTACATTCTTAAGGAAAGAAAAATCTTTAAAAATGACTAAATAGGTATATAATTCATGCAACTGTTTCCTCATTTGCCCTGACAAGAAAGGATATTGTTTATAAAAAACTAATCAACAAATCTAAAAGATAACCAACTGAATAGGAGAAGATACTAGCAAATGACATATATCTGATAAAGGATTTAATATCTAAAATATATAAAGAACTTCTACAACTCAACACCCAAAAAACAAATAATCTGATTAAAAATGGACAGAAGTCGGGGCACCTGGGTGACTCAGTCAGTTAAGCATCTGCCTTCATGATTAGGTCACAATCTCAAAGTCCTAGGATCAAGCCCTGAGTGGGGCTCCCTGATCAGCAGGGAGTCAGCTTCTTCCTCTACCCCTCCCTCACTCGTGTGTGCGTGTGCACATGCACACATACACTCACTGTCTCAAGTAAATAAAGAAAATCTTTAAAAAGAAATGAACAGAAGTCATGGACAGACATTTCTCCAAAGAAGACATATAGACAGCCATACAGACACATGCTCAACATCACTCATCATCAGGGAAATGCAAATCAAAACTACAATGAAGTATCACCTCACACCTGTCAGAATGGCTAAAGTCAAAAACACAAGAAGCAACGGGGCTGACAAGGATGTGGGGAAAAAGGAGTCCTTGTGCATCACTGGTGGGAATGCAGACTGGTGCAGCCATTGTGGAAAACAGTATGGAGGTTCCTCAAAAAGTTAAAAATAGAATTACTCTACGATCCAGTAATTCTACTACTGGGTATTTACCCAAAAATATGAAAACACTAACTCAAAAAGATATATATCTTTATAAACCCTGATGTTTATAGCAGCATTATTTACAATAGCCAAATTATGGAAGCACCCTAAGCGTCCCAGTAGATGAATGGATAAAGAAGTGGTATATATACAGAAAGGAATATTCCTCAGTCAAAGAAAAGAATGAAATCTTGCCATTTGCAACAACATGGACGCAGCCAGACAGTATAATGCTAAGTGAAATAAGTCAGGGAATGACAAATATCATATGTATAATTTAAGAAACAAAACAAACATAGCAAAAATATAAAGCAGAAAGCAGACTCGTAACTATAGAGAAGAAACGGATGGTTACCAGAGGGGAGGTGGATGGGGGGACGGGGAAATAGGTGAAGGAGATGAAGAGTACACTTATCATGATGAGCACTGAGTAAGGTACAGAATTGTTGAATCACTATATTTAATATCTGAAACTAATATAACATGCTATGTTCACTATACTGGAATTAAAATTTTTAAAAAGAGAAATGATGTTTAGTGTTGGGGATGAAATGGAGATGAAGATTCAAAATATTTTGGTATTTATCATCCAATTTATTCTTCCAAGGACAGGTCCTCTCAGCCTAAAAGTCTACCCCCTGGTCTCTGCCTGATGGAAATAGCTCTGAGGATGCTCTAACCCTGTTTCCTACTCTACCCCGACTTATCCATCAGGAAACAGTACCCTGTTGAGATGCCTGGATCTCTTCTCCAGATCCAATAAATCTTAATTTTTCAATTCACACACAAAAGCATAAGTCTCCGAGAACCTCAGCAGCTCTTGGTGAGTTTCTGAACCTCAGTGATTAGTTAGTGAATATTCGGCTTGGCAGCAGTTCTAGGGCAGGACTCTGGAGCTATGAAGACAACAACCATATGGTCCCTGCCAAGAGGCGGCTTAGAGGAAGCAGGCAGAGACCCAGAGAAACTCCCACCTAAGGTTCATTGAACCTTAGGTACCACTGAGTATAAAATCTCTCATTCTTTATATATTACTAAGAAAGAAAGCATTTGACCAGGGCATTCCACTGATTGTAGAAGCATCACAAGTGTAGGTAGTGAAAATTTTTTTAACGTGAGAAAAAGCAGCACGTGTTAGAATTGATGAAATACAGAAATCACACAATGGTGTGATTAAAAAAAAAAAAAAAAGGTTAGAGAGTGGTGCTCATGCTCCTTGAGGTGTCGGGAAGGCTCCAATTGCATGCAGACCAGCCTAAAAGACTGAGAGCCTCCCTCGTGAGACCTTGAGAGTCACCAGAGTCCCCTCTCACCTCCTGCATTCTTGTCCCTTCCAGAGACAGTTCCAGAGACAGTAAATCTGATCAGTCTCTCTGGGCTTTCTCAGCCAACCCTGGCCTCCCACTGCACTCAGCACACCCCCCAAATTCCTAGCTCAGCCTCAAAGGCTTGTCCTAAGTCTCCAGCCTCATCCCTAGGCACCCTCTCTCTTTCTTACCAAGCTCCAGCCACACTAGCCCGGAGTGACTCCTGCCAAGTCCCTTCCTACATCTGGTCCTTTGCATCTCCTGCTTCCTCTTCCCAGGAGCCCTCCCCTTAACCCCACCTGCAGAACTCCTGCTCAGCCTTTGTCTGTGTTTATTTTTTTTTAAAGATTTTATTTATTTATTTGAGTGAGAGAGAGAGTGCACAAGAACATGAGCAGGGGAGGTGCAAAGGGAGACATGGACTCCCTGCTGAGCAGGGAGCCCAATGTGAGGCTCAGTCCCAGGATCCTGAGATTATGATCTGAGCTGAAGGCAGATGCTTAACTGACTGAGCCACCCAGGTGCCCCCTTTATCTGTGTTTAAATGTCACTTCCCCATAGTGGCCTCTCTGGCCATATAATCCAGCAGAGGAGTGTCATATTTGTGTCTCCTTTGCTCAGCTGATGCTCCATAAGAGTTGCCCAGAGCAGTAAGACCATGCCCTTCCCTCACTACTGTAGGCTTATAGCCTGGCACGGTGGGCGGTACACAGGTACATAAAAATACTCAGAATGAATGAAGAGTGCTTATAAGAGGTTCTCTGACCAATCAGAGGAAAGAAAACATCATGACATGGTCTAGGAAAAATAAGAAGTTTGGTTGTGGCTGGATTTTCTAAAACCCAAGAGGTGTATGGCATCTAGGTGGTTATGGGCTTTGCATGCCTCCATGGAGGTCATGAGCCCTCCCCATGTACATGGGGGGACATGATCGGATCAGTTTCAAAAGGTCACTTGGGTGCAATGTGGAGGAAGGTGAGCGTGGGGAGAGGCAGAGGCAGGAAAACCAGCCAGGCACTACCACACATCTGGCAGGTGAAGGCAGGTGATGGTGCACACAGAACACAATAACTATGTAAGCCAGGACTGCTCACCCCAGGCCCTACTTGGCTGCCCAAGGGCTCAGGGGAGCAAGATCTCATTTGACCTCTGAAAAACAGATGAGGGCCTGAACCAAGGTGGCAGAAGAGTGGGAATGGAGAGGTGGGGACAGATTCAGAAATAGGGTGTGTGTGTGTGGGAAGACCAGACCAGGGCTCTAAGGGGATCCCAGTGTTTCTGCCATGGGTGGTAATGACCAGGATGAGGATCACCAAGCAACAAGCAGGTTGCAAAAACAGAGCAGTTCGTTTGGTCCCTTTGCATTTCATGTCCCCGGGGAGCAGGTATGTGGAGAGCCAGAGGCAGCAGCATGCAATGGGGATGTGAGTTCAAGAGAGAGGCCTGGGCTGGAGATGGGACACAGGAGTCACCAGTGAACTGAAGGCAGGATGGTGGAGGAGGCTGTCCAGAGAGTGTGTGCTTGGGAGCAAAGGGCTCCTGACACAGAGCCCCCGGAGACCCTGCGGGGTAGACGAATGAAAGAGGAGGAGGAGCCAGACACTGGGGAAGAGAACCAGCAGGTCGAGGGGGCCAAGAGACTCCAGGAAAGGCAGCAATGAACCTGGCGATGAACGGTGTAAAAGGCCAACAGTGGTGGAAATGCACTTATAAGTGACCTCAGGCAGAGCAGCTTCGGGGTGACGGTGGGGGCAGAAGCAGGAGCAGCTTGGAGGTGAGAGGGACACAAGGCCATGGGCAGCTCCGAACCCAGCCCTCCCTCAGGCATGGTGCTGGGCCAGGGCAAGGACGTGGCGGGGCGGAGGTGCGGGTGTGCTCAGGCAAGGGAGTCGGCTGGCGTGCCTGGCCAGTGTTGGTTTGGGACACGCAGCCTTCAGAGCCAGGTTAGTGTGAGTGGGTCCCCCAGGGTCTGCTCTCTCCTCAGTGGACTGGGAGCACTGAGAGTGTCTACAGGCTGAGGAAAGAAAGGCTGCAGAGAGGGAGAGAGGTTAACTCTGCAGGACAGAAGAGGTAGTCCATGCAGCTGCCTGCGAGCAGCAAGTGGGGATGACAGGGTGCCCGCGTGTACGGAGTGGTCCCAGCCATGGGAAGGACACCTCTCTCCCCTGCACACTTGTAAGTGAGCTGTCTGAATGGCCACCTAGCCTCTCTAGTTGAAGAGTTCCCAATTTTTTATATGAAACCATTTCAAATGGGTAGGTGTTAGAAAGAAAGAAATCTCAAAAGAGGAACCAAATTAAAACCACCACTAATAAGGTTAATAAACATAGCAAACACATACAGAGAACCTACCGTGCACCAGAAACTGCTGGAAGCACTTAACACGTGTCACTGTGTCCTCCCAACAACTGTATGAGCTGGGTGTCATTACTACCCGCTTTTTCCCAGAAGGAGGTGAAGACACTTGCTCCAACTGATGTGACCCAGAGCTAGGCTTGGGAAGAGAAGGCAGTTTCCCCAGGGCAGGCTACTGCTCTTCTCAGCACCCTATGTGAAGCTCTGCCATATATTCCCTGGTGGCCCTGGGATTAGCTGCGGGTGGGAACGCTGCCTCCCAGGCCCCACACCTCAGCCTGAGGTAAATTCCTCCTTGTATCCCAAAGTGATTGCTGTGCCCTGACCTGCGGCCGAGGGCCGTTCAGATCAACAAGCATTCCCACATATGTTTGGTGATGCGAAAGGATGTCGAAAACACGATCCTTGAAATTAGTGATGACTGCCAGGCAGTCTTGACCACTGTCAGGAAACAGATGGCAGGAAAAGGTAGACACTAATTTGGGCCATAAAACAAGGTGCACCTTTGAAATTTAAAGCAAGGGAAGCGAAACTAGCATTTTGCATTATCATTTACCTCTTTCCGAAAACACTTCTGGTGCCCACAGATGATAACTTCAGCTACATTATGCAAAGTGAGAAACACAGGAATGGCCTGAAAGAAAACAGAATGTAATAAGCATGAAAATGTTTTCTTTGATCCCGTAATTACATAATACTTGATTTCTGCTTAAAAATAAAGATCCGTGGGAACTTTTGGCATTCACATATACAATCCTCTCCAGCAAAAACTCTTCTGCGTGGATGAGCGCTCTCTGTTGTAATATTATTCTTGGTGTGGCGGATGTAGAGGCCCAACACATATTTATTAAGCACCTACTGTGTGTCAGGCACCGAGCCAGGTGCAGGAAACACAGCTTGTGCAAAAGGTGGATCTATGATAGGGAGACTGTCCCTATCAGGTAAGAGCTCTCATGAGATACACCAAGGGGCACACCTACCCTAGCCCAGGGAGAGCAAGCCTTCAGGAAGGAAATGAAGTCCATAGGCTACATGAGGACGGAATGACAAACTGGAGTGAGCCAAACAACACAAGGAGGCAGAGGGTACTGCAGGCAGAGGAACACACAAGAGCAGGGGTGAGAGTGAATAGGGGTGGGGG
This sequence comes from Canis lupus familiaris, assembly GCF_011100685.1. Lineage (NCBI taxonomy): Eukaryota > Metazoa > Chordata > Mammalia > Carnivora > Canidae > Canis > Canis lupus. The sequence goes on along the minus strand of NC_049228.1, from coordinate 64,959,674 downwards.
TGCGGCTGAGCGGTGGACTGTAAAGAGAGAAGCCAGAGAGAGGAAGGTGGAGAGGTCATCAAGACACATCACAGAGTCAAGACAGCACCAAGAGCCAAGAAGCCCCTGAAGAGTTGTAAGGCAGTGACGTGATTTGATCTGCATGTTGAAAGGAACTTGGTAGTAGAGGGCAGAAGGCAGAGATGGTACGAAAGTTTAGCAGAGTAGCAGACTGAAAGATGCCTCACCCCCAAATGACAGTCACACACTAATCCCTGGGACCGGTGAATGTCACCTTACAGAGCAAAAACGGATCTTTGCAATTGTAATTAAGTTAAGAACCCTGGGATGAGGAGTTTGCCCCAGGTTATCTGGGTAGGTCCTTAAAGCAAACACATGTATTTTTAAGAGAAAGACAGAATCTGACACACACAGAGGAGGAGGCGACAGGTGACGGACGTGATCACAAAGCCAGAGAGACTGGAGTGCTGTGGCCACAAGCCAAGAAATGCCAGCAGCATCAGAAGCTACAGGAGCCAAGGAGGGGGTCCTCGGAGCCTCTGGAATGCAGTGTGGCCCTGCTGACACACCTTGATTGAGCACAGTAACACTGATTTCAGACTTCTGGCCTCCACAACTGGAGAGAGTAAGTTTCCACTGTTTTAAGCCTCTTGATATGTGGTAATTTGTTACAGAGGTCATGGGAAACTAACCCAAGGAATGCCAAGATGGCGGCCAGAACTTGGAAGTGGCACTGAAAATGGAGAGCATCCACATTAAGGAAATATTTAGGAAACTGAACTGGGGTAAATATTTGAATAACCAGGATCAACTTTGCACCAAGAAAAAAGGAGGGAGGGGAAAAGACATTAAAAAAATAACACTCCAGAGGGTTATTAAGGCATAAGAGCACCCACTACACATTTACTATCACTGGGCTGTTTGCGAAGAATGGCTTTCTCTCCTAATTTGATGGCTAATCTTGACCCAGTGAGCAGGAAGGATTAAAGGGCACAGGATTTTGTTATTGTCTCTGCTGTTGATGATGGTTGATAATGTTTCCTGAAAAGCAGAAAAAGACCAAGAATAAGCATGGGTTTTAGCATCAGAAGGGGCCAGTGAAGCAGGGCACTTATGCAAACCTTAGTTTGCTCCTCAGTATGGGGAGAACAATACCTACGACCCAGAGTACCCAGAAGGAATGATAGACATATAGGTAAAGGACCTATGTGAGTGGTTCGGGAGCACTGCATGAAAGGTGATCAGTTGACGGGAAGCGCACCCTCAGCAGCCTCGACATAGGACCCTGGCAGAGAAATTGTTCCAGCTTGGAGGATCCACTTAAGATCATGCCGCTCGCCTACTTCCAGATGGATCTATTCTTTATCTTTTTGGAGGGTATATTTTTACCTTGTTTTTAAAACTTATAACTTTGTAGCTCTGCCCTATTTTAGTATTTTGTTCTAACTTGCACTGTTTTATTTCTTTTGGAGTTCTTGCCTTCCATTTTCCTGCCTTTGTAAGGTTTTCTAGTCTTAATTTATCTTTCCTTAAGAGTGCAACTCAAACTGTTTTTTTCCTTTTAAAATGATACTTCATAAAAATAAATAAATAAATAATAACAAAATCATACTTTAACAAATAATCCAATTAAAAAATGGGCCGAAGACATGAACAGACATTTCTTCAAGACCTGCAGACAGCCAACAGACACATGAAAAGACACTCGACATCACTCATCGTCAGGGAAATGCAAATCAAAACCAAGATGAAAACAAAACAAAACAAAACAAACAAAAACCAAGATGAGATATCATCCTGCACCTGTCAGAATGGCTAAACTCAAGAAGATAAGAAACAACAGGTGTTGGCAAGGATGTGGAGAAAAAGGAACCCCCACGCACTGTTGGTTTCCCACAGCCACTGTGGAAAACAGCACAGAAGTTCCTCAAAAAGTTAAAAATAGAATTATTCTATGATCCAGCAATCACACTCTTGGGTATTTACCCAAAGAACACAAAGACCCTAATTCAAAGGGGGACATGTACCCTGATGTCTATGGCAATATTATTTACAATAGTCAAATTATGGAAGCAGCCAAATGCCCATTGACGGATAGATAAAGAAGAGATGATACACACACACAAACACACACACACAAATGGAATATTATTCAGCCATACCAACGAATGAAATCTTGCCATTTGCAACAACATGGATGGAGCTAGAGAGTATAGTGCTAAGCAAAATAAGTCAGAGAGACAAATACCATATGATTTTGCTCTCATGTGGAATTTAAGAAACAAAATAAAGGGAAAAAGAGAAAGAGACAAAAACCTAGAAACAGACTTTTTTTTTTTAAAGATTTTATTTATTTATTCATGAGAGACACACACAGAGGGGCAGAGACATAGACAGAGGGAGAAGCAAGCTGCCTGCAGGGACCCTGATGTGGGACTGGATTCCAGGACTGGGGATCACGCCCTGAGCTGAAGGCAGACGCTCAACCACCGAGGCACCCAGGCATCCTGAAACACTCTTAACTACAGAGAACAAACTGATGGTTACCAGAGGAGGGGGGAGATAGGGGGACGAGGGAAACAGGTGATGGGGATTAAGGAGTGAATTTAGGGTGAGCACTGGGTGATGTAAAGAACTGTTCACTCTACTGTCCACCTGAAACTAATACAACATGGTATGTTAACCACACTGGAATTAAAATTAAAAAAAAAAAGAAGTGAAGTTAAAAAAAAATCATACGTTATTTTTATTGTTTCCTAATTTTTCATTTATTTTTTGTGCTTTTTATTCCTCTTAAATTTTTATATTTTGGGTTTTTTTTAAAGATTTATTTATTTATTCATGAGAGATATATAGAGGGGCAGAGACACAGGCAGAGGGAAAAGCAAGTTTCATGCAGGGAGCCCGATGTGGGACTTGATCCCAGGACCCCAGGATCATACCCTGAGCCAAAGGCAGTCGCTCAACCGCTGAGCAACCCAAGCGTCCCAAATTTTTATATTTTGAATTCTTATGTGTTTTAAGATTGTTAAAGAGATCTTTTTTTAACTGGCTATATTCATTAGGCCTATGTTTGGCAAACTTAGGGCCTGGCCTTCCAGTTCTTGGCTTAAGGAGATAGCAAAGAAAATCTGGGACAAGTTAATTATGTGTACATGAAAATGAATATGAAAGGGTAACCCGGATGCTATTTGCTTAAAATTAAGACCTTTTAAAAAATGCTTTTGTCTCCTTGACTATAAAACCAGCAAGGAGACCAGATTGAGCCTTCCTCAAGGAGGCTAATTTTCTCAATTTTATAAACCATGACTAGGTTTTTCAATCTTCCTAGGCCCTGCTCTGATCACATTCTGGAAAAGGATCTATCAATACACACCAAATTGATTTTCAAGTACACTAAAGATAACTACCAACAATGTGTTGGACACAGTACTAATTATTTTAATTACATTCTCTTATTTAAATCTCCTTCCAACAACTCATTTAGTGGGTGCTATTACCTTGATTTATAGACAAGTAACCTGATGCTTAAAAGATGAGGCAATTTGCTGAGTGCTCATGGCTAGTTCAGGGCCAGACCCTGGCTCCCATCCAGGCTTCTCTAACTGCAGAGCCCATGCCCCTAACCTCAATGCTATGATACCTCAATTACAGTAAGCCCCAAGGGTAATCTTCCTGGCCCTACAACTATCCAAAGTCCAATAGGACTAGTGTGTTCCAAATCCTGCCAGTCTGCGTCCTCCAGTAAGAAAACTGGTATGATCTAAAATACATAAACTCTGAGGCACCTGGGTGACTCAGTGATTGAGCATCTGCGTTAGGCTCAGATCGTGATCCTGAGATGGAGTCCCACATCAGGCTCCTGCAGGAAGCCTGCTTCTCCTTCTGCCTATGTCTCTGCCTCTGTGTGTCTCTCATGAATAAATAAATAGATAAATAAAATAAAATGCATGAACTCTGAGTAAACTCTGTGACATGTTTTAAAAGATAGCTTCCGTTTCTACCTTAAAAAATCTGGATTTCTCAAGCCATTTTTCTACTGAGAAGCTAGCAGGCTTTAGAAACAGTAATTCTATAATTGACCATCTCAGCCTCCATAGAGGTATATAAAAAACAATTAATGCAATTCACAAACTTTGATTACTGATTTTCCTCAGCCTCTAACTCTGTATAAGTCCCAGTCTGTGATCTATGCTATCAGTTCAGGAGACCCACGAGTGACTGATTCTTTTAGAAAACCTGTCCTTTAAAAAAAAAAAAAAAGAAAAGAAAACCTGCCGTTTATTATCTTATGGAGTGAGGTTCAGCAGGACTTAATTTTGTTCAATCAGACAAAAGTTCTGAGAAATTATAATAGCAATAATAGCTAAGATATACCGAATGCTTATTATGTGCTAGCTGCTGTTCTAACTGCTTTTGCATATTTAATTGTCATAATAACTCTATGAGGTAGATACTATTAACATCCCCATTACGCAGACAAGAAAATGGATGAATATATTTTGGTTCTCTTTTTTAACCCACCTCTTAATAATCTGAAAACCAGAAAAATCTATGAAAATCTATGAGAATCTATGAAAATCTATGTATTTGTTTGCTGCTAAATAGAACAGAAAAATAAGCGTTTTTCCACATTGTCAGGGACTCTAGGAATGCTCTCAACAACAAAAGGTCCTACCATCCTTCATCAGGAAAAATGGCCAAGATTACATAAAATGTAATTAATCAAATTCAAGTACACTGCAGGCCAATTCATTTAGTTACTTAGGGGCACAGTTTGCAACTAATTTATCCTTAGACTCCATTAGCTTAAAATTCAACATCTTTTCCATGTGTACTACTGGAAATTTTTCTCTGGTTGTGAAGAGAAACTGGTATCTATTACCTAAAGTCTTTCATTATTCCCATGCTTTCCAGAATGGAATTTTGAGGCCTTGATTATTATTTGCTCAGGTGCTGGGCCTGAGTGAGAACAGTTTCCTATAGAAAATCCTGGCCCTGCGCACTGGCACGGCCTTGGGTCACTCTGCAGACACAGATGCCTCCCTTTTTCAAGCAGGAATCCTGGGTCAGCTTCTGAATGTTTGTGAAAGAATGTCAATCCCATCTTCCCTTTGGGCGATTTTTTTTTTGGGGGGGCGATTTTTAAATATGTAGGTGTGGGCTTAATCTACAAGACAGGATAACTGCACTCCAGGCCTGACCTGCTGGCTACCCAATTTTTATCAAAATCCTGCAGGCTGGAAACAATGCTCCTGGAGGGCTGCCTCAGGGCAGTGAGCAAAGGGAGTCAGATAAGCAGGGTAGCAGTTTTAGCCTCAGACAACAGCTCCTACTGAACCGATCTATTTCATCATGCATCCAAAATGTTGTAAGAATCCTAGAAACTAGGTTGTCGCTGTGTTTGTTATAAGGGTGTTGTTGAAGAGCCTGCCTCACTAAATGGCCTAGTCTACCTTTTATTGAGGACTCAGAACCTGAGGGAAACTTTGCTGTTCTCCAGCAATGACTTCACTCTTGTTTTTCTTTTGACTTTTTCAATCAGAAGATACTGACACACCATGTTACATTAGTTTTGGGTGAGTCAACATTGCTCTATGTTATGCTATGCTCATGACAGGTGTAGCAGGGACTCTTACAAGTCTTTTTTTTTTTTTTTTTTTTAATTTTTATTTATTTATGATAGTCACAGAGAGAGAGAGAGGCAGAGACACAGGCAGAGGGAGAAGCAGGCTCCATGCACCGGGAGCCCGACATGGGATTCGATCCCGGGTCTCCAGGATCGCGCCCTGGGCCAAAGGCAGGGGCCAAACCGCTGCGCCACCCAGGGATCCCTCTTACAAGTCTTATAACCTTTTTATTTGGCTACAGAATGCTGAAAACTGAATTCAGGGCCCAACTGTATTTATTTTGTAGGCTACCACAGCATAGGTTTCTATATGCTAAGTCTTTCTCTGGCCTCATCTAGTTCTTTAATTCTGTTTATAGGGATGCCTGGGTGGCTCAGTGGTTGAGCATCTGCCTTAGGCTCAGGGCGTGATCCTGGGGTCCTGGGATTGAGTCCTGCATCTGGCTCCCCATGGGGAGGCTGCTTCTCCCACTGCCTATGTCTCTGCCTCTCTCTCTATGTCTCTCATGAATAAACAAAATCTTAAGAAAAAATTGTTTATAAAAAAAATATCTATTTTGGGGGAGTGGCTCATTCAGTTAAGCTCTGACTCTGATCTCAGGGTGGTAGGTTCAGGCCCTAGGTTGGGCTCCATGCTGGGTGTGGAGCATACTTAAAAAAATATATATATATATCTTTCTTATTTTAATTATTCTTTTAAGCCACCATTGATCCTTTCTGGAAGATGGTGAGGTACTTGAATAAGTATATGTACATATACATGAATACATTCACAAGTTGACTTGCATAAGTTAAATTTAAGTGTTTATTTACATTAATTTTTTTTTAAGATTTTCTTTATTTATTCATTAGAGGCACAGAGAGAGAGGCAGAGACATAGGCAGAGGGAGAAGCAGGGTCCCTGTGGAGAGCCTGATGCGGGACTCGATCCCAAGAACTCGGGATCGTGACCTGAGAGGAAGGCAGATGTTCAACCACTGTAAATAGGTGCTCCTATTTACATTAATTTTACTATTCTGTCATTATTCGGCAAAGTCCCCGAATGCAGAGGACCAGACTCCCCTCTTGCCAGTGTATCTCCAGTAGGGGTCTGGAGGCCATCTCTGTCCTTCATTTGTTCATCACATAAAGTAGCTGGCCTTGGTCCTAGGGGCCTTGTTGTATAAGAAATGGACATTTTAAAGTACCAGGGATTCCTCATCTTGGTGAGATGCCTGGGAATAAGAGAAGGCCCAAGGGACAGCAGCTTGCTCCAGCTCATTCCCTTGGGGGCATGAATGTACAGGCCAGAACAGAGAGCAGGCTGGCCTGCTCTCAGTGAATTGTTATTTTTCTCACACTTTTTTACCCAAGTGCATTGAAATGAATGAGTTAAACCAAATGTGCATACCTACAACACACAAAGAAATTCTGAGTGAAGCAAGTGAGAACCTATTATCCCCTCCTCTTCATAAATCCTCAAGAAAACCTCTATCAGAGTCCGAGTCCAGGGTTTTTAAAATAAATACATTTTTTTTAATTGAGGTAAAATTTACCATTTTAACCATTTTTAAGTGTACAGTTCAGTGGCATTAAGTACATTCACATTGTTATGCAACCATCACCAATCTCTATCTCTAGAACTTTCTCATCTTGCAAAATTCAAACTCTGTACCCATTAAATACTAACTCCTCATTCTCTCCTCCGTCTTCCCTGGCAAGCACCATTCTACTTTCTGTCTCTGATTTTGATCATTCTAAGCACCTCATAGAAGTAGAATCATACAGTATTTGTCCTTTTGTGACTGCCTTATTTCACTTAACATAATCTCCTTAAAGTTCATCCACAGTGTTACATATGTCAGAATTTCCTTCCTTCTTAAGGTCAAATAATATTCCATTGCATGCATATGCCACATTTTGTTTATCCATTTCCCCATCAATGGATACTTGGGTTGCTTCCAACTTTCGGCTCTTGTAAATAACGCTGCTATGTATAGGGATGTGTAAATATCTGTTCAACTCCTGCTTTCAAACCCAGAAGTGAAATTGCTAGATCATACAGTAAGTCTATTTTTAATTTTTTGAGGAACCATCATAGTGTTTTCCATAGCAGCTGTACCAGTTTATATTCCCAACAACAGTCCACAAGAGTTCCAATTTCTATACTTCCTTACTAACACTTGTTATTTTCCGGTTTTTTGATGACAGCCATCCTAAGGGGTGTGAAGTGGTATCTCATTATAGTTTTGATTTGCATATCCCTAATGATTAATAACACTGAGCTCAAAAAGCCCATCTTTTCATGGGCTTATTAGCCATCTGTGCATCTTCTTTGGAGAAATGTCTTTTCAAGTCATTTGGCCATTTTTGAATTGCGTTGGTTTTCATTGATGAGTTGAGGGCCTATCTCTAGATTCTGGATATTAATCCCTATAGAATGATAGAACTAAAACAATTTAGTAACAAGTTAGATGTCATTTAATCAAGGGAAAACAATCCTTAGATTAGGAGAGTATGGTGCCTCAGAAGCAGTGGAGCACTCTTCCCAAGGAGTGCTCGGCAAGAATGAGTTTTATGAAGCATTAGAAGTGGCAATGGGGAAATGGTATGATTGGCTGGGATTGCATATCTGGTTTTATTTAGGAAGATCAAGGAACAAGGAAGTAAGTACAGAACCCAGAGTTGCATTGGTATTTGGGGATTAGAGGTCTGGATGTACTGTTTCTGGTCAAGTGGAGCACTTACAGGAATACTAAAGTTTGGCTTGCTGATGTAGCACTCCAGAAAGGAGGAGCTCCATCTTGAGCCTAAAAATATATTTCAATATCCCTTATTAGATAAGTAATTTGCAAATACTATCTCCCACTCAGTGGGTTGCCTTTTTACTCTGTTGATAGTGGCCTTTGATGCACCAAAGTTTTTCACTTTGATGAAGTCCAACAATCTATTTTTTCTTTTGTTGCCTGTGTCTTTGGTGCCGTATCCAAGGAATTATTGCCAAATCTAAAGTTTTCCCCCTCAGAGCCCTGTTTTAATAAGTCATTTTATAAGGGTTATGGAGAACATCATCTTTAGAGATTTATTTATTTATTATTTTAGAGAGAGCAGTGGAAAAGGGCTGAGGGAGAGAATCCCAAGCAGACTCCCTGCTAAGTGCAGAGCCTGCTGCAGGGCTCAATCATACAACCCTGAGATCATGACCTGAGCCGAAATCGAGTCAGATATTTGACTGAGTCACCCCGGCAACCCCAAGAACATCATCTTTATTTTTTTATTATTTATTTATTCAGGAGAGACACAGAAAGAGAGGCAGAGAGAGAGGCAGAGACATAGGCAGAGGGAGAAGCAGGCTCCCTCCTGGGAGCCCAATGTAGGATTTGATCCCAGGACCCTGGGATCACCACCTGAGCAGAAGGCAGACACTCAACCACAGAGCCACCCAGGCATCCAGAGAACATCATCTTTAGATGGAGCAAGAAGATAACTAAAATCCAGAGTAAGGGTTTACTATTTTGCCACTGAGCCTACACATTAAAAAGTTATCCTTGCAAACAGACTCTGGCCCTTGCAAATGAGCTCTGGTAAGAAAACAACGTGAAAGAGGAGAGCTGCCTCAAATGGTCAGTAACATGGAACATTAGAGGAAGAGTCTGCATTTTACATCAACAATGACATTCTTTTCCTTTGCAGATCCAAGTTCCTTTCTGTAATTTTAGAGCCAAACAAATGGGGAGGGGACTCATGGGCTCCAGTTTGCTTAACTAATTTGCTCCATCTGGGTCTAATTATCCATGTGTATTTCCTCACCAACACCTCATCCAATCTCCATCACAACGTGTGGAGTGAATGTTGTGCCCAGGGAAGACAAACCCTGACAAGCAGTTAGGAAAGGACCAAGATCAAAGAGATGGGTGAGAAACCAGGAGCAGTCCTGTCAAGATGCCCTAACTTAAGTTTACAAAGTCCTGCAACTACTGACCTTGGCTTGCCCTGAGCAAGAAAACGACATGGTTTGCACAGCCAGATCACCAACACCAGGATGGCCTCTTACTGGCAAGCTCATAACGTCTGACTTTGCACATGTGTTCTAAACACTCACCACCACAGGATTTGAGGCAATCGTGTCTAGATGGCCAGGCTTTGGTTGGAAAATTACAACAAGAGTATTAATGACCGGTCAAGGTCATACTGACCCTCCAAAGACCAACACTCACGCCATCAGAACCATCATCACTGTGACCTTATTCAGCATAGGATAGCTGGAGAAACTGACCCAAATTAGCCCAAGTAGAAGGGACAGCAAATACACACTTCCTCTCCACTCCCCTCAACTCAGTCCTCATGGGCTGATCTCCCCTGGCTGATGTGATTTATGGGGTAAAGAGGGTAACTTTTCAAGATGAACTGTTGTGTTTGGACAGGCTTGGGTTTGCACCTCCACTTTAACATTTATGAGTTGTTGACCTTGGCCAAATAATTTGGATCTCAGTTTCCTCATCTGTAAGTGGGAGTAATTAAGTCTGGCTTCATATGTCATGAAGAGGGACAATGGAAAGTGCCCAACGCATACTAACACCTCAGGGTCAGGACCCATACCTTATTTGTCTTTAAGCACCTTGTACAAAGTAGATCCTTGACAAATATTTGCTGAATGGATAGCCACGAGAATAACCCCTTCCCTTAACTCTTTATATCATTCGGTTGTGAGGTAAAAAAATCAGTAAAGAATTCTCTCTGCTGTGCCTTTACAGAATTAAATCTGCTTCCTCTTAGGAGTTGCACATCAGAAGAACAGAGCTTCAAAATCTTGTCAGATAAAGGAGGGCTTTATGGAGCAGAACTACCTCGAAAGTGTTCTGCATAACAATACACCCACGGCTTTTAACTGAGCACCTTCCCCCAATTCCTTGTGGACTCATTAAACTGACAGCTTGGCACCAGCATATTGATGCCTGTTTTCTATCTAACACAAGCTGTATGAGTGCCTCGTGTTTAACCCACTCTATGAATTTGTAAGCAACTATGTAAAAAAAAAACAAAAAAAAAAAAAAAAATCAGAAAACAAAGGAGAGATGCTGGGTTATTATTTCACTAAAAAACAATGAGTGTCTCTTTCCTTTGCTCCTCCCACCCTAATTGGGTATATTTGGGTTTTGGTTGTTTCCCTTTGCTCAAAGACTGAATTGCAGCAGCTTCTTTTTACCCTTTGAAGAAGGCTGTGCTCTAGGCCAGTGCCACTCAATGACAGTACCAGTCAAAATAAGGAGCTTGAACCAAAAGGTACATCAGTGCGCTCATCCTTCTTCAAAAAGTCTTGCTATGGGGACACCTGGGTGGCTCAGTGGTTGAGCGTCTGCCTTTGGCCCAGGGCGTGATCCCAGGGTCCTGGGATAGAGTCATGCATTGGGCTCCCTGCATGGAGCCTACTTCTCCCTCTGCCTGTGTCTCTGCCTCTCGCTGTGTCTCTCAGGAATAAATAAATAAAATCTTTAAAGAAAAAAAAAGTCTTGCTATAAAAAAAAAAAGCTCAACTAAACAGTGTGTTTAGTGCCAAAGTTGATGTACATTCTGGCACAATCTTCTTATGGACAGGTAACAAAAAGCTCACAGACTGCCACCACATGTGGATCACACTTCGAGAAACATTGTTCTTGGTTACAGAACTCCTCATCTGCCTGATAATGTACTGTGCCGACCCTTACAATGGACTTCAGAGGCTACCTATCATCCTTATCCCTTCTTTTGGTAAGGCATCCCAATATCAAGGATCTGCTGTTCCCTCTCTCAGTCTACAGGATCTGGGCAGGGATCCTGTATGACCAGGGCTGGCCAAACAGTGCTCTGAATCTCTGCAGCCACAGTGAATGGTTCTGGAAGACCGTAATCCAGGGCCAACCAGTCAGCATAATTCCATCTTCCTGGTTAGCTTTCCAACCTAGGAAGGGCAGATGTCCAGCTGATGTATATTTAGGGTGAATCCTGGGACTCCTGCAGGCGCTACAAGGAAAGGTCTCTTTCCATTAGACTTCATGTTATAAGTATGTGAGCCCAGAATCAACAACACCCATGAGAGCCTGGCCATGAAATGGAGCAAAGACAGAGCAGAACTAAAAGACAGAGAGACAGAAACTGGCTTCTTAAGCATGTCATTGGAATCTTTGGATCAAGCCTTGCCTGATCTACAACTTTTCAATTACATGAACCAGTTAGTTTCCCTTTTGCTTAGAACAGTTTATGAGCTTTCTATAACTTGTCACTAAAAGAGTCTAAAGTTATGTCTGATTACCCTGGACTCTTCTAAAATCCATATGCATTGGCCCAAGAGCCAAATCTGAAAAGACAAAAGGTCTGGAGTCAGAGGAGCTGCCACCAGCTGGCACCAGAGGCAGGTTACCAAGACTTTCCACACCTGAGTCCCTTCCTCTGTCAGGTGATTAACATTTGCCTCATCCGTTGCCTGTCAGGTGACTGAGAATCACATAAAAAGATACAGAGGAAATCACTATGGAAACATTCAAAAAAGCACCGTACAAACAAAAAATATTGTTATTATTAGCACAATAGTTATTCAAACTTTACAATTCTGGCATCTTAATTATCCAGTTCCTATAAGAAATTTTAAAAGCCTTTGAACAAAAATACATTGTTTTTCAAATGAACATAGGGGGGTAACAAAAAGAGAGGCAAACCAAGAAACATATGGCTGGTTACCGGAGGGGAGGAAGGTGGGGAAGGTAGATTTTATAGGTGATGGGGATTAAGTTGTGCACTTGTGAGAAGTACCGGGTGTTTTATCAAGTGTTTACTCACTAAATTCTACACCTGAAACTGACATTACACTGTATGTTAACTAACTGGAATTTAAATTAAAACTTAAAAAAAGGGGCAGCCTGGGTGGCTCAGCGGTTTAGTGCCATCTTCAGCCCAGGGCCTGATCCTGGAGACCTGGGATCGAGTTCCGCATCAGGCTCCCTGCATGGAGCCTGCTTATCCCTCTGCCTGTGCCTCTCTCTCTCTCTCTCTCTCTCTCTATGTCTATCCTAAAAAAATAAATAAAAAACCACTTTAAAAATGCATTGTTTTTATGAACACCTGTGTATTCAGCTACACGAGGGGGAGCGCCCTCTACGGGCCAGAGGGCATAAAGCGAGGCAGCAGACCCAGAAGCCAACAGAATCCAGAAGGGGCAGCTGGAAGCTGGGGCAAGTCTCAGGTTCTGGGCTGAGCACCAATATGTGCTGTGGGTCATTTGCTGGGCCCACCCAGGACGTTTCTCTCCCATTGAACACATCATCCCAATGACTCAAGTGTATGAATCATGAAAGAAAAATGATGATTTAATTTAGAAATTACCCCTGTAACTCTCAACTGCTATTTTGCAACTTCAGGGTTGTCCTAACAATAATAATGCTGTGCAGGTAGGCAGATTTTGTGTTTGTTTTAGTGTTTTTGTATCCGAGACCTAAGGGACCGACATAACAACAAACTTTGCATAAAAAGTCTAAATTGCTTCACAAATTTCACATTTCTCCAAAAGTCAGAATACAATCATTTTCTCAGAAATAAAAACAGTATGAGCAGTCGGGGTACAAGACAGGAAGAGGCATAACTGATTTTTAAACCTCGTTCTGAGTCTCTGGTCAACGGTAGTATCAATGGATTTTCTTTTGATGGGAAAATAACTAAATTTTCATATTTTCATATAATGTAACTGGAATAAGTTATCCTTTACAGTTCCCTCCTTCGAGGAAGCTCAAACCTGGGTGGCTGCGGTGGGAGAACAGGGGGACACTTGTTTTACTAGTGTCGCCATGTACTGGGTACCCATGCTTTGCAGGGTATGTGCTGAGTCCAGCACCCCCAGTCCATGTCAGCAATGGCAGGGTTACATTACAGTTCCTCAGAAGCACGGAGAAGGCTGAGCCTACTCACCCTGCTTCCCGAGGACAGCCTGCATTCAGGCAGAGTGGGCTAACCCTGTCTGTGTCAGGCTCCATAAGTATCCCTTCTTTCTTTCCCTGCACCTCCATTTATGCCTCTTCATCTTGTAAAACAAGTTGGCCCAACCCAGTAATCTGGTTATCCTCAATCCAGGGAGAAGCGCATAAGGCCCCATGTTGCTCTCCAATCCGGCTGTATCATTATGAAAGTTGATTCTGTCCCCTGTTGATCCAAAGTGCAGTTAGTTAAAAAGCAGAGGGGAAGAGGAAAGAGAAACTGTCTCTCTAAAAAGTCTCTAACACTTACCAGTTTGGATAATGCTCTGGAACCAGCATAGATTATACCCACAAACAGCACCGAAGCAGGAAGCCACGTTGAAACATCAGATCTGGGAAGAGGGAAAGAGGCCATAATGTTTCTGTCATCTTCTGTCCGAATGGCCTAGTTGGAAGGCATGACCCTTTGGATGCACCAAATATGACAATGGTGCTTGTCTTAAAATCTCTGAGTGACCCATGGAGTGTGACATGGTCTGTGCCCACTGACAGTGAGGAAGGCTGACAAAGCTATCCAGCTACAGCCTGTCTGTTCCCTGTCCCACGACAGGGCACAGACAAGCTGGAGATGGAAGAGGGCTTCCTGCAGTTCAGGAGAGAGAACAAATCTGATTTTTTTTTTAAGGGGCAGTGAACATTATTCTTTGGATTTTAAGTAGCCAGAGGGCTTTGAACTCACGCCCAATTATTAAAAATTTAAAAAGACTATTTACCTAGGCAATATATCAAACAGCTCCATGGAACTACAACAAAAGGAAGCAAATGTCAAAGGACAGAATTTTTAAAAGAATGCTAGAACTCGAACTGGGTGGCCATGTGCTGACGTTTTCCACCGCTAACCTGAAATCTCTAAGGACTTCAGAAGGGTGCATTTCTTTGATTCCGCTGTGGCCCCAAAACTGCTTTTCTCAAAACAGTTTAGATTCTTGCTCTCTTGAAGAAAAGCAAAATTCCAGTTTTTACATAGAGCCCTGATCACGGAGGTTGCAACTTGCCACTCCCATCCGTCACCGACGCATTTGGTCCCTAGAGTTATTCTAATAATAGATAGAAATAAATGAGACCATTCCAGCAGAATTTAACATAATAATCCCAGCTAACTCAATGAACCACTCTCCTGGGATGGTGCCTGTTCAAGAAATGTTCTTTATTAACTTTATTAGCATGGGCAGGCACTCCATCTGTGATCAGACCTGCTTTTGTACGCTTCCCAGCAAACCTGGTGTTAAAATGTCTCTAGTCTCTACTGAGGCCTCCAAACCCTACTTCCTGAATATATTCATTCAGCAAATATTTATAGCAATTTGCAAGGTGCTGACAGCACCAGAATTATTATTAACAGCAGCATCACAGTTAACATTTACTGAGCACTTGCCACAAACAAGGCACTATGCTAAATGTTTTCTATGCTGTGTCTTTAAAAAATCTGCACAGTGTGGGATGCCTGGATGGCTCAGTTGGTAAAGTGTCCAACTCTTGATCTCAGTTCAGGTCTTGATCTCAGGGTCATGATTCCAAGCCCCACGTTGGGCTCCACACTGGGTATGGAGCTTGTTTAAAACACAGCACAACAACCTTATGAAGAAAATATTATCATTATTTCCATTGTGCAAATCAGAAAACTGAGGCCTAAAGAGTTTAAATAATGTGCCTGTGGTCAAAAAAGCTGGTAATGGCAAAACCAGAATTTGATTTCAGGTCATCTGACTCTAAAGCCCTAGCTTTAAGCCACCCTTTCATACTTTGCCCCCAAAGACCTCATAATCTAATGGGAGACACTGACCTATATAAAATAAGCTAAAAACACAGCATGATTTTGCTCTGGTAGCAGACCAAACAGCTAATTACCCAAGGAATATTCTCTGTTCTTACTAGTGCCACTGCAATAAGACATGTCTGTACTTGCACCCAAAAGGCGAACAGAAAAAGGAAGATGCCATTCTCTTTCCTAATGGGTCAAGGAGAACATTGAACCAATTGCTCTTCTTCTAGGAAATGGCTTTCCTAGAAGGAAAAGCTCACAAGGGTCAAGGGAGACTGGATCCAGGCCCCTGGTCCGCTGAGCACCAGAAGGCAGCCCAGAGCACTTGCCACGAGGAGCACAGGTAAGGAGGGAAGTCGGGCACTTGTGACATAGTGTGCCTAGCTGCTGCAGGCACAGTACTCTGGGATGTGAGCTCAGTAAGGCTCCAGGCATCTGTGCTCTGCTCCTTCTTAAACAAAGAAAACACCTGCCCAACCATATGCTCCAAGAGACATCAGGGCATTTGAGTGACCATGGATGTGAAAGAGAAAACATGGCTAAGGAAACACATTGTATTTTAACCCTCTACCCTAAATACAAAGAAATGATTTTAACTATAAAAAACAAACACAGATCTAGTAGAACCAAAGAGACTTCTGGGATATGTTACAGAGCAGCTGTGTGAGCATTTGGATTCAACCATGGCACTATGACCAGGAGCAGGGGCACTGATGCATATGTTGTCCACAATCACCTCATTCAGCACTCACCTAGGTGGGCAGAACCAAAGCAACGTGCACTAATGGGGAAATTTCAACGCCTGCAGAAGCAGTTGGTTGCCTGACCCTGTCTTGCCCCTCATGAGCTCTTATCAGAGACAGCTGCCTCCCTCCTCCACACACCAACAAAAAAGTATAGCTGCTATTGAGAGGAATAAATATGAATCACTGGGGGCAGTGCTGCCAAAACATATGGGCAAAACCAATGTGAAAGGATGGGGCGGGGGCCGAAAAATAATTAAAAATTGAGAACTGTGCATTCACATTGCTCCAAAGTATCAAAGTTCTCTTTCCACTGAAAATCACAGGGTACATGTTAAGTGTAGTTTATGCAAGAAAACACTCGAGGGAACCCAGTAGACAACCCATACACCATGAAAAAGCTCTTCCATGAGATTAGCAAACTAGTGCACATTTATACATCTTAAATCAAAATAGAGTGTTTTCATCCAAAAATGATTTCTTGATTTATCTTTCAATTAACCCATTAATTATCAAAGCCAGATACTATATAATAGACATATTATTAATGTGTCTCAAGTCAGCCGTAAGTTTCACAAAGGTGGGAGTCCTGTGTGTTTTGCTCATATAAATAAAAGTCAAATGTTACACGGATGAATGTTTTAAGGAAAGTAAAGGACTAGGCTGTACCATAAGGGTATCTGATCTAGTAAGTGAGGATAGGGAAACCTTCCTCTAATAAGTGATATTTGAGATAAAACCCAGTTAGGGGTGCCTGGGTGGCTCATTTGATTAAGCGTCTGCCTTCAGCTCAGGTCATGATCTCAGGGTCCTGGGATTGAGCCCCACAACAGACTCCCTGCTTAGCTTCTCCCTCTCCTTCTTTGTGCTCTTTCTTGCTCAAATCAATCAATCTGTCTGTCTGTCTATCTATGTATCTATCTATACAAAAAAAAAAAAACAACCTCAAAGTTGAAGTGGGTAAAGGGTTGGGGTGGGGAAGTAGAAGAGATACAACATTCCCACCTTGGTCCATTACTCACAGCAGTAAAAGTCTCTTGAGGTTCAGTAAGACTTTGTCACAAGTCTGTTCTTCACTAGCTATTCATTCCTAAATTCTTTGCAACATCAATCTTGTTTAATTTACACACCAGAAGGAGAAATAGGAAACAGACTCGCAGTCACAGGTGTGCATGCTGTCTCCCTCCCAGAGAGGACCTGCTGCAGAGAGTATAGTCCACGGGCAGGTGAACATAATTTGAAGAATAGTTTATACTTGCTGCTTCAGGATTCAGAAATGGGATCTCTGGCCCACAAGGTTTCCACGACTATCAGTTAATATGCTATGGTAACATGGACAGGTCAGGCCTAGCAACAGTTACCTGGGGTAAATAAAATGCATGACAACTGAGTTTCCCATACTTTTCCAGGCTGTGTGGAGACAAGGTGAGGACAGAACTACAAGGCAGTGCTTTCTTGTCCTTTTGTCATCTCATGAAATATTTTGTTTTTATTTATTTTTTTATTTTTTTTTTTTTAAAGATTTTATTTATTTATTCATGAGAGACACAGGGTGAGAGAGGCAGAGACACAGGCAGAGGGAGAAGCAGGCTCCATGCAGGGAGCCTGATGTGGGACTCGATCCCGAGATCCAAGATCATGCCCTGGGCTAAAGGCAGGCACCAAACCGCTGAGCCACCCAGGGATCCCAAATATTTTGTTTTTAAAAGATTTATTTGGGGGATCCCTGGGTGGCTCAGCGGTTTAGTGCCTGCCTTCGGCCTGGGGCATGATCCTGGAGTCCCAGAATTGAGTCCCGCATCGGGCTCCCTGCCTAGCCTGCTTCTTCCTCTGCCTGTGTCTCTGCCTCTTTCTGTGTCTCTCATGAATAAATAAATAAAATCTTTATTTTTATTTTTTTTAAAGATTTTATTTATTTACTCATGAGAAACAGAGAGAGGCAGAGACACAGGCAGAGGGAGAAGCAGGCTCCATGCAGTGAGCCGGACATGGGACTTGATCCGGGGTCCCCAGGATCATGCCCTGGGCCGAAGGCAGGCGCTAAACCGCTGAGCCACCGGGCTGCCCCAATAAAATCTTTAATAAAAAAATTAATAAAAGATTTATTTATTTGAGAGTGAGAGAGATAGAGCACACAAATGGGGGGAGGGGGAGAGGGAGAGGGAGAGAGAGAATCCCAAGCAGACTCGCAGTGGAGCCCAATGTGGGACTTGATTCCAGGACCCTGATATCATGATGTGAGCTAAAGCAGAGTCAGTCACTCAACTGATTGAGCCACCCAAGCACCCCCTTGAAATAGTTTTAGAAAAATATTGGGCCTGTGAGGGCTCAGCCTGGGCAGCTGACTTCAGCTCAGGTCATGATCTCAGGGTTCTGGGATTGAGCCCCGCATTGGGCTCCCTACTCAGCAGGGAGTCTGTTTCTTTCTCTCTCTCTGCCTCCTCCCCCATGCTCATGCTCTGTCTCTCTCTCAAATAAAATCTTTTTTAAAAGACAAAAAATATTTCTTCAGGACAGAATGAAATTGTGATTTTAAAATCCTAGTTAACTCTGCTAAAATGGACGATTATTTTCCAGGGAGATTAAGTGATGGAAATTATACCTGGTTCTGGGCACTGAAGAGCATAACCTTATAACATGCACATGGTTATCCAGATCCTTGGGAATTATAAAGAGCTCTCTTTGCTGCCAAGGAATGTTCCAGCAGTCAGCTGAAAAACTTTAGTCAAGAGCTCTAAGGGATGGACAAATTTCACACATTTTCCTGGGCTGTGCCCGTTCTTCTAGGTCAGGTCATCTAGGGCTGGAGGTATGTAGGTGACCCCTAAGGGTCACTTAGGTCACTATGCGTGAGGGCAGAGGAAGGACACACAAGAATAGAGCTGTGCATGGCACAATACTCAATAAATGTTCTGGTTTTTCTACACATAACTCCAAAGACAGAAGCCATTAGGGAAGATTGATAAATCCACCTACACAAAATGCACTGGCCAAAAAATACCATACGGAAAATCAAGAGATGAGATGCCTGGGTGGCTCAGTCAGTTAAGTGTCTGCCTTTGGCTCAGGTCATGATCCCAGGGTCCTGAAACTGAATCCCATGTTGGGCTCCCTGCTCAGTGGAGAGCCTGCTTCTCCCTCTCCCTCTGCCTGCTGCTGCTCCTCCTGCCTGTGCTCTCTCACTCTTTCTCTGTCAAATAAGTAAAAGTCTTTTAAAAAAATCAACTGGTGATTAACAAGCTAGGAACAACTATTGGCAACATAGAAAACAGGCTGGAATTTCATATTCTTAATGTGTAATGAGTATTTACAACTCAATAAGAAAAAAAATCAACTCCATAAAAGAAAAATAGTGGGCAAAAACCAGGTATTTATGTGTATGTGAATGTGTGTGTGTGTGTATTTCTCTCACACACACATAAGACAAATAGCCAAAAAAAAAAGTTACAAATATATATATATACATATATATATACACACACACATACATACTACTTTGTTACTCTTACCAAAAGCTTTAAAAATATGCATACTCTATACAGTATTTAAAGGCAGTTAAAGTTATCCACAATGATGTTTGCATTTATAAGGAAAATAAAACTGCATTCTGGCCTTATGGTTGGTTATCAAGTGTGCCAAGCACCCTGGGGCTTGCTATTGCTTCCCCACCCGGAACCCTCTCCCTCCAGACACCTGCATGGCCCACTCTCTCACATCACCAGACCTCTGCTCAAAAGTCATCTTATCTTATCTTATCTTATCTTATCTTATCTTATCTTATCTTATCTTGTGAGTCAAGTAACCACCCCCATTCCCATCCACTAGAACACACTCAGACACACACACACCCCCACACACATGCCTATTCCCCTATCTGGCGTCATTTTTCTCTAAACTTACTGCCATCTGACATATCATGTACTTCCATTTTCCTTTGTTTCTTGTCAACCAGAAGGTAAGCTCTATGAGGGCAAGGGTTTTTGACTGTTTTGTTCACTGTACACACCCCCCTACACACCAAGAATAATGTCTGCTATATATGCTAGACACTCAAATATATGCTGAAGGAATCATCACGTATTACTTTGTAATTTAAAAAGAGATTTCCCCTTCCTTCTTTAGATTGATAGAAGGGAAAACAACAGTAACAAAATATACCAGAATACTCCAGGCATGACCCTAATTCACATTTCTTTCTATGCTTTTCTTAAGCCCTACAGAGACTTTGCTCTGAACAGAATTGCCAGTGTTTATAGCTACTGGGTTTTTAAGGGCAGGGATGAAAGCAAAAAGTACGTACATCCTACCATTTGCCTCTTTGAATTGGCCCTAATGGGGAATTCTAACAATAAGCAATAATCTTTTTTTTTTTTTTAAGATTTTATCCATTTATTAAGAGAAAGAGACAGAGATAGCACTAGAGTAAGAGAGAGCTCAAGTTAGGGAGGAGAGGGAGAAGCAAGTTCCCCACTGAGCAGGGAGCCCAACGTGGGGCTTGATCCCAGGACCCCAAGATCGTGACCTGAGCCGAAGGCAGATGCTTAACTGACTGAGCCATCCAGGTGCCTCATCTCCTCCTTTTACTTTCTGACAGTTTTTCTTTGTAAAGTTCAATTGTTAATGTTATCTGGCTTATTGGATTTTTTTTTAAAGCTCTATCCCCGAACCCTGGGATCATGACCTGAGCTGAAGGCAGATGCTTAATGACTGAGCCACCCAGGTGCCCTGCAGTAAACGTTTCTAATAATCATGTTGTAACCTATAACTGTGACAACGGGAAACTAACTGAATTGAGAAACAAACATGTTTTTTTCAATAGACATGAACTCAGAAACTTGTATGGAGGCAGTCATTTTGTTTTCTATAATAATTTGTCTCATTTTCTTTTTTAAAAAGTCATACTTATCCATGCTAGAAAATTTTCAAAATACAGATAATCAAGAAAAACATTACAATTACAGCCCCACTACCCAAAAATAACCACTGTTAATACCTTGTTAGGTCTCCCTCCAAACAGTGCCCAGATGCACATACATGAACACTGCCACAAAAATGGGATCCTGCTGTACACTGGGTTCCATAATCTGCTTAACATCTTTCTGTGTCAAAAAATCATCACTGAATTATCAATAATTGCCTAATAGGCTATTGCTGCATACTGAAGTTAATCCTCTTTTCATTATTTTAATGCAATGACCGTTATCCTTGAATATACTCCCTTTTCATATTCATTTTTTGCACTATCAGGACAAATTCCCTGAAGTGGAATTGCTGTTCAAAGATACATGACTCAAAGTGCAGAATGGGTTACAAAACTGCCTTCCAAAGAAGTTACCCTGACTGCACTCTCTGCTATGGGCTACATGCTTGTGTTCCCTCGAAATTCGTATGTTGACTTCCTAACCCCAGCATGATGAATTTGGAGGTGGGGCCTTTGGGAGGTAATCAGGTCATGAGGTTGGAACCTTCATGATGGGATTAGTGCCCTTATAAAAGAGATAAGACCATGCTTTCTCCCCGCCCCCAATCTCTCTCTTCCTCCCTCCTTCCCCTCCCCCTCCACCATGGAAGGATACAACAAAATAGACAAGAAAAGGTCCTCACCAGAACCTAACTATGCTGGCACCCTGATGTTGGACCTCCAGCCTCCAGAACTGTGAGAAATCAATGTTTGCTGTTTAAGCCATCCAATCTCTGATATTTTTGTTATAGCAGCCTGAGCTAAGACTATCTGTATATATAGTCCTATATTATATAATATATATAAAGTCAACCACTGCAACTCTAAGATTCTACAATAGCCAAATACCTGCATATTGGGAACAAACCAGGCACATACCACTGAATGCATCTTTTCTGCATCTGTAATTTATAAGGTGGCACCACCTGGGCCTCCCATGCTGGTTTATTCTTTCATTGTCTATGTGCCAACAAAGGGGGCAAGACGGAATTATATCCTGAGATGCCCTGAAAGAATCTTGGGTCTCTGCAGCATGAGGACCTCTGGGGAGCTGCTGAGCCAGGGAGTGTGTGTATCTGTGTGCGCAGGGAGGCATCTCACAGTAACTCCTGGGGGAAAGGACTATTTGTCCTGGGATCTGCTTTGAAAGTTGTGGAGATACATAGGTTTTCTTACATGATTTACAAGCACAAGTATGGCATCTTGTTTGAGTCTTGGGCTTGTTTGTTTTTCTTTTTGTGCACACTCTTCTGTCCCTGTGAGCCCTGATGAATAAAGCATTTCACAAGAAGCTAACAATAGTCTGTTGCCATGAATTAAAAAACTGTTGTTATTGAGATGAAGGCTAATTAAATTAAATCACTTGTTTTTCAAATAGAGCATGCATTATGGAAGGAACATCTGCTCCCTCAAAACACTCAGAAGTTTATCTGTTCATGGGTGCCTAAATGGCTCCTTGAGCTGAGTTCTGAAAAATTCTCTGCGTTATGCTGACACCTAGTGGAGCTAAAAACAGATTCCAAACACAAAAATACCAAGGCCACAAGATGGGTTCAAGTAGACTATTGGCATTACCTATAACAGTAATACTTCACAACTGTAAAGTCAATATTTGCTTTACAGTGTACAAGGACTTCTGCATACATTCTTCTTCATTTTCTTTTGACTTCTACACATATTAACTCCCTACTTAAAGCAGATGCCTAAATTTCATTTTGGGGCGGGGGCGTCCATTATGGGTGAATATGATTCTCCAAGAATTTTACTCAATGTTCTATTTCCTACTATTCTTAGACATTTCCTCCTTCATTCTTTATTCTTCCTCTGACTCATAGCGGGTCAAGTCCCTTGACAAAGTTCAGCCTTAATGTTACCTGAACTCAAGAACCCTGTGATGATACAATTTTTCACAGTGCATAACTTGGAATAAGAGTCAGCAAACTATGGCCCATAGGCCAAATCCCACCTGTTGCCTGTTGCTGAAAATACCATTTTATTGGCACACAGTCACACCCATCTATTTATGCGGTCTGTGGTGGCTTTCCTGCTACAAAGGTAGAGTTAAGTTGTTGCAAAACACTCTATGGACAGGATTCAGCAGCAATATGAAGTGTGGTCGACACTAAAGTGTGAGTTCAGTAGATTCCTTCGCATTGGGTGGTATGGGCATGACCTGCAGCCATTATAAAATTTGAAGGTCCAAAACTCCTATCCCAAGAAAGAAAAATACCGTATGGTATTAAGAATTATACATGGAGTCTTTAAAAAAGGAAAAACTAAAAAACAACAAAGACAAAAACTCAAATTCACAGAAACAAAGAAAAGAAAGGTGGTTGCTGAGGGTGGGTCAATAGAGGAAGTGGATAAAGGGGTGCAAACTTTCAGCTATAAGATAAAGTCTCAGAATCTAATACATAAAATGGTGATTATAGTTGATGACACTATGTCATATTATTGAAGTTTCCTAAAAGAGTAGAACTTAAATGTTATCACCAAAACAAACAAATAAATATGTGATGTGATGGATATGCTCATTAACTAGATGGAAGGAATTTTTCACAATGTATACGTATACTGTGTTACCATAATGTATGCTTTAAACATCTTACAATTAAAAAACAAATCTTACAATTTTGTTTGGCAATTATACTTCAATAAAGCTGAAAAAAAATCTTGTCCTTCTGCCATTCCCTGGTCTCATGGGCTTTTCACCTGAGAACTACCATAATCACCACACAAACACTAATCAGATTTTATTCAATAGTATGTCTCTTCAGTGGCTTTCTGTATCTTTCCTGAAAACGCTTTGGAAGCTGGTTTTATCATTCCCAAAAAGTAATTCCTACATATACACATAAAGAATTCCTTGGGAAAAAAAACAACGAAAAAATATCCAAAACATAAGAATTTGAGTGTTAATTTTCCTCTCTGAGCATAGGTAACTGTTCATAAAACTGTTAAGAATCACTCAAAATGAAATGCCAACACATTAAGACATATTTGAGAAACTCCAACCACTGGTAACTTTGATGAAGATGAGCTATTTCACTTAAAAACAAAAAAATCAATCATAAAAAGAACTATCCTAATTGATTTGTTCACTGTTCATTTCTTTAGGGACAGGACTGAGTTAATTTGGAGGTTTTACCAAAGAAATTTTTTATGGTTCTCCAGCAAAGATTCTCAGTGGAAAATTAAGGAGTGGGGCTTTCTTCTTCATCTGTTAGAAACCTCTGGTCACAAAAGAATTGTGGCATAGAATTATTCACTTAGAGCTTCTCATACTTGAAAACTTGGGAGTTAAAAATTTGCTGTTTTAGGGCAGCCCCCGTGGCGCAGTGGTTTAACGCCACCTGCAGCCCAGGGTGTGATCCTGGGGACCCGGGATCAAGTCCCACATCAGGCTCCTTGCATGGAGCCTGCTTCACCCTCTGCCTGTGTCTCTGCCTCTCTCTCTCTCTCTCTCTCTCTCTCTGTGTGTGTGTCTCATGAATAAATAAATAAAATCTTTTAAAAAAATTGCTGTTTTAGATATAGTGAAAAAAGTAGTATGTACACATTACTTTCAAAATATCTTTATTTAAAAATGTATTCTGGTGGGATCCCTGGGTGGCGCAGCGGTTTGGCGCCTGCCTTTGGCCCAGGGCGCGATCCTGGAGACCCGGGATCGAATCCCACATCAGGCTCCCGGTGCATGGAGCCTGCTTCTCCCTCTGCCTATGTCTCTGCCTCTCTCTCTCTCTGTGACTATCATAAATAAATAAAAAATTAAAAAAAAAAATGTATTCTGGTAATAAAGGAGCCAAAGGATGGTATGAAAAGTCTCCAATGAAATCACACCTGATTCTATAAGCAATGGTTCCAGACTCTAGTAACCAATGCCGTGGTCTCACTGCCAGATGTCTGGTCAGTTTTCTGGATCATGTTTTGGAAACACAGAGTCTACAGCACAGGATTTCAACATCTGCTAGAAAAATCACTTTGCTGTTCTGCAACTGTCTGATTGTCTGGCAGTGGCAGTAGCTGCCATATAAAGACAAACTTGTGCCTAAAAACCAGTGCTATCTCTTTAAAGACAGAAGGCCTCAGGGTGTCATCCAACACTTGGTGATCACGGTTGCCAAGTAAAAATCCTAGAGAAGATTGATTCCATCAGGTCACTCAATGGAGTCAATACAGGACATGGCCAGAGATTGACCAACACAGCAGATATGGCCTCTCTGCAAAGTAGGAAATGTGATGCCAGGTTCTGTGACTTGTTTTAAGAAGGAATCTGGGATTCTCCTATACTCCAGGCTATAAGGAGTCTAAATGAGCTCTCGTGGCATATGTTATTAAATATTGATTTGAGGACCACCCACTGGTACAATCCCCATTCCGCAATGACCTCAGGGAACTCCAAGCTGTCTGCCTGCTGCTGTTTTTATTTTTAGTAGGGTCCAACCTCTGCTATCTCTACCTAAGTGCACAATCACACAGCAAAGCTGGGCTTCAGTTCTCTACTGATACAATCAGAAAGCCAAGCCCAGTAGGAAACGCAACCGTGGCAAACACAAACCTATCCTGGCAACACACGAAGGAACATTGGGGCCAGGTCCTTGCTGCTAGCCACCTGGTCACTCCCTTCTACCAAGGGTCCATGGCAACTAGAAATCCTGAGCTGTGCCAGCGGTCATTAATCACGAGATCCACTACAAACTAAGATGCTAAGATCTTTGACAGGAGCTTAACTGAGCCGACATCATGTGTAAGGCTGTGAAGCCACCTAAGAAAGTCCAGGAGACAGAAGTGAGATGGTCACTGAGAATTTAGCAGGGGGGACTGAAAGAGGGTATGACCACAGATCTGCAATGGGTAGAGCCCAGCATCACGTAAGTTCGAGGGACAACAGTGTCTACTGGGTCTCAAATTTTTAACATTGAAAGATCACTTCTTCCAGGGCAAAGAACCTAAGAATCTTTGAGTTTATCCAGTTTAAAGTCATTCCTCCTTCCCCTCCCTCAAAAAGCAGAAGGGGATGCTTGGGTGGCTCAGTGGTTGAAATCTGCCTTCAGCTCAGGGCGTGATCCCGCGATCCTGGGATGGAGTCCCTCATTGGGCTCCCAGTAGGGAGCCTGCTTCTCCCTCTGCCTGTGTTTCTGCCTCTCTCACAAATAAATAAAATCTTTAAAAAAAAAAAAGGCAGAAGAAGAATTCCACCAACAGATGAATGGGTAAACAAATCGCAGTGTATACATGCAACAGAATATTATTCAGCCTCAAAGAGGGAGGAGATCCTGATACTTGTGATAATTCTTTTTTTTTTTTTTACTTGTGATAATTCTGAAGACAGTAAGTGAAATAATGACTGACAAAAGGACAAATACTGTATGCTTCCACTTAAATGAGGTACCTATAGTAGGCAAAGTCATAGAGATGGAAAATGGAAAGGTGGTTACTGGGAGCTGGTGGGAGGGAAGGCAAGGTGGGGAGTTATTGTTTGTTATGGAATTTCTGTTTGGAATGATGGGAAATTTCCGCAGATGGATGGTGGTAACGGTTGCACAACACTGTGAATGCACTTAATGCTAATGAACTGTACACTTACAAATTGTTTTAAATGGTAAATTTTGAGATGCCTGGGTGGCTCAGTGGTTGAGCGTCTGCCTTTGGCTCAGGTTGTGATCCTGGGGCCCTGGGATGGAGTCCTGTATCGGGTTCCCAACAGGGAGCCTGCTTTTCCCTCTGCCTGTGTTTCTGCCTCTCTCTCTGTGTGTCTCATGAATAAATAAATAAAATATTTTAAAAATTCTAATGCATTGTTGACCAATCTCTTCTTCCACTATGAATTTGGTCTGTAGATAATAGTATTGCATCAATATTAATTTCCTGATTTTGATTACTGAGCTGCAGCCATGTAAGAAAATGTCCTTGCTCTTAGAAAATACACACTAAAGGGGTGCCTGGGTGGCGCAGTTGGTTGGGCAACCGACTCTTGGTTTTGGCTCAAGTTGTGATCTCAGGGCTATGGGATCAAGCGCTGCATCTGACTCTGCACTTAGCACCAAGTCCACTAGGGATTCTCTCTCTCCCTCTCCCTCTGCCCCTCTCATTTGTGCACGCTCTCTCTCTCTCTCTCCCTTAAATAAATTCTTAAAGAAAAAAAAGAAAAATCACACTAAAGAATTTAGAAATAAAGAAAACAGGCATTTTATTCTCAAATCTGTAACTTATACAGTTCAGGAAAAAATGTATATATATATATATATTTTATATATATTTATCTCAAGAGAAAATGATGGAAGAAGCAAGGTAAAATAATAATTGAGGAATATGAGTAAAGGGTACAGAGGTTCTTTGCACTATTTCTAACTGTTCTGTAAAGTAGTAAATAATTTCAAAATTAAAAATTTACAAAAAAATTTTAAATTGATTTAGAAACCCATATACTGTGCTCCTATGACCTAACACAAAGCTCACTTAATACAGTGTTATAAATTATGTATCTCAATTAATTCTAATATTATATTAGTAACATCACTAACCAGGACAATACTCCTTGAGTTCTATACGGTTATAAAAGCATTAAAATCATTAAAAGCATTAAATTAAAAACTCCTTGAGTTCTATACGGTTATAAAAGCATTAAAATCTCAGAAAGGAACTAAGAGATCAAGCAACTCAAATATACATCCGTGTTTCCCAACGTAACACCAGAAGAAATCAAATAATGTGAAAAGAATGCAGGGTATGAATCATGAATCAAGCAAGAAGAGGTAGTTCTACCTTGAAGTGCTGTTGATCTCGGCCCAGCCCAGCTTCCATGACACGTGAAGCAGAAGTCCACCAATTAGTGTCTGCCACCTAGAAAGGATAAGGGCCATTGTGAATTTGAGAGAATGCCATGGGCTCAAACACCATCCAGCCCCTGCAGACCCATTGGCTGACACAAATATACACATCCAAGCCTTCCCCCAACTCTCTTTTCCCATTCTCTCCTAGCTGGCATCCCAGTTCCCAGTTCCGTCCTTCTCAACCTGTACTACCCTTGAGTCCAGCTGTACCATCCAGGGTTGACACTGATAGTCTTCTTATTCTATCTAGACTTTTCCTGACCAATCTCAACAACTGTCTCCACTTCTCCCATTGCTCCCAATAATAACTGTGCTTACCTGGACACCGCCACCCTGATACTCCACAAGCTCCCAATAATAACTTGCCTATAACATTATCTTGAACTTCCCTTCCCCATCCTGATCGGCTCCTGCATCCCTAATCAGCCAAACTAGAGCCTAGATGTCATCCTAGCTCTTCCTCCTCACTCAGCTCCCTCATCTGCTCATGAAATCCTATTAAGCATAAACCCTTAACAGTTCTCAAGTACTTTCATTTCTTCTGCCTCTGCCTCAAGCAGACTCCCACTGTGACATACCTGAACCCAGCATCAGTGCCCTAACTGGTGTCCCTATCCCCAGGATGGTCCTGCAACATCCATTCTCTACCTTTCAGCCAAAGGGCTTGTTCCAGAATGCTAACTTAATTTTGTTCACTCATTCGTTTTAAAAATGGTTGATTCTTCCTGGGTGGATAGTAGCAGTTCTCAACCTCTTTTCTGCCACGACGCACTCGGGGTCATGTAATTCATGTGAGACACACTTCCTCAGCATGCAGAGTACAGGGGGAGCACAGGTTGTAAATTAAGCACCCCTGCCCCTGCCATCGCACAAAGTACAGCAAAATTCAAAATGAGTGAGATGGTATTACAGGCATAACTTCACCTTGGTTCACTCTATTGCTTTATTGATTTTAAAATCCTTGTTTTGAGTTATGACTTGAGACACCTCACCTCAGAAGCGATTACAACACACCCAAGTGTTGTGACATGACAGTTGAGAACTGGCTGGCCTACAGGATAAAGTCACTGGTGTGTGACACACAAGCCTTCCAAGACTTGCACTCTCCCCCTTCCAGGATCAGCTCCTGTCCATCTGCCATGGGCAGTGACATTCCAGCCATACTAAACAACCCACAGCCTTGGATGTGCCAGGTCATTTCATACTTCTAAGAGTTTCCATGTGCTGTCCTCTTGACCCATAATATTCTCCCATTTCCTTGTGTCTTGGTGAACATTTGCTCATCCTGTAAGACCCAGTTTTTATGCCTCTTTGTGAAACCTTCACAGACCCAGCCAAGCAGAGCAGACAGATATGGGTCATGCCCTCCAACAGTATGATCTAGAGCAGCGGCACTCAACCATATGGATATTCTCCCCTGGGAAAATGTGGCAGTATTTAGAGACATTTTTAGTTGTCACAACTGTGGTGGGAGAAGGGAGGGTGCTACTGGCATCTGGTGAGTGTAGCCAGGGATGCTGCCAAACATCCTACAATGTGCAGGACAGCCTCATAACAAAGGATTACCCAGCCCAAAATGTCAATAGTAATTTGAGAGATGACAGTGGCCCAGGAAGGGATTATTTGGATGAAGAAGGAGGACAGATTCTGAAGATGTTCAGGGTGTCCTGGTGGTTAACTAGATGTTAAGGATGAAGAAGACAAAGGAATCAACTCCCAGGTTTCTGGGAGTTTCTCAGTTGGGCAACTAGATAGAAGGTACCATTCACAGCAAGTAAATTTAAGGGGCAGGCAGCAGAGAAAAGAAAGTTACACAACAGCAGAGATCTTTGCTTTCTCCTCTGATGTACCCCACATGTCTAAAACAGTGCCACATAGTATGCACCCAATAAGGATTTATAGAATGAATTACGCTGCCCTACTGTGTAACTCCTATGTGCCAGGCATTGTTCTAAGCACTGGGGTGTCACACTCCAGTGGCAAGACCAATTTTTTTAAAAGTCTTCCATTTGTAGACCTTACAGTCCATTGGAGGAACAAAAGTCAGCATGTCATATCCACTGATACACAGGGGAAAAAGCAATCCAGATCTAGAGACCCTTCTTTCCCACCTAAGTTCCCTAAGTCTCAACCTGGAAGGACTACAAGACAGTTAGGACCAAGAAATGATTCCTATTCATTAACAGAGAAAACAATATCCCAGCTTTACTAACTGAAATACAGTGGGCCCCTCCTTACTTGTGGGGGGATGCATTCTAAGACCCCCCAGCAGATGCCTGAAACTGGAGATAGTGCCAAACCAAATATGTTTTTTCCTACACACACATACCTATGATAAAGTTTAACTTATAAACTAGGCACAGTAGATTAACAATAGCCAATAATAGGGGATCCCTGGGTGGCGCAGCGGTTTGGCGCCTGCCTTTGGCCCAGGGCGCGATCCTGGAGACCCGGGATCGAATCCCACGTCGGGCTCCCGGTGCATGGAGCCTGCTTCTCCCTCTGCCTGTGTCTCTGCCTGTGTCTCTGCCTCTCTCTCTCTCTCTCTCTGTGACTATCATGAATAAATAAAATCTTTAAAAAAAAAAAAAAAACAATAGCCAATAATAAAATTTAACAGTTGTAACAATATACTGTAATAAAAGTAATGTGAATGTGGTCTCTCTCTTAAAATATCTGTACTCCCCCTTCTTCTTGCGATTCTGTGACATGATAAATGCCTAGATGGTGAGGTGAAGTAAGGTGAATGATGTAGGCATTGTGATAGAGCCTTAGGCTACCATTCACCCCTGATAATAAGTCAGGGGAGAATCATCTACTTCCAGACCACAGTGACCACAGGTGATCAGAACCGCAGAAAGAGAAACCGCGGATGTGGAGGGACTACTGTATACATGATCATAAACAATATTTTTAAAGTTTTGCTATGAAATAGTAGGGGGAAACCTGACAAAGTAATTCTGAAGTTCACCTGAAATAATGTACTGGTGATATGATAAAAAAACAAAAATCCATAAGTGTGCATAAAAACAGAAGTGTGCAAGTCTTCTTCCCTTGCCTGTCCCCTCTCTGCACAGCTTCCACCTTTTCCTATGGGTAACCACTCTTGGTAATTTCTTCACCATTATTATTATTTTTTAAATTTTTATTTATTTACAATAGTCACACACAGAGAGAGAGAGAGAGAGAGAGAGGCAGAGACATAGGCAGAGGGAGAAGCAGGCTCCATGCACCGGGAGCCCGACATGGGATTCGATCCCGGGTCTCCAGGATCGTGCCCTGGGCCAAAGGCAGGCACTAAACCGCTGTGCCACCCAGGGATCCCACCTTTATTTTTTAAATAAGGAAAACATACACACACTATTCTACATGATAGTACTGTACTACCCTGTAACAGATTTGCTTTTGTCCCCCATTAAATGTATCTTGAAAATTAATTAATTATTATTATTTATTTATTTATTTATTTATTTATTTATAGAGACACACACAGAGAGAGAGAGAGAGAAAGAGAGAGAGGCAGAGACACAGGCAGAAGGAGAAGCAGGCTCCATGCAGGGAGCCTGATGTGGGACTCGATCCCAGGTCTCCAGGATCATAGCCCAGGCTGCAGGCGGCGCTAAACCACTATGCCACCCACTGGGGCTGCCCTTGAAAATCTTTTTATTTCAGCACCTGAGTGTCATTATTTTTTGACATTTGCCATTAAGGACATAATATAATTTATTTAATGGGGTCTGTAGAGATGAAAATGAGGTTGTTTAAAAATGCCTGCTGTCAAAGAGCTGCAACATTTCACATGTACATCTTCATACGTATTTCATTTATGTGAGTGCAAGTAAATCTCTCAAATAAATTCCTCGAAGTGGAATCGTGCAATTGAAGGATTCAGACTGTTGAAATAGTGTCCCATATTGCCAAAGTGTCACTCACAGATACTGTACCAATTTGCCACTGCAGATCCATGTACAGCCAGAACCGAGATCTGGCATCACGTCCTGAGCCAAGGCAGATGCTCAGCTGCTGAGCCACCGTGGTGCCCCATAACATGTCTTTTCATTTTTAACTGCATGCTTTAGCATCATAACACATCTTTCTTCATGTGTTTAGTGCTTTTTGTCCTGAACCTCATCTAGCAAAGATCATTACCCTGCTTTTTTGTTTGCAATTGTCTAATATTTTTTTAAAAAAAGAATGAAGGATGTCATGCTGTATGACATATTTAAATGTTATAATAATTAAAACAATTTAGGGGGATGCCTGGGTGGCTCAGCGGTTGGGCCCCTGCCTTCTGACTGGGGCATGATCCTGGAGACTGGGGATCAAGTCCCACATCGGGCTCCCTGCATGGAGCCTGCTTCTCCCTCTGCCTGTGTCTCTGCCTCTCTCTCTCTCTCTCTCTGTGCATATTCTCATGAATAAATAAATAAAATCTTAAAAAAAAAATAAGACCACATGCTAGATTTATCTGTAGTTTTCTCTGTTACTTCCTTCTTATGTTTTAGCAATAAATTCTCTATGATATTACTTAAAAATATATTTGAAAAATCAAAATAATTATGAACAAAATGAAAGGCAAAGGGCAAACTGCAAAAAAAAAGAGAAATTTCTAATAAACGTGATGGACAAGTGGTTGGCATCTTAAAATATGAGGAAGTCATTAAATTAATAAGAAAAAATACTAACACCCCAGTAAAAATAAAAGGAGAAAAGGCACAAATAGACAATTCACTGATAATATCGATACAAGTAGGTAACACACATAAGAAAACTGTCCAACTTCATTAATAATGTATGAAATGATAAGACAAAAAGTGTTATACCATTTGGGACTCATGAAATCATCAGAGAGAAAAAAAACAGTCATGGTTTGAGTACAATATTATAGAAGCTTTCATATAGAGGCTGGGTGACAATGTAAATTGGTAACACATTTCTGGAAAAGAACTTAATATCCAAGAGGAATACTAAAGAAGTTCATATGCTTTAACCCAAATTTCTAATATTGGAATCTATCCCAAAGAAATAGCTAGAAATTTGATAGATTTGAATGCAAAAAAATGTCTGATAATATTATTGTTTTTATCCTTCAAAATGGGACACAATTTAAATGCCCATTAATAAGATGGTTAAATAAATTACAGTATGTCTATTTGATTTTAAAAAAAGAAAGAAAATCTATATAGTCATTAAAAACATTTTTTTAAAGATTTATTTATTGGAGAGAGATAGCACGTGAGCAGAAGGAGGAGCCGAGAGAGGCAGAGAAAGAAAATCTCAAGCAGACTCCCTGCTGAGCCCGCAGCCCAAAGCAGGGCTCCATTTCAAGACTCTGAGATCAGAACCCGAGCAGAAATCAAGAGTCAGACACTAAACTTACTGAGCCACTCAGGCACCCCTAAAAATAGTACAAAGTACAGCTAATGATGCTGGTTGGACATGTCCCACAAATGTGTACAAAAAGCATAAAAGATACTCACCCTTGGAACAATGTAGGGTAGGTAAATTTCAAGACAGACAGGACATACTGAAAAACAAATACCAGAGTAATGAACAAATTATAGAGAACTGATCATATAATGAAAGAAATTCTTATTGAAGAAACCTAAGTACACTCGAATTTCAAAAAGACTTTTATCCTTCTCCCCTCAAAATCACATACTGGGCAAAAATTAAAAAATGACCTTCCAAGTCATATGAGAAAGAGTGGGTCTGTTTTTCTGCAGGCTCATCAGAAGCCTGACCACCTCTCAGTTGGGGTATGGAACTGGAATCATTAGCAAATTGGGATGCCCAGCAGCTGGGTCTGATGCTGTGGATGCCCAACCATTCAGCCTCTTTCCAGACCCCAGAAGTGCCATGGTGGAGCTGCAGAAACTCAAGAAAAATGGACACAGTCTCTTTTCTCAAAGTATTCACGTTATCTACTGCCCAATTTACCTAAAAATCCAAACCCCTCCTTTGTTTCTCTTCAAGGAAGAACTGCATCATACTCTGTTTCCTTCATGTTTCTTCCATTTGGGAGAATTTGGTTTTTGCATTCTAAAGATCCTTTTTTTTTTTTTCTTTTTAGCTAATTCTGCGTAGGTATCATTAATTTTTTCTGTGCTTTAGCATTTTAAGGATTTTTTCAAACCAACCTGACCAAGGTCAACTTGTATTTCTAGTCTGTCTTTTACAACACTTCATGAATGAGGGGACTATGTTTTGTCTTCCTGGGTATCTTTTCCTACTATTGAACACTAAGAATTTTTGGAAAGTTTAAAAACCATTAAAGGCTTTAGGCAAGGACTCTACTGATTCTTCACATGATCTAAAAAACAGAATGGACTGGGGTTGGGCAAATTTACATACTTGTTTTTAAACTACACCAATGCCTTCTAGTATGAGCTCCTAAATGTCACAATTACGGCTAACTGCTGTGCTCTGATCAATATTCACTAGAGATGGACCTTCTTCTTCTCCGAAATCTACTTATTCACATAATTCAGTATGCTCCTCCCCACTCTTCCTTGATATTTTCATTCTAAAACAGAGACAGAGGGATGCCTGGGTGGTTCAGTGGTTGAACATCTGCCTTCAGCTCTGGGCAT
The DNA here is from genome assembly GCF_011100685.1 of Canis lupus familiaris. Taxonomy (NCBI): domain Eukaryota; kingdom Metazoa; phylum Chordata; class Mammalia; order Carnivora; family Canidae; genus Canis; species Canis lupus. The sequence continues at coordinate 64,925,175 of NC_049228.1, read as the reverse complement.
GATCCTGGGATCCCAGGATCAAGTCCTGCATCAGGCTCCCCACAGGGTGCCTGCTGCCTCTCTCTGTGTGTCTCTCATGAATAAATAAAATCTTAAAAAAAAAAAAAAAAACAGAGACAGGGGATCCCTGGGTGGCTCAGCGGTTTAGCACCTGCCTTTGGCCCAGGGCGTGATCCTGGGGTCCTGGGATCGAGTCCTACGTTGGGCTCCTGGCATGGAGCCTGCTTCTCCCTCTGCCTGTGTTTCTGCCTCTCTCTTTCTCTCGTGAATAAATAAATCTTAAAAAAAAAAAAAAAAAAAACAGAGACAGAGAAAGGATAAAGTGAGCATCTGGGCCATGCATTACATCACCCTTAACAACCTTCATGAAGGGGATCCCTGGGTGGCTCAGCGGTTTGGCGCCTGCCTTCGGCCCAGGGCGTGATCCTGGCGTCCCAGGATGGAGTCCCATGTCGGGCTCCCTGCATGGAGCCTGCTTCTCCACCCCTCTCTCTCTCTCTGTCTCTCATGAATAAATAAATAAAATCTTTAAGAAAAAAAACCTTCATGAAGATAATGAATATTTATTTAGTTTACTGTGTGCTGAACTTTGTCATAGATACTGAGGGTGAAGATAGAAAATGCTGAAGTTCTTACCTTACCTTGTTAAACAAGAGTGAAAAAAGAAATCTCTGAAAAATGAAATTAAGTCCTAATATTTATTCTTTCGGCAATTCTTCATGTCACTGAAAAGTGTTGCTCAGGGCAAAATGCTATTTAATGGAACAGCCGTGAGCACTTCGTAGGAAAAAGAAGGAGCAATTTGGGAGCCTTTGAAAGGAGAACAGATGTGGACTTTGACTCCAGGCTGAAAGCTTAACAGCTGTAAGAGGAAAAAAGACCAGTAGCTGCTTGGGCCCCACAGGGCTGGTTACCACCAGAATCTCCACAGGCTGGAGCAACGTGTCACTCAGACTAGGTCCAGAGAGCCACAACACCTGCTGTTGAAACCAAAATCAACCATTCTTTTAACACTAGAAGCAATAAGCCTAAAATAGACAAGGTTTTTTGTTTGTTTTTAATCAATTTTCTTTTTACAAACACAGGGAGATAGTTTGCAGATGAAACTATACTGAGAAATAGAGAATTAAAAAAAAAAAAACCAGCACAGAGTCTACTAAAAACTGGAAGAGAGTTTCCTGTCCTATAAACATAAAATAATCTTCATTGATTCAAGAGAAAATTCATTTGGCAGTCACTATGTGCTGGGGAGCCCAGGGCATAGCTCCTTCTCATTTGGCCCCTACTGGGTCCAAGCCAAACTACCATGGAGGCCAGAAAGAAGCATGACTGTCCTGGGGTGAAACAATGGCATAATCTAAGAGTTACAAAGTCCCTACCAGAGTCCCATTATGAAGGACTACCTCTCCCAACCTTACCCAGGCCTCACACCTGCTTTCTGCTACTCTTGCCTCCAGTTCCTCTTTCTCCTTTATATAATCTCACCTCCCTTTCTCTCTGCCTTTTACTGTTCTTCTGCTTTCCATCTACTCTGACATTCCCCAGAGCCCTGAACCAAAGCACTCCAAACCTTTGTGGAAAATGGAAAAGGATTTATTATTGAAATTCTGAGGGTCCTTGGGAATCTACGATTTCTATTACTCAAATCAGATTCTCCTAAACACATGACAATTTGTTTTTGTTTTTGTTTTTTGTTTTTTTATCTAGCACCTTGAGGCATGATGCACATGGAATGTACTACTGTCTTTATTACATTGATTGCAAAATGGTGAGAGGCCCCAGTAAATAGAAAATAATTCCATAGATGCAATGTGCATCCAGAGAGGGTATAAATTGCTATGAACTAAATGCTATCTGCCTGCAGGACTGTTTTACTTGGGTACTTCCTTTGTTAACCAATAATGCTGCTTGTGGGTTTTCATGAAGACTTCTCACTCTTCCCTTCTGATGATTATATGAAAATAAAAGGAAGGTCATTCTGTTTTTAAGTGAAATGTTACCAATATATTCATCAGGTTAACTAGACAAATTAGAATATGAAAGTGAAAAGGCCAGGATTTCACAAATTCACATCTTCCAGAAAAGGTGCTAAAATAAACCTTTTACTTTAGCTATCTATTCAATGAGGAAGAAACAAATCTGTTAAAAGCTAATAATTACTGCATCATACCATAAGCAAAAGACTGTCTTTCCTTTCTTCCGTTTCTTCTAGAGTATTTACCACTTACCTAATTTACTATGATGTTGGGCACTTGTCCAGCCACCTCACTAACGTAATTTCCATTAATGAACGACTCTTTGAAGAGGACTTGCTAATCCTACCTTAAAGTTTAAAAACTTAGGTTTAGAGAAATTAAAGTCCCAAAGATCAAGTTGAGTGGAGCCAGGATGTAAACCCATCACTGCCTCCCAGGAAGGTACTATTTATGGATCTTCATCATTAGAACTAAAAATCAACTGGACATGGGGAAAGAGGGTTCTGGAGCATCCTCTGAGTGCCCTGAAGATAGCTACTCACATTAAGAGAACAGGTATAAGGAAATGTTATTTGTTAATAGTTTATTTCCAGAAAGCATGAGGGGTTTGAGGTTGGGGGTGGGGGTGGGGGCGTGGAGACCTTATGGTGGGAGGTGATCCTGGGCCTGGTATCACCACTTTACCTTGGTGTCCAGCCCAATGTCCCTGACAGGAGGAGCTGCCCCACTCTACCCCACAGGGGTCCAACATTTCCCTGCATGGTACTAAATCCAAGGCCAGCTTCCCCCTCCTAACAAAATAAAAACATGGTACCACTGCTTACCTGCCTTTTCATTAAGATGAATTACGTGACATTACTTTAAATAAAATTAATTTCACATTTTATTTTCCAAAATATTTTCACGAAAACCTCTTGAATATACTGGAAGTGTCTGGGATGGAGACATAGAAAAAAAGAAAAAGTCTGGGAGTCTGTGGTGTGAGGGAAAGATGGAGATGGAAATGGATTGATTGATCTCTTCTTTTTAAAAGCTTCCTGAACTCTGTGGGTTTCTAGGAGCAGGGGTATGTTGTAGAAAAAGAAGACAGATTTGTCAGATTTCTTCTACTCCGCCTTCCCCGAGAGGACAAGAACCAACTGCTTTATTTCCCTTTAAAGTAGTATGCAGGGGATCCCCGGATGGCTCAGCGGCTGGGTACCTGCCTTCGGCCCAGGTGATCCTGGAGTCCCAGGATCGAATCCCGCATCAGGCTCCCTGCATGGAGCCTGCTGCTCCTCCCTCTGCCTGCCTCTCTCTCTCTCAATTTCGAATAAATAAAATCTTAAAAAAAAAAAAAAAAAAAGGTAGTATGCACAACCCCAAATTAATTTCCTGGAAATTCGCCAATCAAAAACTTCGGTGTTGCAGATGCAAGGGATGCTTTACAGGACGGGAAGCAGGCAGGGCCGGCACGGTTCAACACATCCTATTTCCACCTGCGGATGCCACAGAGTAGGCTTCCTCTCCACCGCCACCAGGATGCGGGAGGCTGCATCAGCTCCCCGTCGGTGTGCGGACTCAGCTCTCCCGCGTGCAGCCATCGCCACCCCACGCCCGCCCCCTCACCTTGTTCGTGAGGTAAGAAGCCAGGTAGCAGGTACAAAAGGTGAGGCCCACCAGGCACCTCCTCACGCACATGGGTCAACCCGCGCCCCTTCCCGGGGACCCCGCGGGGAGCACCCACACTGCGTCCGGAGCCGGGCCGCCGCCTGCGCAGCCAGGACGGCCACGTGGCTCGGAGCTCGGCCAATCGGCGCCGGGACCGCCCCGCCCCCCCCGCCCTGTGCCCGCCCCTTAAAGGGACCGCGCCCCCGCCGGCCGCGCAGCTGCAGAGTGAGCGAGGCAGCCTCCTGCTGCGGAAGGAGATCCGGGGAGAGATAAGCGCCCCCCCCACCCCCCCGCGGGGCCTGCGACCGACTGTGGACAAGGACAGCAGTCGTGGTAAAAATAGTCGAAAATGGTAAACCAGGGGAAAAAAAAACAGTTTACGAAACAGTTCACGACACTCCACTACCGTTTAAAGAAAAATGTTCATCGCGGCCTCTAGATGGTGGAAGCAAAATGTTTATACTTTACTGAATCTTCCCCCTATTCCACGTTGAGTCTGTATTAGTTTTGCAAATGACATAAAGTTAATAAGTGCAGGGATCCTTGGGTGGCTCAGCGGTTCAGCACCTGCCTTCGGCCCAGGGCATGATCTTGGGGTCCCGGGATCGAGTCCCGCATCGGGCTCCCCGCATGGAGCTTGCTTCTCCCTCTGCCTGTGTCTCTGCCCCTCTCTCTCTCTCTCTGTGTCTCATAAATAAATAAATAAATAAATAAATAAATAAATAAATAAATAAATAAAATCTTTAAAAAAAAGTGCTGTTTTAAAAGAAGGAAGACAGGAGCTAGAATGAGTATAGTTTTGTTTTTTCTTTTTTAAGAGAAGTCATTCTATTGATGAGGAACAGGGGTAGCTGAGGATAAGGTACGAGCCTCGGGCAGGCAGCACATTGACAATTGACAAGTTCTTTTTTTTTTTTTTTTTTGAGATTTTATTTATTCATGAGAGACACAGGCAGAGTCCTTAAAACAGGCAAAGGAACATTCCTCTAGCCTCCACGTTAATACTTTGCTAAGGGCAAAAGGCAATCTTACTGCAACCCCCAGGAGCCTGTAAGTCTACTTTAACATATAAAAATTCCTTTAGAATTTTCCTTTATCTCTAAACCCCCAAGATACATTGGCAATCATCCTTCAACCACATGGCCCACTGATAAACACATCTGAAGGGTCTCACGACCCTCAGGTTTTATTAGAGGGTAATAAGTGACCTTTTCCCAACAACAGCTAGCCCCCTAAGGTCCTGGAAACCTTGTTTCCAAAATTCTTTAGAGAGTATGCTATCCTCAAACACCCACCCCTGTCCCCAACTCCCAGGTATATAATCAGCCACCCCTCCCAGGCCCAGGGCAGCAGCTCTTCCTGCCCACGGGTCCTTTCCCCGGGCTTTAATAAAACCATCATTTTGCACCAAAGACACCTCAAGAATTCTTTCTTGGTCGTCGGCTCCAGACCTCACCTATATTCCAAAACTTCATCACTCGGATGTTGAAATTTACATAAAATAAGAAATTCTCCCAAAAGTAGTTTCAAGCACTGCCCCTATTCCTAGTATATAGGAATTTTACCTAGTTAGGCTTCTGGCAAGTAGGAGTAAATATGCACAAAACATGTTGATGGACTTTGTCAGGAGCTAAAGGTACAAGTGTTCCTCACATGCAGAAACACAGATTTTGGAAATACCCCACACACCAGGAAAACTTCACTTTTTAAAGTTTGTGTTTCCTGTGCAAAATTGTTTATCAAACTACATTATCCAAGCAAACACTAGATGTATTCACTCTACGTAAAAGATAAGTAAACTAAAAAGTAATTTTCCCTTGACATTATTCTAGGGAACCTATCTCAGAGCTAAATAGTCCTTATAAAGAAAATCTTCCCCCAACAGAATTTCTTTGAAATAAATAGCTGTACTTGACAATCTCTGAGCACTTTTAGTAAATGAACAAGTTCGGTTTGGGCCCTATTATTTCCTAGTTACTACTTATTTATTTATTTATTGACAGAATTTGCTTAGCAAGCAGAAACAACCAGAACAGTAAAGAACCATGTAAACAGAAGCTGACATATGTAGGAAAAGTGCTGATAGATCATGCGAGAGCCATTGATTTTTCCAAAGCTGTATTATTCTGTTTCGCAAAACATACTAAACTAAGACTGAATGAAAATAAAATCACCAGGTCTTATGCTGTCAAACAACAATATGCTGTATATGAGATTAAGGTAGACCTAAATACATGAAAAGATTTAACTACTAGTATTGTTAATTGAGATCTTTGAGAGCGAAGGGTCATAGTCATTAATATTTATTTATTTATTTATTTATTTATTTATTTATTTATTTTTAAATTCAATGTGCCAACACATAGTATAACACCCAGTGCTCATCTCATCAAGTGTCCTCCTTAGTGCCCATTACCCAGTTACCCTATACCACCGACCTCCCCTTATGCAACCTTTTGTTTCCCAGAATTAGGATTCTCTCACGGTTTGTCTCCCTCTCTAATTTTTCCCACTCAGTTCCCCTCCTTTCCCTTATAATCCCTTTCACTATTTCTTATATTCCACGTATGAGTGAAACCATATGATGATTGTCCTTCTCCTATTGACTTATTTCATTCAGCATAATACCCTCCAGGTCCATTCACGTCAAAGCAAATGGTGGGTATTCATCTTTTCTGATGGCTGAGTAATATTCTATTATATATAGACCACATCTTCTTTATTCATTCATCTGTCCAAGAACATCGTGGCTCCTTCCACAGTTTGACTATTGTGGACATTGCTGCTATGAACATTGGGGTGCCGGTATCCTGTTGTTTCATTACTTCAGTATCTTTGGGGTAAATACCCAGTAGTGCAATTGCTAGGTCATAGGGTAGCTCTATTTTTAACTAGATCTTTGAGAGCGAAAGGTCATAGTCATTAGTTTATTTTTTGATAATGGATCCATAAGACTTCAATAAATGTTGAATTAAAAAAGGGGAGTCTCAGATAGAACAATACCTTTGGGGGTTCTCCCCAACAAATCTTTTTAATAATGATTTTTTTTTTTTGACAGCAAACATGGAGAATTCTCAAAAGTTCGCAAAAGCAGCAGCATACTTTTGGAAACACCCTAAATCCCACTTTAAAAGCAGACAAGCTGGGTGCCTGGGTGGCTCAGCAACCAACTCTTGATTTCAACTCAGGTCATGATATCAAGGTTGTGGGATCCAGCCCCACACTAGCCCAGAGGTGGGCTACGAGTTGGGCATGGAGCCTATTTAGGACTCTCTCTCCCTCTCTGTGTCTCCCCCTGCCTTCTCTCTCTTTCTCTCTGTAATTGGAGGGAATTTCCTCAATATGATAGAAAGCATCTTTGAAAACCCCACAGCTAGCATCATACTTAGTGGTGAAAGACAAAGCTTTCCTCCATAAGAATCAGAAACAAGACAAGGATGACCATTCTTGTTACTTCTATTTTACATAATATTGTAAGTTCTAGCCAAGGCAATAAGACAAGAAAGTAAAAGAAAAGGCAAGATCAATTGCAAAAACAAATAAACAAAAACCCCGAAGAAACAGAGGGGCCTGGGTGGCCCAGTTGGTTAAGCATCCAACTCTTGGTTTTGGCTCAGGTCATGATCTCAGAGTTGTGAGATCAGCCCCAAGTAGGGCTCCACACAGAATGCAGAGACTGCTTTACACTGTCTCTCCCTTTCTCTCTGCCCCTGACCCCCACACAGTCTTGCACACACTCTCGCTCTCTCTCTCAAATAGATAAATAAATCTAAAAAGAGAGAGAAACAAAAAACTATCCTACTATAGATGACAAGATTTTGAATATATATATATATATACACACACACACAAACCTGGGGCACCTGGCTGGCTCAGTCAATGGGACATGCAACTCTTGATCTCAGGGTTTAAGTTTGAGCCCCATGTTGGGTATAGAAATTACTTAAAAATAAAACCTTAAAAAAAAAAAGAGAGCCATTGAGGATGATATGGTCTAATATACATTTAATAGGAGTTCCAAAAAAGAATACAGAGAACATGAAAGAAGCATTTTTCCCACAACTGACAATAGGAAGTGTGTCTTTAGACACAGTAGGGATGAATCCTGAGCATACTACATGAAAAGAAATCCACTTAGTATATTCAAATTCATCTTAATTGCAGTAAAAAATGCATAATATTATTCACTATCTTAACCATTTTTTTAAGATTTACTTATTTATTTGAGAGAGAAAGAGACCACAAGTGGAAGGGACAGAGGGAGAGGGAGAGAGAATCTCAAGCAGACTCCATGCTGAGTACAGGACTCCATCTCAGGACCCTAAACCAAAACCAAGAGTCAGTTGCTTAATCAACTGTGCCACCCAGGTACCCCACTATCTTAAAACCATTTTTAGGGATCCCTGGGTGGCGCAGCGGTTTGGCGCCTGCCTTTGGCCCGGGGCGCAATCCTGGAGACCCGGGATCGAATCCCACGTCGGGCTCCCGGTGCATGGAGCCTGCTTCTCCCTCTGCCTGTGTCTCTGCCTCTCCTTCTGCCTGTGTCTCTGCCTCTCTCTCTCTGTGTGACTATCATAAAAAAAAAAAAATTTAAAAACCATTTTTAAATGTACAATACAGTAGTATTAAGTGTATTGAGGAGATTCACAATGTTGTATAAGTATCACCTATATCAATTTCCAATTTTCATCACCCCCAAAGTAAACTATTAAGCAGTCACTCTTAATTTCTGCCCCCCTCCCAACCCCATCCTCTGGAAAACCATCAATCTGCTTTAGGTTTTTTTTTTTTTTCTTTAGGCTTTTATGGATTTACCTATCCTGGATTTTTTTGTATAAATGAAATCATACAATATGTACCTTTGTCACTGGGTTCATTAACTTAGCATGATGTTTTCAAGGTTCATCCACATTGTAGCTTGTATCAGTACTTCATTCCTGTAGTAGTTTTCTTGAGCTGCCATAACAAAATACCACAGACTATATGGCTTAAGCAACAGAAATTTATTTTCTCACTGTTCTGGAGGCTAGAAATCCAAAGTAAGGTGATTATAGGGCTGGTTTCCTTTAAAAGGCTGCTCTCCTTGGTTTATAGATGGCTGCTCTCTTGCTGCCCCTTCACACAAGAGTCTCTCTGTGACCAGGTGCCCTAGATGTGTTTTTCTTTTCTTATAAAAATACCAGTCATAACAGATTAGGGCCCCTACCCTACTGCCTTTATTTTAACTTAGTCACCTCTCTAAGAACTTATCTCCACATACTGTTACATTCTGAGATACTGGGGGTTGAGATTTCAATATATGAATTTGGGGAGACATGATTCAATCCATAAAAGTAGCTTTTCATGGCCAAATAATATTCTATTGAGTGTATATACTATATTTTATTTATCCATTTTATATTTTATTTTATTTTATTTTAATTTATACTATATTTTATTTTGGATTGCTTCCAACTTTTGGATATTGTGAATAATAGTTCCATGAACATTCAGTTACAAGTATTTGTTTTCTATTCTCTTGGGCTTATACCTACAAGTGGAATTGCTAGGTCATATAATTCTATGTTTATATTTTGAGGAATTGCCAAATTGTTTTACACTGCAATGGCACCATTTTACATTCCTACCACCCAGGTAGGAGGTTCTCCACATCTTCACCAGCTCTTGCTGTTGAGTCCACTACCCCTTCACTCTTCAGTTCCATTAGGGCATTTCTCCCACTGAATTTATGCACTCCAACTGCATTAAAATCTCTTGCATTTTAACTCCTTATATTCCTTCTAAAAGCTGTCTCCTTTTTCATTTCTTCCCATAGCTAATATTAACCACATAATTCATCATGTGTGACACTGGCTCCCCAAGTGTCAGTTTTCTAATCTGTAGAATGGGGATAACAACATCTCTCAGAATTGTTTTAAGAACCAAATGAGCCGGGACACCTGGGTGGCTCAGTGTTTGAGCGCGGCTGCCTTTGGCTCAGGGTGTGGTCCTGGAGTACCAGGATCGAGTCCCGCATCGGGTTCCCCACATGCAGCCTGCCTCTCTCTTGAATAAATAAATAAAATCTTTTTTAAAAGAACCAAATGAGCTAATGCAGTGCCTGGGTGGCTCAGTCAGGTAAGCATCTGACTCATGATTTCAGCTCAGGTCATGATTTCAGGCTCCTGAGATTGAGCCCTGCGTTGGTCTCCACACTCAGCTGGGAGTCTACTGGAGATTCTCTCTCTCTCTCTCCCTCTGCCTCCTTTGCAGTTTCTCTCTCTCAAATAAGCAAATAAATATTAAAAAACAACAACAACAACAACAACAAATGAGCTGATATGCTTGAAGTGTTTAGTTCAATACATACTAAGCATTCACTAGATGGTAGCTATGAGAATGACGATCAGATTTCTAATCTTGGCCCATACTTTTTCTCACAAATCCAGGTTGCCGTTGGTCATTTTCAACTGCATCCATTCATTCAGTTCATTCATTCAGATATTTATTGAGTGCCTGTTATAAGTCAGGCACCATATTAGGCTTTTATCACAACAGTGAACAAAATAAACATGGTCCCTGCTCTCACAGAGTAAAAAGAAAATAGGCAAATAAATGTGTATTTATATATTTTGATGGATGTTTCACAGGCAACTTAAGTTTAACGTACACAAAATTAACATTATTTTCCCTCCAGTTCTCTTGGGTATATACCTAGGAGTAGAATTGCTAGATCATATAATTCTATAATTCTAAGAAATCATTCCTGAACATCTGAGTAGATCTGACCTCTTTCTTTATGTCATCACTGGGCCCTGCGTATACTTCTATCATAGCATCTTTAACACTTAATCATACTGTGCTTACGACTTCAAGGTCCATGAGGATGGGCATCTATTTTTATTCATATTTGTCACTTCAATGTTAGGAACTAAAGAAAGCACTCGATTAAAATTTGTTGAATAAATGATCTAAAACAAATACCCAGATTCTTAGTTCAACTTTTGACTTCCTGTCCTTTTTCTTTTTTTAAGGTTTTGTTTATTTATTTACTTGAGAGAGAGAGAGCAAGAGAGGGGGTACAGAGGAAGAAGCAGGCTCCTCACTGAGCAGGGAGCCTAACACAGGGCTCCATCCCAGGATCTCAGAATCATGACCTGAGCCAAAGGCAGACAACCAACTGAGCCACCTAGCTGCCCCTCTATACCTCAACTGTAATCCTTTGAACCTTAAGAGGGAATGTGATTTTCACATACATTCATATATATGGGCAACCTTTGCCAAGAATAAGTCTGTATTCTATCATATAGTTTTGCCTTATTTTAATTTGTAGTTTCTGGAAGATTCAGAACCTGTCCTGCCCTGGAATGGCAAAAATTGTTTGCTAAAGGAAACCATCAAGGTGGGTATCCTAGGGATCTCAAGCATAGACAGTCAGGGGTCCTGGCCCAGAACTGGCAATGCAGGAACATTGTTATGGAGCGTTTCTGTCTGGAACGTCTTAATAGTCAACATGTAGACATATCGAGCCAGTCCCCTAGCCCATGGTGCCTGGGTTCACGACGCATTAGCTTTGCCCCTCCTTAGCCATATGACCTCCAGCAGGTTGCTTCAGTTCTGTGTGCCTACGTTTCATTATTGGTAAAATCAAGATCATGCTAGAAATAGAATGCACCTCTTGTGACTTTTTTTTTTTAAAGGTTTATTTGCTCGTAAGAGACACAGAGAGAGGCAGAGACATAGGCAGAGGGAGGGAGGCAGGCTCACCGAGGAGAGTCTGGTGCGGGACTCGATCCCAAGAGCCCACGATCACGACCTGAGCCAAAGGCAGGCGCTCAACCCCGGAGCCGCCCACGTGCCCCTCTCGTGATTATTTTGAGGACTGAGAGCTAATACAGTACTTTGAACAAAGCACGAACATAGTAAGTGAAATGTAACGCCTAGCTGTTTTTATCCGGTCACTTTAGGAGAATCTACAAAACACCAATCAAAGCTTTTATTAGGCAGTCCTATTTTTTGCTTAATGTTCTTTTTTTTTTTTTTTTAATTTATTTATGATAGTCATACAGAGAGAGAGAGAGGCAGAGACACAGGCAGAGGGAGAAGCAGGCTCCATGCACCGGGAGCCCGACGTGGGATTCGATCCCGGGTCTCCAGGATCGCGCCCTGGGCCAAAGGCAGGCGCCAAACCGCTGCGCCACCCAGGGATCCCTGCTTAATGTTCTTTAACGCATCTTACAAATTTTCACCTTTTTATGCCCCGCTTCCTAACGGCAAACTGCCGTAACAACAACATCGGACCCCTCTGCTCCCGCTATTTTCTGTCCCCCGTACCATCCCAGACCAGAACTAGCCCCGAAAACAACGAAGGAACGGAAGAAGCCTCGTTTGTTTGTTGTTATACCCGGAGTAACACGCAGCCTCGGTTTAACGAGCTCCAGATGCTGTCTCGGGCAGGCAGGTGGGGAAGGAAGGAGAAGGAGGTGCGGGAACACGGCGCAGTCCGGCCAGAGGAAGCCACACCCGCCGCCGGCTCCGTCCGGCACCGGCCACCGCGGCCGCAAGTCAAAGCCCGCGGCGTGGACAGACCCGGCCGGAGGCAGCGGCCGGAAGTGCGGCGCGCCGGGGGCGGGGAAAGGAGGCCAGACCGGGGCGGGCAGCCTATCAGAAGCGAGGGTCCCGGCGGAGAGGGCGGAAGAGAAGAGATGTAGTTCCGGCCGCGGCCGCGCCGCCATCTGTCACCTCAGCTCCGGCGCCCGCCGCGCGTCGCCCCAGCCCCGCCGCCTGTCTCCTCGGAGGAGGCTGTTTCCCGGTCCTGCCATCTGTCTGCCCTGTGTCCTCGTTGCTGGCTTCTCTTCCAACATGGATCTGGTCGGAGTGGCATCTCCTGAGCCGAGGCCCGCAGCAGCCTGGGGACCCAGCAAGGTGAGTGGCGGTCGGAGCTGACGCACCTGCCTTGGGTACCCGCGCTGGTCCTCTCAGGAGGCCCGGAGAAAGTGTCAGGCGCCCGGGCGGCTCGGCCGGCGACTCGGGAGGGTGGGGCACGGGTAGCGGGGCTGCCAGTGGCCGCTGTCGGCGGTTGGGGCTCGCTCTCGAGTTCTGCGCCTCGACTCCTGAACCTCCCTAGCAGCTGTCTGGGCCGGGCCCGGTTAGAGGCTCTGACGTTTGAGGGGAAACAAGCATGATCTTGTTTGTCACCGGCCGAGCGAGTCAGCCGAGTAATGCACGGAAAGCCCGACGGGAAGGACACATTGGCAGCTGTTTCCTTAACTTGACAAATGCGGTTATCCGACTTGGGCAATTTCTCGTTTTTGAAGCAGTGAATATTGGGTAAGTCCAGGGCTGATACTCCTCTCCCCCGGGCTGATACTCAGGTGTACACTACCTACTGTGGGAAAAAAAAAAAAAAAAAAAAAAAAAAAAGGTTATGAGTTCTTATTATCTGCATAGGCTTTCAGGTTTAAACTCTTTTTCTGTATTAACCACCTATTACGTTTATTTCACATTTGGTTTTTGGTTTTCAGACTGCCCCTTTGCATGATAATTTTGTCAGAGGGATGAAAAGACTCTTCTGCCGCTTTATTGAGGGTTTGTTTGAAAGCAGGATTGCTTCAAATTAAGGGATGCTTCAACTGGGATGTTGTGTTCCTCAAATTAAGGTTGGAAGGAGTCCAACTTTTATTAGCTTCCTAATTGTTTTTCACTTGCTGTCACGGAATATTTGTTCCTTTTAAAGGATCACTTGTTTTTTATTTATTTATTTATTTATTTATTTATTTATTTATTTATTTATTTTTGGATCACTTGTTTTATTAGATCTTTAGGCTAGGTCGTCTTCTTCTTCTTCTTCTTATATTTTTATTTATTTATTCATGAGAGACACAGAGAGAGAGAGAGAGGCAGAGACACAGGCAGAGGGAGAAGCAGGCTCCATGCAGGGAGCCCGACGTGGGACTCCCATCCCGGGTCTCAAGGGTCATGCCCTGGGCTGAAGGTGGTGCTAAACCGCTGAGCCACCGGGCTGCCCTGAAAGTTTAATTAAAGTTAACTTTATGAAAGTTCTCATACAACTATAGGGAGAATTTAAAATAATCTATTGGCAAATGTTGTATCTACGTGTTATTTTGTGTCATTTCCTTCTATTAAGCCTTGTTTATGAGGCCAAGACCAGTAGACATAAAAAGAAAATTAGTAGCCAGATACTAATAAATATATGCTTTATATGTTAAGTTCTTACAGTTAAGCACCTAAAGGCTGATTAAAATGTCAAATAAAAAAAAAATGTCAAATGAGACAAACATTGCTCAGAATACCTAATGTCAGGGCATCCCTGGTGGCCCAGCAGTTTCGCACCGCCTTCAGCCCCAGATGTGATCCTAGAGTCCCAGGATCGAGTCCCACATCAAGCTCCCTGCATGGAGCCTGCTTCTCCCTCTGCCTGTGTCTCTGTCTCTCTCTCTCTCTCTCTCTCTCTCTCCCTCCCTCTCTGTCTGTCATGAATAAATAAATAAAATCTTAAAAAAAAAAAAAAGAAGGGCAGCCCCGGTGGTATAGCAGTTTAGCGCTGCTTGCAGCCCAGGGCGTGATCCTGGAGACCCTGGATCGAGTCCCACATCAGGCTCTCTGTATGATGCCTGCTTCTCCCTCTGCCTGTGTCTCTGCCTCTCTCTCTCTCTGTCTCTATGAATAAATAAATAAAATCTTTAATAAAAAAAAAGAATACCTAATGTCAGTATATGTGCTGTCAAAGCGAGCGCTAGAATACCTAATGTCAGAACAAATTTCACTTACAAAACTAATAATAAAATATTTGTTGTCATATTTTCATTTAAGTATGCATCATCAGAAATATAAAATTTCATTTTCATCATTTAACAAAAAGAATGATCCTGGAATTTATTGATGTTCTACTGGAAGACAGCATTTTCACAGACCAAACAGTTAGTTAGGCTGTATGTATTTCTTAATGCTTTCTTCCTCCAATCTCTTGGAAGACCTAAGGGATTATCGAAGGCTTCGTGGAGGTGGAGATTTGAGGAAGGTCTTGAAAAATGGAAAGAGTGCCAAAGGCCAGCGATTCTCAAAACTTTTTGGTCAGGATGAATTTATACTCTAAAATATCATTGAGGACACCAAAGAATTTTTGTTTATATCAGTTACATCTTTTAATATTTGTCATATCAGAAAGAAAAGTGAAATAGTGAAGAATTTTTTATTAGGTGATTTCAAAGTCATCATATGTTAATACAAATATAATTTTCATTTGTAACCCCCCCATTTTCTAAAAAAAAAAACAAACAAAAATAGTGGTTTAGTATTGTATTTTTGCAAATCTCTTTAATGTCTGATTTTTTTTTTTTGAGATTTTATTTTTTTGAGAGAGAGAGAGCAAGCAAGCAAAGAGCATGAGTGGAGGGAGGGGCAGAGGGAGAGGGAGCCTGACTAGGGGTTCCAACCTAGGACCTCAGGATCATGACCTGAGCCAAAGGCAGATACTTAACCAACTGAGCCTTCCAGGCATCCCTAATGTCTGATTTAATAGAAGACTTTTGTGATATGTTTTAGTTGAAATATATGAAGGGCAGCCCCGGTGGCACAGTGGTTTAGCTCTGCCTGCAGCCCAGGGCATGATCCTGGGGACCCTAGATCGAGTCCCACATCAGGCTCTCTGTATGATGCCTGCTTCTCCCTCTGCCTGTGTCTCTGCCTCTCTCTCTCTCTGTCTCTATGAATAAATAAAATCTTTTAAAAAAATGTATGAAGGCATGGAGGGGTGAAAGTATGCCATAATTAGCATATAATTATTGTTATTTACGCATAGGGTACATAAGGGCTGAGACTAGAAAGATAAAGTGGGTCAAATTTTGAAAGACAATCCTTGTTGAGGAATTTGGATTTCATACTGCAGGCAGTATAGTGATTTGTTTCTCACATTCCAGAACTAGGTGATTAGGGAAGCAGTATAGCAAAATGCTGAGGGCAGCCTCTTAAGTTCTACTGCCTTGGTTCAAATCGTAACACTTCCATCTACAGTGTTATTTTGAGTTAAAAAAAAAAAAAAACCCTTCTGTGTCTCAGTTTCTCAATCTATAAAATGGGGATGATAGATAGAGATATTGATAACTACATAGTGGTTATGTGTCTCAAATAATCTATGCAAATTATACATATTAGGCAAATGACTCAAATATAGTGAATATTCCAGTCTTGTCTGTTACTCTGTTGTCATTGCAAAATGTGGTTGACAGATCTGAGTTAGAGAATACAGCCATTTGCCTTTTGGATTCTGGACTTTGAAACTGATCAGACCAGACATTTCTAGGTTAGGACGCAGCATTATGTATTCTTTCTAGAGGATTCAGAAGTCAGCAGGAGTCATTGGCCAAGAGAAAGCTGTATTCTCTGGATTACAGAGAACGTCAAGATTCTAGACCTCAAAATCCTCACCAGGAGACTGCTCATTTGCACCTGAAGATCTGAGTGAATGAAAGTCACATCAGACCTTGAGAAAGCCTTCCTTGTATTCCCCACATCTGGCTTTATGTGAGGCTGGAATAATTCTGCAGTAGACTAGTATAGGTATGTTCTGGGGGCTGGGTGCATCTCATTAATCTCCAGATGAGGTTAGATAAAACTTGATTCTGATTCACTTAGTCATAAGTATAGTTATCATTTGAGCTTCATCCTAACAACCTGAACCAATTAAATTCCTGAACTTCAATGCTATAGAACCTGAACAAGAGTGGTAGGCCAGCTAGAGTACCTAAACTTGATTTAAAAGTTCCATGGCTAAAACAGGGTGTCTGGGTGGCTCAGCCAGTTAAGCATCTGCCTTCGGCTCAGATCACGATCCTGGGTCCTGGGATCAAGACCCTTATCGGGCTGTCTGCTCGGCAGGGAGTCTATTTCTCCCTCTCCCTCTGCCCCCCACCCCCAGCTCCTATTCACTCTATCTCAAATAAATAAAAAAATTTTAAAAAGTTTTGTGGCTAAAACAGATATCATATGCTATATTCTAAATTCTAAATTAGACACCAGCAGTAGTTAAGGAATGGGTTTGGACTTTATCCTAAAGGTAGTAGGAAACATGAAAACAAAGAGCTTTAAATAGGGAAACTGAACTAATCAAATCTGCATTTTAGAAAAGCTGGTGTGCTATATATGGTGTGGAAAATGGAAACAAGCAGGACTGGAAGCAGAAAGATGAGTTAGGACTCTCTTAATAGAGTAGCCTGGTAATGGGAGGGTGATACCTTGGAGTAGAATCTCAGAAGGAAGATAGAGAAAGCTAGGTCAGTTCAAGAGATTTAGACATATTATTCAATATTAGTGGTCTTACTCACAAGTGTAATCATTTCCTGCTGCTAAGGAAAGCTTGCCCCCTCAAAAATTAGGAATTGTGAAATAAACTTACGGTTTGTATTTCAAGAGGGCTGAGATAGTTATGCCATTGAGGAAGTCCAACTGGCTGATCGTCCAAGAAGAGCCTCACAGAATATTGCTTTGTTGTAGTAGTATTATTTCAAGACTGTTTCTTAGCTTCTAAAGTTCAGAAATGTAGATTTTACTGTTTGTCATTGTTATTTTTGTTTCAACGTATCCCCAGATGTCTTGAGAGCAGCTGACATACACTTTACACATGTAGAAGACTTACTCCTTAAATTAGAATGAGGTGTAACTTCTAAGTGGGCTTTGAACTGTACTAGTTGGTGTAGTCTTTTCCTAAAAGAGAATCTACAGGGGCATCTGGCTGGCTCAGTCCGTAGAGCATGCGACTCTTGGTCTCTGGGTAGTGAATTCCAGCCCCATGTTGGGTATAGAGATTATTTAAAAATAAAACCTTTGGAAAAAGAGAGAGAGAGAGAGAGTCTTCATGGGAAGCCAGATTAAAAGCAGAAGATTATTTGGTGAGCATGCAATCAGAACAAGGGTGGTTGCATGTACTCATCAGATAGTGGGGTAATGCTATAATGGCCTGATGTTCCTCCTCAACTAAAAAGACACACCTACTGAACAGGTTAGAAAGTGCTTTGACAGATTTAATTTCCATTTATCTTTGATTAGATTTGAGCTGGGAGATATTTTTACCTTTTTTTTTTTTTTTTTTTTTAAGATTTACTTTAATTGAGAGAGAGAGAGAGAGAGAGCACAAGAACACCCGTCTGAGCCGGGGGTAGGGGGCAGAAGGAGAGGGAGAGATATCTCAGGCAGACTCCTCGCTGAGCATGGAGCCTGATGCAGGGCTCAATCCCGTGACCCTAAGATGACAACTTGAGCCGAAATCAAGAGTCAGACACTTAACTGACAGATACTAGGCATCCCAATGACTTTGAAGATGATTTCTGTAAGTAGGTAATTATTTTGGGTTGATTTTTTTAATTCTCTAAAGATAGCTTTATTTTCAAGTTTAGAAGGTACTTTCATTTTTATGAATTAACCCCTCCTTTTCTTTAAATAGTGTCCATGGGCTACCCCTCAAAACACAATATCTTGTTCCTTGGCTGATGTAATGAGTGAACAGCTGGCTAAAGAATTGCAGTTGAAAGAAGAAGCTGCTGCTTTTCCTGAAGTTACGTAAGTAAAATTCATAAAGAATCTATTTTGTCCAGCAGCTTGTTATGAAAGTTTTAAGATTTGATTAGTGGTTGTCTTGACCAATGATTAAGAAACACATTTTGAAAATCAATGCAGTAGAAAGAGCATCATACCAGGAGTTCACTGATATTTGAGTTTTGGTCCTGATTCTGTGATTAGTTGTCGGTACTATCATGGGCAAACCACTGTGTTTCTCTGGATTTTAGTTATTGCAACAGTTGAACCACATGATCTCCAAATTAGCAAATAGTGAAGTAGGATACAGGTTTGATTAAATATTGCTGTTTTATCTTCTCATATATGTGTTATATTTCCAGAACACAGAAGAAGATTTTTGAGTTTCAGTTTGGATTTATTATGGCCCTTTTATTTATTTTTATTTTTTTTAAGATTTTATTTATTTATTCAAGAGAGAAACAGAGAGAGAGGCAAAGACATAGGCAGAGGGAGAAGCAGGCTCCCTTTAGGGAGCCCAGTGTGGGACTTGATCCCAGGACTCCGGGATCATGCCCTGAGCTGAAGGCAGATGCTCAATCACTGAACCACCCAGGCATCTCTATTATGGCCCTTTTAGCATTTTTGTGTAGCTCTCTTAATCCTATTTGGTGCTTTTACAAACTCCTGGCATTAGTCAAAGGGCAGCTGGACAGAAGATGAATGATTTGATCGAATTTTTCCCTTTTTTCTTCAGTACAATTTGTAACAGTGAAAAGGCACTCTCTAGTCCCATAATTGGTAGCATGTATATATGCAAGCACATTATATTAATTTATGTTGCCTTATTTTGAACAGTGCCTCTGAAGGACCATTTATTACCGGAGAAAACATTGACACTTCTAGTGACCTAATGCTGGCTCAGATGCTACAGATGGAATTTGACAGAGAATATGACGCACAGCTTAGGCGTGAAGAAAAAAAATTCAATGGAGATAGCAAAGGTACTGTGACCTTATTGTGAAACCTCCATTGGGTGGCAGGAAATACTTGTAATGTGTTCCTAAATAAATCTTCATTTGTTTTTGCCTTTTAAGTTTCCATTTCCTTTGAAAATTATCGAAAAGTGCATCCTTACGAAGACAGTGATAGCTCTGAGGATGAGGTTGACTGGCAAGACACTCGTGATGATCCCTACATACCAGGTATCAATGCTTTTATTTTCTGGGGTGAGGGTAGGACAGGGACATAGGAAGACTAAGTTTTCCAATGGATCCTTGTATTTTATATTTACTCTTTGAATCTTGTTTGGTAATTTGCTATTAGATTCAAATATCTTTTCAGACAACATTGAATGCAGGAATTTAGTCTTTGCTACCTTCACATAAACTTGGCTTGTCTTAATCGCCTTTAGCAAAACCAGTTCCTACTCCCAAAAAGGGTTTTATTGGAAAAGGAAAAGACATCACCACCAAACATGATGAAGTAGTATGTGGGAGAAAGAATACAGCCAGAATGGAAAATGTAAGTTACAGGAAGTATTATCTCTGAATCAAGAGTTTTATTGGGATAAATTAAAAACATGGGATTTTTAAATACAATATTTTATCAACTGCAGTAAAACAAAAAAAACTTTTAAATTAAAAATAAATACAATATCTTAAATTTCTAAAGATATCTTTCATAAGGATGGATCTAAAAATGTTGTAGATGATAATATAGTAGGACCATGAAAACTCAGCCACTAATGAGAATGTATGTCAGAGTAAAATTCTACAATATTAAGAAAACTAGTTTCATTTGCATTGATTCTAAAATTAAGAAATAGTTCTTATGAAAATAGCATACTTATTTTTAAGCATATTATTTTTCAGTAGCACACCTACTCAAAAAACAGAATAGCGGTGATTTGGGGAATAAGCATGGGAGAGAGAAATCCTTTCTACTTTTTGAATTTTTTAAAACTTGTGCCTAAACTACCCCTGCAAAAACAGAAATAAAATATAATTTAAAAACATAGAAAAAGAAACGTTAGCATTCTTCCTCCTTTATAAATCTTATGGTTAATAGAAAACATTTAGACTTTATTTTTTTATTTATTATTTATTTTTAAAGATTTATTTATTCAGAGAGAGCGCGAGAGAGGCAGAGACACAGGCAGAGGGAGAAGCAGGCATCATACAGAGAGCCTGATGTGGGACTCTATCCAGGGTCTCCAGGATCACACCCTGGGCTGCAGGCAGCGCTAAACCGCTGCGCCACCGGGGCTGCCCACATTTAGACTTTAGAACACAAATAAAGTAATGTCTACACACCCAGCGCGGGGCTCAAACTCATGACCTCAAGATCAAGAGTCACATGCTTCACTGAGCCAGCCAGATGCCCCGTAAACTTAATTTTAAATTCTAGAAATAGTCCAGGTCTGACTCAAGAACAATCCTCTCCAATAGAACTTTCTGTGATAATAGAAAAGTTCTATATCCCTGTTAACTAGTAGTAACCGTATTTGGTAATTGAGCACTTGAAATTTGAGTGATGCAACCAAGGAGCTGAATTTTTTATTTAATTTTAATATATTTAACTTTACCCACATGTGGCTACTGGCTACTATATTGGACAATCAGCTCTAGAACATAATTATCATGGTGTGGGCATAGCTTGCTATATTAACCCACTCCTCAAAAATAATTAATTATAAGATTGTATTTCTTTGGTAAGATTTATCTAGCCTTCAAAATATAGTGTGTCCTTTGTCTAATGTAAAAGCAAGGTGCAAAGCATATGCTGAAATACCTTAGTTTTTAGATGTGATTTAGTATTTTCTGTGCTTTTCTTAGTCTTGCTCTCCTTTCTGTTGGGTTTTTAAGTGAGTTATTTTTTTTCTCTGTAATACCAATGGGTTCTGCTTTTGTAGCTTAATTATCGACTAAGAAACCTGTTTCAAGTAAAAACTGGTGTTATTTTTTTCTTATTACCATCCCTGTTTTAAAGCATTCAGATACTAATCTTTTTCTTTTTGGCAGTTTGCACCTGGGTTTCAGGTAGGAGATGGAATTGGAATGGATTTAAAACTATCAAACCATGTTTTTAATGCTTTAAAACAACATGCCTACTCAGAAGAACGTCGAAGTGCCCGCCTCCATGAGAAAAAGGAGCATTCTACGGCAGTAAGTATTTTTATATTTTTTTTCTTTGGTGGAAGGTTCATATTAGAAAACTTTATATTTGGGGAAGAAACAAGACTTCATGTTTGACTTTTTTTTTTCATGAGATTGACTATTCAGATATAATGTAACGGTTCTTAATCACTTATTCAAAACTAAAATTTTAGTGGTCATAATTAAGTTGAATATGAATGTTTTAAGATTTAAAAAATTGTTTCTTGTTACACTATGACATTTATTGTTAATAACTTACTCTGTAATGTTTTATATTAGTGAAGATAGTATCTAATATCTTGAGAATAAAGTAAATTTTGAAACTTTAGAAAAACTAATAGTAACTACAGGAGCAGAGCTATTTAAACTTTGAAGATAAACTAAGATTTTGATTAAGCTAGTGTCTGATTCTTAATAGTTCTTTTAGATATTTACTTTTAAATACATTGGAGTTACAATTAACGGATTGTATTTTGTTAATGGATTGCATTTTGACAGCACTCTTTTAAGAGCCTGCTATACATATACAGCTAGGTAAATTAAATCATAAAACTAAAAAGAAGTATATATTTTGAATGCTAGCTACTAGAAATGGCTCAGAAAATGTTTTGTTATTACCAGTTGTTTTCATTTATAGTGCTTTATCTTTTTCAGGAAAAAGCAGTTGATCCTAAGACACGTTTGCTTATGTATAAAATGGTCAACTCTGGAATGCTGGAGACAATCACTGGCTGTATTAGTACAGGAAAGGAATCTGTTGTCTTTCATGCATATGGCGGGAGGTAAATGAGCAAAATAGAGTACCATGTGTTAATAAATCTTAGCCCCTTCTTCCCATATAAATGGATTTACACAAAATCAGTGCTATATGGCAGGCAGAGTAATTTAAAAGGTGTTATAGAAAGTCTAGACTATAAGGATGTGCAAAAAACCCCACATTCATCCTAATCTCACCATCCAGAGATAACCATTAATCAGTTTGTATAGACTCTGTTAGTCTTTTTTCTATACATATTTTATTTTCTACATTATTGTAATCATACTGTATCATACAGGCTGCTGTAAGTGACAGAGCAAAATTTGAAGCTAGGTTTGTCTCAAAACCCATGGTCTTTACACTCTGGGGTCTTTTATCATCAGATTGAGGGGGATATGCTTAGATAAGTTACTGATTCTTGCCCTTGTAACTCTGATCCTTTAAGAAATACCAATTAAGTAATGCTTGCATCATTTAAGGAAACATCTTGTAAAGATCTCATGCCAAATCCTACCCACTTCACTTTTGTTACAAGGGCTTACATGAGTAAAGAATGGCACGAAGAAGGGAGATATTGTTTAAAGTAGACCCTGTTTAGAGAATGTGCTTAAGCCAGGAATGTGAAATCAGTCTGGTCACTTACCATTGAAAATCAGCAAGGCTTACTACCTCAGCAATTCCTTTACCTTAATAATGTTTATAGACAAAAATGTAAAATAGAGTCCAGAATTATTCTAGTTCTTTTTAGGTTCAGAAGGTATTTACTGTATACTTAAGGGGATTCAAACATTTATTGGTTAAATCCTTGCTTTTGGTTTTCTTAACTATTTAGTTAGTCCCCCTTGCTAGATGAGACATGCATGTATAATTGTATATCAAATTATACTGTTAAGTTTCAAAATGAAAAGGATAAAAATGAATATTAAGATAAAATAGCTCAATATTAAAAAAAAAGCTCAACATTTTTCAGGCTGTGTGATCTGGAGCAATTTACTAAAGCCTTTTTATTATTTTTTTTTATTTTAAAAGATTTTATTTATTCATGACAGACACATTGAGAGAGAGAGAGAGAGGCAGAGACACAGGCAGAGGGAGAAGCAGGCTCCATGCAGGGAGCCTGATGCAGGACCCAATCCTGGGACTTCAGGATCACGCCCTCGGTCGAAGGCAGGCGCTAAACCGCTGAGCCACCCAGGGATCCCCTACTAAGCCTTTTTAAAAAACTGACCCTTGTTACCTCATAAGATTTTGTGGTGATAAATGAGATCATATTTGATCATGACTGGTATATAGTAATCTTAATATTTATTTTTCTCCTTTAAGCTTTGTTAACCTCTTCCCAAATTTCATTTAAGGGTTTCATAATAAGACCAGGCAAATATAATGGAATGGCACAAATTAAAATGAGAGATTACTCATGGTAGAAATTAAAACTCTACAGAAAGGATTAAAATGGAAAACAGCCTTCATGTTATCAACTCTCATCTCACAGATCTTTTCTTCAAAGATAACCACTGTTAAGTTTTTAGTTTAGTCTCCCAGGAATTTTTATGCACATATCCCTAAATTTGCTTATGCAAAACAGATTATATTCTCTGTTCAGAATCTTAATTTTTCAGTTAATAGTTCTAAGCTTCTAGCACCCCATTTTTATAGTAGCACATTCCATTATGTTAATGGTTTTATGGTATAGCAAAGAGGAGAACATTATAACAGTAACTGTTATGGTTGATAAAAGATAATTATATAACAGAGTAAGTACACAGATAGAAATATCCTTGTACATTTACATTGATGTGCTTTTGCAAATATACATTAAGCTAAGTTTTAGCTTTGAAATTACTGGCAAAGACTATGCATTCTTTTTACTTTTGGTTAAATAGTGGAAGGCCTCAATGAATGGAGAGTACCAACTGGCTATTGTAGCAAGCAGCATATCTAGCTTTTTTTTATTTATTAAAATTTTAAAAACATTTCTTATATATCACACCAAAGGTCAGAAACCAAATTGGTGTTTGTCTTATAATTTAGTTTAATTTTTTAAAGATTTTATTTATTCATTCATGAGAGACACCAAGAGAGAGAGGCAGAGACACAAGCAGAGGGAGAAGCAGGCTCCATGCAGGGAGCCTGATGTGGGACTCGATCCTGGGTCTCCAGGATCACGCCCTGGGCCGAAGGCAGGCGCTAAACCTCTGAGCCACCCAGGGATCCCCTGTCAATTTTAATGGTAGGGCAAATACAATTTCCTCTAGGAGCTAGTCCGATCTGCAGGTTGTTGTAGATTCTATAAATGTCAGTAAATACTGACAGATTGCCCTGTGAGAAGGTTAACTAATTTATGCAGCAGTATGAACCTGTTCTCATCCTCATTAACACTTAGTATTATCACACTTAATTTTTTTTTGTTAGTGTAAAAGATGAAAAGTACCATTTTGATATTTTGGTGTGCGTTTATTTATGATTAAGGTTGTACATTTTTCCAAGTACTTCATTGGCCATTTGTATGCCTTTGTCTTGTCAACTGCCTTGTTTATTCTTTGTCCATTTTCCATTATGCTTAATGATACTTTGATATAATGAATGATCTCTCTTTCTGGTGGAATTGATATTGTAATCTGTGCTTGAGCATTTGTGAGTTAGCAAAACTAGATAGCATTCGGTTTTCTACAAGTTTTCTAAAAGTAAATGCTTTTAAAAGTTCGCAAGTTTTCTATGCTGTATAGCAAATTACCACAGACTTAGCGTAAAACAACACTCATTTATTATCTCAAAGTTTCCTTTGATCAGAAGTTCCAGTGGGCATGGCTTTGCTGGACTCTCTGGTCAGACTCTCACAGGGCTATAATCTGGGTATTGGCTGGGTGGTGTTCCTTTTTGGAGCTTAGGGTCGTCTTCCCTGTGGTTTGGTCCCCTGCCACTGTAGGACTGAGGTCTCTGCTTTCTTGTTGGCTGTCAGGTAGGGACCACTCTCAACTTGTAGAGGTCCCTGCAGTTCCTGATCATGCTGCCCTTTTATGAAACAGGTCACTTCTTCAAAGCTAGTAGGACAATCTCTCCCTCCAGGCAGCTAAGACTGAGTCTTAAAGACAGTGGAATGTAATCCAATGGCTATACCATCACCTTTGCTGTATAATGTAAGCTAATCAAGGGAGGGAACTGTACAGAGTGTGTACTC
Organism: Canis lupus familiaris; assembly: GCF_011100685.1. Lineage (NCBI taxonomy): Eukaryota > Metazoa > Chordata > Mammalia > Carnivora > Canidae > Canis > Canis lupus. The sequence goes on along the minus strand of NC_049228.1, from coordinate 64,899,948 downwards.
CCGGGACTGGGATCTTGGGGGCCATCTTAGGACTCTGCCTACCATAAAGCTGTCTAGTTTATATCACTTTAAGGTTGGCTAAGTAATCAACAATCATTGGTATAGTAACTGGTGCTTTTCAGGGAATAAAGTATAAAATATGTTTTGTATTTTCAAAGAACTTAAAGCATAGTCAGGAGGAGAACATTACAGCAAGAGCTGTTAGGGTCAATAAAAGAATTACACAATAGAATACACAGTTGTGCAAGTGAGATTTGCATATGGGATAGAAATAGTGAACAGAACAAGAACAGTACCAGTTACATTCAGGGCAAAGGTCAAGATGAAGATCTCAACCTGGATTTTAAACAATAGGCAAAAAAAAACAAAAAACAAACAAACAAACAAAAAACCCAAAACACACAACCCAACAGTATGGTGTTGAGTGCAAAAACCGAATTGCTTTTAATATATACAGTATACCATTTATTAAATTTTTAAAGTTATATACAAAATAACATACAGATTTTTAAATATAGATGCTTGTGTGTGTGTATTTATATAACTTTTAGAAAGACTAGAAAGATACTATTCATGATGATGATTGCCTCTGGAGAGATGGAATAAGGAATAAAACTATCAAGGGTGGTAATTGAAGGGAACTTCAGCTTTATCTGTAACACTTAATTCTTTTAAAATAATGAAAGGACTAGAAATGGGAGGATTGAAATTTAGGCAATGAGAAATTGACAATGAGATGGGAAAGTGTATGTTTAGAGGTAACGGTATAAAACTATACAAGCAAACTAGAAATTGATGAGGATCTTAAAAACTAGGCAGAGGGATGTGTAATTTAATAAGAAACAAGGAATTTTATGAATCTTATAAATTAGACTCTATCCTAGATACCTTCCAAATAAGGAATCTCTCCTATGGTATTTTTTTTTTTAAAGATTTATTTATTTATGATAGAGAGAGAGAGAGAGAGAGGCAGAGACACAGGAGGAGGGAGAAGCAGGCTCCATGCCAGGAGCCTGACGTGCGGCTCTGTCCCGGGACTCCAGGATCACACCCTGGGCCAAAGGCGGGCGCTAAACCGCTGAGCCATCCAGGGATCCCCTCCTATGATATTTTTGATATTATTTCATCTACCTTATGGTTAAAGTATTCCAATGACAGAAATTTATCATTTCAAAATCCAAAGATGTCTATAATATCTTTAAATTACTGGGAATTTTTTTCTGGTATAGAATCTCTGATCTGTCTCCTGAAAATTAATTCACCAATCCCAAATATTTGTATGGCTAATATGTGCTAGGCACTCTTCTAAGTGTTTGGAGTATGGCCATGAATGGCATAAGGAAGGTCCCTGAGTTCATAGAATGTATTCCTCGACATCTCAAACCCCTTCCAAAACAGTAATATGCAAAAAACATCAGATATGTGTTGTGGTAGTTAAAATATACTGATGTCATTGCAATTGGTTGACTACTTTTTATTAGTAGAACAGGAAAACTCTGATAAAGTGACATTTAAACTAAGATTTGAATGGCACATCTAGGATACAGTATAAAGATAGGTGGAAGTACATTCTAGACTAGAGAACAGCTAGTGCTAATGCCTTAAGAGAGGCACAGACTTGGTATCTCTGAGAGCCTATGAGAAAACCAGTACACTGGGAGCACAGTTGTGAAGGGGAGAGAGGAGGCTGGAGAAGTAAGCACAGCTTAGGTCAGGCGAGACTCTGAAAGCCCGGGTAAGGAGCCTACTCTTTAAGTGCAGTGGGAACCAAAGCTGTGATTTGAAAGATCACTCAGACCGCTGTGTGAAAAATGGATTAGAGGAGGGGTAAGAGAAGAAGGAGTAAGGCCAGTTAAAAAGTTATTGTAGTTTAATAAAGTTTTTTTTTTTATTTTTATTTATTTATGATAGAGAGAGAGAGAGGCAGAGACACACAGGCAGAGGGAGAAGCAGGCTCCATGCACCGGGAGCCCGACGTGGGATTCGATCCCGGGTCTCCAGGATGGCGCCCTGGGCCAAAGGCAGGCGCCAAACCGCTGCGCCACCCAGGGATCCCAAAAGTTAGTGTAGTTTAAAAGAGAACAGTGCTTTGCACTGTAACATTTTGCGGGGAGTGGGACAGGGAGGAAAAGTAACAATAGTCCATATGTCCCTGGCATCTATTCAGAGCAGTGTGCAGAATGTAATGCTCTTTTGTAAGAAAGGTTTTATGATTTTTAAAATAAATTTAGTGAACTTAAAAAAAAATAAAAGAGAACAGTGCTTTGGACTAAGGAGGTATAGTGCAAGAATAGGAGAGACCATAGGAATGTCTGAAGGTAAGAGTCAAGGGTGTGTGCTATTGGATGGGATGGATGTAAAAGGGTACATTCTTGGCTAGAGAAGCTGGGTGGTTCCATTTACCGAGATGAAAGTATGAAGAAAGGCAGGTTTAGGGTGCAATTGATAAGAATTTTGATTTGGACATGTTACATTTAAGATGCCTGCTAGACCTCCAAGTGCTGTCAAGGGATCAAGTAAATCGACCTGGAGTTCTGGAGAGTCAGGACTGTGGGTAGAAATGTAGGAGTTACCTGTATATAGATGATATGTTTAAGGCCATAGGGCTTAATGAAATTTCCCGGGTAGAGAAGACAGAGAAACAGTTGGGAGTCCTCTAATGTGAGATGGACTGGCAGAGTAGGAATCAGCTGGGAACATACAGTACAGAAGGAAAGGGTTGAGAGTTTGAGTCATAGCCTATCTTCTGGAAATAGAGTTCCTTCTTCTCCAGATTAACATGCCTTCACATATTTAAAGGTAAATACAGTAGTCTGTCGTTCTGTCCTCCTTTTTGTTCATATTGCCACCACCATGTTTTAAGCCTTTTCAGTGGCTCACTATTGAGGGGCATTATATTAGCATCCTAAATAGGCTCCATACCTCTGGACTCTTCTGCCCCCTTCTATCCTGATATTATCATTGATTTGATCCTTATGAAGTGTGTCAAACCCTTGGTGATTCCTACCACCCTTGGGAGTACATCTGGGCTTCTCACCCATGCAGTCTGGGCTCTTCACACCTCTGCCTCCATCCTATCCCTTAGCTCTGATTTCTTTCATTTCCCCTTTCCAGCCAAGTCTTAACTGTAGTGTTTGCATGTTTGTCCTTCCTCAGACATGTCCTGTAATTTCAACTCTACCTTGTTAATACTGTGACTGTGCTTATTCATAACCTACCCATTGTTTTGGTTGTTTCAGTTGCCACCTATATCACGAAGCCTTATCTGGCCTTCCCAATCCAAAGGGACCTGTCCTATTTGTGTACTTCTTTTTTTTTTTTTTTTTAAGATTTTTATTTATTCATTCATGAGAGACACAGAGAGAGAGGGAGGCAGAGACACAGGCAGAGGGAGAAGCAGGCTCCATGCAGGGAGCCCAATGTGAGACTCGATCCGGGGACTCCAGAACCATGCCCCAGGCCGAAGGCAGGCGCTAAACCACTGAGCCACCCAGGGATCCCCTATTTGTGTACTTCTTTTATTTTCTCCTGCCTCTCCTTGCATACTCATGGGGCAGGGACCCCTTTACTCACCTTTTTGTCTGTTAGAAGTGAAAGAGACATTTAATTTTTTTAAAATTATTTTTATTCATGAGAGACATGGAGAGAGGTGGATGCACAGGCAGAGGGAGAAGCAGGCTCCTCGCAGGGAGCCTGATGTGGGACTCCATCCCAGACCCTGGAATCACACCCTGAGCTGAAGGCAGACGCTCAACTGCTGAGCCACCCATACATCCTGAAAGACACATTTTAAAAAGTTCTGTTTTGTTGCTTTTGTTGAATTTTACCCATAAACCATCCCAGGTAGATTGTAGCCTATTTTAAAGTATGTATGTTTGCTCTGTTCCTCAAGTTTATTTGATAGTCATTAAGTGAAGATTCTATTCTCGATTGTTGAAAACTGGTTGACAATTTATTTGAAAATGTTTTCTTTAAAAAAACCAAATCCTAAGATTTTATTAAGACCCAAAACATGAAAGCTTAAAAAAAAAAAAAACCCAAAGCTTGACATTCTTAGAGAAGACAGAACTGCATTTGTATCATAGAATTTTATTTTGAAATTGTTTTACTTATGAGCTGGCAACTTACACGTTTTTTTTCTTCTTCCATTTAGCATGGAGGACGAAAAGGAAGATAGTAAAGTTATACCTACAGAATGTGCCATCAAGGTATTTAAAACAACCCTTAATGAGTTTAAGAATCGTGACAAATATATTAAAGATGATTTCAGGTTTAAAGATCGCTTCAGTAAACTAAATCCACGTAAGATCATCCGCATGTGGGCAGAAAAAGAAATGCACAATCTCACAAGGTAAAGAAAATCATTGTGCTAGAAGTTATCTAGGGTAATTACCTTTTTATATTAGACCTACTAGCCAGGCAAAAAAAATCCATGCTTTCTTTTATATTAATTTGTGGAAATTATGGAAGGCCTTGAAATTCTAGTATTTAATGAGGCTTTCTATAAGAAAATATTTCCTGAGTATAACCTGAATTCATACTTTTAGAATGAATAGGCATTTTCTGTATTCTTTCCTTAGTAAAGTTTGAAGGAAACAAAGTCATTTTTTCCCTATGACTATATGCTATCATTGTTCAGCTTCCAATTAGGCTTGTGTTAAAGAATGATTTGCCTTTTTGTTTCAGAAAATATTTATTACATCTAATGTTTGTTAATTTGGTAGTGGCAATCTGACCAGTCAAATTGCATTTTGCTTCAATTTATTAGACTTGGTTCTCAATTCCCTAAGCAGAATTTATCAACATATTTATCAACCAAAGTAATAGTAATCTTTCTCATTAATAAACCTTCCATATCTTAATCTCTAGTAAAGGCTTAATTTTTGTTTGTTCTAAAGATGTTTGCTTTCAAATGTGATTATCCATATTTATTAGTTGCAAAATTCTTCTAATTAGTAGGACTTGTAAGTAGAATAATTTTCTAAGAGGTCTTGCTACCCTTCAATCTCTTTTCTATACTTCTCAGATCTCATTCCTGCCTTTCTTAAAATTCTTCAACAGCTCCTATAGTCTTTAGTGTAAGTTCAAAGACTTTCTCTGGTGTGGAGCCCACCTGTCTCTGTAACCTCAACCTACATTGCCCTTCCTCTGACTCAAGATCCAGCTATGTTGATTGATAAACATTCCCCAGATGGACTCTCTTGAATGCCTCCATGCATTTCCACAAACCGCTTCTAGCCCTAGACCAGTGTTTCCCCACACTGCCTTAATTTGGCTAATTCCTATTCAACCACTTCTTTTTTTTTTTTTTTTTTTAAGATTTTATTTACTTATTCATAGAGACACACATGGAGAGAGAGAGAGTGAGAGAGAGAGAGGCAGAGACACAGGCAGAGGGAGAAGCAGGCTCCATGCAGGGAGCCTGACATGGGACTCAATCCTGGATCTCCAGATCGCGCCCGGGACTGAAGGTGGTGCTAAACCACTGAGCCACCCGGGCTGCCCTCAGCCACTTCTTATACTAAGTCATCCTTGATGCTGCGTGCTCCCGTGGCTCCGGCCCACAGCCCTACCCGTGTGTGTGCCACAGACACTGCGAACTGTCTCCTTCCCTGTCTGTGCCTCCCAGCAGTCCATGGCTCTGTAAGGGGTATAGGCCGTGTTTTACTGTCTCTGCATCCCTTGCCCCCCGGGCAGAACCTAGTGGCAGATCATTGCAGCCCTTGGTAGATATTTGTTGAATAAGAGAAATATTCTCTCCTTCTGATTTTTACATTCTTAATTCTTTCTTTCTGTGTAGAATGCAGAGAGCTGGAATTCCTTGTCCAACAGTTGTACTACTCAAGAAACACATTTTAGTTATGTCTTTTATTGGTCATGATCAAGTTCCAGCCCCTAAATTAAAAGAAGTAAAGCTCAGTAGTGAAGAAATGAAAGAAGCCTACTACCAAACTCTTCATGTAAGTTGTGCTTTCTAAAGCATTCACATACGAGTTTATAAAAATATTGTCTAAACCTTAAAAAATGTCCTAAAATAGTACTATTTTAAGGTGATGTAACAAGAACAACAAACTGAAGTGTGTGATAGACTATTGACACTGAAGAGTTATATTTATATCAACATGCTGTTGTCTTGAGTCACTTAAAAGTCATAGAGCTAAGGAGCCCATGAAGCCTTACTGGTTTAGCATTAGTGACACAGAAGCATGAAGCTCTTATTCACAAAACATTCTATTAAATAAAAGTTGACATTTCCACATGTACCAGATGTCATGCCTCATTAGTTTGTATGCCTTCTTGAATGTCTTAGCTCTTAGCAGCTAAGAAAATGCCTGTCATTGGGCAGTTGGCGGTATGCAGATTTGGTCTCATTATGAGTGATGGTAAAAACTGAAGATGGGAGAGAGTGGTCTCTCATATGTGCATAGGTCTTAGAATTGGGAAGTGCACCTCAGGAGCCTTGAGGCCATTTATGCTTGGAGACAGCAACTAAATTCTATCTGAGGTCCTTCCCGCTTAAGAAAATGTTACTAATACTGTCTTCATTCCTCTGTAGTGTTTTTTTTTTTTTTTTTTCTTTAAGTAAACTGTCCCCCCAACATGGGGCTTGAACTCATGACCCCAAGATCCAGTCACATGTTCTACCAAGTGAGCCAGCCATGTGCTCTGCCTCTGTAGTTGTTTGAGTTGAACAGTAGAGAAGCCTCTGTGCTTTTTATGTGGTTTCTGCATGAAGCGCTCATGTCTTGCAGCAGCTGATATGATTATGAAAGTGTTATCCCAATACTTTTTTAAGATAGAGCTAGGGAGATAATCCAACATTCTCTGCTTCCAATAGGAAAGGAAAATTGAAAGGAAAATCAAGTTCATTTTTCAGGTTTTGTTGGGCGGTGGGATGACTGGGAAAGAGATGAAGTAGTGATAACACTTTCTCTATTTTATTCTATTAAGGCTGAAAATAAAACATTAATGCTTATTTCTGCCATAAGAAATCAATAATGAATATATAATGCCACTTAATTTATAAAAATATCTCTTCCTTACTATGTCTGGCAAGAAGTACTTTTTACCTTGTATAAAAAGGTGAAAAAAAAATTTTCAACCACTTTCCTTTGGTTAGTGGCCATAAAATGGTTGCTTTCTTATCCTGTGGGGAACCAGGTCTGCTCCTTGGTCTCCTGATCTCATTGCTGTCACATAGACGAGGAAATAGAGTGTCATACTTATCTACCCCTTTTTCTCAATGTTCCCCGACCCTGCCTAAAAATAAAAGACAAAAAAATTCAATCTTAGACTGCACAAAGAGGAAATAAGTTCTTTAATGTAGCTTTGCCTTCCTGGAAAGTTTTGGTTGGCACAGACATTTTAGTTACATAGGTAAATTAGAATTGTTGCTTATGCCCTAAATGTCTGTCTTGCCTCCTTACAGTTGATGCAGCAGTTATATAACGAATGTACACTTGTACATGCTGACCTCAGTGAGTATAACATGCTGTGGCATGCTGGGAAGGTGAGGAGCACATTTTGTTAACATTCACATGAAATGACTTGATGTAAATTACTAAATGTGTACTGAGTGTCTGCTCTGCATTGAACTAGGTCTGGTTGATTGACGTCAGTCAGTCTGTGGAACCAACCCATCCTCATGGCCTGGAGTTCTTGTTCCGTGACTGTAGGAATGTTTCACAGGTGGGCATGCAAACTAATATATCTTTTTTTAGGATGTAACAAATACAAATAGTTTTCTCACCCCTGAGATAAGTTGGATGATTGTTTTCTTAGAAATTGAAGGAAGGGTTTGATTACCGACTACTTTCGAGATAAAGATACAGAGATCAATTTGTCAGAGTTCATTTTCAACAATAATTTGATGGCATGCCTCATATTTGGGCTATTAAATTTGCAAGGGAGTGAGTTTTTATTTTGACTGCAGATATTTAAGCAGTCAAGCAGATGTTTAATACATACACAGTGCTTTGAGCACAGCTCTATTAGCAAGCCTACATGCCTACTGCCATTGTTATTACTATTAAAAAGAAAATAGTCGCCTTAGTGGTATTGTGTCTGATTACTGGTTCTGTGAGTTAGAGCAAACAGATGAGGGAAGGGAAGGTAAAACTCAATAATCAACAGAATTGAATCACATTTATTTGCTATTTCTAAAGGAAATTAATTGTTAGCAATAGATTCAGGTAAGAATAATCTTTCTAAATGATAGAATAACTTCATATTGGAAATAATTTCTGAACCTACTTGAAGATTTTAATTCACAGGATTTAGTGAATATTTTGAATCAATACATTCAAAGCAGTGCCACCCAGTTTTATACATACCACTCATTTATAGCTATAGAAGCTTATATTATATGTAGCTATACAATGTATATAGATTAAATCCAGAAGGCCACAGGGATATGTTCAATAAGACAAATAGCAAGTAGAACCTGAGCAGCATAGTTAAACTTGAAATGAGAAAATCTGGTTTAAAAATTTTGGAAGGAATTCACTGGTATCTTACAAGTTTACTGTTCTCTGGTATTCGTGTTCAAGAGAACCCTGCTGTGTCTCCTACTGACTTATATTTCTTTAATAGTTTTTCCAGAAAGGAGGAGTAAAGGAAGCCCTGGGTGAGCGAGAACTCTTTAATGCTGTTTCAGGCTTAAACATTTCAGCAGATAATGAAGCTGATTTCTTAGCTGAGGTAAATGTTTTGCGGCGTTGCCTTGCTAATGGAGAACTAGATGGAGTAGATAGCTGAAACTCGGAACTCATGTTATATATATTTTTTTAAGGTTTTACTTATTTATTTGTTTTAGAAAGAGAGAATGATGACGAGGGTTTAGCAGAAGGAGAGGGAGAGAGAGAATCTCAAGTGTAGAGCTTGACACAGGGCTCGATCTCATGACCCTGAGATCATGACCTGAGCAAGACCAAGAGTTGGACACTTAACTGACTGAGCCACTCAGGTGCCCCTCATTTTATTCTTTTATCCCTTCAAAAGCAAAATTAGAGATTTTTCTTTCCTTGAGATGTTTTCGGTCCTCTTCAGGCTTAAAACTAGACTCACAACAAAACACTTCAAGTTTGGTTAAGATGGACAAGTAACACCACTTCCAGTGTACTGTTGCCTCTATTTTTGAATGAGGAAGCAGACTGGGGAACACTCTGGATGATACTGCTTTCTGCATCTTTATCTTTATCTTTCTATAACACGTGGCCCCTACCTTTAACTGAATATACAGAGTTAGCTGTGGTCATCCTTAGAAATACCAGTCATTACAATATGGATCTACAGAACCATTAAAAAAAAAAAAAAGCTTCCTCCAGAGAAATTCTCTTAAAATTAAACAAAAACTAAAAAGTAAAATAGCAGCTAATTACTCCCAACAGTATACCAAAGCAGAGAGTGATTATAGAGTCTGTTCTAGAACTCCTCAGTATGATTTGAATTTGGCGAAGCTGTGCTGGAACTTAAGGGTAGAAGGGAAGTAACAGGAAGATGGTAAATCTGGCCTCTAGTACAGTACAATTGCTCAGTAAGTAGGTGTTACTATTGTTGAACCAATGTTAGAATTTCCTTTTTCTTGTTTCCTGAAAGCTTTATAGAGTACACAGTAAGACCTGTGATCCTGGGCAGCCCCGGTGGCTTATCGGTTTAGCGCTGCCTTCCGCCCAGGGCATGATCCTGGAGACCTGGGATCAAGTCCCACGTCAGGCTCCCAGCATGGAGCCTGCTTCTCCTTCTGCCTGTTTCTCTCTTTCTGTGTGTGTCTCTAATAAATAAATAAATAATCTTTAAAAAACAAAAAACAAAAACTGTGATCCTAGCTGCTAGCTTGATAAAGACACTAAATATGGGCCCTGATAATACAGTCAAGTACAAAACAGACACATGTGTGTTACCCTGTAATGTGTATTTGTGAGACACTGTAATGTGTGTCACACACACTAATTCTAATTCAAGGCCAGCATCCTTAGGAATGACCTAGTTTTAATAGTAAAAATACTGGTTCAGTTAGAAGTATGATTTCTACAAAGTAAGATTTTGACAAATGGATTCAATGTATTAATTTTGTAGATAGAAGCTTTGGAGAAAATGAATGAAGATCATGTTCAGAAGAATGGAAGGAAAGCTGCTTCATTTTTGAAAGATGATGGAGGTCCACCAGTCCTATATGATGAATAGCACCAACACCCACTGCTTTCATTGTTAACACAGGGGTGATTGTCAGCTGCCAATGGCAAACGAAGTTATGGGTGACTTGAAATACCAAAACATGAGGAGTGTACAATGGTGCTTCTGTGCTTTTTTTCCCCTTGTAACTCATGTGCCAGATGTGTGGGATTTGTAGTTCAGCATTGAGAGAATAAAATGTCACTACCTCTCATCTTATGAACAGGATAATATAATTCTTTAACAGCTATAGGTTATCTGGCTGAAATCAACCTGATTTTACAGGATTTGTGGTATAAAATGTTTTGATGAGAATTTTTAAAACTTAGGTAACATTTCCAAACATGGGAGGAAAGGACAGGTGTGTTTACAAGGGAGGCTTTTATTACAACATAATTGCTTTTTTCACCTCCCTGCTTTGTGTTACATCTTTCCTCAAATATTTTATTGGCCTAAAATTAGCCCTTCTTTTTTTTTTTTTTTTTTCCAGATTGTGATCATGATTCTGTAGGAAAATTTCTTCTCTCTAGAGGTGATATAAATGAAAATTTGGTTTTTAAATGACTGACGGAAATAGAAATTGATTGGTACATCATGAATATAAACTGAATTTTTCTTTTCCATACTCATATTCAAGACAAGGCATCACAGATCTCTGAAAAAAATATATAAGAACGTATTAACTATTCAAAATTTTACATTTAACTTTCAGTTTCTCTACATTTAGATGAAGTGGTTAGGATAAAACTCATGGTGCAGCTGCTTTGCATTTATAATGAAAATGTAAATTATCTGGAAGCATGGAACATAATTAACCATGTTTGACATATTTTAATGAAGTCAGTGAAACAAAGTTCAGTTTACTTTTTATTCAAACTATGTCCTTACTGATTTTGAGAGAAATAGAGCAAGCTAATTAGAAATATTAAATAATCATGTGATAAAAAGTATGTATAAAACAACTTGGGTACCAAATTAGTAATTTGAACTACTGGCCTCAATCTTTAGTACTGGCTGGATGTCACTTCTTTTTTATTTTTATTTTTTTGGATGTCACTTCTTAAAGCAAGCACTCTAGTGGGAAAGTACATTGGCTTTGTTAGGGTTGACTTTGTTAATGACAATGTAATCATTCCTCCTATTACTGAAGTCAGATGGACTCTAGAGACCCAGATTTATGCTACTATTAACCCAAACTTTCTGTCTGGTACTGGAAAGTAACAATCTAAGAATCATTTACACTTGAAAGCTTCTTTAACATTATTTTAAAATGCCAAATATGTTCTTTCTAGAAAAATATTTATTTTTGTTTCTGTTATATAGCTTTTAACTACATTTCAGAGAAGTGTGATCTTTGGATAAATACTCATTACATTTCTGAAATGTTTACTACTCTGAAACAGGGATTTAGATGACTGGTGGTTATTGGCTTTACAGAAATTTCAGAGAACTAATTTTAAAAACCATGAACCATTCAAAAAAAATTTTGTTTTGTTTTCTGACATACTCTGTTTGACAAAGAGCAGCAAACCATTGCTGTGTGGCATTCTTGGAGTGTGCTGTGAACATGCTTTTTAAAATATTAAATATGAAGAGAGCATTTTAGAATTGGTTCTTTGTGTGGTTTCTTACTGTTCTTTATGTTAACTTATATCCTGGCACCAAGTTACTCCTGTATAAAATTGAGTAGTGCTATCTTAAGCAATTTTTTTCCCATTCAACTTCTCATATTTAGATTTCAATAAATGACCTACTTCACATTACACATAGGTTTTTCTCTTGTGTATCAGAAGGTGGTAAGTGTTGATTTGCTAATTAAAGACTCAAATACCAAAGGGGGAAAAAAACACAATTTGGAAATAAGAATATTTTGTTTCACTTTATTGGAAGTGGGTACATGAATATCTCTAAGTTACAGAAATAAGGATACTATAGAGGATTTTTATATCAACAAAATAATTCTTTGCATTTCCTTTTTATTAAAAAATCAACTTTTCTGCTTATAAAAGTAAGACGTGTGCTCATTTGAATTTAAATATTACAGAAACTCAGAAGTGCTAAAATAGGAGTCCCTTGTATTCCAGAAACCACTGTGTATAGTGTGGCATGCATCCCTGCCAAGTTTTTTTGTTTTTTGTTTTTTGTTTTGTTTTGTTTTCAGCATACATTCTTATTTTAAAATATCTGAATAGGGTGCCTAGGTGGCTCAGTGGTTGAGTGTTTGCCTTTGGCTCAGGTGGTGATCCTGGGGTCCTGGGATTGAGTCCTGCATGAGGCTCCCCTGCAGGGAGCCTGCTTCTCCCGCTGCCTGTGTCCCTGCCTCTCTCTGTGTGTCTCTCATGAATATATAAATAAAATCTTTAAAAATTAAAATAAATAAATAAAATATCTGAACAGAAAGCAGTATGCAGCGAGACTGCTGATGGTGAAATGCTGGTCATGGGAGACCTCTAAGGAAGATGAAGGATATGTAGTCCCTAAGATGTGACAGAGACAAGACATTTGCTGCTCATTTAGGCTATAGGCATCAGAAGAGATTGGTATCTGTACCTTCCAAAATTCTGAGTAGTTTTCCAGCACTTAAGAAATTGGGGGTGAGGGATCCCTGGGTGGCGTAGCGGTTTGGCGCCTGCCTTTGGCCCAGGGCGCAATCCTGGAGACCCGGGATCGAATCCCACATCGGGCTCCTGGTGCGTGGAGCCTGCTTCTCCCTCTGCCTGTGTCTCTGCCTCTCTCTCTTTCTCTCTGTGTGACTATCATAAATAAATAAAAATTTAAAAAAAAAAAAAAAAAAGAAAGAAATTGGGGGTGAGAGGCACCTGGCTGGCTCAGTCTGTAGAGTCGGCAACCTTTGATCTCGGGGTCATGAATTCCTTTTTTTTTTTTTAAAGATTTTATTTATTTATTCATGACAGACAGAGAGAGAGGCAGAGACACAGGCAGAGGGAGAAGCAGGCTCCATGCCAGGAGCATGACGCGGGACTCGATCCCGGAATTCCAGGATCACGCCCTGGGCTAAAGGCAGGTGCCAAACCGCTGAGCCATCCAGGGATCCCTGGGGTCATGAATTCTTAAACAAAAAGATTGCTTAAAAAAAAAAAAAATGGAAGTGAAAGTTCATCTGATTGTATTTTCAAATCTCAATACTTATATTTTGAGGATAGGTAGTTTTCTATTGGAATTTTGTATGGATTACATATAAAATTAAGGAATGATTTCAGTTCTCAAAATTTATGCTGGGAGACCTCAGTTTACTCATTTGAAAGCCTCTTTCTATTTTTTTATTTCCTATTTGTTTTTCAATTCGGAAATACTAAAAGGGTACATGTGGGAACAGTATTACTTTTGCTGTGCTAGGCTTTCCAACTTTCCCCCAGTCATATCTAGTGTTTTGAGGAGTTAAGATCAAATATATTGGAAAGATAACAAAGTAGTAGATGGAGGGGGAGGGTGGGGTATCCATTACAGAATAAATGAATGTGCTATTACTTAAAACTCTGAATTTTCTCTTTCTAATGCCTTTTGAGACAGAAAACAAAATAAAATAGAATACTTGACACAGGGGATCCCTGGGTGGCGCAGCGGTTTGGCGCCTGCCTTTGGCCCAGGGCGCGATCCTGGAGACCTGGGATCCAATCCCACGTCGGGCTCCCGGTGCATGGAGCCTGCTTCTCCCTCTGCCTGTGTCTCTGCCTCTCTCTCTCTCTTTCTCTCTCTGTGTGACTATCATAAATAAATAAAAAAAAAAAAAAAAAAAAGAATACTTGACACAGAATCATAAGAAGAGTCTGGTTAAAGCATCAAATGAGTCAAAATTTATGAAAGACCTAGAAAACATCGAAAAGGGTTTGGAAGTTGAATTTGTTGTGTTTTTTTAAAAGATTTTATTTATTGAGAGAGAGAGACTAAGCGATGGGGAGGGGCAGAAGGAGAAAGAGAAGCAGGCTCCCTGCTGAGCGGGAAGCCTGACCCCTGGCTTGATCCCAGAACCCAGAGATCATGAACTGAGCTGAAGGCAGCCGCTTGCTTAATGGACTGAGCCACGCAGGGCCCCCTGAAAGTTGGACTTGAAGAAACAAGTCCATTGCTCATACTATTAGTATATTGTTACTAAGTAACAACTACTCATCAGTTTCATTTTTTTTTAATTGTCATATTTGGAAAATGGTAAAACAAACATTGGACAGAAGAATTAAAGCCTTGCCCCACTTACCCAGTTCATATGTTGCTGCCTTAACCCCTAATGTGACAACTGTATTTAGAAATAGGGCTTTTCAGGAGGTTAAGTGGGGAGGTTTAAGGAGGCTTTTAATAAGTGAAGTCATCAGAGTGGGGCGTTTTTGTTTTGTTTTGTTTTGTTTTTTAAGATTTTATTTATTCATGAGAGACAGAGAGAGAAGCAAAGACACAGGCAGGAGAAGCAGGCTCCCTGCAGGGAGCCTGACCTGGAACTTGATCCCAGATCTCCAGGATCAGGCCCTGGGCTGAAGGTGGTGCCAAACCACTGAGCCACCGGGGCTGCCCCAGAGTGGGGCTTTAATCCAATGGGACTGGTCTTAGAAGAAGAGGGAGAGACACCAGAGATTTCTCCTTACACAAGAACAAAGGAAAATCCATACGAGGACATGTGGGGTGCAGACAGCCTACAAGGAGAGAGGCCTCATCAGACACCCAGCTGTGCTAGCAATTTGATCTTGGACCTCCATCCTCTAGAACTGTGAGAAAATTCATTTCTGTTTTCATTTATCCAGTCAATGATAGTGCAAGTAGGCTGATGGAAACTTAAGGTAGATATAAAAATTTTGGGGGGGTAGGCATCCTACTTCTTCAACTGATGTAAGAATTTTGCTTAGATGACAGATATCCAACAAATACACCCAGTTTGGGAGAAGTTCAGGTGAGATTGTGGGAACATTACGCATGATTAAGGAGGAATGATGGAGAATGGGAAGCTATTGGAAATCTTCAAGGGTCACTCCAGGACCACTTTTAAAAGGAAGAAGATATATAAAAGTGAGTTGCACATATAGAATTAGTTATTAAAATGTTACTATTGCTTGAGCATGCATGAATTTCTAAAAACCTGTTAAGGAGGTTTATTAAGAGAGAAATAGAAGAGGTAGGATTTTGGACTCATGCTGTTCCCTTCCCACTTCCACCTAGTAAACTAGAAGAATGTAGACAACATGGTGTGGTAACTTTCCCTAAGATTAGCTATGGAGAAACCTAGTAGCCAATCATTGTCAAACCAGATTCAGGAGACTCAAGACTTTCATATCAATCCTAGTTTATTCAATGTTTTAGACAATGATTGATGATATAAGTTATAGATTTGTGAAATGATAGGAATCTATGAGTGAACTACAAGACAGCTTGTTCGACCATTCATCCATTGAAAGACATTTGGGTGGTTATTTCTAGTATTAGGCTGTGGTGAATAAAGCTGCCATGAACATCTGTATACACTGTTTTGCATGAACAAAATAGTGCTTTTGTTGGGTTGTATGATAAATGCATGTTTAGTTTTAGAAGAAACTCAAACCATTTTCCAGAGTGGCTATATCATTTTACACTCACCTCAATGTATACTTTTCTCCACATTCTCCAGCATTTTGTGTAATCACTGTTTTTCTTTTAATTTTAGCCATTCTAATAGATATGTAGTGATATCTAGTGAGATCAATAGTAATATTGAAAAAACAATAGTAATATTCACATGTGATTTTTTGAAAACACATGAAATTATCAACATTTAAAAGATCCTTATAATTCAGTGGACAAGTATTTTTCCAGTGACCAGTGCATGATGATACAAAATCATGAGTGTTCTGGCTTTAAAATATGTCTGTGAATTCTTTAATACCTCTCCTTTCAAAAGATGGAAGCCAATTCCTTTCCGCTTGAACGTGGATTCTATTCAGTGAATCTGATAAATAGAACATAGCGGAAGTGGTGGTGTGTGACTTCTGTTTAGTTCAAAACAGACATTGTGACTCTGCCTTGTTCTTTCTGGGATCCCTGGCTCTTGGGGGAAAGCAGCTGCCATGTCTTGAGGACACTCAAGAAGCTTATGGGGAGACTCCATGGGGAACGAAGCCTGACAACAGCCATATGAATGAGGTCAGAAGCAGATTCTTTATCTTCAAACCTTCTGAAGATGACAGCCCTGGCCAATATCATAACTGCAACTCATGAGATACCCTGAATCAAAACTAGCCAGGGAAGTCATGCTCATTCTGATGCACAGAAATTATGTGTGTATGTGTGTGTTTCAGATTTTATTTATTCATGAGAAACACACATCAATCCCAGGATCCCAGGATCACAACCTGAGCCACCCAAGGTGCCCCCACAGAAATTGTTAAAAAAGAAATGTTTGTGATTTTAAGCCATTAAGTTTGTGGAATAATTTTTATTGGAGCGATAGATCACTGATCCATATGAAGCTCAAGAAAGACTAATGGATTTTAATGTAACAGAGTACAAAATATTTATTGATACAGTTTCAGATGCCATATTGCAACTAACCTTTAAGAAACTACCATTTGTTGAGTACTGGTGTAGTATTAAATAACACCTACAATTATCTGAAAAGGCAATAAATATGCCCTTCCTTTCTCCAACTGTCTACCTATATGAGGCCAGATTTCCCCTATATACTTAAGCTAAAACAAGATATCCCAACACAGAGAATAGAAAAGCAAATATGAGAATTCAGCTGTCTTCTGTTAAAGAGATTTGCAAAAATTTAAGAATGCCACTTTTCCCACTGAAGTCCTAGAAAATAGTTGCTTTTCACCTACAAACGTTCTTTATACTATTAACATGTGGTGGGTTTTGTTATTTTTAAGTGACCAAAATTTTTTCTCAGTTTTAGTCTTTAATGTGGTAAATATTGATAAAACCCATAAAGAGGAGCCCACTGAGGTCCTCAATAATTTTTGACAGTAAAAACGTGTCCTGAGGCCCAAAATTTAGAGAACTACTGCTCCCCAAAATTTAGAGAACTACTGCTCTACCACATACAGGCACAAGAAGGTATTTAAAGGAAAGCATTTTTTTTTTAAGATTTTATTTATTCATGAGAGACGCAGAGAGAGAGACACACACACACACACAGAGACACAGGCAGAGGGAGAAGCAGGCTCCATGCATAGAGCCCAGTGTGGGACTCAATCCCAGGACTCCAGGATCACACTCTGAGCCAAAGGCAGGTGCTAAACTGCTGAGCCACCCAGACGTCCCTAAAGGAAAGCAATTAGAATGGGACTGGAAATCATGTTGTGTGTGGATTAGCCAAAGAATTTGAAAGTGCTTGGCCTCAAAAAAGATTTAGGACCTAATGGCTCTCTTCTAAAAGGAGAGGAGTATTGATCCATTTTAAAAAGGGGGGCACCGGGATCCCTGGGTGGCGCAGCGGTTTGGCGCCGGCCTTTGGCCCAGGGCGTGATCCTGGAGACCCGGGATCGAATCCCATATCAGGCTCCCGATGCATGGAGCCTGCTTCTCCCTCTGCCTGTGTCTCTGCCTCTCTCTCTCTCTCTCTGTGACTATCATAAGTAAAATAAAAAAATAAAAATTAAAAAAATAAAATAAAATAAAATAAAATAAAAAGGGGGGCACCTGGGTGGCTCAGTGGTTGAGTGTCTGCCTTTGGCTCAGGTTGTGTCCCAGGGTCCTGGGATCCAGTCCCTCATTGAGCTCCCCATGGGGAGCCTGCTTCTCCCTCTGTGCTTATGTCCGTGCCTTTCTCTCTGTGTCTCTCATGAATAAATGGGTGAAATCTTGAAAAAAGGGGGGGGATTTTAAAAGTTCAAAGAAGAAAGTGCAAGTCACACGAAAACCTGCCACACAGTTGAGAGCCACTATGAAAATGTTGGTACCCATCCTTCCAGACATGTTATAAAGTCTGAAAAAGAATTAAAAAAAAAAAGGGGGCAGCCTGGGTGGCTCAGTGGTTTAGCACCGCCTTCAGCCCAGGGCCTGATCCTGGAGTCCCAGGATCGAGTCCCACGTCGGGCTCCCTGCATGGATCCTGCTTCTCCCTCTGCCTGTGTCTCTGCCTCTCTCTGTCTCTGTGTCTCTCATGAATAAATAAATAAATCTTTAAAAAAACAAAAACCACGAAACACAGAAAACCAGAAAAGCCTGCGTGTTGTGCTTCGGGTTTAGAAGCTGCCATAAACACTGTTTCAGCCACTGTGGAAGAAAAACAAGCACGTGATGTTCCTTATCTAAAACACCAGGAGTTACCCCGAGCTTTGGTGGCTCTGGAAAACACAGGTCCATGGTCGGAAGAGAAAGAAGAAAACAGATCAACTAGTGAATTTGCTGCTGACTCACCAACAGCCAAGGACAGTCAGGGCAGGGCAGGTGACCGCCGCCCAGGGGAGTGCCACTGACTCAGGCTCCGCTGCCTTTTCCCTCAGCTGATGTTTGGCACGCCTGATGGCCTGGTGGTGACCAGGATGCCTCTCCCACTGCAGCCTCAAGTGTATCCACAGATGTATTTTGTTTGGCTTCTCAGCGTCTCTCATCCTTCCTCTCCTGCTCAGCGCCTCACCCCCTCAGCCATCGCTTTCAAAGCAGCAAATTCATTGTGGAGCAAAGTGACAGCCAAGGCCTTCCCTGCCCTCGAGGATTGTGGCTTCTCAGGTTCCAGCTGCCTTGGTAGCTCTCCGGAACCCTCACAAAACTACAAAAATCACTTTCACAAAGCAATGAAGATAAAGATCCTAAATTTTTTATTTAAAAAATTTTTTTTTGCTAATTGTTGTTCCGATTTTTAGCGTTCCCAGTTTCTAGTGCACCAAAAACTGTTGGAACTATAAAAATATCTTTTAAAATTATTTGTTAAGAGTTCATATTCAGAAAATACCATGGATGACTTGATCTTGCTGTGTAAAACAGGGGGCCGTGTGGCTGGCTCTGCCACCAGCTCTGCACAGCATGGCCAGTGTGTACACTGTCCTCTGTCTCCGGAGAGCACACAGGACTCAGCTGTGGGACGTTCTGTAAGTGGCACACACATTGCGAAAACAGCCTGGCTGTGCAGTAGCAATTTTATCCATGGCACACAGAACATAGTCGAGGAGGGTTCCCTGTCTCCCCAGGATCTGCAGAGTTTTCTTTTTAAGTTTGCTCTTACACAAATATGACACACAACCGAGACAATGACTAGGTCCAGCTGTCACCTAAAATGTCATGTTTATAAAAACAGTACACACGCAGGCGTTATTCTACCTAAACACTTTAAAATTGAGTGAATTGTGGGATACACCTTGCTCCCAGTATTTTCTTTTTTTAAGATTTTATTTGAGAAGAGTGAGAAAAAGAGCACAAGTGACGGGGGTGGGGGTGCAGAAGGAGAAGGAGAAGCAGACTACCCGCTGAGAAGGGAGCCTGATATCCCCAATCCCAGGTCCCCAGGATCATGCCTTGAGCTGAAGGCAGACACAATCGCTCAACCGCTGAGACACCCCGGCGTCCCCCCACACCCCGACAGCAGTTTTAAGAGTACTTTGAGGGCAGCCCGGTTGGCTCAGTGGTTTAGCGCCACCTTCAGCCTAGGGTCTGGTCCTGGAGACCCAGGATCGAGTCCCACATCAGGCTCCCTGCATGGAGCCTGCTTCTCCCTCTGCCTGTGTCTCTGCCTCTCTCTCTCTCTCTCTCTCTCTCTGTCTCTCATGAATAAGTAAAATCTTAAAAAAAAAGAGTACTTTGACTCAAATGTTAACTCTGAAGAAATCAGATATTATTTTATGCAAAGCTTTTATTTTTTAAAAGATTTTATTTATTCATGACAGAAACAGAGAGAGAGAGGCAGAGACACAGGCAGAGGGAGAAGCAGGCTCCATGCAGGGAGCCCGACGTGGGACCCATCCAGGGACTCCAGGATCACACCCCGGGCTGAAGGCAGCGCCAAACCACTGGGCCACCGGGGCTGCCCTATGCAAAGCTTTTAAATCACAAAGTGATGACGTGGCAATCACATAGCAATCCTTTCCCATGACGTTTAAATCGTATTGTGTTTCTCTAAAATACCGCATAGGGTAGCCTGCTTTCTTCTTTCCATAGTGTTATGCTGTACCTGTTGTCAGGTGCTCTTCCTGAAGTGAACTGCCTCTAATCCTCCAACTTGCCCCCTCCTGCCTTTGACCACACTGGTCTTCAAAGCAGGGCGAGGCCAGTAAGTCCTTGCAGCCCTTCCAAGCTCTATTACAGTACTATATTCCTTAGATTTTTCAGTATCACATACGTGGCATTATAATGCACTTTTTGGAGCCAAGGTAATAAATACTTATCATGTCCATAATTCTATAAAGAACTTAAGAAAATGCTGATGCAAAGTAGGAGCTTTAGAAACGTGTTGATGAACTAATCCGTACAGGAAAAAAAAGAATTCAGATGCAGCTTTGACCTTCACAACTAAACAGTGGTCCCCATATGTGTGTGAACAGGTGAAAATCTGCGTGCAAATGTTCACTTGAGGGGATTTGCTAAAAACAAAGTAATATTCCCAAGTTAAGGGGGAGTGGGAGGGGTAATAATAGGACCTAGGAATCTGAATTTTAAGAAGGTGCACAACTAACTTTGAAATGCAATGAAGAAAAGCTCATTGCTAGTTGCTAACCCAGTATCTATTTATACCTCCTTTACTAAAAACTCATTTTCTATAGGCTTAATGTACTCAGCTACAAACTGCGTTGCCCAGACTTGCAGCTTGAGTGGCTATCAGACAACTTTGGTAGGATATAAGTAGAGGTGTAATCCTCTGGGAAAGCTTTTTTTTTTTTTTTTAAGATTTTATGTATTTATTTATTCCAGGGGGGTAGGTAGAGTGTGGGTGTGAGTTAGGGGAGGGAGAGAGGGAGAGAATACCAAGCCAGCTCCACAATAAGTACAGATCCCATGAAGGGCTGGATCCCATGACCCCGAGATCACCACCTCAGCCAAGATCAAGAATCAAACACCCAACTGACAGAGCTACCCAGGTACCGCACCTCTGAGAAAGTTCTTTAAAGATGATTGGACTCATCCAGCACCAGCTCTTTGCCTTTCACCTTTCCCCTTCTTCCTGCCTGGGGACTGTAGAGCCCGTGTTAGAAGTAGGTATCCATTCTGCAGCTATGAGATGATGAGCAGGAGGATGAGAGCCACACATGGAGGATGAGTGGCTATGTGGAGGAAAAAGAAGGAAGGAATGTGGGTCTCAGAAGCATCGGGGAGCCTTAAATCCAGACCTGGGTGGCTCACTTCCAGATTTCTTATTCTTAAAGAAAAATTAAAGTCCTATTTGGGTAAGCTACTATAAGTTGGGGTTTCTGTTACTTGGGCAAATGCAATTCCAACTGATGAAATAACTGTATAGTCAAAACAAAATAAGAAAGGAGAGGGTGCCATGTAAGACCTATGCAAGAACAACGTGGAATCTCCATCACACAAACAGTCTAATGAACAAAAAAACCTGGGAAAGCTGATACACACACCCTCTTCTCTAACAACAACAATAAAAAGAAAAGCAAGTAAAAACCCCAGAAAAACAAACCCAAAACTATAACCAAAAAAAAAAACTATATAACAAAGTCAACTTCTGTTGAAGTAAACAAAAACATGCCATGATTTTTGATCAAATGGTGGAGAATTTTGACCTTGATATTTGGGACATTCTTTTTCTTTTTTTTTTTTTTTAGATTTTTAAAATGTACTTTTAAGATTTTTAAGATGTATTTTAATGTATTTTAAAAGATTTTTCTCTTTTAAATGAGAGAGAGCGAAAGCACGAGTAGGGGGGTTGGGTGAGAGGGAGAGGGAGAAACAGGCTTCCCAACGGGCAGGGAGCCAGACGTAGGGCTCAATCCCAGGATCCTTTGACCTGAGCCAAAGGCAGACATTTAACCGACTGAGCCACATCATTGTTTAGTGGTCAAGTGTAGGGAACAAAAACTATATTTACTTTTCTATAGATGCAGTAATATCACATGGTTCTTTTTTTTTCTTTTTTTTTTTAATTCCACATGGTTCTATGATGAATATCAAAATATTTTTTAAAATAATGGTAGTATTTTATTACTATTACTTTTCAATATTTAGCTATAATCCATAGACAAGGCACTGAATTTATGTTTATAGAATGTAAATGCCCTAAACCCTGACAATGTAAGTTTGGACTAGTGAGGAGGAAGTAGAGGAGAGGGTTGGTTTTTGTTTTTGTTTTTTAAGATTTTATTTATTCATAAGCGACACACAGAGAGAGGCAGAGACATAGGCAGAGGGAGAAGCAGGCTTCCCACAGGGAGCCTGATGCGGGGACTCAGGATGCCACCCTGAGCCAAAGGCAGACGCTCCACCACTGAGCCACCCTAGGAGAGGGGTTGATACAGGTAGCCTCACTTCCCCATCTTATATAGTGTAGAGTTCCTGGAAACTTCCTAACACTGATGGGCCAAAAACAGAGGTCTGGGTATATCATATGAAGTTATGCGAACAAATATTAGAAGAATTAAAAATGATATAAGCAACAAAAATTGAGAAGTATCGAGGAAGGGAGGTAAGAGGCAGATTGGCTGTGCTAAATCCTTCATCTTACTTTTCATAGTAGAGTAACAGGTACTACTTGAACCTCATAAAACAAGGTAAGTACATGAGAGTTACAGTGTTATTGTCTGAGCTAAAAATAGAACTTGGTAACAGAGGTTTCCTCTGGGTTGTGGCCTTGAGGATTTGGGGGGAAGAGGGAGAAGAGAGCTTTTTTGCACTTGATAGCTTTCTGTACTATTGAAATAATACTAACCTCCACGTGTGCATTCTTTTCACAATTACAACATAACATGTTTTTGTTTGTTTTTTAAAACTTGATTCTGACAACCAACTGGTTTGTGGAGCGATTGAGCTAGATAATCCTGGGAAATGTCTTTGAGCGCAAACACACCTGTGAACTTTTACTCAAATATAGTCACAGCAAGGATGAGCAAGACGGTTACTGGTCTTTCAAAGGTTTCAACGTAAAAACACGCTGTTAGAAAAATTTTGCTCAAATTATCTTCCAAAACAACAAAACGCAGTTAAAAGAACAGTGCTTTGAGATTGCTTAATGAATCATTTAAAAAATGAAACTTTATTCCCAGTAAAAGTAAATTTTAAATATAAAACACTTGCATTATTCTGATTTGTATATAAACTTTTTGTCTCTGAAAATCAAATCTAGAGCTGGTAACAAGTGTGGCAGCAATAAAAAGACACTAAAACAGAGGTATAGCTTTACAACCTTATGTCATGTAATGTTTAAAGAAAGCAGAATTATGACCTATGAACGTGACTGAAATGAGGAAGGCAACATCTACCTAAGTAACGAAGGAAATCCACAGAAAGAACCTTCTGATAAATGAAGGAATTTTCAGACTGGGTGAGGATCAATGGAGAGAAAACTCTCACCCAAGTATAATTCTGATCTGTCATTTATGGGGACTCCCAAACTGGTATCAGGCACTTATGAATTTGCATCCCGGTAATGTTTGCAAACTCAAAATTCTAGAAATGATTGCTGACCCATCTTTATGGACTACATTTCAGAGTCTTGATGTTTACCAAGGAAAAGATACAGTTTTTTTTTTTTTTAATGTGGGAAGAATAGGGAATTCTATGTGGGCATGGGGCAAACAATCAGACTGTTTTTTTTTTTAAGATTTTATTTATTTATTCATAGAGACACAGAGAGAGAGAGAGAGGCAGAGACACAGGCAGAAGGAGAAGCAGGCTCCATGCAGAGAGCCCGATGTGGGACTCAATCCAGGGTCTCCAGGATCACGCCCTGGGCTGCAGGCCAAACCGCTGCGCCACCGGGGCTGCCCAATCAGACTGTTTTTAATGCTCAACTGTACAGAAACAAGTATGTTTGTGACTGAAAGAAATGGACCATGGAGAGGCAAAGATTTGGTTTGCCCAAGGTAGTTCCAGATCCTCTGGGTTCTGTCTGGCCTGCTGTGGCTTCCCAGATGCTCTGCATTTCCTGGGCCACAACCACTGTCACTGTGCTGGGGGACCTCTCACCCATAGCCAGGCAGATCTCAATGCCGCTTGCAGACCCAAGGTGACGTGCGCAAAAAATTAAGCCTTGGCTCTGTTAGGAGCAAAACGTTGCCATTGTTGACTGAATCTAATTCTCTGGGAAGAGGGATAAGATGCCCACTGTCGAAAGAAGGCAAGTCTTTTGCGAGCACCTCCTCCTCGTACCCCACCAACACGCTGTACTACTGCCTCCCTGCTCTTGGCCAACATTCCTGTAGGGTTTCTGTTCCAAACATGCTCTTTTGTAGGGAAGGTTGGAGGAGTGAACTTTGGGGGCTCCTCAATCACCAGACTTTCCTTATTGATGGCCCACTGGTATTTGGGCAGAGGGGATGGTAAGAGGGTGAGAAGTGTCCAGGATGACTCCAGCTTCTTGATAAGTGCATTTGGGTGGGTGGAGGTGCCATTTACGGGGATATGGGACCCCAGGAGAGGACCCTGGTGGTGGAGGTGAGGAGTGTTCTTCTAGAGATGCTGGTTTCCAAGTGCTCCGAGGCACCCTAGTGGAGAAGAGAAGCAGGCAACTGGATGTAAGGGCCGAGGGATAGCCCTCCCCTCATGGATCACATGCACAACAGGAACAGATTTAGTCAGGTAATTACCAACATAAATATCAACAAAGTTTCATGAGAGCAAGGGAGTGACTAAAAGGTACTGAGCACTTCTGGGAAATCCATAAAATGACTGAAAAATTTTCATGAACCTAGTGACACGGAGCTCCCTGGGGACCTTCCTGAGCCCTCTTTTGTTTTCAGTGAGGGGCATAAGGTGGACTAGAGTGGGTTAAGGTTGGGGAAGTGGAGGCAGCACATCACCACTCTTCAGAGAAGTGTGCTGTGAAGGAGAGAAAGGGGGTCATGGCTGGAAACAGGTGTTTCAGGAAAGGTTTTGTTTTTTTCTTTTTCAGTAAAGTTTGTGGTGTGTGTTTGTTTTCAGCTCAGTCGTTCTGTTTTTAAGAAGAAAGAGAGCAGCAAAGAGGAAAGACCATTTCTAGGAGCCATGATGTGAGGAGAGGTGTGATAATCAACACCTTCAGTTTTCTGAGAAAGTGAGAAATGGGAACCAAGTAATTCCTTGGGCAGGACAGGTGTATTTCTAGCTCCATGGAGGCGAGGAAGGGCGGAGGGGGCAGCAGTGGCGGGCTGGGCCACGGCCTCACCATCTGACACTTCACTTTTCTCCGCAAACAGAGGCCAGGTGTCTGCGAAGGGCCGTGGGCAGACCGAGGAGAGTGGGGAAGGCCTGGTGGTGTCTTGCAGCGACGGGAGGAGGGCCAGCAGGACCCAGGGCCGGCCGCATTCCTAGCGGTGCCTGCTGCCCGGCTGGCTGTGTGGCTCCTCCTGTGGCAGCAGGTGCAGAGAAAGCAGGTGGGGTGCATCTGGCTGAGGCTCAGGCAGGCAGGTGGGCCAGGCAGGTGGGCCAGACAGAGGAGCAAGGGTGTTAAGGCTGACGGCAAAATCAGCACTGGAATGGAGGGAAACGGAATTGTAGCTGGATGAGGAGGGAAGGAAAGGAGGGGCCAATAGACCGGGTAGAAAAAGTAGGAAAAGGAGGGTCCTGGAGATGGTGAAGAATGGTCGGGGGCGGGGGCAGCTGGAGGGACCGCTGGAGGGTCATCCACAGGTATGCTGACAGGTGATGGCAGGACATGGGCAGAAGGATCCTGTAATCCCGGTTAGTAGATGACAGGGACAAGGACAGGTATGGCCAATGGAAGGAGCCTTACAGGAATAGGTTTTTTCTTCTTTTTCATTTTCCTTCCTTCCTCCCTTTCCTTCCCTTTCTTTGCTTTTCTTGAGGAAGGCTCTCATTTTCCTACCCATAGATCTCCTAGCCTCCTTCTCTCCTGCAGCTATGGAAAGGACCGACCCTTCCATGTGTACTTGGGGTCCTGCCCCATCTCACCTGACTTGGCTATCTCATCTTCTCTGCATATTCCATCTTTTCCTCTCTGCTAAACCATTTTCGCTCACGCAAAGATGCCTCGGTCTGCTTAAATATGGTCCTCCAGCTCTGTCTCAGAGGTACCTGGCATCTGCAGATTCCTGGGCTCCACAAGAGAACGTACAAGGTTCTTATGCACAGTAAAGTATGCATAGCCTTGCTGCTGCTTTCGTTTGCAAGACCTAACTCATTTCCACACCCTCCCACCCTGGGCCACCTCCATGTCAGTTCCTCTGCTCCTCTCAGAGACAGGCTTCTCCAGATCAGCTACTAGGGCTGTGCTGGCTAGCCCCTCTCGCTCACTCCCCGTTCTCACCTCCAGCCCGATGCCTGCCCCGTGGCTCTGCCTCCCAGCCCTTGCAGCGCCGGGGGGGTAAAGTGGAGGACAGCTTTCAGCGCTCTGACTTCTCAGCAGCCTTTGTCAAAGTGGACTGCACCCCACCTCCCGAAACAGCTCTTCGCCCAAGCCCAGATGCAATGCCCACGCTCCTTTCCTGTATCCTCCTCTGGCAGGCTCTGCTTGCTGTCCTTTACAGATTCGCTACAGGTTGCTTTTTTTTTTTTTTTTTTTTTTCCACCTTATGGCTCTGTGTGAGGCGATCCGTTCTAATTCCGTGGCTTCAAGTGCCATCAGTATTAATACCCATAACTCCTAATTACTATCTCCAGCCTTGTCACTCTTGGGGAGCTTCAGCCCCACATATCCATGCAGATGTCATCTGTCCTCGGATTCACATGTCTGAAGCACAACTCTTTTTTTTTCTTTTTTAAGAGTTTATGTATTCCTGAGACACAGAGAGAGAGAGAGAGAGAGGCAGAGACCCTGGCGGCGGGAGAAGCAGGCTCCACGCGGGGGGCCCGACGCGGGGCTCGACCCCAGGACCCCGGGATCACGCCCTGGGCCGAGGCAACGCTCAACGGCTGAGCCCCCAGGCGCCCCCAAACGCAGCTCTTGCTCTTCACGCCCCCTGCCAGGCCTCTCCAGCCTCTCCATCTTAAAGAGTGGGGGTCGAATCCATCCGGTCGTTGCGAAAGGCCGCCCCGAGGTGGGGGCCTCCGAGATCCTCGCTCCCCTCCTCCCAGCTCCCTTGCAGGAGTTTCCCCGTCCCCGCCCCTCCTGTCCGGGCCGCTCGGAGCAGGCGCTGGCGGCGACCGAGCGAGGCTTCCCGGGCCCAGGCTCCCAGCAGCCGGGCGCCGGCCACAGCGCTCCGCTCCCAGAGGCGGGCGCAGCAAACCTCCCGAGAGGCCCGGGGAGCCTTCCGCGCCCCAGGGGCAGCCCTGCCCCGGCGGGCGCCCGGGACCCCCTGGGCGCCGACACCCGCACCCGCCCGGGGGGAAGCGCAGGCGGCAGAGGCGCGGCCAAGACCCGCCCTCGGCCCGCGCGGCTTCCGGGTCACGCCCCCGCCCCGCCCCGCCCCGCCCCGCGCGCCGCGCTGGGGCTCCGCCCTCCAGGAAAGGGGAGGAGCCTCCGGCGCTCGCTAGGCCCCACCGCCGCCCGGCGGCCGTCGCCCCTTTAAGCGCGGAGGCCGGCGGGTCACGTGCCGGACGGGGTGGGGGCGTGGCACCAGGAAGCGGCCTCCGGGCCCGTTCGGATCGCCGCCGCCGCCGCCGCCCGGCCCGACTCGCCGCCTCCCCGCCTCCCCGCCTCCCCGCGCCGGGCGCCGCTCGCCCCGCTCCACGCTGGCGGCCGCCCCGGGACTCCCCGCCGCAGCGGCGGCGCCCGCTATGGGCGAGGAGGACTACTATCTGGAGCTGTGCGAGCGGCCGGTGCACTTCGAGAAGGCGAACCCGGTCAACTGCGTCTTCTTCGATGAGGCCAACAAGCAGGTCCGGGCCGCCCGCGCCCTCCTCGCCCGCCGTCCCCGGCGCCGCAGGGGCGTCCCGCGCGCTCCCACGTGGGGAGCCGGGGGTGGGGGGGCCAGGCCTGGGGCCTCCCCTCCCGCTGCGGGGCCGGCGCGGGCTCCGAGCTGCTGGGTGGGCGGAGGGACCCGGAGCCACTGGGCGGGGGGGGGGGGGGGTTCTTCTCCAAAGTGACAGCTAGGAGGGCCCGAAGCTGTGCCACCCCCCTGCGGCGCCGCTCCCGTCCCAGCCCCCTTGGCTGTCTCATCCTGGGTTCCAGCGCCGGGTGGTCAGCTGTTGGCCCGCCGGCCCTTGCCTGGCGCCTTTGTTGTCTGCGTCCGTCCTCAGCCACCGCTGCAGTCGAGGATTCAGCCGTTGAGCTTGCCCTTGTTCTCGGAGTTTTGGAGGTGGTGGGGGGGGAGCGGTGCGAGGGGCAGCGGGTGTGCTCAAGTGCCTCAGCGGCGCCTGCGCCGGGCGGATTGACAGGTGTGGCCGCGGGGACCCGGCCGGGCCTCCACACTGGGCTGCGCTCGCAGCGCCGGGACCTTTTTTTTGGTCTCTGCGCGCTTGTGCTTTCAAGTTGATGTGAGCGTCGAGCATCTGCGGATTGGACGTGAGCTCAGCTGAGCCAGGAGTGGGGTGTAGTAGCGACAATCACTTGTCGGCTGGGGGATGTGTCTAAAGTCTTTCAAAGTTCAGTTAACGTTGCTGCTTTGCCCTCCCAGGTTTTTGCAGTTCGGTCAGGTGGAGCTACGGGCGTGGTGGTTAAAGGCCCAGAAGACAGGAATCCCATCTCATTCCGGTAACTATTAACATTCACAGAATAATTGTCACTTGTGAACAGAATGATGCGTTCAGAAGTTGGTTCTTAAAAGTTTGCCCTCTGGCTGTAAAAGGGTCTGAAGTGTACACACACAGGCAGATCCCTGCGTGTTAGGGAAGCAGACACCTGCTCTGAGTGCTGGTGGCGCACACCGGTACCACCTGTCAGAGTGAAGTGTGTAGCTGGGGCATCAAAGGCTCCAACGTGGGGAACCCACTTCCTGGCACCTGAAATTAGCAAGTGAGTTCGTTGATGTGCCCATTTCCAGCATCTCGGCCTGGGAAGGGCCTTCATTTCCTCATCTGGCCCAGGTCTTTTCAGGGTGTACGGTAGGTGGAGATTCCTGGTTAGTGCTGCCTATATAGTAATGTATATTAAGAAAACTCCATCATCCTCTAAAGGCAACTGGACGTCCCAGTCTGCGCAAGTTGAACCAGTAGAATTATGAATAGCACTTCCTTTCACTTTCGGAAGTATCTCGATTCGGTTGATAAGTTATCTGGTCTTTAACTCCTGTGATTACAGAAGAGGAAAGTACAACGTGGGCCCTCAGTTCAGTGGTGACTTAAATTTTTCGCAGGTGGCCTGTGCTAATAGGAAGCAGTTTTTTGAAGTAGGAAATGAATCACTCATCATTTGTTCAGCAAATGCCAATTGTAGCTGCTGTGCTAGGCACCGGGCATGTGAACATTTTGAATCTGACTGGCGCCTTTTGCAGAAATCATAACTTCAGCGTGGGAGACAAGTGTGTGGACACATTCTGTTGATTGTGAAAAGTGCTGTAATAGCACTCTGCTAGAATTTGAGCACACAAAAGAGATGAGACATTTGTCTTGGGGTAGGTGGGGGGAGACCACTGCCCTGGATGGGGAAGGCCTCAGGATGGAGCCTTTAAGGAAAACTTTTAAGCTTGAATGGGATGATTCTGCATGGGGAAGAGAGGAGGCCTTTGAGATGGAGGGAACATCAAGTGTAAAGGCAAACAAGCATGGTGTTTGGGGAATTCAGGTCTGTGTAATTGAGATCAGATGTCCTTGTAGGGAAGGGGAGGTGGTGATGGTTTGGCCACTGGCAAGAGTCACCTTCAACCTTATGTATTCTGCTATGGAAATAGGGAGGGCTTTTTCTTTTTTTTTTTTTTTTTTAATTTTTATTTAAGAGGGCTTTTTCTTCTTATTGAAAATTTGTAAGATGGGGCATGGTGTGATCTTATAAGGGTTTGGAAAGATCATGGTGCTCACAACATTGAAGCTTCGTTAGTTGGGAGCATATCAAAGTCGGGGGTACCACTGAGAGATGATTGCAATAGTCCAAACCCAGGCACACTAAAGACCAGACCGAAGGCAGAGTGGACTGGTACCACATAGGCACTTGGGTGCTTAAGAAGGCCTGGGGTAGATCTTGATGGTCCTTTGGGTATGGAAAATGAGGTGAGCCTGAGATGGTCCAGATTTAGGGGCTTAGTAGGGTTTAAGGAGGAAGATACTGAATTTATCCTCTTTTAAAATTTAATTTTATGGGCAAAAGTTTTATTTTAGCAATTTTGTGTATTTTTAACAATTTTATTGTGGTAGGATTAACTGCCTGTATTTAACACATACAGTCGAGTTTTGACGAGTGTTAACCATCACCACAGTCAAAAGTTTGCTTGTAATGCTTTGAAGTCTATCCCTTGAATACCCTTTGTAACGTCTGTTTGACTACTCTCCTTCACATGCTCTGCTGTGAGGCGATGGGGAAGGACAGCTGGTAGTTTCTGGAGAAGGTTGCTGTGTGGGTCTTACTTATTTATGGCTAAGATGATTCTCAAGGGAAAATGCACCTGTTCTTAATTCGCCAGTCATTTGTTAGCCACAAAACTGTAAATTTCATCAGCAATTTGTTGCCGGTTAGATTTTGTTGTTTGAAAAGAAGTCCTGTTATTTTTAGAAACATGAGTTTCAGCTAAGATTTGTTCCTTCCTGAGTATTTAACATGTCTTTTCCTCACAAAATGCTAGATGCTGGAATTCAGTTATTAACTTTAACTCAGAACTTACTTTTTTCCTCCCTAAAGAATGGAAGACAAAGGAGAAGTGAAGTGCATCAAGTTTTCCTTGGAAAATAAGATATTGGCTGTTCAAAGGACCTCAAAGACTGTGGTAAGACATATCTTTATTTACTTATTTCAAGGTTTACTTATTTAAGCAATCTCTACCCAGTGTGGGGCTCAAATCCATGACCGCGAGATCAAGAGTCAAATGCCCTTCCAACTGAGCCAGAGCCAGTTTAAGTATAGCTTTAAATATAACATAAAGAAAATCACATTAAAGTACATTTAGAAGGGAATGAATTGCCAAAAAAAAAAAACAGTGTTAAAGGAAACTCTTATTATTTTATTTTATTTTATTTTATTTTTATTTTTATTTTATTTTTAAATTTTTATTTATTTATGATAGTCACAGAGAGAGAGAGAGGCAGAGACACAGGCGGAGGGAGAAGCAGGCTCCATGCACCGGGAGCCTGATGTGGGATTCGATCCCGGGTCTCCAGGATCGTGCCCTGGGCCAAAGGCAGGCGCTAAACTGCTGCGCCACCCAGGGATCCCAACTCTTATTATTTTAAAGCCATGAAAGTTATAGTTATGTTGTCTTGTATTTGAGCCTTGGGAATTTTTGGAGAAACACTTTCAAGGGATAAATACTTAGGACCTTAGTTTGTCATTTTTGACTTAATTTTTTTTGAAGTAATTTGGAACCTCAGGCCTGTCTTTTGTATTGATTGATAACTAGCAGCATAGATTATGTGAGGTGTATTTTTGGCAACTTTGTGAATTACCTTTCCCGGAATAGCTCCATTTATTCACTTCTTGCATCTTTGAATGCTTGACCCACTAGGAGTAGATGTTCAGAGCTGGAGCCCTGTTTGGCATTTTCGCCTTCGTAAGTATTCATCGTCATTTGTAAAATGGAGTGAAAGCTATTGGAAAGAGGCAGAATCTGATTTCTTTTTGTCAGTATTCACTGCTAAAAGTTTTGGAAAGCTTCTTTTTTTTTTTTTCTTTAAAGATTTAATTTATTTATTCATGAGAGACAGAGAGAGAGAGAGAGAGAGGCAGAGAGACAGGCAGAGGGAGAAGCAGGCTCCATGCAGGGAGCCAGACGTGGGACTCCATCCTGGGTCTCCAGGATCACACCCTGAGCCGAGGGCAGGCTCTAAACGGCTGAGCCACCCAGGGATCCTCCCCGCCTCCCGCCAAAAGCTTCTTATAAGATGCAGCAATGCATTTCCCTGAAATCAGTTGATTTTCAGTATCAGTTTCTAAACTCTGAGTATTTGGATTAACTTTTTTTTAATTGTGTTATAAGGCAGGTTGTCCACATTGGTCCTTTTAGTTCTTTGGTCTTTTATCAGTTTTCTTCTGATCACTTTTTAACAATTATTTATTTATTTATTTATTTGTTTATTTATTTATATATATATATATTTTTTAAGATTTTATTTATTTATTCATGAGAGACATAGAGAGAGAGAGATTGAGAGAGGCAGGGACACAAGCAGAGGGAGAAGCAAGCTCCATGCAAGGAGACTGATGTGGGACTTGATCCCGGGTCTCTAGGATCAGGCCCTGGGCTGACGGGGGCACTAAACCGCTGAGCCACCCGGGCTGCCCTGATCACTTTTTAAATGTGTCTTTTGTTGTCTGCCAATGTAGGTTGGCAGTATGCTGCTACTTGTTCTAAATTTCTTTCTTTCTTTTTTTTTTTTTTTTTTTTTTTTTTACTTTTCAGGATTTTTCTAACTTTATCCCGGATAGTTCTCAGCTGGAATACACTCAAGAGTGCAAGGTATGGACCAGATCCTTTCCCGGATGCAGGCCATTTCCCTGTGCTGGTCGTGTGGCGGGGTCATGGGCAGCACACACGTGGAGGCAGGCCCTGCTTTATGCTGAGACCTGCTGCTCGTGGGCTCTGTAACTCTGGACTAGTTTAAAAGTGTTAAAAGCCTGTTTCTTCGACAAGATGGAAGCAGGAGGATTAAATGGGTGACAAGATGTTCAGCACTGGGCAGTGTCAGCCGTTCCTCCTGAGCTGGCTGCGCCTCTGGGTCAGATCCTGGGTTTCTTTCACAACAGCCTCTTTGGGGGTTTTAGGAAGAGTTTTTTCCCCCTTCTCCCAACAATGAATCCTTTTCTTGATCTGTTGTCCTTGTGTCCTTCGAGTTTCGTTCCCTAAATGTAGATGCTAATCTGTTTTAATTAGATTTGCTGGGTCTAATGAACGAGGCTAGAGGGGACTCAGCTTTAAGTGGCAGTGTGGCACCCCGGAAACAGGCAGAAGGTGCTAAAGGCTGAATATGGCTTTTAGCAGCTTTGTCATTGTTGTGGTAAATGGAGTTCGGGGTGGCTCTGGGAGGAGGAAAGGCCCATTGGCCCAGGAACTGAGCCCTGTGCAGACCTCCTGACCCTGTGTGCACAGAAGAGCCCCTGTCACAGCCCCGTGTGCCCTCGGGCGCAGGGTGCTGCTGCACACTGGGTAAGGCAGACATGGGGGCTCCCGGCCCCAGTCCTGGGGTGGTAAGCATTCAGAGAACCTTTGGGCCTTTATGCTTTTATAATGCCTGTTTTTATGATATGGCCAACTAAGAGAAAGTCAGCCAACCTTCGATTCCTTAAAAGGGAACTTGGTATCCCTGAGGGCTGATCAGTTACTTTTCTCCGAAATTTAGGCTTTTCCCTCGTTCTTGAGCAGAAAGAATCAGAGTCAGGTGTTCAGTGAGATGTTCCAGATGGAAATCTGGGAACATTGTATTTAAAAGTTTGATTGTTAATAAGTGATCAAATCCAGGTAACTTTTAATAAAGAGTGATAGATATAGAATGTTTTATGCTTTTGAAAGACTCATTTGACAGAGTGAGCATGTGCACACAAGCAGGCGGAGCAGCAGGCAGAGGGAGAGGGAGAAGCAAGCTCACCGCTGAGCAGGGGACCTGACATGGAGCTCAGTTCCAGGACCCTGTGATCATGACCTGAGCTGAAGGCAGATGCTTAACTGACTGAGTCACCCAGGTGCCCCCCAATATCTTTTTTCATTAAAATTTTTTGTAATTCTTTTCAGACCAAGAATGCCAACATATTAGGATTCTGTTGGACCAGTTCTACTGAAATTGTCTTCATAACAGATCAAGGAATTGAATTTTACCAGGTAGTATGTTGATCATTTATTTTTGTGGGAGAAAAGTCCGTGATGGCAGTTTGGCAGCCTTTTGAATTCCATACTAAATAGATATTTTGAGATTCTAGAGTTTTAGTCTCTTGCTTAGGTTTTTATTTTTTTTCTAATTATAAGAAATACATGCTTTTTTATAAAACAACTAAACATTGGAAGGATATATGGAAGGTAAAAGTCCCCCCATAATCCCTAGAAATAACTAATGTGAACAGTTTAGTACATAATTCTTAATTTTCCTACGTACGTACAAACTTTTTTTTTTTTCTTTTACAAAAACAGGAATGTTGTATATAAACTTTTGTGGCTGGCTTTTTTTACATAGCAGTATGTCTTTTTTTTTTTTTTTAAGATTATTTATTTATTTATGAGAGACACAGGGAGAGAGAGAGAAAGGCAGAGACATAGGCAGAGGGAGAAGCAGGCTCCTCACAGGGAGCCCGATGTTGGACTCGATCCCAAGACACTGGGATCATGCCCTGAGCCGAAGGCAGACGCTCAACCACTGAGCCACCCAGGCGTCCTTGCATAGCAGTATGTCTTGGACATTTGTCCATAATTTCTTTAAAAAAATTTTTTTTTTAAGTTTTATTTATTTAAATAATTTCTACACCCAACATAGGCCTTGAACTCACAACCTTGAGATCAAGAGTCATGCTCCCTGCACACTGAGCTAGCCAGGTGCACTTGTCCATATTTTATTCTCACTAAATAATATTCTGTTGTGTGGGTATATTACAGTTTAACTTATTCCTTGTTGCTGAACCTCTGGCTTGTTTTCATGTTTTTGTGATTATAAAACAATTCAGTGAACATGCTTGCAAACATTTCTGTATGTTCTTGAGTGAAGCAGTTCTTGGAATTACAGCATAGGTATGAACATCCAAAAAGTTGAACAGATACCCTCCCTCCCTCCCTCCCTCCCTCCCTCCCTCCCTCCCTCCCTCCCTCCCTTCCTTCCTTCCTTCCTTCCTTCCTTCCTTCTTCTCTCTCTCTCTCTTCTTTCTCTCTCTCTCTCTCGCTTCCTTTCTCTCTCTCTTTTTCTCTCTTTCTCCCCTGCATGAAGCCTGCTTTTCCCTCTGCCTATGTCTCTTTCTCTGTATCTCTCATGAATAAATAAGTAAAATCTTTCTTTTCTTTTTTTTATTTTCTTAAAGACTTATTTATTTATTCATGAGAGACATAGGCAGAGGGAGAAGCAGGTGGGCTCCCTGCAGGCAGCCCGATGTGGGACTCGATCCCAGAACTCCAGTATCATGCCCTGAGCCAAAGGTAGACACTCAGCCGCCAAGCCAACCAGGTGTCCCCCCTTTTTTTTTTTAAGAAAAAAGTCTTTAAAAAAATAAATTAAAAAATAATTTAAAAAAATCTTTATTTCAAATAGACTCCACACCCACCGTGGGGCTCAAACTCACACCCCCAAGATCAAGAGTGGCTCGCTCTTCTGCCTGAGCCACCCAGGCACTCCTGCACTTTAGCTTTCAATGTAGGAATTTCCATTTTCCATGGTTTTGCCAGAACTGCATATTATCAGTCCATAGACATATATTCTGGATAGTAACCCTTTATCAGATAAATGGTTTGCAAATATTTCCCATTTCTTTTCACTCTGTTGACTTAACTTTATACCTGCCTTATCATCTCGTAGTGCGTTCCAACTGCCTGACCTTGAGAAATGCGTCTGAGAATGCTCGGCGGAGCCTATCTAGAGAGTGTTGTTAGGATTCTCTCAGGGTTTAATTTTGTTGACCCAATGAAAGCAGTATAATTTAGAATCTATGGATGGAGAAAATACACTGGTTTAAGCAAAATGTGAGATGTTAATGCCCCACGTTTTGCTGTGGGGCTGTCATCAAAATCTTTGTAATGACCATCAGAAACTGCACAAATGTCTTCCACACAGAGAGTTTTGTATGTATGGTAGTGTGGGAAGGATCACTTGCTTCACTGAAGGGTTCCTTCGGTGGCAGTCATACGGCTTTCTGTCCTCTATAGTGGAAAAGCATACATTTATGTCACCTAGGTGGTCTTCAGCTCTTCAAGAAATGAGTTAAAGAGGACTCCTTTTTTTTTTATCCCAATTGTCAAGATAACCTTTTCCTTCAGACCCTGACCTCCCTCAGCACAGAGTTCTGTGAGCATTTAATGTCTTGGGGCTCCACTCCAGGATCCTTAATGGATCAGAATATTTACAGTATATTTAAGACCTGACTAGAAAATACTAGGTTTGTATGCGGCGTCTCATGAGTATGATCATTAGTGACAGGGGCTGCTTCCAGGCTCGGTACTAACTGGGGTCAGGATGGAGGCCAGGAGGAAAGCAGGTACCACAGGCTGGTGGTGGCTCATCCAGTGTGAGGCTTCCAGGGCAGGGCTGCTCCCTCTCTTTGGTGGATGGTGCCCGACAGTGCGGGGAACTGGCCAGCCTGGGCTGTACCTACAGTAACTGGTGTCTGAGCCTTTGTTTTCTCCTCGCTCGGGTGTCTGTGGTGCCCACACATCAGGGTTGCGGTGAGAGTACGTGAGCCAAGATTTCTAATGTCCTGAGCACCAGATCAAAATTTTCAGTTTTATTTAGTGATTTTTTTCCCCTGCTTTTTAAATTAAATTTAATTTTTAAAAAAGATTTATTTATTTATTTATTCATTCATGAGAGACACAGGGAGAGAGAGAGAGGCAGAGACACAGGCAGAGGGAGAAGCAGGCTCCATGCAGGGAGCCTGATGCGGGACTCGATCCCGGGACTCCAGGATCACGCCCTGGGCCGAAGGCGGCGCTAAACCACTGAGCCACCCGGGCTGCCCATTATTTATTTATTTGAGAGAGAGAGAGAGAGAGAGAGAGAGAGAGAGAGAGATTGAGTGGGAGTGGGGGCCAGAGGGAGAGGGAGAAGCCGACTCCCCGCTGAGCGTGGAGCTCAAGGCTCTGAGATCAGGACCTGAGTGACTGAGCCACCCAGGCGCTGTGCTTTTTATTGTTTTCTTCACTTACTGTCCATTGTCTTTCCATTTTACTGTTTTAAAATAACGATTCTGTTTCTGGGACTTTGCTTCAGGTGTTACCAGAGAAACGGAATCTGAAACTCCTGAAGAGCCAGAATATCAATGTGAACTGGTACATGTACTGCCCCGAGGGTGCTGTGATCCTGCTGTCTACCACGGTCCTTGGAAATGTGCTGCAGCCCTTTTATTTTCGGGTAAGAGCGAGCCTCTTCTTAGGAAAGGCTCCTCCCCACCCCTTCCTCTGACGTCCTAGGGTGACTTCAGGCGGTCAAGTTCCTCCAGGCGATGACCTCCCCACTTCTGGCCGCTAGAGGGTGGACTCTACCCTCCCATCCCTTCCAAGAATGGCTCTTGGGTGGGGACAGACCCCCGGAGGAAAGGACACAGTGGGACTTTGGAAGGGATGGAAAGACTGTGTGCGCAGCCTCAGTGGTTTCTGTAGGGAATGCTGAAGCAGCAGAGGGGTTTAATCAGCTTTTCCTGATTACTTTAATCACCCAAACAGGCTGGCACGATGTCGAAGCTGCCCAAGTTTGAGATTGAATTGCCAGCGGTGCCCAAGTCAACTAAGCTGAACCTTTCTGAGAGAGACATTGCGATGGCCACGATGTATGTCTGTCTTTTGAGAGAATTCCTTCTTGAAATTGCTTTTGGTGATAGAAGTAGTGCATTGTAAGCACTGCAGGCTGCCCTTGGCCAGCTGCCCTCTGAGCACATGATAGAGACTTGCCCCTTTCCCTCTCGGTGTCTAGATTTTGTGACTATAGAAAACCTTTTGTCAGCATGGCATTCTTTGCTGATTTTACTAGCTTTGTGACTTTAGGGAGGTTTTTTCCCCATCATTCTAGTCTGATAAAATGAAAGCACTGGACTAGTGTGTCTTTTAGGGGTTTTAATTCTAGAATTAAATTTTTTTTTTTTGTTCTGTGAGTAGTTGAAGCTTATCAAGGACTATTTTTAAAAAGATTTATTTATTTATTTGAGAGAGAGAGTGTGCCATTGAGAGAGAGCATAAGTGGAGGGAACGGCAAAGAAAGAAGCAGACTCCCCACCGAGCAGGGAACCCAACGTGGGGCTCGATCCCAGGACCCTGAGATCATGACCTGAGCTGAAGGCAGGTGCTTAACTGACTGAGCCACCCAGGCACACTTATCAAGGACTTTTCTTTTTGCTAAAATATATCCCATTTGTTCTAAAGAAGAACATAGTTTCAGTTTTTTATCTAACAATCATGGAACTGAATTACTTACGCAGGAAGGTATGTCTTCACTTGTAAATGCAGATTATCTCAATTTGTGCTTCATTATGGAAGTTTTAAACACATAATAATAGAAACTGATACAAAGAATACCCCATATACCCTATTCAAAAATGTCAAAATTTTGTTCCATTTTGTTCCTAAATTACTTCAGATTCTTCTTTGGTCTAAAATAGTGGTTTTGAAGTTTAACATTTTTTACCAGGTAGGATCCTTTTTTTTTTTAAGGCAGTCTTCGGTGGCATCCTTGTTTAAAAAATAGAGTGAGAGCAGTCCTCACGCACTAGCCGCAGGGACCCACTGCCTTGCCTTTATGCTCGTCCCTGTGGCAGACTGAGCGCAGTGTCGGCCCCTGGAACAGCAGTATGCACGCAGGAACTGGACCTAGCAGCATTGGTTCCGTGAGGTCTACAAATGAAGACAATTTTCCTATTATCAAGGAAGATAGAGAAAGTTACGGAAGATAGAGAAGGTAGAGAAAGTTACGGAAGAAGAAAACAGACTTAGTTTATGATTCAAGGATAGCTACAAATAACATTTTTTTTTTCTAGTAGTTTTAGACATCATGGTTGTATTTTCTTTTTAAAGTGTTGTGATTAGGGACGCCTAGGTGGCTCAGCAGTTGAGCGGCTGCCTTCGGCCCGGGGCATGATCCTGGAGTCCCAGGATCAAGTCCCACATCGGGCTCCCTCTGGGGAGCCTGCTTCTCCCTCTGCCTGTGTCTCTGCCTCTCTCTCTGTCTCTCATGAATAAATAAGATATTTTTAAAAAAGTGTTATGATTGAACGATATTTGGTTTTGTGTTCCCCTTTTCACTTTCTAATTGGCTTTGCTTTTTTTTTTAATTACATACATATTTTTGTTAGTTGTGAAATACTGTATTAGTGAATCTGTCCTAATTAATGATGATGGCCTCGTAATTCAGCATTTAGAATGGAGGAATTTCCAGTGGCCCGCTGTGACGTCTTGTCTCTTTGCCCTCTAGATACGGACAGCTTTATGTTCTCTTCTTGAGGCATCATTCTCGGACCTCCAATAGTACAGGAGCGGAGGTAGTCCTATATCATCTACCACGGTATATTTAATGCTGTCCTCTTTCTCCAATTTTAAAATATGAACTAAAGCTTGTCGATCTATTTTTTGACCTTTGTGTTATCCTACAGAGAAGGTGCCTGTAAAAAGACGCATATACTAAAGTTATCTCGGACGGGGAAGTTTGCCCTGAATGTGGTGGATAACCTGGTGGTCGTTCATCATCAGGATACAGAGGTAGGAGCTGTGTGTGTGTGTGTGTGTGTCTGGTCTGCCAGTGTTGCTAAAAAGAGTCGTGAAAATCGACAAACATTCAGAACAAAGACTAGAAAGTGCTCTTCATGCTAAAGCTTTGGTCTTCCAGATGCAAATGGGTTTGGTATTCTAGACAGTTCAGGAAAAAAAGAGTGCTTCCCTCTCTATTGACAGTTAATTAAAAACTATTCCAGAAAGTAGCACCGGAGGATATTTGACTCTGGCACAATCATTTGGTTGAATCGACTAAGCTAGGAATTTACTGCAGAACCACAGTTCTACATGAGCATGTGAACTTTGTACTTCCTTTGTAAGGATGAATGATCGTGCTGAGAGACAGTGATTCTGAGGCTCCTGTGTGGCCCAGGAGAAAGACTAGAATGGGTCCTGCTTTTTCCTGTGTGGTTGGCTGGGCATCTGGTTGTAGACAAGCCCCTTTTGTCCCATGCCTCCTGCAGGATGGTGACACCCTTATCTTGATTAGAGAAGGTATTGTGAGTCAAGGTGAAAAAGATCTGCAGGAAATCACTTGGAGCACTTCGGGGGCTCCCTGTCATCAACGCCAGAAGTGTACGTGTCCGCGTGAGCGTGGGGAGCAATGTCACAGTGTTGTGATATCACAGCATGCTCCTCCCCACGTAGAGCCGGCCCGCAGGGGTGCGGTGTGTGCAGACTCAGTAGGCTGACAGGAGTGGCAGGATGCGAGAGAATGGAAGGGGCAGGTCGAGCAGTCATGGCCTGTTTCTGCATCCAAGTTTATTTCTCTCCACTTTAGACCTCGGTGATATTTGACATCAAGTTAAGAGGAGAGTTTGATGGCACTGTCACCTTCCATCACCCGGTGCTCCCAGCGCGCTCCATTCAGCCCTATCAGATCCCCGTGGCAGGTAAGGGGACCTCCGCGTGGCAGTTGGAATGAGGAGTGTACACAGGGGTTCCCAGGGCCATGTGCTTGGCGGAGGGGTGGTTTTGTTTTGTTTTAATGAAAACCCTACTGATGGTATTAGTAAGATTGTGCTGTGAAAGGCATTTTGTAAGATAAATGAATCTTCTTTTGAAGAAGATAGAATGATTGCTCTGAGCTGTAAAATGGGAAGTGGGGAGGGGTGCCTGGCTGGCTTGGTGGGTAGAGCACACGGCTCTTCGGGGTCGTGAGTGTCAGCGCCACATTGGGCGCAGAGCCTTCTCAAAGCATAGTAAAAGTAGATAAATTTCAGTCGGGATTACCCACTGAAGCCAAAAGATCTTTTAAATTAATGATTGAATAAGTCCTCCGTTTTCTGTTTGCCTGTGCTTTGTAACCCTGGGATGAAACGGGGCTGCTTCTGGCTGTTACGTGAACCGGGATCACTTTTCCAGGTCTTTCTCACACATTCTGTGTCATGGCTACTTGGTGAAAACTGCATTCTCTTTTCACTGGTGGTCACAGGAAGAGCTTAAGGCTGTGCCGCTTTGCTTATTCGAAATCTGCCCTGTCCTAGGCAGGAGGAGGAGGAAGTCAGAGGAGAGGAGGTCAGGCTTTCGGGGAAGGAAGAAACTGTTGGGCTCTTTTTGCCTTTTCCCAGCGTAATTTATTTCAAGGTAGAGCTCACATAACATTCAGCTCTCTTAAAGGAGATGGGAGCAGTGTCCATGCGTGTGTACAGCCTCACATCTGGAGCTTTGGTAACTGTTTTCTTTTTAAAAGGGATCCCTGTCAGATAGTATTGCTGGCGTGGGCCCCGCTGCAGTCAGGAGGCACTTGCACCTGTCAGGGAAGATTCCAGTCAGGCTGTGACTGAGAGTTTCGCAAGAGCTCCGCCTCCAGTCTGCCTGCCTTGACTTGTGGGATCAGCCAAAATTTAGTAACTCTGGCAGCACTGGGGGAGGAAGGAGCTAGGTCTTTTTTTTTTTTTTTTTTTAATATTTGTGGATTTATTTATTCATGAGAGACATAGAGACAGAGACATAGAGGGAGAAGCAGGCTCCTCGCGGGGAGCTTGATGGGGGACTTGACCCCAGAATCCTGGAATCACGACCTGAGCCAAAGGCAGACGCTCAACCACTGAGTCCCCTGGGGGGCCCAAAGGAGCTAGTTCTTAGGTTAGATTGAGTCTTTTGGCTTTCTGTGTTCCTTCCAGCATCTCCCTTTTCTTGGGTTAATAACGTTAGCATTAAAAGAATAGATTGTGTGCGGGCACCTGGGCGACTCCGTTAAGTGCCGACTCTTGATTTTAGCTCAATTGTGATCTCAGGGTCCTGAGATCCAGCCCTGCATCAGGTTCTGTGCTGGGTATGAAGCCTGCTTAAGAGCCTGTCACCACGCACGTGCGTGCGTGCGCTTTCTGTTTTCCCATCTTTCTCATTGTGTCAGATGTTTATCTTCTATCTGCTGCTTACTTGGCAGGAAGGTAACTGCTGGTGAATTGGAGGGAAAGGCATCTTGAGATACTAAAAACCTGCTCTGGGTCAGTTGTTTGGGACCAGTTAGGAGGCGGTCAGGTTCTAATTGGCTAGTTGTAATAAATCAGATGCCAGGTGTGATCAAAATAATAGCCTAGGCAAAGGTTAAGACCTTAAAGGTCCATGGAATCTCTGGCCTCCAGATTGTAGGCTGATAAAGCAGGTTTTTTTTTTTTTCACAGTTAATGGCTTTGTGTCTTGTTTTCCTGCCAGATTGTAAGCCCCGTGCAGGCTCGCAGTGTCTTAGTGTGTTGCCCGCCTGGTGCTGTGGCAGGGCGTGCCGTCTGGAGGAGCTTGTTAGGCTGTTTTGAGAGACGACACCAGCGAATTAGGGAAGAGCCAGCTGCTCTCATTTCCCCTTCTGGTTTTGGTTTGTTCAGCCAGTATTTCTGGAGCTGACTACACATTAGGCTTTAATACCCAAGGACACCTGGCTCGTCCCTGAGAGCGGTTAAGTCAACATGATTGGCAGCCAGAATTGAGGCCCACGTGCAAACCTTCCCCCCTCAGGTTCCAAATGCAAGCGTTCTCTGCTTTAGCTTGTCGGACCCAGTGGCCCTTTCCTCTTTTGGGTGGTCTGTTCAAAATGACCACCTTTTCCAACCACTGGTTAAAACTGATGCTCTGATTGTACCTGGGTAATCGGAACAAAACCGGGAGCGATGCTTAGGTTGCAGGGCTGTGTGTCGGGTTCACCGTGGGCTGCCCGCCTGACGCCTGGGCCGTGTCGCTGGTCGTTGTGCGTCCTTGGCATGGAAGGTCTTTTGGGGTCTGTTTCCTAGATGAGATCTCTGTGCCTTGATCTGCTTTGTGCAGTGGAGAATTGAGCTAATTATTTTAGGTAATTAAATCACAAAACCCTTTTATTCGAAGTGGTATCAGTGAGTTATGTGGGGATTTGATTTTGAATCATCCAGGAACACTTCTCAGTTCCTTATTGCAAGTGTGTAAATGATGATGTGTCATCTTCGGTTATTACAGAAGAACCAACGACTCTGAATAAACTCTTGATACCCTACCTTTCCCCTTCTTGGGAGGACATTTTCTTTTTTTTTTTTTTTTTTTGGGAGGACATTTTCATGGATTGTTCTCCACTTCCCCCTCCCTCCTCCTATGTGTTATCAGTGGGACAAGAGCATTCACTCCTTCCTCATTTAACTCCAGTTGAATAAACATTTACTGAAGGCTTTAAAAAGTACTGCATTTCACATCCTAAACGCTGGTATTGGCAGGATTTTCGGATGGTACCGTCCTTGAGCACCTGTGTGTTTCCCCTTTGTAGGTCCTGCTCCTGTGACCAGCCAGTCTCCTGTCCCGTGCAAACTCTGTATCCTTTACAACAGCCTTGCTGCCGTGCACAGAACGGAAGCTGTCACCCTGTGTACTGGTGTCTGAGAGTGGTCCTGAGGCCTTAGCCTCGCCAGCTGTGAACTATCTGAAGAGCGTCCTGGGAGCCAAGTAGCCTCTGCAAATGTGGGGCGGGTGGGGCGGGACAGTGCTAATCAGAGCTGGGTTTGTCCCTTGTTTTCTCCTCTTGCGGTGTACTGTTTCCTATACCATGCAGATTCTTCATCCTGGATTGTCTTTCAACCTGACATCATCATCAGTGCAAGCCAAGGTGGGTCAGAGGGGACGGTCGTCACATTAGACAATAGGCTTTGGGTCACAGTGGCCAGTGACGTTTTTGAGGTGAATCTGAGAGTGGACCACTCCCT
The DNA here is from genome assembly GCF_011100685.1 of Canis lupus familiaris. NCBI lineage: Eukaryota > Metazoa > Chordata > Mammalia > Carnivora > Canidae > Canis > Canis lupus. Next base: position 64,856,192 of record NC_049228.1, on the reverse strand, counting down.
TCAACTCCATCATATGGGATAATTTTTCACTTTGTACTCTGTTCTCTGTTATTCTGTATTTTATCCTGAGCCTAGGTTATCTTTAAAATTAACAACGAAAAAAAATAAATAAATAAAAATAAATAAATAAAGTTAACAACGAGGAATGGCCATTCCCCTGCTTTTAGCCCATTCAGCTCTGTCCATTCTGAAAAGCTAGCCCCATAGCGTAGTGTGCAAGGCCCTGCCTGTCCTATCCTTACCTCCCACCGCCGCATCGGCAGGTGTCCGTGACCTTTTCTGTTCCCTGTATGCACAGAAGGGCACTTGTGCCTCCCACTGTGCTGGGGACGACCCCCCCCCCCCCCCCCCCCCCCCCCCCCGCCCAGGATGCTCGTTGTCTTCCTGGTAGCCCCCTAGCACCTGTGGCTTCCCGTTAGTGTACTTCCTGTGTTGGTCTTCAGCCACCCGTGCATTCTCTTGTCTCATCCACGAGGATTCCCAGGGAGAGAATCAGCACTAATGCCCGTGGGACCCCCCTGCATGTAGAATTCCCTTCTCTCCTCTCCAACTGCAGTGGTGCTAGCTCTGGGCCAGCTGTGGGCGAATTGAGAAGGGGATCCTGAGATCATTTTTTTTAAAATTTTATTTATTCATGAGAGACAGACAGAGGCAGAGACACAGGCAGAGGGAGAAGCAGGCTCCATGCAGGGAGCCTGATACGGGACTTGATCCCGGGTCCCCAGGGTCACGGCCCGGGCTGAAGGCAGCGCTAAACCGCTGAGCAACCCAGGCTGCCCTTGAGATCATTTTTAATGCAGTGATGAATTCTCTTGTGGCGCCCCAGTTGAGAGAGGTACTACTTGCCTACCTGGCACTGTGGGTGTTCGAGAAAGTCACGGAATGATGAATGGATGAATCATGAAATTCCCTTGGGAGCCCCTGGAGTTACCTTTTGACTGAAGAGCCAGTGCTGGGGAAACCACAGTACAGGACCCGTGTTATTACCACACATTAACATCTTTTTCAATCTTCGAGGCTACAAAGGAACTGGGTACAGGACCGGAAGTGCTCTGAGCTCATTAAAGACTTGTCACCCATGCACCTGGGTAGCTTAGTAGGTTAAGCATCGCCTTCAGCTTAGGTCATGATCCCAGGGTTGTGGGATTGAGCGCCACATCGGGTTCCCTGCTCTGTGGGGAGTCTGCTTCTCCATCTGCCCCTCCCCCTGCTTACTCTCTTTCTTTCTCTCAAAATCTTAAAAAAAATAATGCCTTGTTACCCCTGTTTCGAAAGTTATACCGTTGATGCCCCTCTGATCGGGGGGTGGGAGGGTGGGGGTGGCAGGGCACTTTGTCATATGGAGCCATCGAGCACGCAGTTGTAATATGGCTGCGGTCCTTCCGTCAGGCACATCCTGCATGTCCCAGGCTGCGCTGGGGTTAGTGAGACAAAGATGGTATCTGTGCTCCTCAGGATTCCCCTGACCCCAGGCCCCCCATGATTGTATCAGGGGAACCATCTTTTAGACTTTTGTTCTGATTTGCATCCCATGTGAAATGTGCTGCTTCTCCATCCAGGCTACCTCTGGAACCTCCAAGTGAAGCTTCAGCCCATCGTAAACCTCTTGCCAGATAAAGGAAGACTGATGGACTTTCTCCTCCAGAGGAAGGAATGCAAGATGGTCATCCTGTCTGTCTGTTCGCAGAGTAAGTGGACCAGTCCCCCCATTCCTCAGTCTGATTCTCGTATTGGGCCTGTGCTGCCCACCCGCTTTCTTGGAAGCCGGCCCACATATTTCTGCCTTGTGCACAGCCTGTAGCCTCATCCCACACTTTCTAAAGGGTGGATTATTTAACCCCCTGGAAAGGTGATGAAATATCAAAATGACTCATAGTGACTTGGGGAGAAAACCTAATAGGGCAGTCACATGTGTGAGCATCTGAGACCCAGCTGGCGCGCCTAAGGGAGCGCCCCTGCCCCTGGCCTGAAAGCAGACATTTCTCAGCTTCCTAGTCACTTAACTACGTAGATATCTGCCCGGAGTACTTTCTCCTGAAAGCCTCCGTAGAGACTTTTCCTAGTGCCCAGGCAGGGCAGTGAGGGAGTTCTGCGCTCCAGGTCTCCACAAACGATTTCATTTCTCCAAATGCCCATGGAAGGTAGGTCTGCCTGGTGGCCCTTGGAGGGGAGTTCTGTCGCAGCCCCGTGTTTTAAGTTCTGAAACGGACGGAAACTCGGTTGACCTGTGCACATTCTTTCCAGTGTTGAGTGAGTCAGACAGAGCAACGTTACCTGTGATTGCCACGGTTTTTGACAAACTCAATCACGAGTATAAGAAGTACCTGGATGCTGAGCAGAGCTACACAATGGTATGCTGTATGCTGTGACGAGGGCTCCTCTCCACCCGTGTGTCCTAAGTAATTGTGCTGCAAGGTCCTGGGGGAATAACACTGCTGAGGCTGGTGTGCTGGAGGGCAGGGTGGCTGCAGGGGGGAGCAGCTGGTTCAGAGTTCGTGTGGCCCACTAGCTTGACGCTATCACCTACTGCTTTCACCTTTCTTTTTTATTAAGATTTTTTTTTGAGAGAGCGCGCGTGCGCGTAAACCAACAGGGGAGAGAGGGAGCCCGATGTGGGGCTCGATCCCAGGACCCAGGGGTCATGACCTGAGCTGAAGGCAGATGCTGAACAGACTGAGCCCCCCAGGAGCCTCTCACCTTTTGTTTCCGTTCTGTGTCAGATCCTACACTTAGGTCTTCGGTCTTTCTTGTCTTATGGATAAGAAAGTTGGTTTCAGTTTTGCAGTATTTTATGCATCCTTCTGCCAAAGTCAGAGCTTAGACTTAATTAGTAGAAGTATAACCATTTTGCCACCTCTTTTTTCTTTCCTGTTAGCCTGTAATAGCTATAAAAGCAAGAGTTCTTCTGGCTTTGGGTCAGTGTCCTGTCGGGATAGTGATTAAATATTAGCACTGTGCTTTCACGTAGCACTTTCGAGTGTTTGTTGTGAAGGCCTGGAGACATTAACGAGGCTTATAGCCCGGTTCTGCTCTGCTGTTAGGATGAGTGGAATGAAGTATTTCCCTTCAAGGATCTGATTAGCCCTAACACTAAAAGTGGAAGTGGATGTAAGCCATGGGAAGCCCAGAACTGCACTCCCCTTTAGCTCCTCGGGGTAACAGGACTGACGCCAGGCTGCCGAAGGCTGAGCGATCTTGGAGTGTGCCTGTCCTTGTCCTGTTAGACACGAAGGGGGCAGAGGAGGGCTGAGCTCTTCCAGAGCCTTCCTGGCCTTGCTGCTAGTGTACTAGACCGTGGGAAGCAATAGGGCTGCTCCCCAGTGGTTTCCTGTGCTTCCCTGCCCTGGCTCTGCGGCTTCATAAACATGGGCCAGTCAAGAGCGTGGTGCAGCCTGTCAGTCCTCCTGCCCCAGCTTCTGCACCGGGGCACACCTCCCGCCCCAGCTTCTGCACCGAGGCACACCTCTCAAAAATCCCAACTCAGGGTCTCATAAGTGGCGTTCCTTACTGTAGGGTCAGGGCTTCACAAAACAAACATGCAGTATGCCATTCTGTTTTTATTAGCTAACAAATACCAGAAAGCCTGTGATTAAGAAAAGTAAGGATTTGAGGTTACAGAAAAGTGTCTTAAGAGGAAATGGACTTAGGCCTCTTAGCTCCATTCAAGAACGTTAGCCTGTTTCCAAGATGAGCAACTCGGGCCTCCTAAGCCCTGTCCCTGCACGGGAAAACTAGCTTTGTCCAAGGAAATAATAAGCTCGCCCTCCGCTCCTTTCTGGGGCTCACAGGGTTTGGGGATTCAGCCTTCTGAGATTACCTGGAAGACGACGGTCACATTTGCACTGTGTTGTGTAGGCACTAGAAGCGGGGCAGAGCCGGAGCAGCCCACTTCTCAAAAGGCCAGTGCGGACCCAGGCTGTGATCGATCAGTCCGACATGTACACCCACGTCCTGTCGGTGTTCACTGAGAAGAAGGTAGGTGACAGAGCCCCCACACAAAGATCGTGTTTGCAGGGAGTCAGTTGAGCAGTGGTAGGACTCAGGATGGGACTAGACAACTGGAGTGGTCCTGGGCGGAGACCTGGTGCCGGTAGTTGGACTTCTAATACTCAGGCCAAAACAGGACCATTGGCCAGGGAGGTTCCGGAGGGCAATGGAACTCTGGGCCAGATTCATGTGGACACAAGTGGTGGTAAATGAGGGGCTGCGGGTGGCCTCCTTGCGAGTCTTTGAGGTTTTGAAGACTTTTTTTTTCCCTCCGCAGGACATGCCTCATAAATTTGTGATAGCCGTGCTGATGGAATACATTCGCTCTCTTAACCAGTTTCAGATCACAGTGCAGGTACCCTCACATCAGCTCGGGTTGTCCCTAATTAGAGGAGCAGGGGCCACACACCAGACCCAGAATTCTGGGTGACTTTCCCATGTTGTTCTTCGGTGGGGAGGGGTGTTCAGTCAAGGGTCCTGTCGACGCGCAGGTGGCAGAAACTTCTCCACTGATGGTGGAAGCACGCACCCATCACCTAGAATAGCTCCAGCCCCGGCCCTGCATGGCCTCTGCTCTGGTGTAGTTGGGTGGTTGGGAGACAGGCGGTCCTTCCATCTCTGTCCCCAGCATTACTTACACGAGCTGGTCATCAAGACGCTGGTCCAGCACAACCTCTTTTATATGCTGCATCAGTTCCTGCAGTACCACGTCCTCAGCGACTCCAAGCCTTTGGTACGTGTCCCCAGGGTTCTGCCTCTGTGATTAAAGACCTAGGATTTAACCTTCTGACCTCTTATGCTGAAGCTAGTTTGAAAATGTGTCTTTCAGGCTTGTTTGCTCTTATCCCTAGAAAGTTTCTACCCTCCCGCCCACCAGCTATCTCTGGATATGCTGAAGGTAACTTGCTGTAGCCACGTTTTAAACCGCATTCCAGCCTGTCCCTGCAGCTGGCACTTACTGGACCTTTCTCCCTCCCTTCCAGCGCCTCTCGACAGCCAATGACGAGATCGTCGAAGTGCTGCTTTCCAAACACCAAGTGTTAGCCGCCTTACGGTTCATCCGGGGCATTGGCGGCCACGACAACATTTCTGCACGAAAATTTTTAGATGCCGCGAAGCAGACTGAAGACAACATGCTTTTCTATACTATATTTCGGTTTTTTGAACAGCGAAACCAGCGTTTGCGAGGGAACCCTAACTTTACGCCAGGTGAGGACAGGGCAGCAGTGAAAAGAACGAGGGTGGGGGGCGGGGTGGGACGGGGTGGTGATGGTGGTGCTGATGGAAGCTGGATGAGGAGGTGAGAAGCCTTTGGGTGAACTCTCCTAAGGAGAACTCCGGGTTAGCTTTTTTAGGAACAAAATTCTGTGATTGATTGTGCTAAGAGGAAATTCAGTACGCCAGTGGAATCTAAATTCTGCTCTGGGACTTGCAGTGAATGCATTCTGGGCAGTGGGAATGCTCCTTTCTGAAGAGGCAGGGACGAGACAGGAAACGGTGACCGGAAACGGTGACTAAGGGGTGTCAGAGGGAGAGGGCCTTGTCTTAGGCAGGAAACCTAAGGCATCCGCTTCTCGAGGGTGGGGAAGGAGCATGCGCTGCTCTGCTTCAGGCCCACCAGCTTTTGGAAGCTTAGTCGACAGTGCAGGCTGGCATGACCAGGACAGGCAAGCTTCTCTACTCGTGTCTCAAGGCAGACGGTGATTCGCTAGGGGGTGTGAAGGTGTCCAACAGCCCTGGCGTGAGCTGTACAAATAAAAAGGACAACTCAAAAGCTTAGGAAAACAAAGTATTTATGAAAGAAAAATAAGTTAAAACCCACCATACAGATCTATGAGCCCTAAAGTGTTCATTCTCTTGTTTTCCTCTTTTCACGTCACATCTGATGAAATCTGTATTTCCTTTATAGGAGAACATTGTGAAGAACATGTTGCCTTTTTCAAACAGGTTTTTGGAGACCAAGCTCTAATGAGGCCTACAACATTCTGAAATCCCTTGCTAGGTTTTTTTTATATATATAAAAATGTGTACAAAGTTAATTTATTGCATTAATAAAGCTCTTTAAACTACAAAATGTTATAGTAAAGTGTATCTACAATATCCTCAAATGTTACTAAAAATATGGTATAGAACCTGTGTTGTGATGGCTTACTCCAAAAACAAACAAACAAAAGAAAAACATTGCATTGATTGGCCTTTAAAAAGTGTCAGGGAGCAGATCCCACTCAGCCTTGCCAGTGTCGCCTTCTGCCTGCCCTGGGTCTTGTTCCTGGAGAAGCCGGAAGGCCCCTCAGCGTCCTGGAGTTGCCTTCCGATCTGGTAATACTGCTTCACACGTCAGATCTGCAGTCCTGAGGTTGAAAGCTGTTCTGGTGGTGTCTGGTACTGTCTGGTGTCCAGCTCCGCCCTGACGATGCAGCTACTGTCCAGTGGTAAACCGACCGACCCGCAGACACAGTTCAAGGTCCCCAAACCTCACGAGAGGCTAGAAGTTCAGGAGCTGCTCTCGCTCTGTACCTTTGTATCGCTCCTGGGAGGCCAAACTTTTGGCTTTATTTATTGATGGGCCTGTGAGGGATAAAAACAAAAAAAAAAAACAAACTTCTGGATCGTGTCTTCAGGAGAAAAGGTGATAGGGGAGGTTCTGTTATGGTACAAACTTCCTATCCCCCCAGAGAATAAAAATCCCCCAACGTCTCATTTTTCCCTTTTTCAATGCTTCAACTTCTTAGAAAGCTCTAAAGCAAGGAAACTGGTACTGCTCCTTCCAACCACAGGTCATTTACGGAAGCTGACGTGGCCACAGAAGTAAAAAGATCTTAATGACAGTCTTGAAACAAGAAAAGAGGCAGCACTTCGTGGGGACGGGGGGTCTAGGAACAGAACTGCTGTGCGGCACTGCTGGGCGTGGGCAGCTCCTGGGCCCGAGCTGCAGAGGAGTCACGCAGGCCTCCCCCCAGACCACAACCTGCGGGGAGTGGGGGCCTGTGTGGTGGTGGTGGTGGGGGACCTCTGGAGAGCCGTTAGCACTTCACTAATTGAAGCCCTCAGGCAGGGTTTTCTTCCTCTCAGAATTTTTTTTTTTTTAGTACCATTTATCAAATGACCATTAGCACAAGTTTAAATGCTGCAGAAGAATGCTTACCTATGTAGCTGAGTAACACAGGGAGGAATATCAAGCCGTGCGTGGCTCCCAGCAAGACCATAGCCAGATACATCCTGAAGTAAAATACCTGGAAAATCTGCGATTTGGCAAAGGCCAACACCACAATCCCTCCAAATTTCGTTAGTGTGATTCCACTGAACACCTGAAAGAAGAGACAGGGTTGGGAAGCAGTTACCAACCTACTCTGATTCCTCACGTAGCGATTTTCTGACGGGCAAGCCCCAAAGCAACAGGCGGTGAATTCACCCCAGCTTTCAGAGTTATGGGTAAGAAGCACTCTGTTCTACCCAAAACGGTTTGATCTGTGTATGGGTCTGGGAAAAAAAGGCTTAAGGGTAAAAGCATGTATTCTGCACAGACAGTGGAGTCTGTCTTTACACAGAGATTTCCTTATATTCTTAGATGAAAACTATTAGGTATCAAACTGTTATAAAACAGCATTCATTGAATGGTATTTTCTAGAGCAGCAAAGTAACTGACTAAAAGGCAGAAGCAGGCTATGGGGTTGAACTAAGACGACGCTCCGGGCTCTGAGCACCACAGCTCCCTCGCGGTCAGCATGTGTGCCTGGCCTGGGCTTTACATGGAAAGGCCTCCTGGCCCTCAGACCAAACCTCTGTTCTTTTTCCTGCTCCACTGCCTATAAAGGATTCACCACAGGGAACAGTTCTAAAAATTTCCGGATAGAACGATTTCATGAAATGCCCGAAGACCAGTCATCTTGGGGAGTTACGAAGTAATTAAAATTCTGGTTTCCCCACTGAATTTCCCAGTTCCTGAGAAGCACTCAGTTGATGAGCTGGGCGCTTCATGTTGAATCTCTGGCCAGGCTACTCACAGAACTGCCCATGTGAGAGAGCGCCTCTTCGGCCCGTTCCACGCGGCTGCCCTTCGCACTCACTGTGAACGCTCTCGTTATGTGGCTGCAGAACTCCACGGAGATGCCACAGCTCTGGAAAAGAGGGCTTCCATTACAACTGCCTTTTTGCGGCTGAAAATCCTAAGCAGGCAGGCACTTCTCTTGCAGGACCCAATGTTTGCAGGGTGCCCCAGGGAGGCACAGGAACCCTAAGCATCCCCTTGCCCCCATCACACCACCTGAAGCTGTACTGGACGATCCATGGGACCCTCAAGGCACAGCGCCCAAAACTGCTCTTCTCTATAGCAGATTGGCCTGTTTCAGGGGATCTGTTGAAGCCTCTCAAGGTTGCCCCCACCCCCCAAGAGCCAGCACAGGGTCATCAGATTTGCTTTACTTGGGCCTCACTGCCACTCCTCCAAAAACAGTGTTCATATCTTAAGTACAAACAAATGCTATTTTAATACTTTCTCAAACGCTCCTATCTTCGAGACTATCAAAAAGTACCTGGCAACTGCATGGGAAGCAAAAGGTACTGGTAGAGAATTCTGGGAAGGAGCATTTTTATGAATAAAAAGTGGGTGTCGTGTCATGTTTTTGCAAACCCTTCAGTATAGAAGTTCAGGGCCAAATACCCCCGCAACACCATGAAGTCACACGTCCATTGTTCTATGCAGCACTCACACCTGCGCTCCATTAACACTCCTCTCACCTGTCCAAGAGCTGGCCTTGGTCTGACCCCAAGAAACAGCTAACAGAAGTGACCCGGGAGTTACGAACAAACCAAGCGGACCAGGACTCACCATGACCAGGTTGACCAAGGAAACCGCGTTCAGACTGATGCCCCACAGCCACATGACGCCAAACATGTTGACCAAGATCATGGCAATGGTGACACACATGATCACTGCAGACCACAGTTCACAGCCCAGGAGAACCAAGGTCACCAAGAAGATGGCTCCCAGTGACACGCTGAGGTTAAAGATCGTGTCATCAATAATGGTCAGGTACTGTTCGTAGAAGACATAGAACACACTGGAGAAGAGAGGAGAGGGTTCCATTACGGCTCGTTCTTGCTTCTGGAGGATCTAGTTTTCCATGCTGCCGCTACTGTAAGACAAACTACTCTGAGAGATACCTCTTGCATAAAAACTCCGTTTTGGCAAGACTCCTCTGCAGTAATTCAAATGAAACTCTGACCACGGACACCCAAAAAAGGGCCGAATAATGACCTAAAATGTGTATCTTGTATAAAGTTTCTGTTCATGAACCAACCTATTCTACTTCATAGGCATTTACAGAGACTATTTCGTGGTATTTTGAAAAAACAAGTCCTGATCTATCCTGAGAATTCCTTTAGGCCAAATGCAGTCCATGCGGGGCCTGAGAAGAAAATGCTTTTTTGGCAAAGTTAACCCACTCTTCTCAGGAATTAGGACACCCACTCTGAGAACTTCTTTCATGAAAAAACAGGCTGTCCTCCTGTCAAGGAATGGGTTGGAACTCCTTTAAGCAAGATCATAGGGCTGGGGAAAAACCACCTGTTTCTTCTACTTTTCAAAATTTTCCAAATTCAGGATCTCCTAATGCTTTTTTTTTTTTTTATAAGAAAAAAACCCAACAAGCAAAAATGAAAAGCCTCCATAAAGGCACTGTCCCAGGTAATCAGTGGTCAGGGATAACCCGTGGCTACTGGCCTGGAACGGCAGCTCAGTCCTCTCTGTGAAGCCTGGTCCCCTAGGACCGTGCCCTCCCGCCGGACTGCGGTGTGGGAGTGGGTCTTTGCAGACTGTGAGCTCTGGCCCAGAGACCAAATTTTGTGCAACCAGCACTCGGGCCTTGGTGGGTGCCCAAGAGCCTGGCCTTCCTCGCCCAGATGCTACCTCCCCTTGCTACTTTTTGCTTGTGCTCATGACAGAGAAGGTGCCAGAATGAAAGCCCAGGAGCAGCATCCCACCAAAGGAGCCCCCAGGATGCAGACCCTCACGCAAGACCCCTCATTTATAAAATTCACACTACCTGTACGGGAACACGCGGTAGTGGCTTCCTTTAAGGCTCATGGTTTTGGTGATGTTACTGGCAATGAGGATGGCTTTTCTCATGGCGTCAGTAAAGTCAGCAGAGGTCTGAAGCACGGTGTGGTAGGTCATGAAGTAAGTGGCTCCGACACTCGTGTCATTGCCGACGAGGTTAACTGCTGAGCCGTAGGCAGCATGTCCCCTAAGAGAAGACTCGGTGGTGTCAGAGGCTGCAGAAAGTACTCACAGAACCCGAAGCGCTCAAGGCTAATGGGAACCACCTGACCCTGGGCTCAGAGGTCAGATCGACCACCATCTTAGAGACAGGGAAGGGCCCCCCAAAAGGGAACAGTGAAGGTTTTGGCGTATTCTCTCTCACACTGGCTTTTCTTTATTGCTTTTGGTCATTTGGGTGCTGAGGGGCTCTTGTTTCTACACCTGGTTCTGCTCACAATCAAATGTGTTTTCCTTACGGCGTTTGCTCAGCAGTGTTGTGTAACAGGAGGTGAGAAAGGACAAGGCCCTGGAGTCTGTGGCCGTGAGGCTGGTCTCAGTCCTGCCACGTACTGGCCTCAGAACCCTGGGCAAAGGAACTGAATCTGGGTGGCGGTGTCCTCTGCCACCTACTCACAGGCTGTGTGATCAGGGCGAGGATGGGGATGAGGTGCCTGGCACGCAGGTGGCTCCCGTAAGTGCAGGCTGTTGCTTTCATAAAAGCTGAACATGCTCTGCTTTGTTTTATGTAGGCCAAAGTGTTCAAGTCTGCAAGCAGACCAAGCTGCAATATTCGTTTTTATTTTTAGGCACAGTCTTTCCACCGTACCAAGTATAGGTCTCCAAGTGCAGCCATGATATACATGCCTAACTGATGGGATTCTGGTCAAATACATATTCTTAGGAAAAACAGGGGAAGTCCCGAGTTTACCTAACGTACGTGTAGACACTCCTCTTCCTCCTACAGAAGGCTCTGAATCGTATCCCCGCTCCCCCACCGCCCGACTTCCGGCCCTCTTCCCTGTCTCTGGACCCAGACATCCTGCTTCCATGGTAACTGGCTGCTTGGCTAGATGGGGGAGTGAAACAGCCCATAGCCCCATAGCCAGACGGGCTGGTGAGAAGAATAGTGGGGCTAGAGGAATCTAAACCTTAGTTCAGGATGGCATTACCAAGCAGAGAAGCTGTCCCTGACACCCACAGATGGACTTGAACACATTCTGAAACCCCACAGGTTCCCGCTCCCCTTCTGCCCTGCTAGACACCTGCTCAGTGCTCCGCGTCCACTTGCACAGCCAGGACACAGAGACAAGAGTAAGAAACAAATGCTTGAGCCAGGGTGGTATCAGTTGAAGACGGTGAGAAGCTTTCCTTAGAGGTGTTTTAGGTTTTCTGTTTTCACAGAAGGATCGGGATAGGATGGGTAAGGGAAGAGAAGAGACCTTTCTGGTACAACCGCTTCCACCCCAGCCCTCTGCTAGTTGTCCAGTGCAAAATAGGGCAGGTATCTGAGCGGCTCAGTGGCACTTACCCTTTGCCGCACTTGGGGTTTGGGTTATCAGAAAGGAACATGGGCAGGAATCTCATGAAGTCTTCACCCTGAGGCCTCCGTTTGCCCTCCTGGGTCAGAGGCCTGCAGCGGACGCAGGCAGGGTCAACCACTGGCACAAACAGAGGAGGGGGCCAATGTGAGAAAAACCAGTCTCCAGATTTATTTTTAAAACATGTAAAGATATTGATAAATGAGGGGAATTCTTTTCCTCAATCTTTTTCCTGATCCAAAAGCTTCCAACACACGTGATTTTCATAGCCTAATACAATGGAGATGCCATCTTCATCTGAGGCAGGCTGTACAAACTCTATTCCCTAAAGCAGGTTTTCTCTTTGACGATGACTGCAATTGGTCCTATCAGAGCCCAAGGCTTCCATGTTTTTATTAAGAAAATTTGAAGACAGGGGCACCTGGGTGGCTCAGTCAGATAAGTGACCGACTCTTGATTTTGGCTCAGGTCATTATCTCAGGGTCATGAGATAGAGCCCCACGTCAGGCTCTGTGCTGAGCAGAGTCTACTTAAAGATTCTTTTTCTCTCTCTCTCCTTCTCCCTCTGTTCCTCCTCCTCCCAACTCCTCCTTGTTCTCTCTTAAAAAAAAAAAAAAGAAAAAGAAAAGGAAATTCAAGGGCAACCTCAATGCTCCTAACAAAACTACAGGGCAACAGTGAGAACTAAGGGAAGCATACCTGTGAGATGCTACAGCCAGATCCTAACCAAAAGACGCTACTAGTGTTGTTGGGGAGAAGAGAACGCTGAAAACTATGAAAACAAGAGTCCCCTGACCGAGGCCCTGTTTGTCTTACAGCCTCATGAGGGGAGGGAGGGGGAGACAGAAAAACATGACATCCATCCAAGAGCATGGCCCAGAGAGAGATGGCGACCAAGGAAGTGGGACCAGCGCCAGCATAATCACAGCTATAAACTGAGGTGAAATGCAAATCAGGTTTAAAGAATAATGTCACAAAGATCTGGAGAAGGACATGAAAGTACCTGAGGCGTTGCAGAACTGATCTGTGCTGTTGTAGACTCTACAGCAGGAAGACTGAGGCTTGACCCAATCAAAATAATCGTCGATCCAGGACGAGGGCGCAAAGCCTATGTGGGTACTAGCGAGAAGGAAGGAGATATTACTGACTTGCTCCACAGAAAGAGTCTGCAGATTCAGTGCTTTTTCTCGAAACCTAACTTCCTTTCCTAGGTGTTATACTGCTGCCCAATCAGAGGGCAGACGTCATCACCACTTAATGGGAAAACCCTTCGGAATAGGAGTTGGTCAATGAATCCTTTTAAAGCTTTTGCTTATATCTCCCACACATTTCTTCTCCCTTCCCTTATTGAAAGGGAGACAGAACATAAAGACTCCTAACTCTGGGAAACGAACTGGGGGTGGTGGAAGGGGAGGAGGGCGGGGGGTGGGGGTGAGTGGGTGATGGGCACTGAGGGGGACACTTGATGGGATGAACACTGGGTGCTATTCTGTATGTTGGTAAATTGAACACCAATAAAAAATTATTTTATTAAAAAAATAATAATAAATAAAAATAAAAATAATGGAAAAAAAATAAAGCTTTTGCTTAGGTAAAGCCAGAGTTACCATGATCCTGAACACCACACTTTCTAAGCACATCTATTTTCAGTAAGAAATTTCAGGCCCACAGGGCCTCTGGCCAAGAGCCCCTTCTGACGGCTGCTGCTACAGGAGGAGAACATTGGGCGGTACTGACTAGTTGTCCAGCTGAGCCGCGCTGAAGATCTGCTGCACCAGGGAGTCATTATTGCAGCCCATGCCCCCGCACACCATGTTCTGCCCTTCCAAAGAGGTGTAATCGTGTCCTTCCTCGAGGACAAAGTACACGGGGGGACCTGCATGCAGGTATTTGAGGGACTTGAAATAATCCATCATGTAGGAGTCCTGAAAGAATGATCAAAGAACAGGGCAAAGCATGAACGTGCTGACGATGTCTAGGTGAGGTGACGATGGCTGAGGGTGAAGAGAGCACTGCAAGGCTGCTGTCGAGATGTCCTCAGCCCAGACCTGGGATTCCTGACTCAGCCAGTTCCCTGCTCCTCACCCTTCTTGCACTCAAGGCACTTCTCTGGCTGGCCCGCCATCAGGAGGACACCTCACGAGGAAAGAGGCTTGCTGCTCGATTTCTCTGGCTTTCCCAGAGGCCCGAGAGTCCCAAATGCTAAGACGGGACCCCCTGGCAGGGCTCTGTGGCAGGCCTCATGACCCAGGGGAACCTGTCAGCTCGTGCATTTAGAAGCTGGCATCCACTTAAAATAACTGTGTGCAAGTTTTGAAAAATTTATTCATATCACTGACTAAACAAGATAAAAGAGAAAGCAGCTTACATCTGGCATTGAAAGAGACTGATCCAATCCAATCTCCACTTTGTTCAGGACTGCGATACTGAATGAGAGAATGCCCACAAATACCGCTATCTGGAATGAAAAGCGAGTTATGAAACGGTGACTGCTTTGTGTATTAGAGCTTAAGAACATAAATAAAATTTAAACACATAAGAAAACCCAGGACTTTTCTCAACTGAAAAGTTTACATGACATGTTAAAGTAGAGAGGAAGGGGTAGTGGCTGAGATGTGAGTATCTAGAGTCAAACTACCTGGGTTCAAATCCTGCTTCCACCACTTACAAACTGGGTGGCCCTGGAGAAGTCACTTAACCTCTCTTGGTTTCTATTTCCTCGTCAGTAAACAGGAAAAAAAGATGTGTAACATAAAACAGTCTTGTGGATTAAATGAGAGAATCTAGGGATAATCCAGGTGTTAGCATAGTACCCAATATTAAATGTTCGATAAATGTTAAGTATTACTATTACTTTACCATTATCGGAGACTAATTATGTTCTTTTATTTTTATTTTTTATTTTTAAATTATGTTCTTTTAGTAGAGAAGTGATGGGTTATAGTTGGCTACAGCCAGTATATAAATGACAAAATGCTCTTGCATGGTTGCAAGGATTAGGGACAGTGGGTGGTGTGGGGAGGAGGCTCATGGCACTATAAAGGGACATCGTGAAGGAGACTGCTGTGACAACAGTTCTGGATCTCGATCGCAGTGCTGGTTATTGCAATCTGCACATGTGATTAAGTGACTCAGAACTAGACACAGACACTGTGCCAATGTCAAATTCCTGGTTTTGCCATTGAACTACAATTATGTAAGACCATGGCAAGAAGCTGGGTGAGGGGTACCTGGGTCATCTCTCTACTATCCTTACAACTTTCTATGAATCTGTAATTTTTTTATGTGTATGTGTGTAATTATTTCAAAATAAAAACTGAATGACTGCTAAAAGCCAGCTAGAAAAATATTCTACATACTTGCACATATTTGCTTTTGCAATTTTGTATATATACTTAACAGCTGTCAGAATCTCCTTCCCAAGCTGATATCTTTTTTTTTTTTAAGATTTTATTTATTTATTTTAGAGAGAAAGGGTGTGCACATGAGCAGGGGGAGGAGAAGGAGGAGAGGGAAAAGCAGAGTACACTGAGCAGGGCGCCTGACACAGGGCTTGATCCCACGACTCTGGGATCACGACCTGAGCTGAAGTTAAGAGTTGGATGCGGTTAAGTTACAGCTTAACTGACTGAGCCACCCAGGTGCCCCACCCAAGTTGATTTCTTTTAAACTTTTTTTTTTTTTTTTTAATTTACGATAGTCAGAGAGAGAGAGAGAGAGAGAGAGAGAGAGAGAGAGAGAGAGAGGCAGAAACACAGGCAGAGGGAGAAGCAGGCTCCATGCACCGGGAGCCCGACGTGGGATTCGATCCCGGGTCTCCAGGATCGCGCCCTGGGCCAAAGGCAGGCGCCAAACCGCTGCACCACGCAGGGATCCCCCAAGTTGATTTCTAAGACGGCAGGTGACACATCTGTTTTGGGGAGAAAATAGAGGAAAACCACAGAGAGACTCTTACCACAATGGGCCGCATCCAATCCTTAAGCAGAAATGGGGAGTAGGAGTTTTTGAAGAACCGAAATAAGCAGCTTTCTGAGGCCTGGATGCCGGTTCCACCTTCAGAGGCTGTGAGACAGCAAAGGACGTCCAGGCGATTTTTCTGAGTGGACAAAGAGGAACAAAGGTCATGCCCTCCTGCTGCCTCCTTGGACCCGAGACTCTAAACAGGCTGTACTCCTGACAACGACTCACCTCTTGACGCTTAAGGTCTAACCCCAAGAGACTCACAAAACAGGTAATCTGAAGAAGGAAGTCAATGAGGACCGCCATCCCGGCAAACAGAGAGAAAGTGTGCACTGCGGGCATCTGTGACAAGGCTCCTGCAGGGGGACAGAGGCTGCTGCATCACTGCTACTGCCAGCAGGGGACTCTGTGCAGTCCTCTCACTCATGCGTACACGGGAACACAAGGGGCCGGAGCAGGCCGCAGCCACGAGAAGACCCGTCCTTCCCACACTAACCCCCACCCTGGGGAATGCCGCCGCCGCCGCCGCCTGTGGACGTCATACCAGAACTCAAGACGGGTCCATAAGCCTGGTGTTGTACAAAATGCTCTTGGCACGGGAGCCGCTTGGGGAGTTCAAAATGCAGGTCCCTGGGCACTACCCCCATTCTACTTAATCACAACAGTGGAATTCATGCCCAATTCAACTGTATTTGACAGGCTCTCCAGATGAATTTACGCACAGTAAACTCTGGGAACCATCAGTATAGGTAATTTCTTACGGTACCTTCTATGCTTTGCTCTAGAGAGGAACAGTGTTTTTTTGTTTTGTTTTTTTTTTAGATTTTATTCATTTATTTGAGAGAGAGAGAAAGAGAGAGAGAAAGATTATGAGCAGGGGGAGGGGCAGAGGGAGAAGCAGATTCCTTGCTGAGCAGGGAGCCTGATGCAGGGCTGGGATCATGACCTGAGCCAAAGGTAGACGCTTAACCAAATGAGCCACCCAGGGGCCCAGGAACAGTATTTTCAATCTGCTATTACATCAACATTAGTCTCCCACTTTCTTTACAACCAAATGAGGGTGCTCCCAGTCAGAAGTACTGGGTTCACATGGAAACTGCAAACTGGCAGCCCACGGCCAGATGTACCTGGTATGGTCCATATTAGATCAATCCATTTTAGGATGAATAACCAGTTCTTCTAAAAAGTAGCCAATATTCAACAGTGAAACCTGACACAAAAATCTAGATTCACAGAGAAAAAAAAAAAGAAAAGAAAGAGCAACAAACAAACTGGACCTAACAGCACTGGCCCAGCAACATGGAACTGCCTTTTTGAGGCCTGTGTCCTCTGCGTGCCACAACCCCCACTGTTCCCCCCCATATCACTCCAGCCTTGAGGCACAGTGTCAGCTGCTATTCTCATCACATTTTCTGATGAGAAAATCAGAAAAATAACTTCTTTGCACCTGTATCCATCAAAAGAAAGAGTAAGGACCACAGGTTTCAAAGCGCATTGCTTTGTAGAAACGAAGACCAGTATAGTGGTGCATGTCTGTTTTGAAAGAATGCTGCCTTCGATGATGCTGTAACAGCCCTGCATGATGGCCCGGTAGCCCATGGAGGCAGGTCTGTTTGTAGTCCATGGATCGTGTGTCTTCTCTGGACCTGCCGGGCAATTCTAATCCAGCCTCCTCCTGAGAAAATGGACTGTTTTCTCTTCCTGCCACTACCACGCACCAGACGTGGGGGCAGGCAGCCCTGTGAGGAAGGCTGGTTGGTGATTTCTCCATAGGAAAGAAATACAGAAGCGCTGGTTTCTGTTCCAGCTTACTCTGGCTCCTTGTAGTGAGGTGAAGTCCGAGGACCTCTGCTCATTAATGAGGCTGCTTCCTCGAGGATTTGTGTGTAGAGAGGAAGACTGCCTATGAGAACACTGGTGAACACCCTGCAAGCCAGTGCCTGTGGATTCTGCTCAAGTGCTGTGTTGGCAAGGATCCTGTGGGTGCATGAGAATGCCAATTTCAAAGATCAGCATTTGCCACAGGTGCCAAAAATGGGAAGCAGCAGAGGAGTTCTAGGTATCTGTCACCCTGGGCCCCGACATTAACACTGTACTGACACAATATGAGAAAGAGGAGGGGTCCCTGGTGGCCCATGTGGCTGAGCACCCGACTCTTGATTTCGGCTCAGGTCATGATCTCAGGGTCATGAGATCAAGCGCTGTGCTGGGCGTGGAGACGCTTAAGAATCTCCCTCTGCCCGCCCCCCAGCCCCGCTCCCTAAAAAAGAGGACACTTCCAAATGATACCCAAGATACTGCCACTAATTTTTCTTGTGGTCCACTCTGATACTTTCTGATTACAGAGTAAAGCTGTTTAAACAAGGAAGCAACACAAAGGGACGCATTCAGATACCCAGATCCTTCTACTCCCAGGCTCAGAAAACTGTGGGATTGATAGAATTCAAAGAGAAATTACCTAAGAAAAATGCTACAGCCTCTGAAAAGGAGGACAGGAACATACTAGGAGCCACTTCTCCTAGGACCCTGCCCAGCTGCTGTTCCAGAGTTTCTCCTTGAAGACGTTCATCGCGCTTAAAAAAAAAAAACCAAAAAACAAAACACAGGGAATTAACATTTCTAAGTAATAAGACTATCTCTTTGCTTCACTGTTGCTCTGTGTTAATTCAATAGTAAAGACAAATGATTAGGAGCTTCTACTTACTGTAGATAAACTTTTGATGGGGGACCTGCAACTCATCATGGTAATTTGTCCAGGGTATTCCTAAACCCCAGAGTTAAGCTAGGTAATAGGTGAGATGCTCAAGGAAGCCTGGATCATCTTGTCAGGAAAATACACGCAACGCATGCTGCAGGGGGCTGGACCATTAAATTATACTCTTATATGCCACTGAGTCCCCAAGTAGGGAGACCAGGAGAGAAGAAATTGATTGGGACCATTTTCTACATCACCAAGTCCTATGCTGCCCTTCTTTTTAGTAGCATCTCTGAAAAATCTTTGATTCTTCCATACTATTGGAGATTCATTTTAATAACAGTTGTATCCAAAATACTTTCCAGAAATATGCAAGCCCTTCTTGCACATGTATTTAAAATGGAATTTTCAGGGCACTTGGGTGACTTAGTCGGTTAAGAATCCGACTCCTGGTTTCAGCTCAGGTCATGATCCTGGGGTCCTGGGATAGAGCCCTGTGTGTTGTGCTCCCTGCTCAGTGTGAAGCCTGCTTCTCCCACTGCCTCTGCTCCTCCCAGCACTGTCTCCCTTTCAAATTAAAAAAAAAAAAATCTTTAAAACTAAATTCTCACTTTATTCTCTCAACCCAACAGAAGGATGAATTTCTTGGTCTCAAAATGTCCCGAACAAGTTACAGACACCAACCAGCAACACAGAGAACAGGAAACAAAAGCTTCCTCACTGTCCACATTCACAAATACTCTGCATGGAGTGAAACAGCCATTAATGCAGCCCCCTACTTGGTCAGACAGCAAGCTCTGTGAGACTATGGAAATATACCTGGTAGGTTTGGACCAGAATGAAGATGTTGTCTACCCCAACAGCCAACACCAGGAATGGGATGACTTCGATCACGATGAGGGTGAGGGGGATCCCAAAGTAGCTGAAGATGCCCAATGAGCACATCACTGAGCTCAACACAATGAGGATCCCAGCGATGCCAAGGGAGATTTTAGAATCCACCTGTGATATGCAACAAAGACACAAATCATCAGTTATCATTTTACTCCGATGACTAAAAGGTCGTCATTATACCTTTTTTTGGGTATAGTCTATTTGGAGCTAAAGTCCTCTCTGAGTTTGAGAGAAGATATGAAAAATGTTCAAGTTCTTCCCTAACAACATGTTTTATGGGTTTCCATTCTTCGGTGATGGTGTGGTCAAATTAGGAAAACCTGGATTATGGGAAATAAATTCTACGTTTAAAATAAACCAAAAAATTGGAACTGAAGAAAACACGTGCAGGAAATAGAAATGTTACACAGGGGAATGTACACCAGTTTTGAACATAATGAATTCAGATTAACTAAGTAGAGGCAGGGGCACCTGTGGCTCAGGGCTGTGGGATGGAGGGTTGGGCTCTGGCTAGGCATGGAGCCTATTTAGGATTCTCTCTTTCTCTCTCTCTCTGGCCCTCTGCCCCCTCCCTAAAACAAACAAGCAAAAAAATAGAGGCAAAAAATATGACATCATGCTGTGCACCATCATTTCACTCCAACACACACACACACACACACACACACACCACTTACTAGAAACCTGCTACAGCTTTTGATGTGCCCCAAGGCTATGGAAATGTATAGAAACATGACGGCATAGCTGATCAGAACAGTGAAGACATCACCGTTACTTTCCCGATTCAGTTCATCCTCAATACTTCGCTCAGTAGTGAAAGAAATGGTCAGATTTGGATTCTCGTAGTTTTTCACAAAATTAATAAACCTGAAGAGTGAGCAAATTTTATATTTTTAGTTTGTAGTTAAAACTTAGTGACAGCTAAGTGAGGACCTTTTTTTTTTTTTTTTTTTTTTTAAAGTGAGGACTTCTTCCCAACTTATAGGACACAAAAGCCACACTTACTTAACCTGTATCCCTACATTAGGATTTTCGACACTGGAGAGGCCAGAAGGTAAGACACCCCCAGATTATAAAGTTCCAGTCATGACGAAGTTTCTATTGCCTGAAACAAGTTTAGGACAAGTTTAAAGGTTGGTTCGTTGGGCACCTGGGTGGCTCAGTGGTTGAGCGTCTGCCTTTGGCTCAGGTCGTGATCCCAGAGTCTTGGGATTGAGTCTCACCATTGGGCTCCCCTTGGGGAGCCTACCTCTCCCCCTGCCTATGTCTCTGTCTCTCGTGAATAAATAAAAATCTTTAAAAAATTATAAAAAATAAAAAAAGTAAAAGGTGGTTCGTGGTGCTGGCTTTGGCAGCACATATACTAGAACTGGAATGATTATTAGCTCGGCTCCTGTGTAGATATGACATGCAAATTCATAAAGTGTTCCATCAAAAAAAAAAGTTAATTCATGGTTTCATTTCTTTTTTACTAAAAAGGATTTCTAAATGAAGCATATTATAATAAAGAAAAATGCTCATAGAACAAACCTCTGACTTACAGATTCAATGCCATCCCTGTCAGGATCCCAGCTGACTTCTTGATAGAAAGATATGCTGATTCTAAAATCCATATGGAATTGAAAGGGGACAGAGGAGCCAAACCCTTCCTTTTCAGGAAGAACAAAGGAGGAGGACACACACTTCTCGATTTCACACTTTCTATACAATGACAGTAATCAAGACAGTGTGGTACGAGCACAAAGATAGGCAAAAAGATCAAAGGAACAGAGGTAACAGTCTAGAAAGAAACTGTATCTGTGCTCACTGAATTTTCGACAAGGTGGCAAGACTATCTAATGAAAGAAAGAATAACCTTTTCAACAAATGGTCTGGGATCATTTGGATAGCACATTACATAAAAAAATGAACTCAAGTGGATCTAAGACCTAAATGTGAGAGCTAAACTATAAAACCCTCAGAAGAACACAGAGGCATAAATCTCCATGTCCTTGGATCAGGTCGTAGTTTCTTAGGACACCAAAACTTTGAGCAACAAAAGAAAAAACTAGAAAAATTGGACTTCAAGACTAAAACCTTGTGCTTCAGCGGACACCAGCAAGAAAACAAAAATAAACAAAACAAAGAAAATGGGAGCAAACACCTGGAGGTCATATATCTGACAGATTTGTAAAATATATAGGAATTCTTATACTTTCATAATCAAAATACAAATAATCCTGTTAAAAATGGGCAAAGGATAGGAATAGACATTCCTTCACAGAAGTTATACAGATGGTCAGTTAGCACAAAAAAAAAAAAGGATGTTTGAAATCATTAGCCATCAGGGAAATGCGAATCAAAACCACAATGAGGTACCACCTCACACCCACTAGGATGGCTAGAACCAAAAGGTCACGTGGTAAGTGTTGGCGAGGATATGGAAAAGTAGAACCCACAGGCTGGTGGGAATGTAAAAGGTGCAGCCACTGTGGAAAATAATCTTGCAGTTCTTCAAAGAGTCACCATATGAGCCAGAAATTCTACCCTTACTTAGGTATATTTCCAAGAGAAATGAAAACATATTAAGTTCATACAAAAACCTGCATATGAATGTCTACAGCAGCATTATTCACAATGGCCAAAAGGCAGGAACAATCCAAATGTGCGTCAACTGATGAATGGATCAAATGTGGCATATCCATAGGACCAAACATTACGCAGCCATAAAAAGGAATGAGGTGCTAATACATCCTAGAACTTGGATAAACCCTGAAAACACACTAAGCGAGGAAGCAACCAGACACAGAAGTTCACATGTATGCTTCCATTCATATAAATGTCCAGAATACAATAACATATGGACACAGAAAGTAGATTAATGGTTTTGTAGGGCTGGGAGGTGGGAGGATGAGGAGCAGAGGATGATAACTAAAGATTTTTAAGATTTAGAAAGAAAAACGTTCTTGAATTCACTGTGGTGACACTTGCATATCCATGAATCTAATAAAAGCTCCTAGATTATATAATTTAATTGGGTATAGTGTATGGGTATAGTGTATGGTATGGGATTTATATTCCAACAAAGCTGTTAAAAAAAAAAAAAGCAAAAAAAAAAAAAAAAAGGGCACTGAAAAGTAGAAAGGGTCAAAATGCCCTGTCCTCCTCAGCCCTCTGTCCTATTCTCTAGGGGTTACATACAGGTAATGATTTCCCAGGGTCCTGTGCTTGATATTTTTTCTACGGATGGACAGCGTGTATAGCACATATAATCCCAGCCATGTTGATTTCAGCTTTTACATCCTATATCTGGAACCATCAATTTGCCTCTCTTTAGTGACTGCGTGATCTCTCAGCGTGCACAACCCTTACTACCATGCACCCAGCTTGCTCCTGGGGGCTTGCTCTAAGGAATGGGGGCATGAAACATTTCTCCTGCGCAGACTTCTGCATTCCTGTGCGGGGATATCTATTTACACAAGGTTTGCAGTTGAACTGATGTACAGATGTTTTTCTGAGCATCATTAGTGCCAAGTGAAAAAAAAAAATGACTTAGATCTGCTGTTGGCTAATTTAGCTGAATGAGGCTGAAGTGCGTTGTGCTAGCATCTGGTTTTCCAAAGACAAAGACAGCAACTCACTCTTTTTCCCAGGCCTGGGCCCTCTGGAGCTTCTCTGTATCATTGTAGTAATTATTGACAGGAAAGGTAATCACAAGGGCTGTAGCATTATTGTAGTTTTGATCTGGAAAGGAAAAACGTGACATCAAGCATATGGGAAGTGTGCAGAAAATCAGATACACACGAGGGAAAAATCACGTGGCAGTGAGGTGACTGATTTCTCACGAGGGCTATAGACTGCTCTGAGAACAAAAACCAGAAGTTCACTGACACAGTGTCTATGCAGCTCAGTTAATGAATAAATACATCTATCTGACGTAGGCAGGTTCATTCAGGACAAGTAACTTTTTTGTTGTTGTTTTGTTTTGTTAAACTATGTAGCACGTGAGGCACCTGGTGGCTCAGTTGGTTAAGTGACAGACTCTTGATTTTGACTCATGTCATGATCTCAGGGTGATGAGATCAAGCCCCACATCAGGATCTACACTGGGTATGGAGTCAGCTTGAGATTCTCTCTCCCCTTCTCCCTCTGCCCTTCCCCACACCCTGCTGCTCGCATGCTTTCTCTCTCTCTAAAACAAACAAAATTATGTAGTGTGGGAAAAATTTCAGGCAGAAAGGTGATTCCCCGCCCCCCTAAGTCCTCCCTTCATGCTCCTACTTTTCCTCTCTGCCATCTGAGATATTCCCAGAGATAGTCCATGCAGGCCCAAGCAAACACATTTGTTCTTCCCCTTTCCTTCTTATTTACACGAATAGGAACACGCTGTTCTGCATATTACATTTTTAAATTTTTATCTTGGAGATGACTCCATTTTAAGACATAAAGAGTTTCCTTATTCTTTTTTTTTCTGCTGTATCCTATTTTCTAGCATAATTTAACCAACCTCCAGTTGATGACATTTTTGCAGTTTTTTAAAATTATAAACAAAAATACTACAAAGAATAACCTGGTGTAAGTACTTTTTCATGTATAAAATACGTATTTGGAGAATCAATTCTTACAAGTACTAGCACTGAATTAAGAAGTATGTGCAATTCTAATATTGATAAATTCCCTCAAAGTGCCCTCCAAAGAGGCTATCCTTTTTTTCATTTCTTTATTCAACACGATATTTACTGAGATCCTTCTTCATGACAGGCATTATTTTAGGTAGTATGGATATATATCAGTGAACAAACAAGAGGAAAATGCCTGCCTTCCTGCTGCTTACATTCAATTCTAGGAATCATTTACACTCCGCTAACAATGGGGTCCCCACCAGGTTTCACCCACCAGGGTTTATCAAAATCTTAGGTCTTTGCCCCTGTGTTAGGTAGAAAGATTAATGTGAGGTACATTTCACTATCTAGGAGTGAGACTGAGTACTTTCCACATATAATTAATAGACACAACATGTATTTTTTCTTTTGTTAACTTTCACAAGGCTTTGCCCACTTTTCTTCTGGGTTGCTCACTTTTTTTTTTTTTTTTAACAAGAGCCCTTCATATATTAATGACACCCTGTTTGTTATGTATGTGGTTTTCTGCCCCCTCCAGTTTAGTTGCCCTTTTTTTTTTTTTTTTGGACTTTATGATGTTTGTTTTCTCAATAGGAATTTTAAATTCTTATGTAGTCAAAGTTATCAATGTTTCCTTTAGTGGCTTCTGGGTTTTGTGTCTTGCTTAGAAATGCTTTTTCCGTTTTAAAATTATTTTTAAAAATTCCTCCCACATTTTCTTCTAGATTTTTTTTCTTCTAGATTTTTAATAGCTTCACTTATTATATATCTGTTTTTGACACATCTGTAGTTTATTTGGATGGAAGGATTAAGATAGAGATCAAATTAAATTTTGATGGCCTTGGCTTGCCAGTCAATGACATCATCATTTCTCCACCTATTAGAAGTGGCATTTTATGAGGCAGAGTAAAATTTAAATATAGATATGGCTTCTCCCCTCCTTTGGAGTGAGGAGAACAATATCTAATTGGCTTCCCTGGGCTGAATAAAAACCTGTTGAATTGCCTAATTAGGCCTCAGATGCCAAAGATGTCACCTGAATCATGACCCCGTCATAGCTGGTGCGGTCTGTTCCAGGTCTACAAGAACTGGCAAAGAGCAAACTGCTCCTCCTCCTACAGAAGTGTCTCAATTCTTAACCAACTGGTTTAGGAGGAAAACAGAACAACTTTCTTTCTTTTTCCCCATATCTCATGTTATCTTTCTCCCATTACAGACGTTCTTTTTTTTTTTTTTTTTTAAGATTTTATTTATTTGAGAGAGAGGGGGAGAGTGCACGAGCAGGGTGAATGGCAGTTTCCCTGCTGAGCAGGAAGCCTGATGTGGGGCTTGATTCCAGAACTCTGAGATCATGACCTGAGCCAAAGGCAGATGCTTAACCAATGGAGTCACCCAAGTGCCCCCATAGATATTCTTAACCTGAGGTCCCACAACTCCCTAAGGGTTCCTTGAAGTCCTTGAAACTGAATAATGAGTTAGGTGGAGGTGCGTAATTATAATATTGTGGGGAAAAGTCCTTGGCTTTTCAAGTGTGACTTTATGAAGGCTAACACCATCTACTTCTTTTCAACTCAGAAGAAAACCCAAAGCCAAAACCCAAAGCAAGTCTACACTTGAGATTTAAGAGATAGGGAATGAGTAAGATTGTTCAATTGATGAAATCTTCATAATTGCCACTTGACTGTCCATGACAGAACCAAGACTACTTTACCTAAGAGGAAAAGTAGAAGCTTCTCTTACTTACCATCATAGCCTCCTAACACAAGCCACGGGAACACTGGCCCACCAAATGTACCCAGGCAAGGATCATGGAGCAAACTGGTATCATTCAGAGATGCAGGAGCCCTGAGAAACAGTTTAGAAAACATCTCCCAGTTAGAACAAGCCTCAAGACATCACAGAGACCTAAACATTTACCCAACGAACAGTTAAAGATGCCGATTATATCCGAAGCACAATTTGACCCTGCGGTTCCTTAGGTGAGTAACACAGTTCAACACTTGCCTTCAGGAGCTCAGAACCACTGAGCGGCAGGCAGGCAAACACAGCACGATGCAGTATGACACAGCACATGGTGCATGGCGCAGAGGAGCAGCTAATACACAAAGAAGAATGCAACCAAATTCAGGCTTTAGAGAAGCAGGTCTCTAAGGCTGGAGGAGAATCCACTTGGGGGGGGGGGGGGGAGAGGGATGTGAGGGTGCTCCTACAATGCCAACTTGGGCAAGGAAGAGAGAGAGAACGGATACGTGAGAGAAGAGAGCAACAAGATGGCAGTGTGAGGAGCCACGCCAAGTCCCGTCTAGAGCATGGCACACCCACAAAGGGGAGGACTTCTGAGGGAAAGGACAGTTGGAAACGGTGAGGGATAGACAATGAAAAAAAGGATTAAGTGCCATGCTCTGTGGTTTGGATTATCACCCTGCAGGGAGTGGGGAATAATGAGAGACCCTGGGAAAAAGGATGTCGTGAGCTGTTTTACCCAGGTAACTCAAATGCTAAAGTGGAGGAAGGTCTGGAAGTGAGAAGGAAAAGCCTGCAGACCAGTCAGGTTTGTGCAAGGGTCTAGGCAAGGACGGTGCAGTGAAGACAGCCAGTACAGGGACCAGCATTTCAGGACACCTCCTAAGCCAGAACTCTGCTGGGCCCCTAGGAAGGTTCTCACAGAGAACACGAACTGCAGACCTTCAGAGCCCGTGGCCGATGGGCTCAGGCCCCGGATGTCAGGCCCTTGCCTGGGGAAAACCCAGAAGCCAGGTCCCATCAACCCACACATGGGACTCTCCCACCACATCGTGGATTTGAGGGCTCATTCAGAGGTTAAAATCCACAAGAATCACATGAGGGAGGTAAGGATGAGGAAGGATGCAGAGAGAGCGCCTCCGGTTTGAGTAACTGGTCGATGTTGGTGCCATTACACGGTATGGGGGGTATGGGGAAAGTAGGGGATCTGTGCTTGGTTCTGGGTGCGCTGGGTTTGTCATTCCTGCAGGACCTCTGGGGGAAAAGCCCACGAAAAGTTGGTGAGGAGGGAGGGGAGAGCCGGAAACACGGAAGGGCAACCAGGAGCACACAAAGATTCACAGCAAAGTTTCCCCACCAACCCGAACCACAACCCACCATAGATAAAACACAAGTCTCATGCATCTCCCTCACTGCCAAAATTTTGTTGACTTTCATTTTGTAAGACAGGGAGTAAACAGCTTTGTCTTTTAAATATAAATATTGAGGAACATTATTTTTTTTTCAATTTTTTAATTTGCCCATGGCTGCCCTGTACCAATCTCTCCTGCAGAGAATGCTGGTTTAGGGTGTAGAGGCACACACTTACTGTTTTATGGGGAGAGCCCATATTTCTTAGAGGTGACCTCCTTGAAAAAGAGCAAACACAACCTAACCACCTAAAAAGTCACATCCCAGTAACAAAATAGAACAGAACTTAAATTCTGATTTTAAACAGAACTTAAAAAATAAAACAGAACCAAACCATTCATCAGAGTGGCTGGCTCCAGAGATGTGGTTAGTTGACAGCACACTCAAAAGTGACAAGGAGTAGGGGCCCCTGGGTAGCTCAGTCAGTTGGGCATCAGATTCTTGGTTACAGTTCAGGTCATGATTTCATGGGTCATGGGCTCTGTGCTCAGTGGGGAGTCTGCTTGAAAGATTCTCTCCCTCTGTCCCTCTCTCGACTTGCATGCACTCCTGCTCTCTCTAAAATAAGCAAATCTTTAAAAAAAGTAGTAAGAAATAATCTCTCTGTCCCCACGGTGATGCAACAGCCATGGTGGTTGTTTGGCTGAACAGCTGTCTCCAGGCCAGGTCAGGGCACTTAGGGACAGCAGGCCTACCAGTGCAGGCTGCTCTCCCTGGCAAGGGCACAGGCCTAAAGATCACCTCACAGGTCACCTAGCACTGTGACCAACGCAAATGATAAATGCAGCCTGCCCGGCTAGATGTGCCTCCAATGGGAAGCACCTTCAATGCCCTCCAATCTAAACTGTGTACCAATCCTACTTCTCAAGGGGACCATGCACATTTTATTTATTTTGAGCGAGAGAGCACGCACACATGCATGAGAGGGGCTGAAGGGGTGAAAAAGGGATAGGCAGAGACTCCAGCAGATTTTATGCTGAACGTGAAGCCTGACCTGGGGCTTGATATCACAACCCCGAGATCATGATCTGAGCTGAAACCCAAGAGTTGGATGTTTAACCAATCCAGCCACCCAGGTGCCCCAATATTTTAAAAATAATTTGATATCATGGGATAAATTCCTATTTGAAAGACAATAAAAAGGACTCTAGGTTTCTGTTTTTGTACTATGATACCACTGCTGGTGTAGCAGGTGCAACTATGTGTTGTCATTCTAGGCATGAGTGTAAGGCTGAGTGGTACCTGCCATTCCTTGATTATACACCATGAACACTCCCACCCTAGGATCTTTGTACATGCTACCTGTATACTTGGAACACTTTTCCCTCTGATATTCACAGGCACCCTCCTCTCCTTTCTGTTTGAGCAGGTGTCCATTCCATCTAAAGCAGTACACCCCCACTGCACTCTATCTCCTTGCCAGGCTTAATTTCTCCAGAGCTCTCATCTCTACCTGGCATCAGAGCATATATCTATTTATTCATTGTCAGTCTCCATCCATTAGAACTTATGCTTCGCAGGACAAGGTCATGCTGTGTGCTCACTGCTAGTCTCTGGCACCAACAAGTGTAGTGACAGCAAGTGCTCCCATGTTGGTGGGATGAACAAATGACCCCTTTCTTGCCACGTACCGTACACAATATAGCAAGTGCGTGTGGTAATCTGCATACACATAGAAGTCATCCCCTATTTTGTGGTCCAACATAGAATGGCTGTTCTGGAAGTAATTTAACACGCTCATAATGGTGCAGTTCTTGTTATAGGGTGAGAGCGGGGCCACACAGATGTCTTGAAGTGTTACAGTCTCGTTGTTGTAAGTTGCGGTGATGTTTTCAATGGCGGTTTGTAAGTCTAGAACCTGAATGAAGATTTTAAAAACAAATCCAGAAACACATCAGATTTCTCTCAGATTGTGCCCAATTGTTTTTGCCCTGACAGGGCAGAAGATAAAAAATATTTGGGGAAAATATTTCCTCACGCAAGGGAGAGGACCAAGACGTTCTCTGGTAAAATATCTAATGGCACCAGAGGCCCACTCTCAGAGATAGCCAGCTGGGATAGAGACCCTGCTGAGAGGTGTCCAGAGAAACGGGAGGGGGCACCATCACCAGGACATAAGTCAGGGCAGGATACATGAACATCTCCCCTTCTACCCTTCTGTAGCAGTGAATAAGAGGGCCACAGAGGGCAGATGAAGGCAATTTGCCTGGTCCTCCTGACATGCCCTTTTACCAACAAAATGCTATCTACTACCTTGTTTTGTGCTAGGATTGTTCACATATGTTCCTATATTTTCTCACAGAGAATATCTTCCTGGAGGTAAATGACTACATTGTGCATCTTTTGCAACAAGCTGGGAAAAAGCAATAGTCATTGGGTGGAGAATAGATTCTGTCAAAGTCTTGAGACCATTTCTTTTTTTTTCTTTTTTTTTTTTGAGACCATTTTGAAGTTTGTTAAGATACCAGACTTTCTGGGGGATCCCTGGGTGGTGCAGCGGTTTAGCGCCTGCCTTTGGCCCAGGGCGCAATCCTGGAGACCCGGGATCGAGTCCCATGTCGGGCTCCCTGCATGGAGCCTGCTTCTCCCTCTGCCTGTGTCTCTGCCTCTCTCTCTATGTCTATCATGAATAAATAAAATCTTAAAAAAAAAAAAAAAAGATACCAGACTTTCCATAGGCAAGAGCAACATTTAAAGGAAAAACCATGTGACTGTGCAATCATTCATTAAAAAAAAAATTAGTGGGTGCCATTTATTCATAGATAGTTTTTCAGGGCAAGTGCAACAGAGAAAAATGCAAAGGTATAAAGGCCTCTGTAAGAGAACAGGATGGATCTCGTTCCCAATGCACCTCTTACCAAAGGCAGGCTGGGGCCCACATTCAGGCAATGATAAATTCATTCCTGCAGGGAGGGTCAGCAGAAGCTCCTTCCTAGGTCCCCAGCACAGCCTAAGAGGCTTCACTCCTTTGGGTCCTGGCACATTACTTTTCAAATACCAAGGGAAAAAAATAAGTAAGTTCCTAAGGTATATTATAAATATGTCCTACTTCAACAGAGAAATTTTCAACCCAATTTCAAGAAGAAGCAAGCCCTGCTGCTATATGAAATAAATACAAAAGCACTAAATTTTCCATTAAGTTCAACACCCACCATTTGCTTTCTTGAAAAGCAAATGAAAAGCATCTTTCTTGTTCACTGTCAATTTTCGAGATACACCACTATGTTCAGCCCCAATCTCACATCAGGTAGAGCTGGTCAACATGTAAAAGCCAGTGAACAAACCCACGGGGCTCTTGGGCTGATTTCTGCCAAAAACACATTACCTGGTGCAAGATCCCTATGTCAAGCGGGGGCCCAAAGGGCACGTCAGATCCTGAGGGGTACGGCTGGTAAGTGTGCACACTGGTGTGGGGGGCCTGGATGATGAGCTGCTCCGTGCGGAAGAAAGGCCCGAAGTGCGCATCAAAGTACTCTTTCTCCAGGCGTGCCTGGCTGCCAGGGGCCGACCACAGGTCCACTGGGTTGGTCGTGACCCGGCTGAACACCAGGCCTGAAGAGCAGGCAGCAATGAAGGCCAGGGAGAAGAAGATGATGCAGCCTGGGTTTCGGATGCAGAAGGAGCCCCACTGTGTGAAGAGCCGCCTCAGGCAGCCCTCAAATGCTGCACCAAGTGCGTCGCAGCAGGATGCCTCCCCTGGAAGAGCAGGAGAAGGAAGGGAGGGTGGAGGTTAAGAGCCAAGCCATTCCTGAAAGTTGGAACAGGGCAAGTGTTAGCTACTACCACATGGTGGTGAGAACTATGCCTGCGGCCAGGGATGGCACAAGACCCTGTGTTGCTCCCCACTGCCCCCTCAACCCAGACCCTCAGCAGCTATCTGCTCAGGAGGCCACCCTTCATGCCTGCCTACCGTGACAGTCATCCCCACCTGTCAGAGGAGCAATGCTCACACCCGAGCCAGGTTCTCGCGAGCACTCGGTCCAAAGCAGTTCCCATCCACCTTTGCAGCTGCACCTGCCCTCTGCTTGTCCCATCAGCCTCTCTGCAGCTCTCACCCCAACCCTAGTTATCCTATTATTATTCAGTGCCTGGTTCCTTTCTGTCACCCCGGTTAAATGGCTACTCCCACAAAGTCGGTCTTGATCACAGCCATGTCCTTGACATGAGCACAGAGTCTGTCCCAGGCCAGACGCATAAACACTCGCTGAGGAAATGAACACACAGGCGAACACAATCCTCATCACGTAAGTACAAACGTGCCTACCTGTGTCACCGGCATTTACAGAGAAAGCTATGTTGCTATCAATGGGGGTGTACTCAGAGACAAAATAGCGTTTTCTGAAAAATAAAAACACATAAGCAGTGTTAGCAGACCTCTGACATGATCAAGCTGTGTTTCTGCTAATCCTATAACCTCAGTAAAAGCTTACTTCCTCATTCTATTTCTTCCTCTTTAAATGCTGTCTCCCCTTTCACCCCCCACCCCAGGTTCCTTTGCTCCAAGTCCTGCTCACCAGCCTCAAGAGAAAATATAAGAAGGTATTTTTTTTTTTTAAGATTTATATTTATTAGAGAGAGAGAGAGAGCAAGTGGAAGGGGCAGAGGGGGAGAGAAAGTTTAGCAGATTCCACACTGAGTGTGGAGCTGATATGCAGGGCTCAACCTTAGGATTCTAAGATCATGACTTCAGCTGTGCCACCCAGGCACTCCAAGAAGGTATGAAAAAAAAAAAAACTGGGACGCCTGGGTGGCTCAGCAGTTGAGCACCTGCCTTTGGCTCAGGGCGTGGTCCCGGATTCCCGGGATTGAGTCTCGCTTCGGGTTCCCTGCATGGAGCCTGCTTCTCCCTCTGCCTCTCTGTGTCTCTCATGAATAAATAAAATCTTAAAAGAAAAAAAAAGAAAAAAGGTATTAAAAAAACTCAAGCTAATAAAGAATAATTTCACCTTGTAACCTTCATTTAGGTTGAAAACTTTTTTAGGTCCTTTAAGAGCACTGAACATTACTGCAGCAGCAATGCGCATACCTAGTGCCTAGAGTACTGTTCTCAACATTGGTCTCCAATAAAAGGAACCAGTACTCCTTGCAGAGGAGGCAGATTCCAGGGCTGGGGCAGGAAAAATACGAGATGAGTCTGGAACATCTTGTGATTCCAGAAAATAAGCAAAGGCTTGAGAAAGGTGAGGGCATGTTAAAAAAAAAAAAAAAAAATCCACAGGAGCCAATCAGAAGGTGCTTTCAATGGTTAAAACTGGAAAATCTGAGCAATGAAACAAATGACAGTGTTGGATAGAGCCCACACACACACACAAAAGTCCATGATGTGAATATAATTGAACCAATAAACAAATAGAGCATAGGAAGGATAACTGTCTGTACAGAGTAAGTCCAATTAGTAAGTGCAGAAGAGATGCAGGAAATACAAAATCACCAAGTCACCATTAGGCAAACACCACAGAACTGCTGCAGACAAGATCTACCAATGGATGCTAAAAATCAGTGGACAGTTTTAGGAAAAACGAGGCCTTAGCACAGCTTTGACCTATCTCCTTTAAGATATTTATCAACTCCAAAGGGAGAACCACCAACTCTACAGTAGAGAAACCCAGCAGACACCCTCTTCACCAAGTGATCAAGGTTATTATCCTCAGTGAAGAGACCTATTGAGATTGTGTACCACCAAAATGAGGTGCTGAGAAAGATAAATCACTTCTGTAATATTTTTGTCAGAAACACATAACCTCAATCTCATCATGAGATAATATCTGATAAAACCTAACTTATTCTACAAAATAACTGTCCACTACTCATCAAAAGTGTCAAGGCCATAAAAGAAATTCCAGAAAATCTGTCACAGACTGGGGGAGAGTAGTGAACAAAAAGTGAATGTGGAGGCACCTGGGTGGCTCAATCAGTTAAGTGCCTGCCTTCGGCTCAGGTTGTGACCCTTGAGTCCAGGGATCGAGGCCCATGTTGGGCTCCCTGCTCAGTGGGGAGTCTACTTCTCCCTCTGTCCCTTACCCCACTCAAGCTTTTTCTCAGATAAATAAAATACTAAATAATTTAAAAAGGTGAACATGGAGTGGGGTCCTAAAGCAGAACAGGGAGGCATAGGAAAATGTAGTGATATGTGAACAAAGTGTGTGATTTAGCTAAAAATACTACACCAATGTTATTTTCATGGTTTCTGATAATTACATACTGTGGGTGACGTCAGTTATAACATTAAGGGAAGCTGCATAAAGGATACATACAAACTTTACTATTTTTGCACTTTCCTGGTAAGTCTAACATTATTTCAAAACAAAAAGTTAAGGAAAATGTACTTTCCTAATCAAGTTGCAAACATCTGAAAGGATTGTAGACAGCAGCCCACTTAATTAGATTTGAATCAGATTCAGGTCCTAAGATGTTCTGTTAAAGAATGGGTGGTTAACAGTGCTTAAAAAATCACTCGGCACCTGATGTAATGAGCACTTATATAATGAGTATTATATAAGACTCATAAATCATTGACCTCTCCCTCTGAAACTGATAATACATTATATGTTAATTAACTGAATTTAAATAAAATTAAAAAGATAAAAATAAACATCACTTGTCATTTGGGATAGATCAATGAAACTAACCTCAAATGTTTAAATGTCTAGGTCTCTGTTTACTAGCTAACTATAGGACATTAGCAATCATGGAGTGGTATTCATGTGATATTTGTTTCTTGGTTTAATTAACCAAGGACTGCCAGGTGAAAGCTGGAAGTGCCACTTGGGTAATCTTGTTGTTCTCGCCCTGGGGAATACACAAAACTGCTCACCTGTAGCACCACACAGCAAAAAATGCTCCAAAAAACATGAGCAAAAATGCCATGTAGGTGATCCACATGATGACATACATGGCATCCAGGCCCAAAATTCTCCAGGGAGCCGGAGCGGGTGGGGGCTGGGGCTTGGGGCCACAGACCACCGAGCAATCTTGGCAACTGCACGGTGCCGTGACCTCGTCCACAGGCTCGTCACAGCCCTTGGTGGCATTGTTCATGGGCTTCATCCCATGGGCTGGAAGATCTGTAGGGAGGATGGGCTTGAATGAGTATCTCAAAAAAAAAAAAAAAAAAAAAAGTGACAAAGTTGGCATTTAATTATATTTAAACCTAGTGATAAGCATATAGATGACAAACAGAACACATAACCATAAAAGTAAAAAAGACCAGAGGTTTCCATCCGATCAAATGATGTTTTGCTGCATAGCCCTATGAAGTTTAAGTTACTTCAAATAACTTTGGGCACCAGGTTTGTCACTGAGGTTAGGGTACCCCACATTCCACAGCAAACCTCCAGCGAGGGGAGGGGCAAGTCTAACATGATTGCAGGGCTCCTTAAAAGGCCCCTGTAATGCTTTGCCCTTTTTTTTTTTTTTTTTTTTTTTAATACAAAACAAAAATCCAGGCTCATTCTTTCAATTAGGTAGCAACACCTGAAGGTAATTTCTTCTTCTCCATGTTCACTGCCAGCCCCCTAAATTAACCAGGGGCAAGGGAAATGTTCTAGTTACTTCTCTCACTGGAGGGAAAGTCCAGGAACTAGTTATCTGGATTTATTGTCCTGTTGCAGACGAAGGCTCCTGGGCTTTAAAACCACATCATAAATACGCCTAACTTGGGAATCTACCTGAAAATATGGGTATGATGGTGAAAGGTGCCTGGCCGTTGTCCTTATTGAACATGTACTCGATCCAGTTGGTGGCATTGCAGGCCTCGGCCTCCTTCCCACACAGGAGTCCCAGGGCTTTGTCATTACTGGAGGGGGCCTCCACGTCCCGGCAGGCGTTGTACATGGCTGGCAGAGGAAGAAGGAAAAAGGCTGAAACACCATACTGCTTTAGCCCCCTGGGGAGATCTTACAAAAGGCCTCTGGAAGGCGAGCTCAGCCACAGGCACCACAGTCAGAAGCCACTGGCTGGCAGGTGGGACAGGAAACACCCGGCGCAGGAGTGGAGATTACCTGTAACGTGGACTCATCACTCTGCCAGTAATATGCAGGGCTACATTCCAAGTCACATAAACATAAAAAAATACTCAGGAAAGGCTTTATGGCATCCCACGTAGCTCACAGTAGCTCAGAGGACTATTATCATCGCTGCAGAGAAGAACATACTAAGGCTGGGGAAGAAGTAAGAACTCTAGGAGAGTCTCTTCAGTCAGGGAAGCTGGTTCCAGAAATCTGGGGCAGGAAACTCTATGGCTGAAGAGTTTGGAATTTACAGGGGAAAACTTGCTTTAGGGCAAAGGTCACATGAATGAACCTAATACTACTCTCTATTTTGGCTCCATTTTATTTTATTAAGATTTTATTTGTTATTTGA
Source organism: Canis lupus familiaris (assembly GCF_011100685.1). Classification (NCBI taxonomy): domain Eukaryota; kingdom Metazoa; phylum Chordata; class Mammalia; order Carnivora; family Canidae; genus Canis; species Canis lupus. Next base: position 64,820,963 of record NC_049228.1, on the reverse strand, counting down.
GAGAGTGAGTATGTGTGTGTGAGGAGAGAGAGAGAGAGAGCACGTAAGCACGATCTCAGGGCAGGGAGGAACAGGGAGAAGCAGACTTCTTGCTGAGGCAGGCTCAATCCCAGAACTCCGGGATCATGACCTGAGCCGAAGGTGGATGCTTAACCGACTGAGCCACCCAGGCGCCCCTGGTTCCACTTCAGAAGACATAAAGACAGCCCACAAAATAAGGACCATGTCAACGGCATTTTGCACATAAAAAAGTAGTGGTAATGGGCCCTGTATTAACATTCATTTACCAGTCCCTACTGTAGAAACCACCTTCAGGCAAACAGGCTTGAGCAGTGGCATGTAGAAGGGGCCCATCAGGTGACCCACCTCACAATACTCTTAAACGGACTAATGGGCTACTAACAATCAGGCACAGTTACCAAAAAAGGGAGAATTCCATACTCTCCATACCTCATCTTCCCCCTTTAAATACAGCCCCCACCCATAGCTGCTCCTCTGCAGTCCTGCTCACCGCTCCCCTCATGTCCGTATCCTACCCCCCCTTTGCGAGATATATTCAACAAACTTCTGTCTCCTTTGTTCTGCCTCAGGTGAATTTTTTCACTGCCTGTGCCACCAATTAATCCACATTTGGGGGCCCCCATTTAGATACCACACCTACTTGTTAGAAACTTCCCAGAAACTTCTTCCCTAAACTTTAAGGAGATGCTTCATAAATTCATTGTTTTAGCCTTGTTCTTGAAAGGCAATTCAGGTAGAGTGACTTAGCTATGATTATTCCATGGCCTTCTGGTCTCTTTCACTGCTGGGAAAAAAACTCTCCAAATGGAATTCTTTTATGATGATTTGTAATTTTTTTCTACTTCTTTTTAAGATACTTGTCTTTGGAGTTTTATAGTTTTTCTATGCTATAGTTACATGGATTTTTAACAGCTTTACTGAAATATAACTCATCTACCATACAATTCACCTATCTGAAGTCTCCTGAACCCTTCCTTACAGTAAAGTATAATCCTGGATTTGATGTTTATCTTTCCTGTGCGTGTTCGTGTACTTTCATGATATATCGTATCCATAGATAAACAGTACTATTATAAACAACATGCTACCTATATCCCATAACTTATTTTCAATTTTCTAAGTCATTCGAGTGACATAACTAATTCAAACATTTTTAAGTATTCTATTATAGACTATGACTATGCTCCAACATATTTATCCATTCCCCTCTTAGCATTTACTGCCCTCAATGATTTTTCTTTTTAAAGACTTTTTATTTATTGGAGAGAGAGAAAAGAGAGAGCATACGAGACAAGAGTATGAGCTGGGGGTGGAAGGAAGGGGTAGAGAGGAAGGGAAGACTCCCCGTTGAGCAGGGAGCCCAATATGGGGCTTGATCCCAGGACCCTGGGATCATGATCTGAGCTGAAGGCAGTCACTCAACAGACTGAGCCACCCAGGCGCCCCTATTTATATATTTTTTAATGGACTTCTTAAGGAGTTTTAGGTTCACGGTAAAATTGAGAATTCCCATATAACTCCTGCTTCAATACAAGCACAACCTCGCCACTATCCACAGCACCCAACTGGTGCATTTGTTATACAACTGATGAACTTAGGATGACACATCACTGTCACCCAAAGTCCACAGTCTACTTTAGGGCTCACACTAGGTGTTGTACATTTTATGAGTTTTGGCAAATATACCATGACTTGTACCCACCATTACAGAATTAAACAAATCTCACTGCCCTTAACATCCTCTGTGCGCCTACTCACTCTGCTTCCCCTAGCCCCTGACTCATTTTTTCACTGTCCCCATGGTTTTGCCTCTTCCAGAATGTAATAAAACTGGAATCATTCAGGATGTAGGCTTTCCATATTGGCTTCTAGATTTAAAGATTTAAAGGTCCCTTCCATGTCATCTCATACCTTGATAGCTCCTTTCTTTTTAGTGCTGAATGATATTCCATTATCTAGGTGTACCCCCGTTTACTTATTCAGCTACCGAAGGGCATCTTGGTTACTTCAAGTTTTGGAAGTTTTGAATAAAGTTGCTATAAGCAGGCCTGGAAGGGTTTTTGTGTGGACGTGTCTTCAACTCTTTTGGGTAAATGCCAAAGAGCATGATTGCTGGATCATATGATAAGAGTATTTTTAGTTTCCTAAGAAATTGCCGAGCTGTCTTCCAAAGTGGCTATGCCACTCTGCATTCGCAGCAATGAATGAGAGTTTCTGTGCTTCCACCTCCTCACCAGCATTTGGTGGTGTCAGCGTCCTGGGTTCTGGCCATTCTACTGTATGTGTGGACGTAAATCATGTAACTATTGCAAACTGTATCTCACTGTTGTTTTAATTCAACTTTTTCTGATAATATATAATGTTGAGCATCTTTTCATCTGCTATCTGCCATCCGTATATCTTCTCTGATGAAGTGTCTGATCATGATGAAGTGTCTGATCAGTGTCCATGTATTCAGTCAAGTTGTTTGTTCACTTTCTTATTACTGAGTTTTAAGAGTTCTTCATATATTTTGTAACAATTCTTTGTGAGATGTGTCTTCTGCAAGTATTTTCTTTCTTTTTTTTAAAAAAAGATTTATTTATTTATTTATTTATTATTATTAATTATAGACACGGGGGGCGGGGGGGTGCAGAGACACAGGAGGAGGGAGAAGCAGGCTCCATGCAGGGAGCCCAATGTGGGACTCGATCCCGGGACTCCAGGATCGCGCCCTGGGCCAAAGGCAGGCGCCAAACTGCTGAGCCACCCAGGGATCCCCTGCAAGTATTTTCTCCCAGTCATGCTTACCTTCTCATTCTCTTGATGTCTCTAGTTTTTGATAATTGCAAAAACCCTACAATGAATGTTCTTATATCATTCTTTGTTTACATGCATTAAGAGTTTCTCTACAGCAGGGCCACCTGGGTGGCTCAGACGGTTAAGCATCTGCCTTTGGCTCAGGTCATGATCTCCAGGTCCTGGGATCAAGCCCCACATTGGGCTCCCAGCTCAGCGGGGAGTCTGCTTCTTATTCTCCTCCTCCTTGTGCTTTCTCTCTCAAATGAATTAACAAAAAATCTTAAAAAACAAAAACAAAAACTTTCTCTGTGGCAGGCAGCTATAAAAATGGAATTTCTGGGATGAGGGTATACTTATCTTCAACTTTACCAGGTAGTGCAAAAATTGTTTTTAAAATGGTCTTCAAACACTTCCACTAAGTTATGGTTACCAGTGGTGCAGTATATTAGCACTCCTATTGCTTGAATATCCTCACCAATATTTGGAATTGACTGATTTTTTTTACATTTATGCCAATCTGATATGTGAAATGATAGTTCACTGTTTTCATCTGCATTTCAATGACTGCTCTAGATATTGATTGTTTATAAATCTTTTCACTATGGTTTCTGCTTTTCCTCTCTTCTAGAACCTTTTCTTATCTTAAAGTCATAAAGATATTTTACACTTCCAACATGTCCAAAATTAGGATTTTTTATTCTATACATTTTTGGTATGATATGCAAAAATAAAAATTAGAGGACTAATCAATTTTTTAACACTATTTATCAACTAGCCCACCCTTTCCTTCAATGACTTGTAACAATGCACCTGTTATGTATCAATTCTCCATATGCAAAGTTCTGTTTCTAGACAAAATGATCTCTCTTCACTCAGTCTGGTTGTCCTTTATGTCACATCTTGTGGTAGATTTATTCCTATACAACTTATTTTTTGTTGCTTTTGTGAAGGGGACAATCTTTTATTTTTTAATTTATTTTATTTTAATTTTTTTTTACAATCTTAATTGTTTTAAAATCAATTTATATTATTTTTTAGTATTTAAATTTTTCTATTAAATTTGTGATTACCTTTTCAAATGATCATTACAATTAAATCTGTATGTTGCTCTAATATGCTGAATTCTTATTCGTTCCTGGGCACGTTCTTATTCAGTTGTGTCGAATCTGCTGTTTATCTTTTAGTTTACTTAAAGGACTATTTTTCATCAATAGAGCCAGTTGGTTCTACTCTTAATTTGTTCATTCTTTTCCCCTTGTGTTCTATTCTTTTAGAAGTCCTTTATCTCAATCATTTTCAACTGACGCTAGATGGTCTTTCTCAGACTGTCCTAGGATTTCTAGCTGCTATGGATCCCTTTCTGCAGTTGTATCTGCTTACTCTCTCTTATGGTAATATGTTTCTTCATAGTCAAATCTCCTCTCCTCTGCTTCACCCTTCCAAACCCTCTCAAGTTTTGCAACAACTCATGAAGTCACACAATGCAGGTCCACTGGAAACAAAGTTCTAATGGCTTCTAAAATGTACAGAAGTAAACCTGCATGCAGTAAAAATTTCCATGTGGAAATTTACAGTTAGGATAGAGTTAAGCAAATACTTCAAAAAGATTGTTTTATAGGTTGTAGCTCAAGTTCTGGATACACACAAAACAACAACTCATGTTTCATGGCCAACAGAATTAAAAACCGCCATTTTCACATAGTTGACAAAAGAAAGGAACAATTAATCCACAGTCCTTATACCAACTATAAAAAAAGGAATAATTAAAAGTTTACTCACCATTGGCAAAACTCTCTCCGACATAGTACTGTAATTCTTTTACGTTCGTTTTTGTCTGGTTTGTAACAGGATCAACATAATCTTCAGTTTCTGTAACATTCAGAAACTGACTTTGCCGAGGGCTACATGTCAGCTCGCAAAACAGGTTCATTAGGTTATAAAAACAGGATGGACATCTAAAGAAAAAGTAAACTATATTTTGTCTGATCTCACAGGTAACAGGGTCAGCGAAAACATGATTTACAACAAAGAACATTTAAAATTTATTTTACAAGGTGACAAATAAATTGCCTGAAGACATCTTAAACCCAGCCGTTCTAAACCTAAAATCAGAGGTCTCTTTACAAACTGCCCTAATTACTACACATATGTTGTCCAGGTTTAATTGTAGGAAGGGAAAAAATGCTTCTCTGAATTCTGTGTTTTATAATTTATCGACATGTTTCCTTTTCTTAAAGCTAAAAGGACTTTGGAGTGTCATGGTGACCACTCTGATGAAGAAGGGAAAACAAGGGAAAAATGAGATTCACATGTTAGAATTTTCACCTTCTTATTGAACGGCTTTCTTTAAGCCCTGGGTAATCCCTTGACCCTTTCTAAACACAAGAGGATCTCCCCATGGCTTGAGAAGAAGCTGTGAGAACAGCGGTGGTGCGCGCACTGCAGAAGCACACGGGTTTTCATGAGAACTACAAGCGGTCTGCTCTCCAGGTTCACCGATGAAGCTCCTAATGCTGACTTACTGGGTTGCAGAAATGTCTCTCCAGTTGGGTTCACTGTTAGCCGCAAAAGCTACTGCTGCGTTAGACCTGCATTCTCGTGGCACAACCAATGGGGGTCACTCAGTTCTGATCCACTCCGCGTGCCACATGACACAGAGCAGGCAAGGTGGTCCCAGCCTTCACTGCCCCTGGTCTAGTAAGGGAGCAGACATGCACCCTGACCTGCTTTCAGGCGTCCTGTGCTCTACCGTGACAAGAACAGGAACTACAATTACACCATCCTAACAGAAAGCGCTCCAGGGGTGCAGATTTCTACCATGTTCCATGGATTAAAAATCTCTTGCCATGTAACTACATTTCATCTCTGCAATCATCAGTTTCGATAGCTCCACAATATTCCCTATGTTAGCTTCTCATTATTGGCTTTGAAAAAAAAAAAAGAGCTGACAACATGAGGGAAAGTTTGGTTATCTTTTGATCTTGGTTATCCTTATGTCCATAATGCCTCAACTGGTGTAGGGTGCTAAGTAAATGTATTTTGACTGAATGATGAGTCCATCAACATCTCCTAGCCTACAGGGTATGCTGTTTGATCAGGTTCTCAACTTTTTGATCTACTATATGGTATGCTGTCCTGAAAGGATGGTTTAGCAAAGGTTTTCCACTCTGTATTGCCAATTTAAACTCCTGGGAAGCAGCAGGGAGGGTTTTCTCAGTGGATGCCGACTGTCCTGTCACCTGCCATGACATGCACACGGAGAAGTGCTTCCCCTCTTCTTATGTCCCTCCCACCCACATTTATCAGGGTGCTTTGGTGTGAAATATTTAGAAAGATACCATGAAGTGCTGTTCTACAGACCTCCACCAGCTTGTTCTTTGGCACATGTGAGAATCACTGAGTAAGCTTTGAGAACACCTATTATGCAACCCTTTTCACAGCCCCAGTCATAGAGAACAGTCTGGACAGTGGACTGTGACAAAACCAGCAAATTGCCAGAACAATCTTGTTAACAGCTACCAAAGGCCAGCTCTATGGAGGACTGGGGCTCTAGCATCTCACATTACTATAGGGAGAGAGAACCACATCCCATCCAGGGGCAGGGAGGGGAGGATGGCCATGTTAGGGACCACATGGAGGAGGGTCTCAGTCACAGATGTGGCAGGACCACCAGAACCTCTCGTCCACACAGCACCCAGAGGCTCAAATGTGAAAGGACCCAGTCCACGGTGCAGATACCCTTGGGGAGGGACCATCTCAGAGGAAAGCCATGTCTCAGCTCTGCATGGAACTAAGTAGAAAATGAAGTCTGACAACTATTACTTTATTGAGAAATTATGCTTGATAAGATTACTTTCTTGAAACATCAAACATGAAAACTGACTTTTAGGAGTAAATCAGACTGTCCCTGGTTAATAAGCACCCTAAACCCATTTTTCATCTGTGTGCCAGGAGGCCAGCCTACCTGGACAGGAACTGCAGGGGAAGCTGTAGGCTGTCCTTCAGAGTCCGGAGCTGCTGCACGTCACAGCACACGCTGACATTGTCAAAGAATAATCCTGGACAGAGCTCCTTTTGGGTGAGAAAGCATGGTTATCACAGTAGCCAAGTCAGATGAGGACCCACATTCCTCAATGAAATAAGGCAATTTTATTCGCCTAGTCCTTCTTTAGGTACACATGGGTAAGAAACATGTTTGCAAAGTTCTTGTAGAATTCTTTTAAAAGATTTTCAAATTTGGGGTGCCTGGGTGGCTCAGGTGGTTAAGCATCTGCCTTTGGCTAAGGTCATAATCCCGGCATCCTGGGATCAAGCCCTGCATTGGGCTCCCTGCTCAGCGGGGAGTCTGCTTCTCCCTCTCCCTATGCCTGCCATTCCTCCTCTACTTGTGCACTCTCTCAAATAAATAAATCAATAAAACCTTAAAAAAAAAAAGGCTATCAAATTTACTATTCAAAATGAGGGAGTTGCAAAAGTAGAGACAATAGAGATATTTCAATTTTTTTTTTTTTTCTTATTTGGAAGCTCACTCTCCTCCCTGGACAATCTGTTTTACTTCTTACTCTTAGGTTTTCTGTTTAAGTTTAATCCAAATGTGATCTACTACTTCCATTGGTCACTCTGGGGAAAGTCAGATGTCTTTAATAATTCTGATGAAAGCAGAAAGCAAGCTGAAGAGACCTGCTGCTCCCCCGGTCAACCTGATTTTACATTATGTAAGCCTCTAGCACCAGTCTTTTCACCTTGATTTTACCAGTTCTTTTCTAATATCCCTGTGTATCACGAATGGTAAATGAGACAAGAAAGAACAGAATCCTGGTCGCAACCAAAGGTCACAGGCTCTGGGTGGAAAATGGAGGAACCACTAAACAGAGGACAAGAGAGTCAACGCTACTTAGCAGCCTAGGGGGCTTGAGTCCTAAAATCCAGGAACTAAAAAAAAAAAAAGGTAACTTCTAGTACATTTTCAAGAAGCTGCAAAGAGCAACATTTGAGGTACCAAGGTCAGTCCCTAAATAGTAACCTGCTATGGGGAAACCAAGAGAAAGGCAGGAAGTCAGCCCCAGAGAAATTCTGCCTCTAGAGTTACATTATCTTCTGTGCCACTGTGTGCCCCAGATAAGGTTTGGGATAGGTATTAAGCCTGTTAGTTTCAGCCCCACCCCACCGTGATATTTACAGTATAATTACAGAGGATCTCGGATTATAATTTTGTGTTCCCAAAGCCCAAGACAACAAACTTACCTGCATTAAGTCATACCCATCCTTTGGCAAGGGTTTTGGTGGCCCCGAATATTGGCAGTTATACCTCTTGTCTCCAGATGCAATTCCACACTCTCCATACCATACACAGGACTGTGCAAACACCTAGAGTTGACACAAAACTCCATTCATCAGGGCCCCAAAGGCTAAAGGAAATTTCAGTGGCAAAAAGCACCCCTTCAAACACCAGTACAGAACCTTCCAACATTATCTGCAAAATGAAGTGGCAGTGAGAGGCACTGGTTAGTTAACATTTTGAAAAAAATATTAAGATACACCAGATGCCCAATACGGGCTTGTCAAGTCAGTGAAGGAGGTCATAGAAATCATGTAATTTGTTGATGACAGGAAGCTATACTTCCTGTAAGGATCACTAAGAATCAGTGTAGAGGAAAGAAAGCAAGACAGTATGTGAGTCTGCAATTACTAAGGCACTATATTTGCACATCTGCATAAGAAACTATATAAGCTCCAAGTAACAAAAGAACATTTCCACATATATTTAGGTAAATTTCTATCAGCGCATCATGAGTAACATGAAAAGCAAACCTGAAAGCACTAACAAACCCTAAGAAGGAACAAGAATAAACACAGTGTCCTCCAGATTTAAGTAGAAAGCAAGGCATGTGCTAACTTTATGGAAAACCACCTCAGCAATCTTAAAAGAAAAACGTTCAACTCTTCAATAAAGGTTTCTCGAGAGCCACTGGTACTTCCCACGTCAGAGTCACAAGGCTGTCAGAAAGTTCAGAAGGGGAGGAGGGAGCAGTGTGAATCATCACGTTGGCAAGCCTGGTCATGCTGGCCAAGGCCACGGGCCTCCACGGTCTTGCAATCATCTGGCCCATGGGGAAACAAAGGCTCTCAAGAAGTAACCATGACTCCCAAGATACCTCATGGAAAAGCCCCTGGAAAAAAATCTGAGAAAAGCAACTGAGTGAATTCTCTCCAGCGGCAGTGGCCAGCGACCAACACATGTTCCCGACCAACACATGTTCAAGGAGGTCAGTCAGTCTGTGCTGGCCCCTTAGCATCAAGATACACATCTCACCACAGACAGAGCTGGAAACATGACAGGAAAAAAGCTCGCAGGAGGTTGGGGTGTGTATGTGTGGGGTATCGAAAAGATCAAGATTCCTTTGAATTCATTTCTTCAGATATTTTAAGATTTATTTGAGAGCGAGCAAGAGAGTGAGCAGGAAGGTCAGAGGGAGAGAATCCCAAACAGACTCCATGCTAAGCGTGGAGCCTGATGCGGGGCTCGATCCCCCGACCCTGAGATCACGACCTGAGCCAAAAATAAAAGTTGGACACTCAACTGACTGAGCCAACTAGGTGCCCCTCATTCTTCAGATATTTTAAAACAGAATCTATGACTTATTCCTATCTAGACTCATTAAGAGTCAAGTTTAGGCCACAAGGAAAGGAAATTATACAAATGAGGAAGTGACCAGTTTTCAACAATGCCACATACCGAATCTCTGGCAAGAAGGTGCAAAATTTCACCACCATTTTTATTTAAAAAGAATTGTAGCAAATAGTCCATGAACCTAGCAATTCCAGGGAATCACTCTTTCCTAAATACTAAGAGGAAATGATCCATCTACTTAAGTTTGAAAAGGCTTTTCTGCCCTTTTGCTAAGGAGGTGGCATAACTGCTGGTATCGACGTGTAACTTAAATACAAGTGACCCAGCCTTAGACCTCACAGATCATTCAACAGACCCAAAGGGCAAGCAGGTCCAGGTCTGGGGCACCCTTGCAAGTCACCCACTGGAGTGACAAACCCAGTCAATGAACCACGATGCTGGCATGACTAACAGGAGGGGGCGGTCATGTGGAGTTCCCTTTCCTCAGCCTTCAGCGCTATGAAAGTGTGCGGTTCCCATTGATCCTTTATGGGAACCTCACGTCTCTTACTTGAAAGCAACGTTTCCACAGTCAGGTAGAATAGCGGTGGGAAAAGGAAGTGGGGGGAGGTCAGGAGTCTCGGGTTCCGATCCTCAGAGCTCATGAGCGTCTCAACCAACATGCACGCTGAGCCTGACTGCACGTGCAGCGGGTTACTTGACCGTGCTGAGCAGTTTTGTTCTCTGTGGACGGCAGCCAATCTTTCAGGTTTGCTGTGAAGGTGGCCTATGGGACTAGGAGGTGGGAGTACTTACTAAACTGTAAAGTGCTATGCAATCAAATGCAAGGGTAATTATTATTAATGTCTCCCAACTGTTGGGACCTCAGCAAAGGGGTCCCAAAGAGCTGGACTAAAACACCTGAGATTTCTTTGGGCCCAGGAAAATTCTGCTTGACTCAATGCTTGTAGGTTTGCTTCTCAGTCCTCCTGCTTCTAGAAGCAGCCCCGACCCAGTGGGGCCTGAAGGTGCTGATGAGCCATTTACTCTGTGTGAAGCACTGATTCACTGCTCTTCATATATTAGTCCGATTAATATCCTCACAACAAGTTGATGAGGGAGGTGCCATTATACCCATTTCACAGATGAGGAAATGGGAGGCACAGAGAGGTTTATCTGTCCGAGAGAGGCAGAGCCAGAACATTCTAGTTCCAGAAACAGACTTTGGGTAAAATGTAATCAGTGCGTAATGAAGGTCCTCACTCTAGCGCCCCCGCCCCCTTGCACAAGGCATAGGCACGTGTGTGCTCACTCACACTGCTGTGCTGGTGGGGGAGCCCTCTTTTCCCCTCAGCTCTCTCTTGCCTCACCCTCCTCTATTTACCTTCAGCTGAAAACACTGCTGTGGAGCCGGCCTGGCTGGGGCAGCGCCTCTCAGCCTCCTCAGGGACCTCCACCACCTGACCCCTCTTCTAGCCTCTCAACCTCATCTCTCTGTGCATCCCTTCACCTGCTCCTCTCAATAAACACCGCTCTGATTTCATTCTTCCTCTTGGTCAAATGACCCCAATTTCTCTCTAGTTGCACTTGCGGTTACGTGGCCCACAATCCCAGGTGATCCAAAGGAAACCAATCTTTCCTCTACTGCCAAGCTCACCTCCTGGGGAAGCTCCCGGTACAAGTGCACTTTCTGGTGCCCCTGCCTTCCCTTCCTACTGAGCACACAGCCATCCTTTGCTCCCTTGGGCACGACTCCCTACAGGCCGCCTTGCCACCTCCTGTGCAGACCTTGGCAAGTCAGCTGGACTCTTGCTGAGCTGAGGCTCCACAGCTTTCCAATGCCCAGAAACCCACCATCCACCTTCCCGGTGCCTATGAGACCAGCTCCAGGTGCCTGACATGGCTCCAGTGTCCATGCTCATCTCCCACCTGTCCTTACCTTCCGTCCCATACGGAGCGGGACCTGCCTGCCCCTGCACTGTTCATGCCTCCCTCCCCTATACTCCCTACACTCCCGCTACCTGCCAAGGCCACTCTTCAACCACCACCTCCCCCAGGGGCCTTCTCGACCCAGTCAAGCACAGCCCCTCCCCTCCCTGAGCTCCACCAGCGGGGGTTGCTCCCACCTCTCCCTTAATCCAGGCACTGGATCCCTTAATCCTCAGACCTGTGAGGCCCGAACTGGAATAACACCACTCTACAGATGAAAAAACTGACAATTACCCAGGTGGAGTGACTCATCTGAGGCCACACCTAAAAGTGGCAGAGCCAGATGCCACCCGAAGCCTGGCTGGTCTGGAAGCCTGGGTTCTTGTTCCTCAGGCCACCCCAAGGGTCACTCTCGGCTGGGCCACGCTCACCTCCGTATCCCACCAAGAACCTAGCTGGCATTGGGACGGCTGGATTTCCAGTCTCCAAATCGCAACAGCACAGCAGGTGCTCAGGACTTGACGGACAAGGACAGATGGACCTTAGGATCCCTGGAATGTCAGGGCAGCAGAAGCTGACACCAAGAGTGTACTATGCAACAGCTCCCACGGGGCGCTCGCCTCCTTTCTAAGCAAAGCACCTGCTTTCTAAAAGTAAGGTGTGGCTGGGCGCTGCCTTTACGCGGATACAAGCATGCCTGCTGCTGACTTCACACCAGCGTAATGCCCACTTAGGGAAGCAACACTGAAATAAAACCTAGCACTGTCTGAGGTCGGCCAGAGCCCAAAGTGCACCTGATCCAACACGAGCTCAGTGCTGGAGACTGATGGTGGCTGCACAGCAACAGCTTTGGTCCTCATGTCACACGGACTGTATAGTTAAAAGCTGCCAGTTTTATACTATGTGTTTTACCATGAGACATGAGCCCAGATGTCCTTCATGTAAGAGAAAAGCCCAGTGGCAAGGGCTGCAGGGAGCACTCTGTCAACCATCACACATCAACCATCACTACCCAATGGAGCAGCCTGACGGCCAGTTCAGACAGAATCAAAACTACGGGTCTGAGCGCCAGGTGACACATCTCGTTAAAGCTCCGCTCAAGTCCCAGAGATCCGAATCTAAAGAAAGGACAGCGACTCTTCACAGATCTTGTGGACACTGACCATTCACAGGGCTATTTATACCCCAAGAACGATCTTATTGAAGCATTTTAACATTTTACCAATTCCTATAATATTAAAGATAAATGACTGTAGGATTTATTTCCTTTAATCATGGACTCCATACCCACTCATGACAAATCTGCAAAACCTCACAGGTGTATGTGAAGTAACACCGGAAGCTCCCCCACCCCCACCCTCTTTCTCAGATTTAACCAACGCTAACATCATAGAGCTGGGTCTTCTAGGCTTTTAATTCCTCCCAGCAGGTAACCTGTAGAGACATAAACCCACAAACACCTACAAGTGCAGTAACTTTCAAATAGCTTTATAACGAGTAAGTCTTGACAACCCCACACACACTGGCTTCTGGCTCAACTTGAACCTGCCCTTCACTATATTCATCTGGACCTTGGAAGGCCAGACCACAGTGCTTCTCCACAGGTTGCATCCCTACCTTAAAAGCCTCTCCCAAGGCAGTCACCTCCATTAAAGCTTCATTCTGACTCCTCTGACCTGGTTCCAGCGTTGGTGCTGCCCCTCATCAGGTGAGCTAGCCTGAGGGCAGAGGCAGGTCAGCCCAGGCAGCACCTGGCTGCCCTTAGAGGCATCCATCACAGTGGCTCAAGTCAGCAGGTGTTCTGAGACCAGAGCTCCGGTGGGGTAGTATCTGTTCCTATCACTTACCCGCCACAAGCTGGATCCCCTGGGGGCGGGGTGTAAATAAGCTTTTCCATGGAGCGCCAAGTATTAAATATTGTAGGCTTATGCACCATAAGGTCTTTGTGGAAAATACTCAACAAGCCTGTTGTGGTTCAAATGCAACCACAGACAACAGGTACATGATGGGTGTAGGGGTGACAGAGAAAGCTTTATTCAGAACAACAAGCTCTGGCCAGGCTGTGATCTGTGGGTTTCATCCTAGGATGAAGCAGAATTTCTGAGAATTGCAAGTTGGATATGTAGGGAGAAGTTCCAAGGGTAGTTTCTGGCTATTGTCTCCAGTCCCTTGTAAGCCCGCAAAGTCATCAAGAGCAGAGCCCAGCTGTTATATTTCCTCTGAAGGGCTCTGCAGTACCTTACCCAGTGGTCACCCATTCAGAAACCATCAAATCTCTCGATCAGTTCAGGACTTCAAATGGATTGTGTAAGAAGTTCAGAAATGAGAAGTATGGGTTGTTTTGGCTTCCCACCAGAATTTAGTAGTTACAAGGCTAGAGTGTCTCCACTTTTAAAGGTCAGGGCATATGGCTATTTCACAACATGCTCTAGAGCTTAATTATTGGGTATACGATTAGACAGAGAATTTTTTTTTTTCCAGTAATAACAGTAGTTCAGCAGGTTAAAAACAAAGCCCCTTCTGCTATATGTCAGCAACTATAGCAACTGCTAAATAAACTCTAAAGGAGAACTCTACAAAAGCACATCTTATCATATGGAGAAGTTTGGAACATGAGCAACAGAATCGTACACTCTGGGCCGCCTGTAGTAAATCTGACGTATTAACTAACTCATAACAAAATGCTTCATGAATGTCAACCTCATGCTGGTGACAAAGTTAAGTGCTTTCTTCCTTACTGCCTCCTGTACTTCTCTGATACCTCTGGAGTAGTACGGCGGCATTTTACAGGTAATGAAACCAAGGCTCAGGGAAGATTCTCTGAGGTCACAGGGTTAGTATGTGACAAAACCAGTAACAAGAATGAAGATTTTAAAGGCCAAGTTAATTAAACACTATCCTTTCCCTGGTCTCTCTAGCTGCTGTACTGCTCAAACTCCAGCTCAGTTTGTACAGATGTATCCTCAGAGTGTCACACAGACAGAGCTCTGAGGATACATCTCTTTACACACACACATGTTCACCTGTGGAAATAATGACTCCCACTTACATCTTTTTATGTATGTCTCTAGGCAGCTGTCAAGTCAGGTTAGCTCTCACTGACCATCCTCAGCTCCAGGACTGCCCTGGCCACCCCCATGGCATGTGGAGTGCAGGGCTAGGGTCCTCTCATTTCTACCGCTGTCCTGGATGGGGAGAGCTCATGGCAGACCCTGGGGACACACCAGCTCAAGTTCCAGCAAGGGAGCTCGGGTAGGTGGTAAGGGGTAGGGAGAGGCCTCTGCAGGGAGCAGACAGGCTGGCCTGACCAGTCATGACAACGCAGTATGGGACAGAGGAACGGACACAGAGAATCCTATCCAGAGACTAAGCTGCCTGCTTCGTTCTTGGAGTCAGGTAGGCAGACCAAACAAACATGGTGGGACATTTGGGGTGGAGGCTGGTCTGGTCTGACTTCTGGTGATGGAAATCTCTGGAACTCTGTTTTAGAGCTAACCTGGGGAGATCATGTCTACATAACAAAGGATAATTTGTGGGAGCACCAGGCATGCCTGTAAATGGGTATTTACTTCATTTCTAGATAGTCTCAGCTAGTCTTTGCCTTACAAATAACCCCTCTAGCTTACCGTTTCCTTAAGTGACTTGCTAAGATCATACTACTTGGTATTAGACATTTCTGAGCCTTCACACCCACAGGTTTGAAAAATAACCCAAAGGCCACAAGACTAAAACAAAACCAAGGAAGTAGATGGGAGTATATTTCGTCCACAGGTCTTCTCCTATGGAACATTCACACAGTGTGGCAACTGAACAAAGGGACAGGCCAGCAGGCTAAATTGATTCCTGATTCATCAGTGGCTTTTGGAGAAGCCAGACTGGAGCTAGGAACAAGCCATGAAGGAGATGCCCTATTGGCCCTCTGGATCAGCTGCTCAACACTCATTCAATTTTGCTTGCTAAATATGGAGAATCTGGTAGCAATATTTTAAATTTGAATAAATTAGAGCACAAGTCAGGAGACAGTGGTTCACGCCCTTAGTCTGCCATTTACCAGCTATGTGACTTTGGGACAAACTTGAGCCTTAGTATCCTTAATTTCCTGCAAAACAGGAAACACAGCATCCCATGTATCTTAAAGCGGTCCTGTGATGTTAAAACGAGACCAGATGTGTCCTAGCAATGGAGTACTATGCACAAATTAGGTAACTTTTTTTTGTAGTTTCTTGTAATCTAAAATATCACTCTGAAAAAGTTTTGAGATAACTTACATACCATAAAATTTACCCTTTTCAAGTATACAATTGAATGTTTTTTTTGTAACAACCAGGTAACTCCCCCCTATTTTCTCCAGCTTCCTCTTGTCTACTTGGTAAGCATTAATTCACCCTCCAAAGATCAGCTCAAAAATTGACTTCCCATAATGTTTTGTTCTTCCCTTTGTTAAGAGTACATTTTGCACTATATTGTAATTTTATGTATTCATATTCACCCTTCTTCCTGTCAACTATGAATGAGTCAGGGACAGAGACTGCTAACATTTACACAGCACTTTACAGTTTCTGGATTGCTTTCTGTACAGGTAGTACTGTTGGTCTATTTTTGTACCTACACTGTGCCCACAGCAACCACTTTATATTTATGAAACTAGTGAATGGCAGGAACTTGAGTTCCTCTGTGGCCTAAGGGACAATAAGATAAAGAACAAATATGAAAACTTCCCTCTCAAATCCTCCAACGGCACACTTGCACCAGAAACAGGTTTGGGTGGAATGTAAAAAACAAAACAAATGCGAAACAGTTTTTTTCTTTTTCCCCCTAAGTTTTCTTGCCAAAGCGAATATTCTAAAGACTGAAAATAAGAGGCATAAGTCCAAGCAAAGAAAGATTTATTGGGCCACAGTTGATTGTTATCACCCAGAAAGCAATGCAATTCCGGTTTCAACTAGCTTCTGAATCCTTCCATCCTATCCCTACACCTAAACCCATGGAGATCCAATGATCTGATGACTCAGAAAAGAGAGTCCTGGCCCTTTTGGAAATGGTAAAGTACAGTTCTTGCCCTCAAGGAGCCTACAATCTGCTACTTCAATTCAAGCAATATTTTGCTCTTTCCATGTGCACTGTGAGATGTAGGCATAGATGTTAACCTGATCTTCCAGAGGAGGAGACAGAGGCTCCAGGGGATCACTGGCCTACCCAAGATCACTCTTGGTGAGAGGAAAAGCCCAGACCCACACCCAGGTAAAAGCTGCTGCTGCAGTATAAACACTGACTTAGAGCCTCAGAGAGAAGGCATTTTAGTTGGGGAATAGGATAACAAATGCCCTGGATGATGTAGCATTTGAACTGGGCCTTGGAAGACAGGCAGAGTTTTGATAGCAAGTAGTTTATTTGGCTGGAGAGCTTATGCCTTTGACAGAGCTGTGGGTGTCAGGGCAGAAAGGGGTGCCCACGATCAGAGATGGCCTAACCCTGGCTTCTGCAGTAGATACTGTGTCATCCTTAAAACACCCTGAAAAGACTCCCTTTTGGGAGGAGGGGAGGGTGGGGAAGGGTTACCCAGGAAAAGAGAGATCATACTGTCTTCAGACCAGAGGGATTCTTTGTTCTGGGTAACATGACAAACACTGAAGCAATACAAAGACCTATTCAGCAAGTCGTT
The DNA here is from genome assembly GCF_011100685.1 of Canis lupus familiaris. Classification (NCBI taxonomy): domain Eukaryota; kingdom Metazoa; phylum Chordata; class Mammalia; order Carnivora; family Canidae; genus Canis; species Canis lupus. Next base: position 64,803,960 of record NC_049228.1, on the reverse strand, counting down.
TTCTTTCTGCCCACTCGCTAAAATAAAAACCTCATTTTCCCTTGATTACTTATGTTAATTAGATATCCCAGCATCAATCAGGGAGTAGGAGAGACTGGGAAAGATTAACCATCTGAAATTGGGGCGAATGTGGGTTTTCTTCAGTGCTCTCTGGTCAGAAGATTAAACCCTTGTCGATCTCTTCAGGAAAAACCATTTTAATGGCTTATTTTCTACCTAGGCCTCACTATGTTTCAAGATCTCAAGAAAAAGCTTGCAAAAATTACAGACAGAAGAGAGAGATATATATGATTTCTCAAAACCACACACATTATTTGGATGACCACAGGGTTTAAGATTTTTATTTATTTATTAATGAGAGACACCCAGAGAGTGAGAGTGAGAGTGAGAGTGAGAGTGAGAATGAGAGCGAGAGCGAGAGCGGCAGAGAGAGAAGCAGGCTCCATGCAGGGAGCCTGATGCGGGACCTGATCCTGGGTCTCCAGGATCACGCCCTGGGCCAAAGGCGGCGCTAAACTGCTGAGCTACCCGGGCTGCCCAACCACAGGGTTTAAAAGCCGTGCAGTCTAGTGTTATTTCATCATCTGTAAAAACTAAGAATTAAGAAAGGCAAAAATCCCCTCAAAATGTCTATCAGACCTTACCAAGGACAACTATGTCTGCTAATTCTATGACAGAACTTCCTGAGTGCTCACACTGAACCCAGACAAGGTGCTATCACTGGTTAAGAAGTCTAAAAGCAAACCTCTCTCCTTACCCCCCTAGTCTGTTCAGGGATATTGGAAGCTTCTGGCCACAGAGGAAGCTAATTTGTAAAATAAAGGAATATTTCCAGTTAAGATTTACAGACCCTCCAAGGCATTTTGCAAGAGACTCAAGATGAACTTCTGACCTGTCTTAAAGTCATAGGAGGAAAAGCACTCGGCCATCCGTCTTGATATTACCCTGAGGCAAAAGGATTTCAGAGGTAAGTTAAAGTCACTTACCAATGTGAAGCCTGCCTACTAGATCCTGACCTAAAACTCCAGGCAAACTGAATAGCTGTATTTTCTTTAAGGCACAGAATTGCTACTGTTTCTTGAGTTTTTACTACAGTGATATGATCTCTCTATGTATCATGTTCCCTAATAACCCCAATAATCCTACAAGCTATTGTCTTCAAAAAACAAAACAAAACAAAACCCTAAATCTTGAGAGAGCAATGTCCCCAGAGCAAGAGCTAGTGATAGTCTATCCACTGACCCCATTCCAAACCACCTCCCTGCCCTTCTCTGCCTCCTCTCCAACCAGGCACCAGAGATAGGCTCTTCCACAAGCCCACACATCTAGGGATCCCCTCCACATACACAAAGGAGGGAGCCACAGCTCTTCTCTTGGTTCTTGGACCCTTACTGGGTCAGCAAAACCTACCTGCTTCTAAGAACTACCCAGAAATTTAAGGAGGGGTTTTTCCTAATCCAGGGAAGCTCCTGAATCTGCTTTTCCCTATGATTTACTACCTCCTTGTTACCGACACGTAGATGAGTGGGCACAAGGGCACAGGGTTCCCAGAGTTCCACTCTAACATCCTCATCTGGTTTAATCAACACTATATCCTTAGACTTTCTCCCTCCTCCCCCCACCCCTGCCTTCTGCTCAGGTTGTGATCCTGGGATCCAGTCCTGCATCAGGCTCCCTGCAAGGAGTCTGTTTCTCCCTCTGCCTAGGTCTCTGCCTCTCTGTGTCTCTCATGAATAAATGAACAAAATCTTTAAAAATAAAATAGAACACTGCCGACGCAGTAATAGCAGTGAATGCAGCTGAGAGTTTGTGAATTTTCTCTGTTCAAAGAACCAGTTTCTAATTCATTTATTTCTGCTCTGATCTTTATTAATCCCTTCTTTCTACTAATTTGGGGCTTTTCCCCCTAGGTCCTTTAGGTATAAAGTTGCAGTTGAGAATTTTCTTCTGTATTGAAGTAGGCCTGTATCACTATGAACTTTGCTCTAAGAACCCCTTTTGCTGCATCCCACAGATCATGGTAGGTCATATTTCTGTTTTAATTTGTCTCTAGATATTTTTAAATTTCTCCTTTGATTTTCTTCAATGACCCACTGATTGATCAGTAGCATGCTGTTTAATCTCCTTTTTGTGGGTTTTCCTATTTTCTTCTCGTAATTTTTAGTTCCATACTAATGTCGGAAAAGATGCTTGATATGGATTTCAACCTTCTTGAATTTATTGAGGCTTGTTTTGTGACCCAATGTGTGATTTATTCTGTAGAACATTCCATGTACACTTGAGAAGTAAATTGTGCTGCTTTTAGAGGGAGCATGCTCTGTCTATATCCATTAAGTCCACCTGGTCTACTGTGTCATTTAAGACTCATGTTTCCCTGTTGACTTTTTTGTCTATTCATTGATGAAAGTGAGCTATTAAAACCTCTTACTACTGTTTTATTGCTTTCAATTTCTCCCTTTAGGTCTGTAAATATTTGTGTTATATATTTTGGTGCTCCAATGTTGGGTGCATCTATCATTATAAATGTTACATCTTTTTGCTGGATCTACCTCTTTACCATTAGGTAATGAATGCTCTTGTCTTTTATTACAGTCTTTGTTTTAATGTCTATTTTGTCTGACATGAGTATAGTTACTTCAGTATTCTTTCAATTTCCATTTGTATGGAATATTTTCTCCCATCCCTTCCTCATTCTGTGACTAGGAAAAAAAAGAGAGGGCTCAAAATCAGAAATAAAAGAGAAGTTACAACTAATATCACATAAACATAAAGGATCGTTAAGAGACTACTATGAACAATTACAAACCAACAAACTGAACAACTTAGAAGAAATGGATAGATTCCTGGAAACACGCAGTCTCACAAGACTGAATGACGAAAAAATAGGAAATCTGAATAGACTGATTACTAGTAAGGAGAATGAAACAGAAATCAAAAATCTCAAAACAAACGTTCCAGGACCAGACAGCTTCACTGGCAAATTCCACCAAACATTAAAAGATTTAATACATACACTCAAAGTCTTCCAAAAATTGAAGAGGAGGAAAAGCTTTCAAACACATTTTATGAGGCCAGTGTTACTCTTATACCAAAACCAGACCAGGGCACTATTAAAAAAACAACAACCAACAGTCCAATATTCTTGATGAACACGGATGCAAAAATCCTCAACAAAATATTAGCACACCAAATCCAATAACATATTAAAAAGATCATAAAACATGACTAGGTGAGATTTATTCTGTGGATTCAAGGATGGTTCAACATCTATAGATCAATTAGTGTGATATATCACATCAACAAGATGATAGGTAAGTAAGAACAGGATGCCTATTCTTGTCACTTTTGCTCAACATTGGAAGTCCTAGTCATGGCAATTAGATAAAATAAATAAAAGGCATCCAAATCAGAAAGGAAAAAGTAAAACTCCCACTATTTGCAGATGACATGATACATGAATTCAGTAAATTGTAGGATATAAAATCAGTACGGAGAAATCTGTGGCGTGTCTATACACTAACAATGAAACGTCATAAAGAGAAATGAAGAAAACATTTCCATTTACAATTACCTCAAAAAGAATAAAATATCTAGGAATAAATTTAACGAAGGAGATGGAAATCATAAGACACTGATGAGGGGATCCCTGGGTGGCTCAGCGGTTTGGCGCTTGCCTTGGGCCCAGGGCGTGATCCTGGAGACCCGGAATCGGGTCCCGCATCGGGCTCCCTGCATGGAGCCTGCTTCTCCCTCTGCCTGTGTCTCTGCCTCTCTCTTTCTCTCTCTCGGTCTCTCTCTGTGTCTCTCATGAATAAATAATAAAATAAAATCTTAAAAAAAAAATAAGACACTGATGAAAGAAGCTGAAGAAGACACAAAGGAATGGAAAAATAATCTGTGCTCATGAACTGGAAGAATATTATTAAAATATCTATACTACTGAAAGCAATCTACAGATTCAATGAAATACCTATCAAAATTCCATTGGCACACTTTACAGAACAGGAACAAATAATTGTAAAATTTATATGGAGCCACAAAAGATACTGAAAAGCCAAAGCAATCTTAAAGAACAACGCTGGAGATCTCACACTCCCTCATTTCATACTATGTTACAAATCTATAGTAATCAAAATAGCACGGTATTGGTATAAGACACAAAGATCAATGGAACAGAACTGAGAGCCCAGAAATGAACCCACACAGGTAAGGACAATCAATCTACAACAAATGAGCCAAGAATGTACAATAGAGAAAGGATAGTTTCGTCAATAACTTGATGTTGGGAAAACTGGACAACCACATATAAAAGTATGAAACTGGACCACTATCTTACACAATTCACAAAAATGATCTCAAAATGGATTAAAGACTTGAATGGAAGCCAGGAAACTGTAAAATTCCTAGACGAAAACATAGGCGGTAATCTACTGGACATCAGTCTTAGTGATGTCTTTGGGGATCTGACTCCAAAAATGAGAGACAAAAAGAAAGCTAAAGAGGAGGGACTACACCAAACCAAAAAGTATCTGCACAGGAAAGGAAACTATCAACAAAATGAAAAGGCAACCTACTGAACGGGAGAACATATTTGCAAGCCATATACCTGATAAAGAGTTAATATTCAAGATATAGAAAGAACTCCTACAACTCAACACCAACAAAAGCCCAATTAAAAAATGGGCAGACGATCTGAACAGACATTTCCGCAAAGACATACAGATGGCACATAAGACATACAACAGCCACATGAAAAGACATTCAAGATCACTATTAGGGAAATGCAAATCAAAATCACAATGAGGTATCACCTCACACCTGTTACAATGGATGTTATCAAAGAGACAAGAAATGACAAGTGTTGGTGAGGATGTGGAGAAAGGGAAACCCTTGTACGCTGTTGGTGGGATTGTAAATTGCTACAACCATTGTGGAAAACACTATGTGGTTCCTCAAAGAATTAAGAATAGAAATACCGGGGTAGCCCGGGTGGCTCAGTGGTTTAGCGCCGCCATCAGCACAGGGCATGATCCTGGAGTCCCGGGATCGAGTCCCACGTCAGTCTCCTTGCATGGAGCCTGCTTCTCCCTCTGCCTGTGTTCCCTGCCTCTCTCTCTCTCTCTCTCTCTCTCATGAATAAATAAATAAAATATTTAAAAAAAAGAAGAACAGAAATATCATATGACCCAGCCATTCTACCTCTGATTATTTACCCGAAGAAAATGAAAACACCAATTCGAAAAGATACATGCACCCCCTACATTCACAAAAGCATTATTCACAACAATCAAAATATGTAAACAACCTAAATGTCCACTGACAGATGAATAAGATGTGATATACTTATATAATGGAATACTACTCAGCCATAAAAAAAGAATGAAATCCTGCCATTTGCCACATGGATGGACCTTGAGGGGATCATGCTAAGCAAAATACGTCAGATGGAGAAAGACAAATACCCAGTGACTTCACTGATGCATGGAATCTAACAAACCAAGCCAAGCCAAGGCAAACCGAGCCAAACCAAACCAAACCAAACCAAACCGAACTCACAGATAACAGACTAGCTGTTACCAGAGGCGAAGGAGGTTGGGGATTGGGGAAAATGGGTGAAGGGTCAACTGTATGGTGATGAGTAACAGACTCGTGGTGATCACTCTGCAGTGTAAACAGATGTTAAATTATAAAGCTGTGCACCTGAAACTTATGTAACAACAACAACAACAATAATAAATAGCAGTGAGGCATTCATGTCCTAGGAAAAACTAATCCAGGGAGTTAGGCCACTGAGTGCCAGGCCCCATTCTGTAGCTACCTCATATGGTGACAAGGGGAAACTCAACTATCCTCTGCTGGGCCTCAGTTTCTAAGGACGTAAAAGAGAGTCAACAATAAGTTAACTTGCACTCCCGAGAAGACCAAGCTTAGTCACTTAGGACTGTTTCAATCTGGTGTTTGACAATTTGTCTCCTTTCTTTACGTCCCCTCCCACCTCGTCTTCAGGGGAGAAGGGGAAATAAAGTGGTCGAGTACCCTAAACAAATTCCCACCCCCCTCTCTACCCACTTTCGTCCTTGCCTCTGATTCCACATCCTAAACCCAGAAATGAGGCGACCACAGCTGAAACGAGCTCAGAAGAGGTCGAGCAGGCTGCTCGCAGTTGCCACCTCTTCCAGACGACAGGGAGGAGTCCACCGGCGCGGGGCTGGGGGGGCGCCAGGGGCTCCACGGCCGCACCAACTTCCCCGGGACCGGCTGGACCCGCGCCCGCCGCGCCCCGCCCCGCCCCGCCCCGCGGCCCCGCGGCCCCGCCTGGCGCCCCCCGCAGCCCCCACGGGGCGCCGGCGTCCGCTCACCTGCGCGGGGCAGAGCAGCAGCAGGACGAGGCCGACGGCGGGGCGGCGGGCGGTCATGCTGCGGCGGAGCCGGACTGCGGACAGCGGCGGGGCTCGGCTCGGCTCGGCTCGGCTCGGCTCGGCTCGGCTCGGCTCGTTCCGCGTCGGCGCCGCGGCGTGGCTCAGGATCCCGAGCCCACGGAGGGAGGAGGAGGGCACAGACGCCGGCGGCCCGCGGCCCGCGCAGGTCAGGAAAGAGGAAGGCGGCGGCGGCGGCTCCGCCCCTTTCTGGGCGGGGCCGCGGCCGGGCCGCCCGGCACCCGTTCTGGGGCGGGGCCGACCCGCGGAGGGGGCGGGGCCGGCCGGGGAGGGGGCGGGGCCGGCCGGGGAGGGGGCGGGGCCGACTCGCGGAGGGGGCGGGGCCGGCATGGCCAGCGCGGTCCGGGCCGGGGTCCTCCGCCGTCCCCGCCGTGCTTTTCGGGGTCCTGCAGCCCTGGGGGTGCAGACCCGGGCAGCCGAACATCTGGGATCCGGCCAAGGAGGATATTTTTGGAGTTGTGTGGTTTCGATGTTTTAACTCTTTTCCCCCCCCACCCCACCTTTCTGTTTTCTTGGTTGGGGACGGCGGTTTTAGCAAATGGGAGCGTTTGGAGACTTTTCCCAATTTCGATCCCACTCCAAAGCGGAATGTGTATTTCGGCCCCCATGAGCACACTGGAGCAAATTCTCCGCACCAGACTCAGCCGGCAAAAAGAAAAAAAAAAAAAAAAAAAAAAAAATCCGTGCCCGGGCTTCAGCCACGCCGGGGGCGGTGCCGCGCGGTGGCCTGACCGTGTTGTGATGCGGCGGCACGAGGGGCGGAGCGCGGCTGTGTTCGGTGCTCCCGGGCCAACCAATCTCCGCTTGGTGGCCGCTCAGCCCACGTCCCGAACAGGGCTAGAACTACGCCACCTGCTGGCTGAGCTGCGCGGAGCGTGGCTTTGGACCGGTTCGCGGGAGAAGACCTCCCCTCCAGCCCTCCAGCCCTCCAGCCCCCCAGCCCCCCAGCCCCCCTTCCCGCCTCCCCGCCTCCCGCAAGGCTGACCCAGAAGTGGGACCAGAATCCATTTTTAATTCCTAGGTGAAGTCAGGTATAACAAAGAAAAAGGAGCGTCTTCATCTTGAGCCTTACACTTGTTACCTTTTTTTGCTCTTGCAATTATTTTTATTATATGCATTTCCAGCTAACATTTCCTCTGAGATTTCAGTTATTGAAACCTCTCGAAAGCATCGGTCACTATCATTTTAAGTCAAGAAAAAGTCAGTAAGGATCTCTTTTCCCAATGTGGAAGCCAATTTACAGTGAAAAGACCAAATATCTATCTGTAGCAATGATCAAACCCAGTCCTAGGCAGGACCACGATGCGGGTGATATTCCTAGCGCCGCTTTCAAAGGTCTGCTTTGGTTGCAGTCTTGCCTGCCCACTCCCTCTGCCCTGGGATGTCCTTCTGGCTGACTGGGCGTTGAAGCTATAGGGATTTCCTCTAGACCTTCAGTCCTAGATCTTACATGAGGGCCTGCTGTGTGTGTGCTCTCCCACCCCTGGTGATTCATTTGAGATTCATTTGAGATTCATTTGAGTGTGCGTTAGTTCCTTAGTTCTGCAGGGACTCAAACCGTTGTCACTGAACCAGCAGTATTGTTGGAACTGCAAATTGGAGATTCCATCCTAGACCCACCTAATCAGAAACTCGGGATGAGCCAGCTCTTTGGGTTTTAATAAGCCCTTCAGGTGTTTCCAATGCACACTCAAATTCTAAACTGCTCTGGGTTCCTTGGATCGTGGTGGATTAGTTACCTTTCTAATTTTAGCAAAGTCCTAATGGAAAAAAAGAAAAAAAAGAGCCTTTATTAAATAATTAACTTGACTAAAGTAAATATGAGACATTTCTGCGATGGGCAGATATTTTGGTGTCCCACAAATGATGTCCACTATTCACGAAAACAATAACAAAAAGACATGTGGCCTTTTTTTTCCTGGTTTTTCTTTTTTTTTTTTTCTTTGTACGACTTCAACAATACCCAAATGCCTGGGAAATATTTTAAAAATAAACTGTCATATTTCTAAGAGAAATGTGGGGGTTTTTGCTGATAACAAAGTAATTTATGCTGATAGTAGAAACTTTGAAAATACACAAAAGTTTAGGGACAGAAAAAAAAAATCATTTATAATTCCATCATGGCGTGGCCTGTGATCCTGGAGACCCGGGATGGAGTCCCACATCGGGCTCCCTGCATGGAGCCTGCTTGTCCCTCTGCCTATGTTTCTGTCTCTATCTCTGAATAAATAAGTAAATAAATAAATAAATAAATAAATAAATAAATAATCTTTAAAAAAATTCCATCATGGGTAATCAGCCACACTGTGGTGTATTTTTTCTATGAAAATTGTTTTGGGCACCTGATGGCTCAGTGGTTGAAGGTCTGACTTTGGCTCAGGTGGTGATCCCAGGGTTATGGGATTGAATCCCACATTAGGCTCCCCACAGGGAGCCTGCTTCTCCCTCTGCCTATGTCTCTGCCTCTCTCTCTCTCTGTGACTCTCATGAATGAATAAATAAAATCTTAAAAGAAACAGAAAATTGTTTTGGGACTCCTAGGTGCCTCAGCGGTTGAGCATCTGCCTTCAGCTCAGGATGTGATACCAGAGTCCTGGGATGGAGTCCCACATCAGGCTCCTTGCAAGGAGCCTGCTTCTCCCTCTGCCTGTGTCTCTGCCTCTCTCTCTGTGTCTCTCATGAATAAATAAACAAAATCTCAAAAAAAAAAATGTTTTAACATGGTTGAGATCCCAAGAGAGACTTTTTGTTTGTTTAGGTGATGTTTAATACCACCATCATTATAAACCATTGAACATTGACTGCATAATAATAAAGGAGAAAATAAGAGGGAAATATTAGACATACATCTTTATAAATATGCAGAAACATCTTTGGAAGACTGCATTTGAAAGCATATATGAATATAATACATGGAGTTTTAAAATAAGTAGGACATACTGTACACAGTTTGAAGCTTGCTTTTTTTATTTTTTCTATTTAGCAATATGCTTTTACCACCTCACTACTTTTACTAGCTCCGTAGGATTTCATTATGTATATATAACATTTCTGAAGCCAGAGTGATGGAGGCCAGTCTCAGAGTAATATGTAAGTCAGTAAAATATAGTTCATCAACCAGCAATATTTCAAAATAACTCAAGTCTCAAATTACATTTCTGCTATATATGAAGAAGGGTTTGTATAGTTCCAGTAATAGTGCAAAAATCCACTTTTTCTTCCATATGGTTCTTCACATTCCTAAGCTTGTCTGGATTCCACAAGGCATTGAATTTTTCTATGTCCTCTGCTTTACTCATGATACTGTATCACAAAAGTCTAAAAGCTATTGAATATTTTCTATAGGGAGGGAGATGGGAAAGTGGACCCAAAACAAAGTTCTCTTTACCTTACTGTTGGAAGAGGAAGTCTAGAAATACTCATATTTATTAATTTTTATTTTTTTAAAATACTCATATTTAATAGTTTTGATTCATTACATAATCAATATCCTTTTGGACATTTGGTTGATCACTTTGGTTACTGCAATAATACTACTGCAATAATGCAATGAACATCCTTGTGCCTCAGTCCTTGCAATTATGTACATATAGAACTGTTGGAGAAACATCATTGGCTCAAAGGAAATGTACATTTTAATTTTCACTCTGGCTAAATTGCCCTCCAAAGAGATTGCAATTTACTCCTTTTGCTAGCAACCTATGGAAGTACCTGATTCCCACCTCCTTAGCAATACTTTACTTTGCCTTTCTGATAGGTGAAAAATGGCATCTGTGATTTTACTAATTTTATTTCTTTTTAAAAAGGCTTTATTTATTTTTTTAAAGGCTTTATTTATTTGAGACAGAGAGAGATAAAGAGAGAGTGCATGAGTGAAGGGGGAGGGGTAGAGGGAGAGAGAGATAGACTCCTCACTAAGCAGGGAGCCCAATGTGGGGCTTTATCCCAATTTCTGGAGATCATTACCTGAGTGGAAGGAAGATGCTTAACTAACTGAGCCACCCAGGCACACGTACTCATTTTATTTCTTATTTTTAAAAATTGTGATGCTTGTATTTGTATTTTATTATTTATAAGAGAGATTATAAAAGATATTAATTATAAGTGAGATTAAGAATCTTCTTACATTTATAATGATTTATTTCTTTTTTCTGTGTTTATTTTTTATTTCCTTTTTCATTCTGACTGTAAAAGCTCTCTATTTTTTTTTTTTAAGATTTTATTATTTATTCATGAGAAACACAGAAGGAGAGAGGCAGAGATACAGGTAGAGGGAGAAGCAGGCTCCCCGAGGGGAGCACAATATGGGATTCCATCAAGGGACCCTGGGATCACGACCCGAACCAAAGGCAGATGCTCAACCACTGAGCCACCCAGGCATCCAAAAGCTCTCTATTTATTAAGAAAATTAACCTATTTGTCTAGCATATATGTGGCAGGTACTTTTACTAATTTACTAGTTTGTAGGATCATATAAAATTATTCCACATTTTCCTCTAGAGTTTTAATGATTCCAAGGAAATCATGATCTGGAATTATTTTGCTGCAAGGAGTGATGTAAGGATCCAGTTCCCCTCTACCCCACAAAGCCTAGATAATTACAGGGATACCTGCTCTTGTTAAAGTTATCATTGGTTTTTGTGTTGCCAAATCTAATTAATGATAACCCCTTTGCTGTCATCTCACTTGACCTCTTATTGTATTCAGCCCAGATGATCACACTATCCTCCATAAAACATGTTCTTTAACCTCTTGTGGGTTACCTCATTGACTAAGCATTGACTGTACCTCATCTTCTAGACTCGAGATGCATTTTGAGCAGTATATTCATGTTAATAAAATTTTATTACACCAACATACCTTTGAATCCTTCCAGTATAGAAACTTTTTTTTTTTTTTCCTGCTGACTTGGAAACTTCAAAGTAGGCTGTGATACAAGTGGGCAAAGAATAAGAATGACTAACAATGGCACAGATTGTGAACTTGCCTGGTTTCGAATTTAAAGGCTGAAGTCCAATAATAGGAAATGAAGACAGAGCTGGGCATTTGGGGTACAAGGATGCAACTGACTTCACCTGGTGATGTCTGAGCCGATCGCTGATGGATCCAGTCTTTCTTTGCTTACTTTTTTCACTTTTCCCTTTGTATTAGCTCAGGCTGCCAGAACAAAATGCTATAGACTGGGCGGCTTAAACAACAGGAATTTATAGCTCACAGTTTTGGAGACTGAGAAGTAGAAGTTCAAGGTGCTGGCCAGTTAGGTTTCTGATGGGACCTCTTGGCTTGTAGACAGTGGCCTTCTGACCAAGTGCTCATATGGGTCTTTCCTTGGTACGTGTGTCTGGAGAGAGAGAAATCTCTCTCTTCCTCTTTGTATAAAGGCATCAGTCCTATTGGATTAAAGCCACACCCTATGACCCCGTTTAGCCTAATGACCTTCTAAAAGCCCTGTCTCTAAATGTGGTTACACTGGGGGTTAGGGCTTCAATGGATGGATCTGGAGAGGCACAATTCAGCCTGTAACATCCTTCCTTTTGCTCAGGGCTGCATTATGACTTTTGTGGGCCTAGGCACCTTTGCTTTTGGGTGTCACTTCCTCCTTCCACAACAACCACTTAAAAGTAACATTTTACAACTGCATTGGCAGAAAGACAAATGTAATACAGGCTGGCTTCATTATTGCATATTCATTATTATTACATTCTTATATTTCTTCTAATTTTAAAAGAAATATAAATTAAAACATTTAATGTGAACTTAAATGTATGTATCAGGGGCTCTCTAGGCACTGTGTCTGCTGGGCCTGCTGGAGAAGTGCCTGTTTTTGCTGCTAATGTCATAGAACGCCCTGTAGCATTCACAGATTTTGTAAGTTTTGCTGATGGACTGCCTGAAAAAAAAAGGGGGTGGGGGGTCCAGGACCAGTGGCTAGAACTAGTGCTAAAAGAAACATCAGGCTATGCTTTGCCATGTTCTACTGATCGCACAGACCCGTCCTGATATAGTGCAGGAGGAGAACTACATAAGCACAAGAATACCAGAGGAGGAGAGCATAGGAGGCCTTCTAGGGGGCTGGTTGCTCCAGATGCATGTAGCTACCACCCAAGGGAAGGCTCTGGAACATTTTTAGCAGTGCAAAGCTATCCTTGGGCCTTATCCCAGTCCATATCATCCCCCTCCTCCAACCATGAGGTAGCCACAATTCTGACATCTCTCACTATCAATTGGTTTTGCCAGTTCTTGAACTTTATGTAAATGGAGTCATACCCTCTGTGTCTGGTTTCTTTCACTTGACATTGTCAGATGTGTGGGTATGAGACTCAACCATATTGCTCAGAGCACTAATTCACCCTTTTTATTGCTGAATAGTATTCCATGGTATTAAAAATACCATGGCAGACATTTGGGTTGTTTCAAGTTTAAGCTGTTATAAATAAACTTGCTATGAATACATCTTCTGTTTGAAATGTGCACTCAGTTCTTTTGGATTCTGCAATAGACTTTCAAAACTCCATACTTAAGCAAGCCAAATTTTATAGACATCCTTATTTAAAACAGCTGACAGCTATAACTCATGACTTTGGTGCCAGTGGTTATGGCTGACTCAGAAATGGGAGATTGTGGGTCAGACTTATGGTAAAACATTCCCCCTAGTAAGGATGGTTGAGTTGCTGATCAATCTAGCCGTGGGTTGCGTGTGACTTCAACTTGGAGAGGATGCTATCAATGTGGGAATAACTTGAAACTTGGCTGTCAGTGCCTCACACAGGCATTCCCTTCTCTGTAGGACTCAGTCACAGGACACAATTTCCTTTGCTTGAGGTGTATTGGGTCTAATCTTGCCTAAAATAGAGAGTCCAACTCCTATAAACTGAAAACTTTCTTTGTATGGCTATTCTTAAAAGTTCAACTAAGGGAAGTGTGAGCAATAGCAGCATTTCCTTTGTTAAAAATCAGAGCGTGAAATCCTAGTGAAGGGATAACAGAAGACACCAGAGTGGGGAGGAGGAACTCTTTCTGTTCATGGAGATGAATCTGACAAGGCATCTAAGAACTGAAGATCTTTAATTAGCTTCCTTTAATTGGTAAAATATGACTTCACTCACATTTTAAAGTCATCTTGAAGTATTGCTAAAAATAAGGGTGAGGGCACCAGGAAAAGATTCTAAGACTTTCTAGATCCACGAATGCATCAATGATGTCACTGAGGGGTGAGTATAGTTGAAGAGTCTGGAGAAACACTTCTCCTTGTCGTGGTTTATCTCACTGTTTGGTATGGTTAGCAGACTAAAGATACAAGCTGAGCCATCAGCCAGTGAAATGTGAAATAAATTATTCTGATTTTTTCTAGAGAGCATATAACTTGTTTTTTGCCTGTTGTTCTCCGTACTTTGAAGCATAGGTAAATACAAGAGCCTGAGATGATGCTGGACAATGGAATGAGAAATCCTGATATTATTAGCTCTGTTCACAGTGGAGAACCACCTGATTCTAATGCATGGTTTTTAGCATCTTGTCACAGTGAAATAACACTCACCAAACCAACTGACCAGCAGAGACAAATGTAGTTTCTCTTATTTTTCCAGGAAGTTCACAAACATTAACTCAGAGGCCCATTGGCACTGCACCTCACAGATCTTGCATCTCTGTAGCATGGCACAAAGTGCAGGAACACCCCCATTTAATTGTGCTTTGCAGATACTACTTTTTTCTGTATTTTGTTTTTTACAAATTGAAGGTCTGTGGCAACCCTGCATCAAGCAAGTCTATTGGCAGAATTTTTCCAACAGCATTTGCTCACTTTCTGTTTCTGTGCCACAATTTTGTAATGCTTGCATTATTTCAAACATTTTCATTATTATTCTGTTTGTTTGGTTCTTTTTTTTAAAGATTTTATTTATTTATTCATGGAAGACACAGAGGGAGAGAGAGGCAGAGACACAGGCAGAGGGAGAAGAAGGCTCCATACAGGGAGCCTGATGCGGGACTCAATCCCAGGACCCCAGGATCATGCCCTGGGCTGAAAGCAGGTGTTAAACTGCTAAGCCACCTAGGGATCCCCCGCCCCTATTATTCTGTTTGTTATGGTGATCTGCAGTCAGTGATCTTTGTCACTTGTGTGGGGGCACCAGGGACTGTTCTCATATGGGACAGCGAACCTACCTGATGGATGTCTTGTGTGTTCTGACACCCACCTACCCACCTACCATTCTCTCACCCCACCTTGCTGCTGAGACACAATATTGAAATTAGGCCAATCAATAATCCTATAGTTGCCTCTTAGTGGTCAAGTGAAAGAAAATGTCACACATCTGTCACTTTAAACTAGAAATGATTAGCTAGAAATGATTATACTCAGTGAGGAAGGGATGTTAAAAACTGAGACAGGCTGCAAGTGAGGCCTCTTGTGCCAGTTAGCCAAGTTGTAAATGCAAAGGAAAAGTTTTTGAAGGAAATTAAAAGTGCTAACCTACTGAACACATGAATGATAAGAAAGTGAAACAGCCTTATTGCTGGGACAGAGAAAGTCTGAGTGGTCTAGACAGATGATCAAATCAGCCACAACATCCCTTAAACTGAAGCCTAATCCAGAGCAAGGCCCTGGGTCTCTTCAATTCTGTGAAGGCTGAGAGAGGTGAGGAAGCTGCAGGAGAAAAGTCTGAAGCTGGCAGAGGGGAGTTCATGAGGTTTAAGTTAAGAAGCCGTCTCCATGACATCAAAGTGCAAAATGAAGCAGCAAGTGCTGACAGAGAAGCTGCAGCCAGTGATCCAGAAGATCTAGGTAAAATCATTAATAAAGGTGGCTACACTAAACAACAGATTTTCAATATAGACGAAACAGCCTTCTGTTGGAAGAAGATGCCATCTAGACTTTCACAGCTAGAGAGAAGTCAATGCCTGGCTTCAAAGCTCCAGAGGACAGGCTGGCTCTCTTGTTAGGGGCTAATGCTGCTGGTGATTTTAGGTTGAAGCCACTGCTCCTTTGCCATCTGAAAATCCTAGGGCCCCTAAGAATTATACTAAATCTACTCTGTGCTCCATAAATGGAACAACAAAGCCTGGGATGATAGCACATGTGTTTAGGACATGGTTTACTGGATATTTTAAAGCCACTGTTGAGACCTACTGCTGAGAAGAAAAGATTCCTTTCAAAATATTACTGCTCGTTGACAATGCACCTGATAACCCAAGAGCTCTGATGGACTATGAGTTTGTCACTGACATGACCTCTGAGGCCCTGAACTCAGGAAACTCCTAGAAGCTTCTAACTATCAATTTCATCTTTTAGAAACTAGCCAACAAATTGCTGGAACAGGAAAAGAAACATTTGAGTAGATCCCAGGACTATCCCTGCTCAGATGAATCAGAAAGTGCCTGCAAAGCTACCTCAGCTTTGTCATCTTTATTATAATGTTAAAATCTCCTCTGAATGTTTCTCCTGAGCCCTCATAAAATGGGCCCACTCACCCCTGTTTGGAGAGTCATCCCACATGATTTCCTTGTTTGTGCAAATAAAGATGACTTAGTGAGGGAGCTAACTCACCAAGGAGGGGATGTACATCGGTTCAGTAATAAGATGAATGTGATTTTCATGTCTACTAACACAACATCCATTCTGCAGCCCATGGATCAAGGAGCAACTATGACTTTTAAGTCCTATTATTTAAGAAATACATTTCATAGCTGCCATAGATAGTGATTCCTCAGATGGAGCTGGGCAAAGTATATTGAAAAACGTCTGGAAAGAATTCACAACTATAAATGCCATTAAGACCATTTAAGATTCATGGGATGGGGTCAAAATATTAACATTAACAGGCTTCTGGAAGAAGTTGATTCCAAAGTCATGGATGACTTGGAGGGGTCCAGACTTCAGTGGAGGAAGTCCCTGCAGATGTGTTGGAAACAGCAAGAGAACTAGAATTGGGAGAGGAGCCTGAGGATGTGACTGAATGGCTGCAAGTTCATGATAAAACTTGACCGGATGAGGAGTTCCTTTTTATGGATGAACACAATGTGGTTTCTTGAGAAGGAATCTACTCCTAGTGAAGATGCTGTGGAGATTGTTGAAATGACAAGAAAGTATTTAGAATGTTACATAAATGTAGTTGATCAAGCAGCAGCAGGGCTTGAGAAGATCGACTCTAATTTTGAAAGAAGTTATGTGGGCAAAATGCGGTCAAACAGCACTGCATGCTACAGAGAAATCATTTGTGAAAGAAAGAGTCAATCGGTGCAGCAAACTTCATTGTTGTCTTACTTTAAGATATTGCCACAGACACCCCAACCTTCAGCAACCACCACCTGAATCAGCCGACAAGAACATGGAGGCAAGACCCTCCCCAGCAAAAAGATTATGACTTGCTGAAAGCTCAGAGGATGGTTAGCCTTTTTTATGGTTAGCAACAAAGTTGTGGGTTTTTTTTTAAAGATTTTATTTATTTATTCATGAGAGACACAGAGAGAGAGAGAGGCAGAGACACAGACAGAGGGAGAAGCAGGCTCCTTGCAGGGAGCCTGACGTGGGACTCGATCCTGGGACTCCAGGATCACACCCTGGGCCGAAGGCAGTGCCAAACCGCTGAGCCACCCAGGGATCCCCAACAAAGTGTTTTTTAATTAAGACATGTACATTGTTTTTTAAGATGTAATGCTATCGCACACTTCATAGACCACCATATAGTGTAAACATAGCCTTTATATGCATTGGGAAACAGAAAAATCCATGTGACTCACTTTATTGTGATATTCACTTTATTGCCGCAGTCTGGAACTGGACCTAATCTCTGAGGTATGCCTGTACTTTCTTTCTCGGTGACAAAGCAGAGGCAATGCTTTCTGATAGATGCCAGCAGTTCCCAGAAAGTGTTAGGATCCACTTCACAAATAAAATTCTACTAATCACAACTAGAATCATTTCCAGATGACCATTTATTTTAACATTAGCTCCAGGTCCTGACCAGTCAGGATCCTTATATTTTCCAACTCAGGGCTAGAGTTCTTTGATGACTCAACAAGCTCACCAAGGGCAAAGCTGTGGAGCAAAAGTAGTCTGGAATTTGTCAGCCCTTATTACGTGGTCACACTTCATGGGGTTTGTTGCCCACCCTCCTTGCCTCCCTTGACTTCCTCCTCCCTTGACATGTGTTTCACTCCTGCTCCTTTTTTTTTTTTTAATTAAAAAAAAATTTTTTTTTTATTTATTTATGATAGTCACAGAGAGAGAGAGAGAGAGGCAGAGGCACAGGCAGAGGGAGAAGCAGGCTCCATGCACTGGGAGCCCAATGTGGGATTCGATCCTGGGTCTCCAGAATCGCGCCCTGGGCCAAAGGCAGGCGCCAAACCGCTGCGCTACCCAGGGATCCCATCCTGTCTATTTCATCTTGTCTCTTTGGCTGAATTCACTTTGTCCTTCAAAATCATGTCTCAGTTTTTTCCCCTCTCCCCAGAGTCTTCCTGGGGACGTCATTCATCCTATGACTTTCACCATCACTTCTATACATATGATGCCTGAAACGGTAATAACAGTCTTGTCCTAAACATCAAGCTGCTGCTTCCAACTGCCTCCTGGAATCTAGTTCACACATTATTTAGACTGAACCTGTTCAAATGCTCTCTCCCTGTCCCCACCTCAATTCCGCTTCCCTCTTTCTAACACAATTATTGTCACTATCCACCATGTAAACCTTGGTTGTGGAAAAGAATTAACACAGGAGACCTGAGACTACTGACATTAAAAAGTTTTGTTTCTGAGATTGATCATTGGCTGGCATATGAGGACTTGGCTACTAAACCATTCTCTACACTGATCTGAAGCCTTCCCTAAATGACAAGGGCTCACTGTGCCTAAACTATTTGTATACAACAATGTGGTTTATGCTGAATGTCTCATTTCCTTCTAAAAGTCTGGCATTTTGGTGAACATTAGGCAGAGGGTACCTATCTGACCAGCTCCCACTTCAAAGCCTGGATGAGGTGATCCCTGGGTGGCTCAGCGGTTTAGCGCCTGCCTTTGGCCCAGGGCGCAATCCTGGAGTCCTGGGATCGAGTCCCACATCGGGCTCCTGGCATGGAGCCTGCTTCTCCCTCCTCCTGTGTCTCTACCTCTCTCTCTCTCTCTCTCTCCTCTATGTCTATCATAAATAAATGAATAAATAAATCTTTTTTTAAAAAAAAGCCTACAGTTGTCAATGTTGCCACATCTCGTTGCAGAAGGAATTGAGCTCATCCTGTGCAAATCTGCTGAAAGAAGACTCTTGGAAGCTTGCATCTGGTTTCCACCATCTTCACTCCATTTCTCTTTCCCTTTGCTAATTTTGCTGTATATCCTTTTGCTGTCATCTTAGCCATGGAAATGACCAGGTGATGAGCCTTGCAAGTCTTTCTAGCAAATCACTCAATCTGGGGGAGGCCCTAAAGTCCCCTGACACATCTTAGTATAATCCTAACCCTCTTTTCCTTGCCCTCTATGTTCAATTAATCACCAATTATCATTAGCTCTACCTCTAAATTTTAAATTTTTTTAAATTAAAAAATTATCTATTTATTTTAAAGATTTTATTTATTTATTCATGAGAGACACAAAGAGAGAGGCAGAGACAGAGGCAGAGGGAGAAGCAGGCTCCATGTAGGAAGCCAGCTGTGGGACTCCATCCTGGGTCTCTGAGATCATGCCCTGAGCCAAAGGCAGATGCTCAACTGCTGAGCCACCCAGGCATCCCAATTTTTTATTTTTAAAGACATCTCTACAACCCAACATGGGACTCAAACTCAACCCAGAGATCAAGAGTTGCATGCTCTACTGACTGATCCAGCCAGGTGCCCCTCTACCTCTAAATATTTTAAAAAATATGTCCTGTGTTCACTACCCTCATTGCCTTGAGGTTACAACTGTGACTCCATCTGGGCATTGCTCTCCCTGCTTTCCTCCACTATAAAAAGCAAAACTCCAAGAGATGCATTTCTGGGATGCCAAGTAGCCTGGCATTTGGGGGTGTTCTTGTCCTCAGACTAGGTGTCCTCATGAGAGAGAATGATGAAACAAAGCTTTTTTTGTGGTTGCAGAGGGTGGGTACAGCAGAGGAGGAAGCCAGAATGCCCATGGACTTCCCCAGATAGCTGATGTTATCACTACAAATGTTTGCAGTTGTGCAACACCATCAGCTATTTCAGACAAAAAAAGCCACTGCATGGGACTGAAGAGCCAGCAACATCACAGGCAATAAAAATAGAAATTAAGAGACACACAGATCAATATATGAGGTGATGGATGTGTTAACTAGATGGGGGGGAATTCCTCCACAATGTCTACGGATGTCAAATCATCACAGTGTACAATTAAGTTTCTTCTTTTTCTTTCTTCTTTCTTCTTCTTGTTTCTTTTTTAGGGAGGAGGCGGAGGGTGGATGGATGAGGGGGGGTGAGGAGGAGGGGGGAGGGAGAGGGAGGGGGAGGGAGGAGTGGGAGGGAGGGGTAGGAGTGGAGGGTTTTGTCGGGCGGTATGGGTAGTTTCTTTTTTTTCCCTTCACCTTCGTCGTCTTTTTTGTGTTTTTTTTATCTGTCTTATTTCTTCTTTCTTTTTCTTCTTTCTTTCTTTCTTTCTTTCTTTCTTTCTTTCTTTCTTTCTTTCTTCTTTCTTTTTTAAGATTTTATTTATTTATTCACAAGAGACACAGAGAGAGAGGAAGAGACACAGACAGAGGGAGAAGCAGGCTTTCATGCAGGGAGCCCGATGTGGGACTCGATCCCAGGACCCCAGGATCAGGCCCTGGGCCAAAGGCAGGCGCTAAACTGCTGAACCACCCAGGGATCCCTGAAAAGTTTCTACTTTCAGTATCTTTGGTGGCTATCCCAGGAATTTTGATCTGAATGAAAAACCTTATGGGATTGTTATAAAAGCTCTCCACAGTTGAAATAATGAAATCCTATAACTTAAAGATCTACTCAGGATCCCAAACATCAATATACTTATCAACAAAGTTGAATTATTCACTCTAAAATTCCATGCTATTAAAAATCTCAGAGAAATAACCTCTGATCAAAAAACAAACAAGAAAAAGCAGCAAAGGCAAGTTGGGTAGTACATTAACTTTATTTTGAATTATATCATGGAATATATCATCAAACAAATGGATGTAATGAAAACTTTTATAGTTCAATTAACAAATGATTTGCATAGGAATTGCTAGTTCTTAGGATGCAGAGCTCACTGAATTTGAATTAGATTAACATAAAATAAGTATCATAAAAAATAAAAACCATCCACCTGTGTGCAAAACAAATGCAATTTTATTTCAAATAACAGACTTTTTGTTTATTCTTTGGTGAGTGGTTAACATATTCATCTTTCCTACTATGGATAATGTCATAAGCTCATCTAGATCAAATGTGATCGTTCTAAGCTAGAGACCTCTTACCTATAGCAGGGAAGCCTATATTAAGTATTGTTAAAGCTACTGGATTCATTTTTATGGCCCTAATATTGATCAAGAACATTAACTACTTAAAACAATAGGCCAAGGCCAACATATCTTACCGAAAACATTATGTTTGTGATTTCATCCCATTTTATCTTTTGGAACTCTGTTATCAGTGTCCATAATGCTGTTTTGATTTATATCAGTGATGAGCATTCAGTTTTGGCCTAAGGGCTAACAAAGGGGGGAAAACACAAAGCATTTAAGGCCACACTACTTTCCTCTTCAAAATGAACACAGCTTTATGAAATTTCCACGGGGGAAAGTGTATTTGTACTACTTTGCTAAGTAAAAGAAAGTCAGTGAGGAAACCGGCACTGCTTTTTAGCTACTAAAAGTTTATATCCAGGGGTTTTAGTGATATAGACAGAACTTTCTAAGTTTTAAAAAAAAATATTGGAGAGAGAGGAGAGAGAGGAAGAGTGAGGGAGAAGCAGACTCTCTGCTGAACAGAGTCCGATGTAATGTGGGACTTGATCCCAGGACCCCAAGATCATGACCTGAGCCACCCAGGTGCCCCAGAGCTTTCTAAAAAATTTTTTTTTTTTTTTTTGAGCTTTCTAAATTTTATCCTGAAATGAGATTGCAGACTTGTTGCATAGCTAGTCAGGCTGTAGACATCTCTGGCAGCTCTGTGGGTTGCTCATTACTCCCTTGGTTTGTGATATTGATTAAAATAAGCTGATTTTTGTTGATTATTTTATTGATCATAAAAAACTTTAAGAGACTATCTTCTAATTTCAAAAATTATATTCCATCATTTATTGACTTCAAGATACTGCTTCTAGCACTACTGCAAGTTGGTTAGAAAAAAACTTTGGGGATTGCATTTCCTTCCATCTTAACATAGAACATTAACATAGAACATTAACATAGACATGTAAACATGTCTTTACATAGAACATTAGCTGGAAAACAGAACAAAACGTGAAAAGAAAACCAAAGATGTATTTAAATAACAGAAATGCCACCAGCATTTATTATGGTAAATTAGAAAGATCGTCTAATTTTTGTGTGTGCAATTAGGCACTGACTGAGGCATTTAGACACCATTGAGTATAAAGTGCATTGAACATAAATTTTGACTCCCCTCCAAGGAATAATTCAATAAAACTCAGGTTTCTTTCTTGGAGTCAGTCAGCTCAAGAACATGCATAGATGAACACTTGTTAAATACGAATAACAGTCTTTATTATTTATACTCCTGCAATGAAATAGCAACATATTGTACTTGCAGATGTCACATTTCACCCAAGGACCTCAAAATCACTATGACAGCAACTGGTGCTGGAAGCTCAGGGTTGCACAGACTATTATGTCTATTTAGTTATGGCATGGGAAGCAGATTCCCAACAATAGAACCAAAATAAAAGTTTCAAGAGACAAGCCTAAATTTCTTGTGGTTTGTAATTTTCTGAGTTTCCAAATTTGCCACTTGTATCCTATTGTAGACCTACAATATTGATTCTAGGTAAAAATGATTTTTCTTTTTTTTTTTTTACCTGTTCAGAATAAGATAGGATTACCTCGCAAATAAACAATTTGTCTTTTTTATACTTCAACAGTCTATCTTTGAAAAAATAATATGGTGGAATGTCAGAAGTATCTCTCTAATGTCAATTTATGCATCAATTCAGAATAAACACGCTTACGATCTCTGGGTAGAAGAAAACACTTTATGCTAGGATGACATACATCTACATGTAAAATATGAGGGAGCTATATCTCTTAGCACACTGACATGTAATGCAAAAGCAGAAGTGCTTTGATTCACTGAAGAGCAGCCTTTCAGTCTTTTAAAGGCTTTTGTCATCTTGCTTTAACCTCTTCGAGGGGTTAACTCTTAGAGTTTAACTGAGAGACCCAATTTAGTGGAGTTTAAGATGAGTTTCTGTGGACTCCACAACCTGCCAAGGCCCCATAGCAGTGGAGTCACAGGCCAGCGTAAGAAACCACAGGCCAGCGTAAGAAACTCAGGGTAGTGAGGGCAAGGGGTCCCGAGCCTTTCTGTTCTTGCCTCGGGCCATGTAGCCCAGCTCCTCCCTGGTCAGGGACTCAGGTTGGGAGTTCTGAGCATTTCCTTTCTTAAAGGAATTTCCAACACTATTTGTAAAGCAATTTCTTTTTGGACAATGTGGTTAGGGTTTCTATCTTTCAGCCGAATATGGAACTAAGTTAGCTCTCTCTGGGTCCTTCTTTACTTCGGAGGAGACGTAGGATCCGTTCATTTTTGGTTAGTTCTGCTGGAAGTTCATTGGCCTGAAAGAAGATAAGACAGGTGTTGGTGAATTCCCACTGCTGGGATTGTTTTAGGGACTCCAAAGAGGGGCCCCTGACCCAAATTTGCTCCTCTGCTGGTGAAAAACCCCACTGGATTCACTGTTGTTAAAGTTAAAGGTCACCTTTAATAATATAAATATCATCTGTTATTTTTTTTTTATCTCCTTGTCTATTTCTCTCTCTAAGCCATATCCTTAGTACCCTGTAATCTTCTGGAGGTCAGGGGCCATGTATTATTAATCACTGTATCCTCATTTCCAGCACAATGCCTGGTGCATCTGTACGTGCTCAATAAATACTGGCAATGTTAAATTTGATACTTTATATTTAATTCATTTATTATATGGGGCAGTCTGTCTGCTAGGGACGTAAGACTCAGGACAAGCATCTGCTGATGAGAAAACAGAGTCAGGAAATATTCAGAGAATAAGAGATATCTATCTGGTCGAGAGCAGCTTCAGTGGCCACCACTTCCCACCTGACCCTATAGTTTCACTGAATGTTCTTTCTTATCAACATGCTGCTGGGAAACATTCTTTTATTTTTTATTTTTTTATGAGAGAGAGACAGTGACAGAGACAGAGACACAGGCAGAGAGAGAAGCAGCTCCATGCAGGAAGCCTGAGGTGGGACTCGATCCTGGGTCTCCAGGATCAGGCCCTGGGCCGAAGGCGGCGCTAAACCGCTGAGCCACCCGGGCTGCCCTGGGAAACATTCTTGATGCATTTATTTCATGAGTGTGTCCTTACCCTGTGTGATTGACGTTATGGGGCAGTGGTTCTCAAACTTTCTGGCCTCAGAACATTTTTACACTCTTAAAAATTATGGAGTATCCCAATGAGCTTTTGCTTTTAACTTCTTAGAAATGAAAATAAGAACACTTAAAAATACTTTAATTCATTAAAAATCATAAATGCACTACAGGGTAATTAATATAAGTAACATTTATGAAAACTAAACTTAAAAAAAGAAAAAAAGTTATGAAAAACAACCACATTTCCAGAAACAAAAATGTTAGGTCAAGAGTAGCATTGTTTGGGCAGCCCGGGTGGCTCAGCGGTTTAACGCCACCTTCAGCCCAGGTCGTGATCCTGGGGACCTGGGATCAAGTCCCACGTCAGGCTCCCTGCATGGGGCCTGTTTCTCCCTCTGCCTGTGTCTCTGCCTCTCTCTCTCTCTCTCTCTCTCTCTGTGTCTCTCATGAATGAATAAATAAATAAAATCTAAAAAAAAAAAATAGTAGCATTGTTTAAGAGATTTGAATATTTCTTGAATATGTAGCTTAATCAAAGACATTTGGATTTTCATATCTGCTTCTGTATCCAACCTATTCTGATACGTTGTTTTGGTTAAAGCATGAGGAAGGAGCACCTGGGTGGTTCAGTGGTTGAGCGTCTGCCTTTGGGTCAGGGCATGATCCCGGGGTCCTGGGATTGAGTCCTGCATTGGGCTCCTGGCAGGGAGCCTGCCTCTCCCTATGTCTCTGCCTCTCTCTTTGTGTCTCTTATGAATAAAGTATATGAAGAAAATTCAGCTTTGTACAGATAGGTAGTTGGAAAAGGGGAAACATGAACAGCCTTTTGTGATCATTGTAGATACTCTCCTTTGATGCTATACCCATACTAAACAAGTGGTAGTTTCTTAAAGGTAAAGGCAGTGTGGAATCCGAAACCATATCAGTGAGTTTTTTACATTAAAAATCCATTGATCTATTTATCTACAGGAACGATTTTTTCCCCATGTATGATTTGTAACATACCACACTGGTCACTTGGAATATATCAGTTCCGTGAGTTATAGGATCTTCCAAATGTTGACACAATGTTGTGATACAATCTCAAAAGATCACATTCATTAATATCAGCTCTGATTCATAAGAAAAGCCTGTATTAAAAAGCTGTCAGGCTTGCATGGTGGATACAAGTTGTTCTTTAAAGTTAAAATGGTGTTCTCTGAAAAAGCAACCGGCTCACTTTGCAATTCAAACAATGGAGAGTGCTTTTCCTTGAGACAACCACAACATATCATAAGTGCTGTATGCGTACTTCCATTTTGTTATGTAGAATCTTAAAACAAGGGTCAAGATTTAATAAAATTAAAATTGTTTATTGCTTCATCAAAGATGTTAAGTAAAACTGGCATTTTTGTAAAAAATTTACAAAATCTGTAAAATAACTTACAAAGTTTTGTAAAATCATCTGCCAGTACAGTTTATACCTCTGCTTTGATGTATAAGGTGCCAATAGTTTGACCCACCATTGCTTTTACAACATTAGAGCAAATGTCAGCACAGTGAAACGGGCAAATAACATCTTTGTATTATTACAAAGATTATTATTATTGACTTCTTAGACTTCTTAAAGGGGTCTTGCAGACCCTCAGGGGTCCACGGACCATACTTTGAGAACTGTTGTTAAAGATGAATCATGGGATGTTCTTGGGATTTCAGGGGAGGCAGGTAAAGGGTAGAAAAGCACCCAGAATGGAGGAGAGGCCTTGGATGCAGATCTTACCTATCTTACATATTTTTTTTTTTTTTTGTCCCAGAGCCACACCTGGAATTGTACATGCTTTATCTGGGACCCTGATCCTAGGTGAGTCTCCTGAAGTCCCTACCTTCTAGGTTGGGTCCTGCTCTTTGACTGCCACCTGCTAGCTGGGACTAAACCTGTCGGGAATTATGCATGGAGTTGCTGGGAATTTATGTTTGCCACAAATGATCTGCTGCACAGTATGTCCAGTGGCTGCACCCCAGCCCACCACAAAGGACTCCTGATGCTGATGCTGGACTGAATTGGGCAGGAAATTACTATGCTATGTTACTACAGACCAGAGTCCTCTCTAGAGGCTTGAATCCTACTATTAGTTCCCGTAGGAACAGATGTCATACAGGCCAAATGCCTGAGCCTGCACAGAAATGCTCCTGGTTTAAACAGACATAAGCTCCATCTAGTCTCAGAGTACTCAGGACTAATCAAGCTTTTTTGCATGGGTTCTAGGTCCTTGGTGAGCAGGTTGGCAGGCAGCCAGAAGAAGGAGGAAGAGGAGATCTAGAAAGCTGTATTTCTATGTACAAGCTTGCTGAGTTACAGCTCCCATGCGTGACCATCCCCATGAATGTCTATAGCTTTTACCATTGAAAAAGGGTTTCATCTCCTCAAACTGTGTTGTCAATTTGGTCAATTGCATTGCTGTTCTATGTATCATCCATATAGTTCTAAAAACCTGATCTCATTCCTCCTCTCTCCAGGTTGGTCCCCATTGAATGCTCAGAGTGCTGAGGTTGTGTGGACTCTCATGATGGCTAGTGCCCCAGCCTTGCTACCAAGGGCCATCTTCTTCATTATGGAGCAGGGCCACAGGCCCATATTCATGGTAGCACAGCACCAAAATATCCTCTTTCCTCACTGCTCCTGGGAGAATTTGTGTTCGGAGTCCTCAGTTGGGAATATCGGGAACATGGGGCCTGCACCCATGGGGACAACTACGGTGTGGGGAGTGGCTCTGGGGTCCATGGGTTACCCTCTCCTAAGGGATCTGCTTATCAGTCCCAGAGCAGAAGTTCTGGAACCCTAGGAGCAGAAGATTGCTTCTGTTTGAGCTTATAAGTCATTTCCTCTGGGAAGCTTTCGGTAGCATTCATTACTTCCCTGCTGATAGCTCTTGTCACTGTATTGCAATTTCTGTTTCAGTTGTTTTTATTCCCTCATAAACTCTGAACTCTTTGAAGGCAGAGACTATGGGAACTTCATTCACCACTGTCTTTCCAGTATACAGCACCGTGCATGGTATCTAGTAGGTGCTCAGTATTTGTTGAATGAATGAAGGCAGAGAATACCCTTTCAAGAGTCCTGAGTGGCTGCTGGAATCCCAACACCTTTGCTTCTAGGGCTGCCTCCAAGAGGCTGGCTTCTTTGGGGTGGCTGGTGGATGTGTAAGATGGGGGGGGTGGGGTTCCCTGGTAACAACTCCTAGATATCTAAAGCTTCTGTTGTATGAAATTCTAGTGTGGGAGTGTCTGGGTGACTCAGTCAGTTAATTGTTTGCCGTTGGCTCAGATTATGATCCCAGAATCCTGGGACTGAGCCTCACATCAGACTTCCTGCCCAGCAGGAAGCCTATTTCTCCTTCTCCCTCTGCTGTTTTCCCTGCTTGTGCTCTCTCTGTGGCTCTCTCTCTTAAATAACTAAATAAATAAAATCTTAAAAAAAAAAAAAAACTCCAGCATCAGCACGAGCAAAATATATATATCTTTATATCTTCAAGTAGCTTAGGGATAATCCAAAGTCTAACATTTTGGTCACTGGAAATTCCCCATAACCATTATTGCTGAAATCCCAGGAGACAAAGAATTGCATGTTGTTTCAGTTTCCATATGGTACTGGATGGCTTTAGCAAGAAAGATCAATCTCTTTAGGCAGTCTTGTGTCCAGGATCTAAAGATAAGAGCACAAGTATGACTTTAGCTGGCTTATCACACAGCCAGGCCAGCTAATGGAAAACAAATCGGAGTCTACAGGAAGAGATAAGCAGAAGCCTTGTTTTCAAGTACTCTAATGGTAAGAACAAGGAAATAATAACTCCACATGCTAAGTAAATGAAATAAAAGAGTCTCCTGGCATGTTGTTTAATCGTACTTCTTAATGGTTTCTTTTTAAAATGTTAGGGAAAAGGTTCTGTGTCGGCCTTTACTATGAAAGAAATTAACATAGCCATTGATACTTATAAAAGCTCAAATGGGGCAGCCCGGGTGGCTCAGCTGGTTTAGCACCTGCCTTCAGCCCGAACCTGCCTTCAGCCCAGGGCCTGATCCTGGAGTCCCGGGATCCAGTCCCACATCGGGCTCCCTGCAGGGAGCCTTCTTCTCCCTCTGCCTATGTCTCTGCCTCTCTCTCTCTGTCTCTCATGAATAAATAAACAAAATCTTAAAAAAAAAAAAAAGCTCAAATAGTACGTAAGTACAAAGTGAAAATTGCTTTTCATACCTTTCTTTATTGATGAGCACTTCCTCCTTCAAAAGTTGGTATTTTAGTGTTCTCTTAAAACCTTTTCTTGGCTGCTCTCTTTTGCCAGGTTCTGCACTTGACTGCTAATGCAGGAAAAAATGGGTAGTGGGGATCTTCCCACCTCCATGTCTGACCTATTCGTAAACTAAGGCTTTTAGCCTATAAAAAACATGGGTTGATTTGTAACAGTGGCACAAAGTCCTGTTAACTGTATAAGAGCAACATGTCCCCCTTTTTCTTCTACTCTCCAAAGAAAGCACAAGCAGTTGTCAAGCTATGAACATCCAACCTATGCAGGATAGCAATAAACTACTAGAGAACTTTGACATTTTTAGGACACTCCTTTGATGATAGAATCCCATAACTCCACTCCCTGCAACTACTGCTCCCCATCCCCTGTCCTGAGAGGCTGTACTGTTGTTAGCTCATAGCCATTGACGATATAGGGTTTTCAGCATAATTCTCTGGGTCTAGGTGCACTGCTCATTGCTACCTACCGACAGCCTTGCAATGCCCTTACTATGCTGAGGTACGAAGAGACAGACTGAGTGATGAGACCCATGTTGGAGCTTTGCTCTTTCTTGTATTCCCTTTCAAAGATACCAGCATCTAATATAGTGTCCTGGGGTACACAGCGAATGGTCAGTGTAAGTATTGCCCGTGTTTTTTTCCAAGTGAAACGAAGTCTGGCCCAAGGTGCACGGAACTGGTTATCTTGGCTTAGGTTGAAACTGCCTTATCTCTTTGCATAGGAGCCCAAAGGAGTTAAAAGATAAGGAAAGGCAGATACCTTGTTTCTCAGGGCTGGGTCCGCCCCTGCTTCCAGGAGCAGCGCGACTGTTTTAATATTCCCACTGAGCACTGCTGCGTGGAGGGCTGATGTCCCATTCTAAGAGAAAACAACAGTGAGAGTCAGGAGTGGGCTCACAGGCATCAGCACTGAGCCAGGCTTTTATCATAAACCAACCTGAGTGATGAGACTCATGTTGGGAGCTTTGCTCTTCCTTCCATTCCCTCTCAAAGGCGTCAGCATCTAATACAGTGTCCTCAGGTACACAGCACACAGAAGACGGGCAGTATAAATACTGCCAACGTCCTTTTGTAAGTGAAACAAGAAATCTGGCCCAGGGTACACATGACTTCACAATCGGTCTGGCAATTTTACATATATTAGAATTTGCTGCAGAAAAAGCAATCATGCTATGTTAAACATTTTTTTTTTTTTCCTTCAAGAGCAACAAATATAGTTTCTGTGCTTCCAGCGAGGCTGGAGAAATGGCTGGCAAGCCAAAAGGCCCAGCAGTCAGCCCAGTTACCTGCACTCCCCTAACTCAGAGGGGGTAGGAGCACCACTGTGGAGTTCCAGGACCTGAGCACGTTGGGGGAAGAAACCCCCAAGCCCTTATATGGAGCATTTCTGAGCACAGAAGGGCCTGCCAGATAGGTTGCTGACATTTTATGAAATGCACTGCAAATATTTATTGAACTAAGGAATCATCTATGCACACCATGTAGCCAGATTCTGGGAGGAGAGAGGAAGAGAATATACCAAACCTGATAAAGGAATGATGGGTGGTCACATGATACCTGTTCCAGAAGATGCATATGTCTACCTATGGCATCTAAATGCAAGCTTAATTTCCACATGAGCTGCTACTGCTACTAATACTAAACCATTTTCTTATTTTATGAAAGAAAAAAATATCATACCCATAGAAAAATTCCAAAAAAGTAGCATTTTCCTTTCCAAAGGAGCATGTTTGCTTTTATAACGTGTATGATAACTCACTTATCTGGTAACATTTCACCCACCTAAATTTTCACCAACGTGTTCAACTTCATCCATTTGCAACAGAGCTAAGGTAAAATACCAAGCCAAAATAGAGCTCTTTGAAATGAGACGAGACATTACAAAGTCCATTTCTGGAGCTCATTTCTTGTATTCACAGAGTTCTCTTTCATAGGCTATTTATTCTTACTTTACAAACAATTTTTTTAAAATTTTATTTATGATAGTCAGAGAGAGAGAGAGAGAGAGAGGCAGAGACACAGGTAGAGGGAGAAGCAGGCTCCATGCACCGGGAGCCCAATGTGGGATTTGATACCGGGGCCCCAGGATCGCGCCCTGGGCCAAAGGCAGGCGCTAAACCGCTGTACCACCCAGGGATCCCTTACTTTACAAACAATTTTCATGAATGTAGCTTTCTGGCTTCCAAGCTCTTGGGAGATTAGAAATTGCTTACTGGGACAGAGAGGCCAGCATCCTGACAACAGCAGTCCTGTATTAGTTGATAAAGAATAGAGCCTAAGTATATAAAGATCAGATGCAGAGTATCCAAAAAACTTTTGGGGTCATTCACAGGAAGATTGACTTTTCCCATCAATAAAGCCTGAGGGTACATCCCCAAAAGTGCTAAGCCACTGTTTCAAGTTTAGAACAGGTTTCCCTGTCCTCAATTTAAGGAAACAGTAGTGTATAGTGTGTGTGTGGGGGTGGGGGGTGGGGGAGGGGGGGTCTGCAAACTATAGCCTATGGGCCAAATCTAGCCTGCCCTCTGTTTTTCTTTTCTTTTTTTTTCTAAGATTTTATTTATTTATTTATTTATTTATTTATTTATTTATTTATTTATTTATTTATGAGAGACACACAGAGAGAGAGAGAGAGGCAGAGACACAGGCGGAGGGAGAAGCAGGCTCCATGCAGGGAGCCTGACGTGGGGCTCGATCCCGGGTCTCCAGGATCAGGCCCTGGGCTCAAGGTGGCGCTAAACCACTAAGCCACCAGGGCTGCCCCCCTGTTTTTCTATGTCCTGACAAGCTAAGGTTTAAAAAACTTAAAAAAGAATACTATGTGAAAATATGAAATTCCAGAAATACAGTGTCCATAAATAAAGTGTTAATGGAATTGCAGCCATCCTTTGCCCCCTCCCCGCCATGGCTGCTTTCATGCTACAACAGTAGAGTTGAACAGTTCCAGCAGGGACTGTATGTATGGCCCACAAAGCCGAACATATTTATTACCTGGCCCTTTATGCCACCTTCTGGTATATATTGTAATTTAGAAGTCTCTTAGTCTCAAATGGTTAAAATTTAAAGAAGAATTTTGGGGCTCTGTTTCCTTGTAGACCCAAGCTTTCCAGAATGATACATTCTTTGCTGTGTTCAGATATCTGAGGTTTATTTTATTTCACTTAAGGTAATAATGTGGTTCTTTGCTCCAGATAATGAAGGGAAGAAATGTGAGCATCTGTCCCCCCAGGTTTTGTGGGACACAAATCATGTGTTTCATGAGTCGTGAAAGATTTTTAGTCCAATGATAAATATATATGGTTTACTTTCCAAGTTAGTGTTTAATTTCTACTAACTTCTTTTTTTCTAGAAAACTAAGTACCTACAGACTCTGGTTCACTCTTCTTACCGCCCTGCCATTTCAACCAATGATCATGAATCTCCAACATTAAGAAATTGGAGATAAGTTTTTTCAAGAATGCAACTAGCCATGTGAATTACACTCAGATTCTCCTGCAGTCCTTCGTAGGGGCTTCTTAATTTTTAGCCTCTCTTCTACAGATTGGTAAAATTTCTCTTTAAGTCTTACCTTCAAAATGCCAAGGGTGGGTGAGAACTTCAGCAACTCCTCTATAACATCATTATACCCTTTGTTGGCTGCTTTTAGTAAAGCTGTTGTACCGTCCTTAACAGAGAGGAAAAGAAAAGTTGACTATTAACATATGTGCGTGTTGGCTAAGAACTAATTGTTACTTGAGAACCAGGAATATGCTTGTCAGAATAGGTGAAAGATTTAAACCAAAGGACAAGTGGGCCATATTTCTTAACCTAGGAGTATTTTAGAGCATATTTAGTTCTGCATGAAAGAGTGCTAGACAAAATAATTTATTATCTTAGAATCCTGCCTTTGGGGATTCATCTCTTTTAGTCTCTAGAACAGTGGGTAAAGGGAGAGGGGAATATCAAGAATGTATTTTAGGACACAGATTGACCAAAGAAGCATCGTCTGCAATTTACGACTTAGCAGAAATTGGTGTTAAACTATTTTTAATGATTAAATAATTACTGAATTGTCTTTACTGTTTTAAATTTTAAATGTGCTTTTCTTTTTTGCTTTGTCTTGTAAACAACCTTGCTCCAGTGTGCCCTAGGTATCTGTCCGTGGAGGCTGGGGGTAGGTAGGTGGAGAGCAGGAAGGGGATGGATTGAAATCTGTTAAAAAGAAATGCAAAGGCAAGTTCAAAACTTTATATTCAGCTTCTGTCATCACTTTTTGGCCTGGGAAGAGAGTTTCCAAATTCCTTTTTCTCCTGCTTTTACATATCAATTGCTGTATTTGGAGGATTCAGCTCACAGAATTCTGTAGTAAAGGAAATACCCCAGCCTGCTCTAAAGACTTAGCTGGAATCAGGAAGAAAGAAAATGAGATTAGAGGATTTTTCTTTTCTGGTTTCAGAGACGTGGGAAGAGAGAGAGTGGGAGAAAAGACAGTGAAGTGGTCAGATTGGGTCTTTCCCCCTTTCTGGGCTCAGATGTAGAGAATGGACGTGGGTCATATGTGACCTGCTATGGCAGGAGTAATACTAAGGGAAACAAGGCCAGACACTGTAAAAACTAAACCAAACCAAACCAAACCAGAACCAAAAAGCGAATGGCAGTGTGGTCAGGCAGCAGGGTCTCCCCAAGCTGCCGCAGGACCCGCTGAGGGGCCCACCCAGGCCGACTTAGGTGACATAAGCATTGCTGGGTGGAGGCCAATGGGGGATATGGTGCAGGGGTCTGCAGCTGGGGAAGCCAGGTGAGGCGGAGCCCCAGGAGCGCTGCGGGACCCCCAAACCACAGAGGGGGCGCCCCCACCTGCACTGCGGTCCCGGGCCAGCAAGAGGCGCAGCGCCCAGCGCACGTGCCACCCCTGAGGCCCCGGCTCCTCCCTCCCGCAGCCTCCCGGGTTCATCCAGGAGTCAGCTCAGGTGGAGGAGGATCTGGGAGGATCACACATCTTTCCCGTAGGGAGACTGGGCAGCACTTGCGACGGTTCAGCTGATTCAGACATTTACCTTGTTTTCCTGCTACAGAGCTGCTGGAGGGTGGGAGAAAGCCCAGGGGAGTCAGAGACCAAATAAAGGCGCGTTTTCTCTGCACGTCCAGGTTGGGCTGAATTTTGGAGCTTCGGTGCATGCACTCCTCCCCAGCCCCCCAGCTCTGGCTCAGACTCACGTTGCGGGCTGCGTCCCGGTCCGCTCCGCGCAGCAGCATCACCCTCACCACCTCGCTGTGGCCCATCTGCGACGCGATCCACAGCGGCGCCGTCCCGTCCTGCCGGCGAGGGGACACGCTTGCTCCCACCGGGCCACCCGGCAGCCGCCGAGCAACAAGGTACCACCCGCAACCAGCCCCCCGACGACAAATGAGGACGGAGATTTTAAGCCACTTACACAGAGGGGCGTGTGGCAGTGCCTGGACACGTGCGCCAGCGTTCGGGTTTGGGCTTATGGCACAGCCACTGAATGGCAGGATGTTTTAGCACCTAGTGTGGTGCTCCAGGGCACGGAACTCAGAGCAGGAAGCCAAACCTAACAAACCCGGGGAGGAGAAGCCTGCATGTCCTTATTTTCCCCTAGATTCAGTCAGTTTGTTTGCTTTACTGATGGGTTGACACAGCACACCCTACTGAGTGGGGGCCCTCATTCCCACAGAAGGGAGGGCAGTTTTTGGTGAGGGGATGTGTGAAGGTCAGAACTAAAGACATTCCTTCAACTCTTCTATCCTGTATCTAGAATCCCCCACAGTCACATCATTTTTAGGGACTTTGGTTTTAGGCAGGATGTGATATGGTTTCTTCTGGGAAGGGATGCCCACTCGTGAGTTATAGCAGGCCTGCATTTTTGATAATATTGTCTGTGTATCGTTCCCCCAAAGAGCCTGTTTATGGGAGCGCTAGGCCATGAAGCGGAGAGGTGCCGCTCTGGAGAAAAAGTGACACATCCAAGGGACGGAGAAGGGTTTGACAGGAGGGTGGTTCCTGTTAGACACAAAGAGAAAAACAGAAAACCCTTCTAGTGCTGGCAGTCAGCTCTATGGAGAGAGTGGGAGAGGCAGAGGTCCGACCCAAGTGTCCATGTTCTCCTCCTGGGCTGAATCTGGGTTAGGTAAGCTAGGGGTAGTAGAAACACCCAGATAAATGACGAATTCCAGATGGAAAAGGATTTTCTCCTGTTCTTGGGATGGAACCCAGAAAAACTGCAGAAAAGTTGTACAGCTTTTTGTACAGCTTTTGTACAGCTCTGATCTTAGCTGGTGCCTGAGAGAACAGAAATGGGTGATGGAGTCTTGGCCAGTGGGTCCGAGACACCCCTCAGTACCCCTGGTCTGCATCAACTAGGATTCTGCGGCACCCAGGAGTCCCTGCCTGCCTGTGGGAAATCAGAAGTGCTCAGTAACGGTGGCCAGAAGTCAGCCTGAAAGTGGGAAGATAGGTCATGATCTCACGATGACAGGCCAACTAGGTACTCACAGACAGGATACTCATAGCAGGATACTCAAACAGACAGGAAAGGCTGGACAAACCAGTACAGGACCAGATGCAGTGTCCCCACGCCACCTGAATGCCAGGATGACAGTTTGACCTCTGAGAACTTAGGCCATTTTGGAAGGAAGGGCAGGAGGAGAGCAAAGGAACCAGAATTCTCTAAACTTGGGCTTTGAGGTAATGAAGGTAATATGGCCCCATGGGAGTGTTTTGGCCAGATAAGACTGAGTTACTCATCGGTGGGAACAGGGGCTGAAGAGCAGGATGATTCAGTCGGAGAACACAGAGTTTCATTTTCTGCTGTAGCATATCATTTCAACTCCAGTCTACTAGCAGGCACAGGATTATTGCCCATTGCCATCCCAGCAAAGGGACAGAAGACAAAGAGGCCTGAATGGGGTGGTGGGTGGTGGCCAATCAGGAGCCTGGAAGGATCCAGGCTTGCTGTGGGGTGGTAAGAGGACACTTACACCCCTGTGTTTTGGGAAAGATGGGGAAGAGATGCTGAATGAAACAAAGGGCAGAAGACAGATGAACACCTAGAGCCACTTCATGCTTTTACAAGGGCCTCTTGGATATGTTTTTAAATCTGCATGTTATTTGTTATTAGCAATCGAAATAATACCTTAATTAGTACTTTTGTTTAGAAAGCATGTCTACATTGATTATTTAATTTGATTCTCCCAGTTCAGAATCATTCATTCATTTATTCACTCAACCAACCAACTGTTATTAAATATCTTCTCAGTCTCTGGCACAATACAAAATAAGACATGGTCTCTGGTCTCATAGGAACTCAGTCTAGTGAAGAAGAGACATGGCAATTTCAGGATGATTACAGTGCTATAGTAAAGTAGGGATAAAGTGCCCAAGATGAACCAGGAGAGGGGTCTGCTTACTGTGTGGGAGTTATGGGGGTCAGCTTTACCATTAGGGTTTGAAGGAGGACTAGGATTTTCCTAGGTGGGGGGTGGGGGAGGACATTCCTTGTAGAAGGAATAGCATTTCCAGTCGAAGCGGCTTGGACAGGTGTGGCTGGTTCAGGCAGGGCAGGAAGTCCAGCGTACTGTGGCCCACAGGATGTGTGCTGGAACAGGGGTGAGGGTGAGAGACCGGAAGGAGGTGCAGGGAGCAGGAGAGGGAGGCAGGGTACTGGAAGCTCTTGCCCCTCTTTGCCTGCTCTGGGTTCACTTGTTCTTTGTCACTATCTCCACCAGGGGGCAGGCAAGGAAAGGCGGCCAGCAACAAAGAGGCTGGCGGGTGCCTTCCAAGGGCTTGCTTGTTAGTAAAAATGATCTTAATTGATACTAATGTGGAAAAGTGCTAAGAGGTGGTACATTGGGAACAAATATTAATAGCATCGATTCATAACAGTAATGCTAACACTGAACTTTTATCACTTGAATTGCAATAGTCATGGTAGGTGGAAAAAGAAGTCCTCGCTTCTGGGTTATGAGACCTGAGCCAAATCACTCTGAGCCTCTGTTCTCTTCTGCAAAAACGTTAGCATCCCAGAGAAACTCATGAATGAGAAAACATGTAGGACAGTGCTGAGCACAGGACTGGATAGCGGGTGCTTAGAAAAGACAGGTCACTGAATCTGCATATTTACCATGAAAAACAATAAACACCTTAATTTGAACTTTTGTTAACAAAACACTCCACATGCTTTATTTGATTTTTCCAGTTTTCCTGTGAGATAACTGATCCAACAGGTAGGAATGATTGGTAAAATGAGATTTGGGGTTAAACCCAGGAAGTTGAATGTGAGTTGGAGCATTATTGTCAAATCAAAGTACTTATTAGTTGATTATCTAGTTTGTGGAAAGAGGTTTTCCCCTTTATCTGTACACCTCAATTCCTGTTTTCTCTTATTACTATTATAAGGGTCAGAGTCTTCCTTATAAAGAGGACTTCACAATGAAAATGATAGAAATTGAGTCAAGTTGGCTCGTTTTTGTGGAGTTTTGAGAGAACTGGAATAGGAAAAACATTAAAAAATATATACGTTTTTGAATACTTCCTGACAAAAATCTATAGTTTTGAAATTCAAAACAAATAAATTACAGTGAAATAAATCACAGTAAGTTAGGACCTCTGTGGCACCTTTTTAAGAAAAGGAAATAGGACACTTAGCTTGAAGAAGATGAGATTCCCAGGATTATGACAGCTGTCATTTACTATTTGTGTGCAAACCAAGCAGAAAAGGATTTAGATCGATTCTGCACACCAGCTGGCACCAAAGGGGGCTGGTGGGTAAAAGCCACTTGAGACTTTGACTCAGTGTAAGACAGTGTAGTAAGAGCCGGTTAAAGATTCAATAGTAGTAATGGGTCCCCCATGCTGGAGGGGTTCACCAGTGGCTGACTGCCACTCAGCAGGACTGTGAGAGAGAGGATTCATGTATCTGATGGATGATTACACAGGTGATTTGTACAGTTTCTTCTGACCTGGTTATCCCTTGCTCCATTTGAGATAATATTTTCTAGTAACTTCTAATACATTTTTATAGATAGATCATAGCAGGAGACGGAGTGTATGACATGATTTGTATCAGAAACGAAATGTTAGATCATTTTAGTTAGGCTCCTAAAGATTATTTAGAAAAAGTATTAAAACTATTTTCTTCCATGGGAATGAGACTATTTAGTGGCACTAGCTCTTTGCTTCTGCTGCTTCTAGTCTTCCCACTCAGGCTACGTCCATCTATATGCTCAAGCCAGACAGAAAGTCTTGGGAACCAATTCATTCTAAGCTGGAGGCCCAAGAGATATAAGGAATCTCGTCAATAGCAGAGGGGGTTCAGTACTGAGACAACTTTGGTACCAGCCTTTCCCTGACCTGGAGCCCATTTCTCATAACTGGGTCCCGCTTGGTAGCCCCAGGCCAGCAAACAAGTCTGTAAAAGATGTTACCAGATGCCTGCATTGCCCAGCCTGACCTCATTCTCCCCACCCACAAGTGATCAGACCAAGGATGGGCAGGCGGACCAGTCCACTGTGGTGTGCAGAGCCTAGTGGCAACAATGACATCACTCTCCCAAGAGTTTGGTAGTCTGACCTATGAACTTAGGGACTATATACAAGATGAGTAGGCAGGGAATGCTAAAAAAAAAAAGGAGTGGGAAGAGAGAGAGGCATGAAGGGACTCTGAGATGACAGGGACTACATGGCTCACGAGAGAAAGAGTGCAACCTTGATATCTGATGAGTTTTCTACTCCACTGAGGCCTGGATGAAATAGAAATCATAATTGCAAAGGTACCATAATTATCCTGGTTTAACAGATGAAAACAAAACAAAACAAAACCCTGGACTACATCAAAATAAAAGCTTCTACATAGCAAAGGAAATAATCAATGAGACTAAAAGAAAAAAGCCTAATAAATGGGAGAAGATATTTGTTAATAACCTATCCAATAAAGAGTTAGCATCCAAATATATAAAGAACTTATACAACACAACACCCAAAAAACAAATAATCCAGTTAAAAAATGGGCAGAAGACACGAACAGACATTTTTCCAAAGACCTACAGATGGCTAACAGACACATGAAAAGATGCTCAACATCACTCATCATTAGGGAAACGCAAATCAAAACCACAATAAAACATCACCTCACCCCTGTCAGAATGACTAAAATCAACAACACAAGAAACAACAGGTGTTGGTGAGGATGTGGAGAAAAAGGAGCCCTCCTGCACCAGATGCAAACTGGTGTAGCATCTGTGGAAAATAGTATGGAGGTTCCTAAAAAAATTAAAAGTAGAATTACAATATGATCCAGCAATTCCACTACTGGGTATTTACCCAAAGAATATGAAAACACTAACTCGAAAAGATATATGCACCCCTATATTTATTGCAGCATTACTTACAATAGCCAAGATATGGAAGCAATTCTAGTGTCCATCGATAAATGAATGGATAAAGAAAAAGTGGTATATATACACAATGGAATATTAGCCATAAAAATAATGAAATCTTGCCATTTGCAACAACATGGATGGACCTAGAGGGTATAAGGTTAAGTGCAATAAAGCAGTCAGAGAAAGACAAATACCACATGATTTCACTCATATATGGAATTTAAGAAACAAAACAAATGAGCAAAGGAAAAAAAAGGACAAAAAGACAAACTACGAAACAGACTGTTAATTATAGAGAACAAATTAGTGGTTACCAAAGGGGTGGGGGGAGATGAGTTTGATAGGTGAAGGGGATTAAGAGTACTTAATCACCTACTGTGATGAACACAGCAATATACGGAACTGTTGAATCACTATATTGTAGATCTGAAACTAATATAACACTGTATGTTAACTATACTGGAATTAAAATAATAATAAAAGAAACCCTGAAATTCAAGGAGTGTAAGTGACTTGTTCAAGGTCATGCAGTTAGTAAGGAAATAGACTGTGTTTCATTTCCTTAAGTGATCCATATTCCCATAACTCACAAGCTACTGCCCACCCAGAGACCTGGATCTGGTTCCCTCTCTGGCTCTTACAGTCTTCCTGGGACTGGTGTCCTGGCCCTGAGTTTAGGCCCTATATCTGAGCCTTGTTTCAGTTTGCAGCCACTGATCACTGTCTTCCGCCTTCCAAGCCTCATGGAGCTCTGCTCAAACTATGGGGTATCTTCTGGAGTCAACATACCTTTCCAGAGTGCCTACCATGTGCAGAGGGCATGTAAGCAGTGGGGCCTCCCTGTTGCTGTTCACTTCTACCCCCAAGCCCTCAGGACCCTGAAACAATCCATTGGCCCTACTCTCTCCCATTGCTCACCATTGGGTTCACCCCCTCCAAGCTTGCAACCCAGGGGGCCTGTCACTATCCAGGTCCTAGCATTTCTGCATGGAAGTGCAAACAAGGGGCTAGGGAGGATGCTTTATGTGATGGCCTTTCTGTCTGGCTTCAAAGAGATCCCATTAGCATACTGAAAGGACTAGTTAGGATGAGTGAGGATAGTCTAAACTCAGCCCTGGGTAAGCCCTCAGACCTTTACCACTCTGAAAGTACTGTTTAACAAGGTGGACGAGTTGAGTTGGGAAAAGGAGATGTCAAAGCATTTTGTTGATAGAAAAACAGACTAAATAAGCCATTTTAGCTGGTGATTAAAAAGGCTTGATGTGTCTCTATTCTACTTGCTGTGGTCACACACATAGAACTGAAAAGGAGTTTTTAGCTTGACCATAGACTACAATGATCTCTGTGACTCTTGACCTTTTTCACCTAGGACAAACTAGGAGGAAGTATTTTTCTAGTTTCAAATCAAGAGCTTAGTCTTTCCAAAGTCTGCTTATGGCTTTGTGATTCTGATTCCTTTTCACAGATGTCCTAGAAAGGTTTTCAGGTAGTTCATCTGTGATAGGGTTACACAGAAAAGCCATTCCTTTTTTTTTTTTTTTTAAAGATTTATTTATTTATTTATTTATTTATTTATTTATTTATTTATTTATTTATTTATTTATTTATGATAGACATAGAGAGAGAGAGAGGCAGAGACACAGGCAGAGGGAGAAGCAGGCTCCATGCCTGGAGCCCGATGTGGGACTTGATCCTGGGACTCGATCCTGGGACTCCAGGATTGCGCCCTGGGCCAGAGGCAGACACTAAACTGCTGAGCCACCCAGGGATTCCCCAGAAAAGCCATTCCTGGGGAATGTTCAGATTCCCTGTAGCTCAGAGCAAAAGTCAGCTGAAGAACACCAATGCAACTTCATTAACATCCTGTCACACTGTGCCAGAAAATGTCAGGACCCCATAGAACAGCAAGGAAAAATAATAAATAAGATTTATCTAAAAGCATTAAAAAAATCAAGAAATGAAATCTGGCATATATCCTTGTCTTTATTTATTTTATAATTTTTTTTAAAAAATAAATTTTATAAATTCAAGACTTTTCTGACAGTGACTCCACGTGTCAGCTGAGATTTCAGAATTAAACACTGGTTTCCAAATGCCCTGCTGATGCTACTACGCATTGGCCATTTTAATGGAAACTATGAATTATACTTTTTTTTTTTTACCTCCTCATAACTTGTGACAAAGTTAGATGGGACTACTATCACTTTGCCATATTTATGACACTGCTTGTTTTCTAGGAGGGAGTAAAATATGCAGAGTTTATACTTTTTTTTCCCTGCAGAGTTTAGAGTTTAAAAGAAGACAGAATTTGGGCTAGTCTGACCTGGCCAGACAACCTCTCATTATCACCTCACGGCAGGTAATAAAAAGATTATGGCTCGAGAGTAGTTAGTGGGGTACATGTATCCTCTAAAAAGGAAAAATTCCATTTCCTTTTTTCTTCCAAAGCTATTTTTATTTTATAAAACACTCTTTTCCTGAATAACAATCTTTTCAGAGCTGAACTCAATTCCAAACAATTGCATGAGGTGCAGTTTTCAGAGGGCATGTCACTTGCTCCCTGATCCAAGGAAGGGATCCTCCCACTGCCGGACTAGGTCATCTACTTTGACCAGGTCATGCTCATTGTGAGGAATAAAAGCAGCTGTAGGGGTTGTGGCCACCATGGCACTGTTGGCTCACTCTTTAATTTCTTGGCTTCAGCATCGTCGTATAACTCAATCTAGATTTGAGTGGCCACAATCCATGCACTATTTGAAATATAATCTCTTATATAAACTTTTTTTTTTATGAATAGTACCTTAGGCATATGGCTAATACAATTTATTTCACAATTAGATTTGTCAAAGTGCTAGAAATTATTTCAGAAAGATGTGCAGATAGAAAGGCCTGATAATCTTAACAATCTTTCATTTCTAAATTCATGGTGGTACCCTCAATAATGGCCTCCAAATCAAGCTCCTGCAATCTGGGATGCCTGCATGGCTCAGTGGTTGAGCCTCTGCCTTCAGATCAGGGCATATTCTTGGGGTCCTGGGATTGAGTGTCCTCCCCTCATTGGGCTCCCAGCAGGGAGCTTAATGCTCCCTCTGCCTATGTTGCTGCCTCTCCCTCTGTGTCTCTCATGAATAAATAAATACAATCTTAAAAAAAACCCTCCTGCAATCTAAAAATTACTAATTCTGCTTACTAACTTTGGCAAGATGAAACCAAAGTTAAAAGTCTGATTCAGAATCAATCAACAGTTTCAAAATAAGAAGGACCTGCAAGAAAATATTAAATTCCTGTCCTCAGATGTCAATTCTGGCAGGTATGGAAGTACAACATTTTCTAAAAGCTTGCTTTCCCAAGAGTATTCCTGGAGCCATCTAAATCTAAGAATATCTTTAAAAATCTTAAAAATTTAATCACATTCATAGCAGTATCTAATATATATATATGTGCAGTGCTTAAGAAACACTGATTAAGTATTGGATAAAACGGTTATTAAAAAAGGGGGATCTGGAAGAGATGTCAGGATCATTCTGCCCAGTCTCCTAATTTTCAGATGAAGGACGACAAATCCAGAGAGGCTGATTCACATGTTCCAAACCACACAGTTATTAGCAGAGCTGGATCTAGAACTCAGGACTCCTGACCTCAAACTCACTGTATCCAAAGGCCCTTTCCCTTCTTAGGTTCCTATGCAATTGGACTTCTAAAGACTGATGAAACCTGGGGCCAAGAGCTCAGACGAATCCTCCCTACATGAACATATAGGCATGTGTTACATTACACATCAGGTTATATTACTGGCAATCTGCCTGCGTGTCATACACTGGTAAGAAATCAGCTTGATTTCTCCCAAGAAAAGTACCTTTAAAGTGATATTATTTTAATCTGAAATGTTTTGTTAAAAACAAATTAATTAGTGCAGAAATCATCCTATATAAGAAAAGCTAATTATAATGCCTTAGATTTGGATGGCTCTTTACCATTCATAAAGTGTGACCTATATTACCAGGTGGTTCTGTTCCTTTAAGTATCAATTGATTCGCTGGGTGTTGTTAGCTTGCTGTTAGTAAATTAAGTCTACAGTAGTGTTCTGATTGTGAGAGATGAAGGGGTGGAACCTACTAATGATTTCCAGTTGACTAATGCACTCCTCTTTGGCGTGGTGGAAGAAGAAGCGGGGTAAGAGATAAAAAAGCAGCTTATCAGTGGAGGGACTGGGCAGGAGCAAGGCTACCTGACTCACATCTATTTACCTATGTCCCAGGCTAGCCCACTCTCATGACATCACTGCAGCCATAATTTATTTAACAGGAGGCGGCCAAGTATGTACTTGACTTCCAACACCCAATACCGAAGGTTCAAAAACAGTAAATGGTGAAGTCAGCTCGATATCACAGGCTTTCAGGTGAGCCCAAAGCGAAGACCAGGAGAAACCCTAATCTAGGATTAGCTTCATCACAGAGGCAAAAGGGTTGGAAGA
Organism: Canis lupus familiaris; assembly: GCF_011100685.1. NCBI lineage: Eukaryota > Metazoa > Chordata > Mammalia > Carnivora > Canidae > Canis > Canis lupus. The sequence continues at coordinate 64,760,880 of NC_049228.1, read as the reverse complement.
TGCCCTCCCTGCCCCACCGCTCATGCATGTGGACATTACCTGCCTTGGCTGGTTGACTTTTGCTCCTGAAGACAACAATAATCGAATAACATCCAAATAACCACCTTGGGCAGCTAGGAAGAGTGCAGTGGCTCCGTCCTGAGAGGTGTCACAATGAAACTATTCAAATAATCTGTCACGTTTATTTTAAAAGACATTCGATTAAAAGTACATACGTTTTACTACAACTTTCCATTTCTGTCCCCTGCTCTGTTTTCATATTAATGGTTAGTGTTTTATTCTTTGAAGAATAGTTCTAACATATCACAGTAAGTCTGGTGGAAAGGTAAAGTTTCAAAGAGTCTTATCAGGATAAGTTATAACAAATGTAATGACCATTCATTCTACAACATCTTGACCATGGAACTCATGATCCACCCACTTGGCAGGAGCACCCAGGCTGTCCAAATAGCCAGTCATCATTTTTCTCTTGTCTACACAGACTTCTCATTACTTGCTATCTCTGCTTTCATTATGTGATCTCAGGGTTTATCCCCTTTTTCATTTGTTTCAAAAATATGTACATGTAATAGTTTCCCACTTCAAGTCTTTTGTCAATTAAGGGTTTAAGTGTTAGTTTAAAAACAAACACAAAATCAAGTCTATAAATAAAAAACAACGAACAAGTCCTCAAAACCTATTTGGTATGTTTTTATGAATCAGAAATAAAAGTGTCCTTTTAATTAAATTTTTCCTACCCCTTTCTCTTTCTTGCCCCTTTATCCACATGCAGTTTTTCCAAGATTTGAAACAAAATATGCTTTCAGAAAAACTGTCCTGGTGAGACTGTCCATGAACTTGCTCCCTGACAGCCCGGCAGATACCAACACCACTTGCAGACAACTAAGAAATCCTGCATAAAAGCTCAAAGCAAGTGTTTGCCTCCAGTTTTCTTTAGTGGCTTTTTGTTTTATTTTGTTTTGTTTTGTTTTTCATTTTTTGCTGAGTGTCTATGTCTTGTGAACATTTCTTCTTTCTTATAGACATGTCATTGGTAATGTCAACAAATACAGCAGTCAGTTCAGAAGCATGCATCCTCCCCAGATGCTCACTTCACATAGATAGTATTCATAGAACGTGGTGAACTTCATTATTTTTAGACTGCTGTGGAAAACCCAAGCACATCCTAGTGGAAAACACCTAGCTAAACCAGTTAATTACCATCCCTCCCATCAGAAATGTTAACCACAAGTTAAAATACAAAGCTCTTTTCCCTGCAAGTCCAACCAGTAGAGGGTGCTGGATTTCTAGTGGGTGACAGGTGAGCTGCCAGACTTCTCCTAAGGCAATCATTAAAAAATTACTCAGCCTGTATAGATTTTTAAGCAGATGTTTGATATGGGGATAAAATGTTCAGCTGCTCCTTACCGTGTTGCCATAGAAAATCCACTGCGCTTTTAGCAGCTGTGAACTCTTGGAAATGTTCTCAAATGGATATCTAAGCATTGCGTTCTCAGTGCACATTACAAATTTCTGTTCTTAGAAGCCTTCAGGAGTCATTGACTGGGGATCCTCCATGTTTCAGTTGTCTTTAATGGAAACATTTACATTTGGACTGTTTGGGTAAGGGTAAAAGTCTTAACATAAAATGGAAATTTCAGTGCACGAGATTTCTTGAGCCACTTAATAACAGAGAGGAATTTACTACAGGAATGGGCTCTCCCCAAACCCTACATTTCTAAGATTCCATGCCACTCTAGTGAGCCTTCTAGAAGAATGTTATCTAACAGTACAAATTTGCCAGTCAATTTGCATTGCTGACTATTAACAATAACAGTCATTTTCAGATGAAAATCACAACTCACTTTCTTTTTCCGAAGACGTGGGCTCTTCAGATTCAATCACATATATACACACACATCTGCTCATTCATGCTCTCAGATATACTTCATTATAGACAGCTGGAGAAATAGCCAAAGCTGTAGACCTATGTTTTTTAGACTTGGCTACACATCAGAACCATCTGTGGCCCGGCTGTGCCCTCAGAGATTCTGGCTTAATCTGGAGGAGGCCTGGAAGTCTTTTTTTTTTTTTTTTTTTTAAGTTCCCCATGTGATTCTAATGGTAGCCAGAGCTGAGAATCACTCCTTCAGACCTGTGTCAAGTAATTCAGTCATTCAAATGTGAAAGCCATGGGTTCAAAGGGTGTTACAGATTTTGAAGTGCAAAAGGGGTAATGCTAGTTGCTAGGTATGATTTGTCCATTAATTGTGTAAACTCAGGAAAGGGTGTTCACATGGAAAAGTTCACATCTACACATCTCACTACGCATCTATGAAAGTATAGTGCCATAGGACTGAATGTCTGGTGGTAGGATAGCCTAAAATATGATTCCTAGGTAACTGGCAGTAGGAATCCTTCCACTCCTCATTAGGAGACTCTATCAAAAAAAAAAAAAAAAAAAAAAAAGAGAGAGAGAGAGAGGGAGAGACTCTATCAAGTCACTTCATCTCCTCATATGTATGTATTTTTTTTTTTTTTTAGTTCTGTTCAAATCCAGAACTAAATCTTCCATAAGTCCTATGGAATTATAGTGACAATGGGTAATGTGCTAATTGTCCATTAGCTGTAACAGACCCACAATAGCCTTTTGAAGGTCAATGGTGTGCATGTACTTCATAGTTGTTCACACACCCAACCTCACTTCTCTTCCAAATAACTTGATTTTTCCTTTATTTGTGCTCTTCCTCCTAGATAACTCTATACCAGGAGCGTTTTTTTTTTTTTCCCAGCAAGTCCATTTTCTATGCTTGTTATGAGTATGTGTCACATGATTTTTGATGATTCTAACTCCATAAGTTATATGAAATATCTCATATGTACAAGACACTTAAAAAAGTAGAACAAAGATGGGTAAAGAAGATTATGTATTTCTTCATAGAAAAAGCTCATCTGATTAACTTTTTTTCTTTGATGTCTCAGATTAAAGTCCTACTGTTCATTAAAATATTTTTGAAGTTGCCATTTCCGGCATCTAAATTTAGACTGCAATGCTATGTGTGTGTGATGAGGGGATAGGTAAGGGTCCACCTAACGTCCTCTTGAAAATGCACTCACATAAAGCTGGTCGTGGATATTGGCTCCATGTTTCAGAAGGGTCTCCACAACCTGCATATGCCCATACTGACTGGCAGCCAAGAGGGCTGTGCCCCCATCCTGCAAAATATAAACACATTAGAAAGAGTGCAGACACATATTTACCAAGCAGATGCTCTTCACAGAGGGAAAGCTTTGGAAAAGATTTTTTTCCCATAGATAACAACAAACTCACTTTCCTTTTTCATCTCTTTTTCTTTATAATCATAGCATGGTTCGTCCTAAAGACATTGTGCTGTACATGTGGATGACTTGCTTGGGATAGATTTACTGGACTATTTATTTATAGCTTACTGGACTATGTTATTATGAGTAATTCCCCAAGTCAAATGCAGAATTGCTTCTTTGTATCTCAGTAAAGGAAAGATACTTTTTATCTCAGTAAAGAAAGTCTGTACCAATCAGTTCTGTGTTGGAATTACCCAAATAGTCTCCTGTGTCTTCTGGCTAGAGACCCACTTGACAAACGTTGGCTTCTCTCTGTGGTTCCCTCCAGCTGTGGGCCTCTGAGATTAAGGAGATTTATGAAGTAACCCCCTGGGGCTATTGTCTTCAAGGGTCAAGGTATGCATCCATTAAGAGTAGATAACTACAGCATATCCTGTGTACCTCTCACCATCCTGCTTAGCATTTTCCTTTGAACATGTGCCAGTTTGTCCAGATCTCTTTTAAAATGTGGGCCCCAGAATTAATCAGAGCACCAAAAAGTAGATGTGGTCTGATGTGGAATGGGACATTCCATTGTTCCATCTACTCTACTTTTATCTAGACAGCCTAAATTAGAATTAGCTTTTATGTCAACCACATCACACTACTGACTCACTGAGTTTGTGGTCAATTGAAACCCTTGATGGTTTTTCTCAGGTGCTGCAGCCAAGGCATTATCTTTTCCCATCTATAATTGCGGAGCTGTTTGTTTGGCTCTGTGAATTGGTATGTGGACATCTGCGCTAATTGTAAATAATGCATCCACATGTCATCTGGCTCTGAAATACAAATCATAACTATAAGTTAATGTGGTTTCTAAATTTGGGCAGAGTGTTTATCCAAAATGCCTGCCCTCCAACTCCAACCCTTACAGGGTCTGATTCTGGTGAGGCCCAGGAAATGGCTTTCTGACCAGTCACATGAGGGCACTGTGGTGTGAAGGAGACAGGTGGGCCTCACTTGAGAAATGCTGTCCTAAGAGCTCCCTTGACACAGGCTGTGTGTGTGTGTGTGTGGGAGGGGGTGGGGAGAGGGCACTTGAGCTGTGATTTGAAGGGTGGAGACTGGAGGACAGAGACTGGAGGGCTGCGGCCAGTGGTGGGGGCAGGTGTATGCTGGGGGGGTGGTAAGTGGGCAAGAAGAAATTGAATAGCAGCAATGAACCACAGTTCCAACTTTTGTTCTGTCCATTTTCTCTTTGCCTAATGAGATGGGAGAATAAAATACCTTAGAGCTGGTACCTTTAGTTTTTATTGTTTTCTTTCTTTCTTAAGTAGGCTTATACCCAGACACTTAATTGACTGATCCATCCAGGTGCCCCTGTACCATTTGTTTATTTGTTTATTTTAAAGAGTTTATTTATTTATTTATTTGAGAGAGAGAGAGCACAAACAGGGTGGTGAGTAGGGGCAGAGGGAGAAGTAGGCTCCCCTCTGAGCATGGAGCCCCACGCAGGGCTCCATTCCAGAACCCTGAGATCAGGACCTGAGTTGACGGCAGAAGCTTAACTGACTGAGCTACTAAGATGCCTCTGTACCTTTTACTTTTAAACACATATTTTGGGGGATATCGCTTTAATAATGATGAGAACAACTGTTGAAACAAAAGCAGTTTTGATGACATGATCATATGAAAACTCAACGCTTCTCGACACTCTCTTCTTTGCATGGAAAGTTCTTGGGCACCTGCAGCTGATCTAATGGAAACATCTGGAATTGTGCTCTGGGCCCCATGTTCCATAGATTTCTGGGACAGCACAAACTGGCTCATGGACAAAGGCTTTGAGCCAGTATTCACTGTTAACCAAGAAGACTGAAGCAGCCACATGGTGGTGCATGATCATTCTGACTTAGTTCATAGACTTGAGATTTACATTTGTAGGACTTTACTTTCCAATTTTAGTTGTATTACTTTTATAATGAAAAATAAAATGAGAATTAATATAAAAATATACACACATATTTTTGTGTGTAAAATACTGTATATTATATTCAGCATGTTTAGAGGCATGTGTACAGTCTAATAGCAGGTTCAAAACAGACCAATCCTATCTGAAATTCAGATCTACTTAATAGTCAACATCTTAACAGGAAAAAAAGAAACACTGGAAACTCCCCTGATATCAAAATATCACATACAATGGATTAAGATAGCCTAAAAGATTCCAAGGAAGGCAAGTTTCCAAGAATTTTTTGGTTATGATTAGGCTGGAAATAAGCTGACAATTACAAAAATGTTAGAGCAGTTCAAATTCTCCTACTATAAACCGTTATCATGTAAAATGATACTGTGAACACAAAATTGATCTTTCTGCACCCTCAGTTTTCTTATCTGTATTTCCAACATGAAGAATCAATGACTATTTTAAAGGAAGAACCTCATTTCCTTGCCCAACTATATAAACTGTAATCATGTATTATGTATTTCAGTGAGAACATCTCAGAAAGTAAACTGCCACAGTTTACTTCTTAGAAATCTCTCAGATTCACTAATAGTGGCTTTGACACTTTGACAGTTCTTATCAGAACACTGGGATTAACAGGGAAACTATAAAGCACCTGGTATTGTATCTATCCTGTTAACAAAATTTAGTGTCTCAAAGTAGGAAGCTACCAGTGCAAGACAGAATCTAAATAATTCCCCAAAAAATTATGAGCCCAGGGTAAAAATGTCATTTTTTGAACTGAATTCTTAGTACTACCTCTGAACCATTACAAGTAACTTTGTAACCATTACAAGTAAACCCACTGTCTTAGGCTTGAAAATCTTGTAAAAAGAGAAGCACAAATTCATATCATAGATGGGAGAGACATGAATATTCATGACGGCCAAAATTCTTCAAGAAGGTATGAAATCAATAAAGTTCTCTTACTTTGGTCCTAAATTCAGTGGATGCTCCAAATTCAAAGAGAAATCTGACGACGTCATTATGTCCTTGCTGGGCAGCAAAGAACAGGGCAGTTGGACCTGACTAGAAGAGAACAAGCAGCTGATTTTAAGACATGTAGTTACACTGCATTTGATTTATACATTTGCAAACAAAACAATATTTTTATATGTGAGCCTTATAACCTACATTTGAACTGATTATTTTCCTTGTTCAGAGAAGTGAGAAGATGAAAGGAGAACTTTATTGTTGGTGAAATGTGATGAACGGTGGGCCCAAAAGATATGGCCCTGTCCAAATTTTTGGAACGTGTGAATGTTACCTTCTGTGGCATATGATGTGATTAAGTTAAGGATTTTGAGAAGAGGCACTTATTTTGGCTCATCCTGCTGGGCCATAAATCCAGTGACAACTGTCTTTATAACAGCGAGGCAGAGACACATTTGACACGGAGGAGAGGAGGAAGCAATGTGGTCATGGAGGTGGACATGAGGGGAATGTGGCCACATGTCAAGGAATGCCCACAGCTTCCAGAAGCTGGAAGAGGTGAAGAATGGGTTCTCCTCTGCAGTCTCCAGAGGGGGTGCAGCTCTGTGGATACATCTTGAATTTTCTGGCCTTCCAGAATCCTAAGATTTCTGTTCTTTGCAGCCACCTAGTTGGTGGTAATTTGTTATAGTGGCCACAGGGACTACCATGCTTGGTAACATGGGCATTCATTCATACAGGGAAGACTTCCCGTAGAGTTCTGGTTACAGAGTTAAGCAGAAAGTAGAAAGTGACCAGCACAAGAAAGGATCTAAGTAGTTCACTCAAATGGACTCAAATAGTTCTGATTTCAAATTTTAAACTGATCAGTGGTACTGAGACACTAGCATCCTCTCTTCCCAGCCATTTTTATAGGCCTACTCAAAGAGTAGGTAGCCAAATCATTGTGTGATATGAGCAAAATCATCATACTGCTCTTGGGGGCAATATATATTTTTCACATAAAGATGCTCTTCAGTGCTTTGAGCAGGGATGAAGCTAACATTATATTTTCCCAGGCACAATGAGGAGAAAAACCTCCTTCCATGGCTCACCCAGAAGTATTAAAGTGGTAGGTTCTCACCCAGGTGGGAGAAGCCAGGAGGAGCATGCCCTAAGGGTTACTGATCACTCTGAAGCTTGTTCTTAAGTGAGTGTGTACATGTATGTGCATGTGTGCATGTGCACATGACAGAGAACAAGGAACCCAATCACTGTGGCAGAACACAAGCCAATACCTTCCCAGTTGTGACCTTCTATATCAGGCTATGCTCTCAACCAGACATTGCCCTGGGGAGGCACAGGTAATATGATTGTTCCCAGAGCCTCTCTGCCTCAATGCAGGAGTGATTTTCTCCTTGGTTCCTACAGAAACAAGTGGGAAGCATCTTCTCATTGTTTTCCTACAGTGGAGGACACTGACTTCCAGAGACCTGATGATGTAACTAGGTCTGGATGAAGAAACGGGGCTAGCACAGGAAAATTCTCATCTTCTTAATAGACATTAAATTTTAGACACTACCAGAGATAATTTATAGAAATTGTTCCTTCACTAAGAACAAGGATTTTTCACTAAGATTTTTCTGATATATTAAAACATCATATCTATAGCAGTTTGAGTCCATTTTGGACATACGTGTACTATTAATCATTGTGCACATGAAAGTAGCAATCTGTAGACAATACAAGCCAGACTTGAGTGAATGAAGGTCTTAAATGCATGTGCTTTACTACTGCAACTCAGTGCTTAATAACAACAGCATATACAGCTCATATCCCTGAGAGTTTTAGCCAGTATTGCTGGTTCTCTCAATATTGCTAATGGTCTCTCTGGATGATTAGCTTCCTGTTCTAACAAGTTCTGTATACCTAGATAGCCATCCTAAGAAAACAACAATAGGTACTTTTTCAAGAAACAAGTATTTTGACATGGATTAAATGGAAAAATGAACCAAGGTAATAATAATAATAATAATAAGAATAAGAATAAGAATGAACCAAGGTAGAAGCCTGCTATATGAGTAACTTCCATAGCACTCCATAATAACTCTTTGCTTACAATACAGATGAGGTAAGGCTGGGGACTCTCTTTGGCAGCAATATCACCGGAGGCTGGTGTGGCCTCCGGAAATTTAGGGGATCACTGGGAACTCACATAGCATCATCATTTGAGCCACAAGGTTACCTCTAAATTGGGCACACTTTGGTTAAGTCCTAGAGGGCCATTTTGTTTAATGCACCACAGGTTTCACATCCAAGAATATTAGCTGAGCAATTGGAACGAAAAAGATAAATATAAAACCATAAAAAAACCATACATTGGCTGGAAAGCAAACAAATGTTTCTCTTCTCTTAGTTCTTCACAGTTGTTCTGAAGATATTTTCATGTGTGTGGAACTTGCCCCTCAGGATAAAGTTTTTTGAGTAAGCAGATCTGAATCATATTGTTTTCATTACAGAAAATCTGTCTCTTCTTTAAAGTTATACTAAACCAAGACTGGAAAGCATAAAGGAAAAACAAAAAGATTAGGGTAATTTCAAACTATAATTCTAAATGGGCCCATTTTCTTTCCAGAAGAAAATTAGCTGCTGACGTGAAAAATAGCCTGAAACAATGGTCCAGTGTTGTGAAAATTGCTCAGAAGAATCTGTCTGTGAGACTGACTGGATTTGCTATAGCCTTTCTGTATGGCTCCTCTTAATAGATCAGGCTTGCTGGTCTAGGGCTACAGAGAACCAGACTCCAGATTCTATCCATCAAGTGTCATTCTTCCATGTCTACAGGCAAGGAGACACCTCAAGGGGAGAGATTTTAGATGCCTCATGGAATATCTAGCCCTCATACATGGGGCGTCTTAAGTTGCTTTACTCATGGGTAGCAGGCCAGCCTGGAAGATGGGGCATGCTGACTGATGAAAATTTGGTTGATGAATCATCTTTTCTGAAACAACTGTAGAGGAGGCCCTCAAATAAGAGTGGATCAAGGAAAATCAAGTGCTCCAGTCTGATTTGGAGCTTGCCCCAGGGTGTCATCTTGGGTCTGAGTCAGTGTGGACTGAGGGGTAAAATTCACTTTAGGGATGACCTGAGGCTATAGCTGTGTCTCAATAAAGGTTAATTTATAAGGCTCTAGATCAGCTCAGAGATAAATGGATCCCCCTCAGATCTGCTCCCAAAGTACGTGAAAAGGCCCAGCCTCCCATCACTCTTATACGTTGGACCAAGAATAGATCTTCTAGCCAGACTGAACTTCCAAGATGGCCCTTGAATGAAGTGTGGGAACAGGCTCACATTTTAGTCCAATGTTGACCACATGGCTTTTTGGGGGACAGCTTATTCAATATGTGGCCAGTCAGAGAAGCCCTGTGAACTCATGGTTTGATGAGGATGGCTGAGATAATCTAGCAAGTCAGCCTCATTAAGAACAGGTTGGTGACCCAATCCTTCTAAAAATATAATGATCTGTATGAAAATCCTAAAACTTCTATAGCACCTCATCCCAATGGAAGAAGGAAGAACTGATTTAAGATTGAGGGGAAATGTATGAGTAGTTAGGGAATGTGCTTAGAGGTTTGGTTACTTCAGATTACAACACATGCTGGAGAACATCATTCAACCGAAGTACAACCAATGTCCATTCCTGGGCCTTATTTTAGGCACAGGAAAGTCTGAAATCTAGGCTTCAATGCCATGTAGGAAAAAAGCAATGATTACTCTTGTCTTCCTTACCAAATCACAACTGTAAAAATTTTGAGTCTCTGTCACCTGGGTCATTCTTATTCAAGCATAAACCTGACCTACCTCTCTCTGGAGATTGATGTCTGCTCCTTGCAGAACCAGTTCCCTCACACAGTCTATGTGACCGGCATAGGAAGCGACCATGAGAAGCGTGGTGCCATGCTAGTTGGAGGACAGAGAGATCGGTTAGGCCATCATATGTCAGAGACCGTTCTGGAGAAGAGGCTGTGGAGATGTCAGCTCCACTTGGGACATGTCCAAGTACAAAATTTCCCACAGTAACAGAAGTGTCTCATGAATAATCTTATAATGCCGAGTAGACAGGGAAAAGCAAAGCAACAAATTGCTGAGGGTAGAATTTTCAATTTAAAAACTCATTTCATTCCATTATCTTCAGAAATGTAGTCCAAATGAACCATAATTATTGCATTTTAAGGCAGTTGGGATGTAATGGTCTCATTTTATGGTTCATATTAAATGGTTCCTGAGCCAAAACAGTTATTAATGTAAAAATGGGTTAAGTGGTACCAGTTGGTTTTCTCAGTTTAGAAGTCTCTATTTTAAAACTGATTCAGGTAAATATTAAAGGTATCTCAATGAAATAGGAGACTCCAGTAGTCAGTCAGGAGCCCTGGGGTTCAAGTCTGCCTCTGTCATCAATCAACAGTATAACCTGGGAAGGTTGCTTATAATTCCTGGGGTTTATAGTTTAATTTACAGTTATTTTTGAGGGCTTAGAATTGTGATCTTGACCACTACCTCTGCATATGCAGCAACCTGTCTTTCTGGGGTGGACAAGAAAGAGAAGATGGTTCTGCACAGGAGGAAGGCTTGCAAGGTATAGGGTGATAAGTGACTCTCACAAGTCTTGCTTTAATTTCATCAGTGGGATTTTGTAGGAAAGCAGTAGAGTTGAGTGGTCACTGACACTATGATCTTGGGCTAGTTATGGAAACTTTCCAAGGCTCACCCTCCTTATCTGTAAAATAGGGATAATAAAAGCATCTGCTGGATTAAGTTAAATGAGTAAACAAGATAACACAGGCAATGTGCTTAGCATAGTAATGTTAGACATTTTTAAAAAAGATTTTATTTATTCAGGAGAGACATAGAAGGAGAGGCAGAGACAAAGGCAGAGGGAGAAGCAGGGTCCTTGCAGGGAGCCCGATGTAGGACTTGATCCCTGGACACCGGGATCATGACCTGAGCCAAAAGCAAACGTTTAACCACTGAGCAACCCAGGCATGGAGGTGCGCCAGTAATGTTAGATATTAATTCAGTAAGTGCTAGATATTGAAATGTTATGGTATTTCAGTAAATGTTATCATCTGGCTTTTGTTGATTTCTGTGAATCTCAATACTAATTTTGGGAAAGTCTTGTTTGCTATGTATGAAAAGTACAGGTAGAGTAAAAAAAAAAGTTAATGGCTTCATAGAAGTGTTCTATGATATTTTTTCTACTTACATGTGATTGTATTTGGTAGTTGAATAGACATTTGTGTAGGCTATACCATTCATGATTAAGTTGAACACCTTTTTCTGTATTTCCCAGGATTAGAATGGCATGTGGAAGTTGGCATTACTGTTTTCCTCATGAATGTGAACAATATTTAGATTGCAGAAAGAAGGATCTTTTCTGGAGGACTGCTGAGAAGATGGCAAAGTAGGAAGACCCTAAGCTTACCTTGTCTGAAAGATACAAAGGGAGTATCAATAGCTATACAATGGGAGTTATAAGAAATAACACTCAGATCAGTGTAAATAACCCAGAAAATGACCTGAGGACTGGAAGAACAACGTCTACAACTAAAGGAAGAGAAGAGGTCACACTGGAGAGGGTAGGAAGGGCAGAGATGCAGCGGGGAGGTAAACAGACCACTGCTGTATGCAGAGAGAGGGGGTTGGGTGGGGAAGCAGCTGGGGAGAAGGGAAACAGATTACCACACCAAGGCACTGAGGAATCCACATGAGGATGATGAATTTCCATAAAATTTGCCTTTGAAAACTAGAGGGGCTAAATTTCATGAGTTCTTATAATCAGCAGGACTTAAAGCCTGGAATTTTACTTTTATGTACTTGTTTATATTTATTTATTAAGATTTAAAAATTATTATTATTATTATCATTATTATTATTAGAGAGCGTGCATGTGCATGGAAGAGGAGCAGAGGGAAAGGGAGAGAGAATCTTAAGCAGGCTCCATGCCCAGTGGGGCTCTATCTCATGACCCTGAGATGATTATCTGAGCTGAAATCAAGAGCTGGATGCCACGCAAACACCCCTAAGATTTTTTTTTATTTTTAAGAAATCTCTACACACAGTGAGGAACTCGCACTCACAACACTGAGATCAAGAATTGCATGCTCTACTGACTGACCCAGCCAGGTGCTCCTGGAATTTGTAAAATCAGTGGCTTATCTCTGGGACAGGATGGAGGGTGGGAAGAAACTGAGTCCTCCCCCTTAAAAAGACAGCACCACAAACAGCCTACGGAGATACAGCGTAGAAGCAGCAGTTCAAAAAAATGCCTGAGGCATATGGGAGGGAGATTTGTTTTCTAGTCTCAGAGATGTACTGGAGGAGCAGGGATCACTGGAAGACTTCTTTAGGAACAGAGGAGCTGGCAGGCATCATTTCCTTCCCTTGCCCCCCCCCCCCCAACACCCCCAGCAAAAACACACAACCACCTGCAGAAACCAGCACGGCACTGATATTTCACTACCTAACTTGCTAACACCAATCCCCCACCCCCTATCCAACACCTGTGCATGTTGCAGATCTGTCCCCTCCAATGTGCTCTTGTTTGGAGCTCATTCAAACCAGGGACACAAGCCTGGTAATGTGCAAACACCTCCAGCAAGAGTCAGCACCACTACAAAGTGACTCCTGCTGTAGGGAGAGGGAAAGATAATTACACAAGTAGTCATATTGTGGCCCAGCGGTGGGATGAGGGCAAACAGTTGGTCTGATTGCTGGCCCTGCCTACCAATGAAAGAGTCTTAGGGGACAACACAGGGAAAGCACCCTGCAGTTTGGAGCTACTGCATCTCTGGAAAAACCTGGTATATGACTAAACTTCATTCTGGCCCATTAACACTACAGGGACCAAACACTGACCAAAACAGCAAGGAGAGCCATTGAAAATGCCTGCACTAAAGGAAAGAGTAGCTCAGCCACAGCAGCAAGGCAAAGAATACACATAGAAGACACCCCAGAAGTGCCAGGTTCTCATGAACAGGGGATACTGCACTGCAGGGCACTACAGGACCTCTTCTTCATAAGGCCACTACTTTCAAGAGTAGGAGATATAGCTGATTTTCCTAACACACAGACACAAACACAGAGAATTAGACAAAAATTAGGAGACAGAGGACTATGTCCCAAATGAAAGACCAGGACAAAACCACAGCAACAGATCTAAGTGAAATGGAGATAAGTAATATGCCTGATAGAGAACTTACAGTAATGGTCATAAAGATACTCACTGGACTTGAGAAATGAGAGGAGGACATCAGTGAGATCCTTAACAAAGAGATAAAAAAAGAACTAATCAGAGATGAAGAATACAATAAATAAAAAACACTAGATGCAGCAGACTAGAAGAAGCAGAAGAATGAATCAGTGACCTGGAAGACAGAGTAATGGAAATTAATCAAGCTGAGCAGGTGAAAGAAAAAAAAATATGCAAAATGAGAATATATTTAGGGAACTCAGTGACTCCATCACAAGCATAATAACATTTGGATTTATAGGGATCCCAGAAGGAGAAGAGAGAGAAAGGCGGGGGGGCATTTATTTGAAGAAATAATAGCTGATAACTTCACAAATTTGCAGAAGGAAACAGAAATCCAGATCCAAGAGGCATGAAGATCCCTCAACAAAATCAACCCAAGGAGGTACACTGAGACACACAGTAATTAAAATGACAAAAAGTAGTGATAAAGAGAGAACTTTAAAAGCAGCAAGAGAAAAAGAAGACAGTATGTAACAAAAGAAATTCCCTACGACTACCAGTGGATTTTTAACAGAAACCTTGCAGGCCAGAAGAAAGTGGCATGATATACTCAAAGTGTTAAAAAGAAAAAAATCTGTAGCCAAGAATACTCTACCCAGTTAAACAAGACAAACAAAAGTTAAAGGCATTTATGACCACTTAAACTAGCCATACAAGAAATGTTAAAGGTGACTCTTTGAGTGGAAAGGAAAGACCATAACTAAGAGTAAGAAAACCAGGAAACACAAAAGCAGTAAAAATAAATATATTTGTAAAAATGAGTCAAGGGACTCACAAAATAAAAGGGTGTAAAGTATGACACCATATACCTAAAAGTGGAGGTGGGGAAAGTGTAGAAGAGTAAAGAGTGAGTTCAAACATAAGTAACTATCAACTTAATGTAGACTACTATACGCAGAAGATGTTATATGGAAACTTAATGGTAACCACAAATTATAAAGCAGTAACAGATATTCAAAAAAGAGAAAGGAATCTAAGAGTATCACTAAAGAAAGCCAAGTTACCATGAGAGAAGAGGAAAGGGAAGGATGGAACAGAGAACTACAAAAATAACCATAAAACAAGTAACAAAATAACTATAAATACATACCTATCAATAATTACTTTGTATGTAAATAGACTAAATGCTCCAATTAAAAGACATAGGGTAATGGAATGGATAAAAAAACAAGACCCATTGGGGCACCTGGGTGGTGCAGTCAGTAAACACATGACTCTTGGTTTTGGCTCAGGTCATGATCTCAGGGTCATGAGATGGAGCCCCGTATCAGGCTCTGCACTGGGCATGGAACCTACTTAAAATTCTCTCTCTCCCTCTCCCTCTGCCCCTCCCACTTGTGCTTGCTCTCTTTCTCTCTCTCAAATAAATGAATAAATCTTTAAAAAAAAAAACAGAACAATAATATTCATCTATATGCTGCTTACAAAATTCATTTCACACCAAAAGACACCAGCAGATTGAAAGATGGAGAAACATTTATCATGCAGATGGATGTCAAAAGAAAGCCTAGGGAGCAATACTTATAGCAGACAAAGTAGACTTCGGAAAAAAACCATAACAAGAGACAAAGAAGAACACTATATAATAATAAAGAGACAATCCAAAAAGAAGACATAATAATTATAAATATGCAACCAACATGAGAGCACCCAAATATATAAAACAGTTAATAACAAACACAAAGGAACTAATTGATAGTTAGTTTAACACCTCACTGGCATCTTGGACAGATTATCAAAACAGAAAATCAACAAGGAAATGGTGGATTTGAATGACACATTGGACCAGTTGGTTTAACATATATATTCTGAATATTCCATCCTAAGACAGTAGAACACATATTCTTTTCAAATGCACTTGGAACATTCTCCAGAATAGAGAATGTTCACATTACACCACAAAACAAGTATCAACAAATTCAAAAAGACTGCAGTCATACTATGCATCTTTCCTGACCAAAATGCTATGAAACTAGAAATTAACCACGAGAAAAAAATCTAGAAAGAGCACAAATACATGAAAGTTAATAAGATGTTACTAAATAATGAATAGGTCAATAAAGAAATCAAAGAAGAAATTTATTTTTATTTATTTATTTTTTCAAAGAAGAAATTTAAAAAATACATGGAGACAAACGAAAACACAAAGGTCCAAAATCTTTGGGATGCAGCGAAAGTGGTTCTTAGAAAGACGTATATAGCAATAAAGTCCTACCTCAAGAAGCAAGAACAATCTCAAATAAACAACCTAACCTAACACCTAAAGGAACTAGACAAATAAAACAAGTAAAACCCCAAAGCCAGTAGGAAGGAAGGGAATAATAAAGATTAGAGCAGAAATAAATGATATGGAAACTAAAAAAAAACAACAGATCAATGAAACCAGAAACTGGTTCTTTGAAAAGATCAATAAAATTGATAAACTTTTAGCCAGCCTCATCAAAAAGAAAAGACAAAGGATTTAAATAAACAAAATCAGAAATGAAAGAGCAGAAATAACCAACACTACTGAAATACAAAGGATTATTTGAATTTCTAGAATTATATAACCTACCAAAACTGAATCAGGAAGAAATAGAAAATTTGAACAGGGCAGTTACTAGCAATGAAATTAAATCAGTAATCAAAATACTCCTAACAAACAAAAGTCCGAGACCAGATGGCTTCACAGGGAAATTCTACCAAACACTTGAAGAAGAATTAATACCTATTCTTCTCAAATTATTCCACAAAATATAAGAGGAAGAAAAACTTTCAAATTCATTCTGTGAGGCCAACATTATCCTGATACCAAAACCAGATAAAAGACACCACAGAAAAAGAGAACTACAGCCTAATATGTCTGATGAACATAGATGCAAAACTCTTCAACAAAATATTAGCAAACAGATCCCAAGAATATGGTGAAACAGTCATTTACTACAATCAAGTGGGCTTTATTCCTGGGATGCAAGGATGGTTCCATGTTTGCAAATCAATCAATGTGATATGTCATATCAATAAGAGAAAGGATAAAAACGACATGATCATTTCAATAGATGCAGAAAAAAGCATCTGACAAAGTACAGCATCCATTCATGATAAAAACCCTCTGCAAAGTTAGTAGAGAGGGAACGTATCTCAACATAATAAAGGCCAAATATGAAAAACCCACAATGAACTTCACTCAATGCAGGAAAACTGAGAGTTTTTCCCCTAAGATCAGGAAAAACACAAGGATGTCTACTGTCACTACTTTCCTTCCACATAGTACTAAACATTTTAGCCACAGCAATCAGATTAGAAAAGGGAATTAAAGGCATCAAATTGGTAAGGAGACAATCCAAAAGAAAACTCTCACTATTTGCAGACGACATGCTACTATACATAGAAAACCCTAAAGACTCCACTGAAAAACTATTACAACTGATAAATATAAATTCAGTAGATTTGCAGGATACAAAATCAAATGTACAGAAATCCATTGCAATTCTATATGCTAATAATGAAGTAGCAGAAATAGAAGTTAAGAAAACAATCACATTTACAACTGTATCCAAAATAATAAAATACCCAGCAATAAACTTAACCAAGGGGGTGAAAGACCTGTACTCTGAAAACTTTAAAGCATTGATGAGAGAAATTGAAGAGGATGCAAACAAATAGGAAGATATTCCATGCTCATGGATTGGAAGAGCAAATATTGTTAAAATGTCCATACTTCCCAAAACAATCTACAGACTGAATGCAATCCCTATTAAAAAACATCAACAGCATTTTTCACAGAACTAGAACAAATAATCCTAAAATTTGTATGGAATCTCAAAAGACCCAGACTAGCCAAAGCAATCTTGCAAAAGAAAAACAAAGCTGGAGGTATCGCAATTCTAGATTTCAAATTATATTACAAAGCTGTAGAAATCGAAACACTACGGTACCGGCACAAAAATAGACCCATAAATCAATGGAACAGAATAGAGAGCCCAGAAAATAAACCCATGATGTTGTGGTCAATTAGTCTTTTTTTTTTTTTTTTAAGATTTTATTTATTTATTCACAATAGAGAGAGAGATAGAGAGAGAGGCAGACAAAGGCAGAGGGAGAAGCAGGCTCCATGCAGGGAGCCCGACGTGGGACTCGATCCCGGATCTTCAGGATCGTGCCCTGGGCCAAAGGCAGGCGCCAAACCGCTGTGCCACCCAGGGATCCCGGTCAATTAGTCTTTGACAAAGGAGTTAAGAATATGCAATGGGAAAAAGGCAATCTCTTCAACAAATGGTGTGGGGGAAACCAGACAGCTACATGCAAAAGAATGAAACTGGATCACTTTCTCATATCATACACAGAAATAAACTCAAAATGGATTAAGAACCTTAGTGTGAGATCTGAGACCATAAAAATTCTAAAAGAGAGCACAAACAGCAATTTCTGTGACATCAGCCGTAACATCTTTCTACATATGTCTCCTGAGGAAAGGGAAACAAAAGCAAAAATTAAGTACTGGGACAACATCAAAATAAAATATTTCTGCACAGCAAAGGAAACAACCAACAAAACTAAAAGACAGTCTACTGAATTGGAGAAGATACTTGTGAATAACAAATGTGATAAAGGCTTAGGATCCAAAATATATAAAGAAGTTATACAACTCAACACCAAAAACCCAATTAATCCAGTTTGAAAAAAAAGAGAAGACATGAATTGACATATCTCCAAAGAAGACATACAGATGGCAACAGAGACATGAAAAGATTCTCAACATCACTCATCATCGGGGAAATGTAAATCAAAACCACAATGAGCTATCACCTCACCCCTGTTAGAATAGCTAAAATCAAAACCACAGGAAACAAAAAGTATTGGTTAGGATATGGAGAAAAAAGAACCCTCCCACACTGTTGCTGAGAATGCAAATTGGTGCAGCCACTGTGGAAGACAGTATGGAGGTTTCTTGAGAAATTAAAACTAGGGGCACCTGGGTGGCTAGTGGTTGAGTGTCTGCTTTTAGCTCAGGTCATGATCCTGGGTTCTGGGATCAAGCCCTGCATCAGGCTCCCCACAGGGAGCCTGCTTCTCCCTCTGCCAATGTCTCTGCCTCTCTCTGTGTGTCTCTCATAAATAAATAAATAAATAAGATCTTTAAAAAAAAAAAAAAAGAAATTGAAAATAGGAATACCCTATGATCCAGTAATTCTACTATTGGGTATTTGCCCTAAGAATACGAAAACACTAATTTGAAGGGCTATATGCACCCCTATGTTTATTGCAGCATTATTTACAATAGCCAAGATACAGAAGTAGCCCAAGTGTCCATCAATAGGTGAATGGATAAAAGAAAATTATCTATCTATCTATCTACCTACCTGCCTATCGACACACACACACACACACACACACACACACACTGGAATATTATTCAGCCATAAAAAAGAATGAAATCTTACCATTTGCAATAACATGGATGGATCTAGAGAATATAACGTTAAGTGAAATAAGGCAGTCAGAGAAAGACAAATACAATATGATTTCATTCATATGTGAAATTTAAGAAACAAAACAAACAAAGGGAAAAGAAGACAAACCAAGAAATAGACTCTTAACTATAGAGAACAAACTGATGGTTACCGGGGGGGGGGGGGGGGCAGGATGCATG
Organism: Canis lupus familiaris; assembly: GCF_011100685.1. Classification (NCBI taxonomy): domain Eukaryota; kingdom Metazoa; phylum Chordata; class Mammalia; order Carnivora; family Canidae; genus Canis; species Canis lupus. The sequence goes on along the minus strand of NC_049228.1, from coordinate 64,741,740 downwards.
AAATAGGTGAAGGGGATGAAGAGTACACTTATCTTGATGAGCACTGGACTGTATGGAATTGCTGAATAATTATATTGTACACCTGAAACTAATATAACACTCTATGTTAACTACAGTGGAATTAAAATTTAAAAAGAAATCCAATCTGAATAGACAGCTATAAATACATCCTTTACATGACAGACAAGAAAACTTTTTATCATAGGTTATACTTGTCTTAAAATAAAAATCAATCAGGAGGCACAGGAAGCACAGGACAACTTAATTTTGATGTTTAAAAAGGAAAATAAGAAATGTTATATGCATCTGCTTTATTTACTTATTTTTTAAAGATTTTATTTATTCATGAGAGAATGAGAGAGAGAGAGAGAGAGAGAGAGAGACAGGCAGAGGGAGAAGCAGGTTCCATGCAGGGACCCTGATGCGGGACTCAATCCCGGGACTCCAGGATCATGCCCTGGGCTGAAGGCAGGTGCCAAACCACTGAGCCACCCAGGGATCCCAAGGAAAATAAGAAATGTTATATGCATCTGCTTTAAAGTTAAGGAGCCATGAATGAAACATATTTAAAAATATAGATTGTATTTCAACTCTACATCATGGTCAATTGAGAAAAAGTCACAAGTTAAGACAAAGGAGAAAGAGAATAAAGAAGTAGTATCTGTAGATGTATTTATTAAGCTATATAAAAATGTTTCCTTTATATTCAAAATGTATTAGCTGGACAGAGTGTAATTCTCTAAGATTATGGTTACTTTAGTCAATTGGCTGATGTTAAAATGTACCTTTTAAAACTAGTTGACTTTGAACAGAGGAAACAGTGGATATAAATGCAGTGCAGACTACAACAAACAGGACAGTGACATACATACATTCATTCGTTCATTCGTCTCAAAAGGCTAGAGGAAGCTTGCCATTGCACATCTTGTGGTAAATGTGCATCGGAGAGATGAAGGAAGCAAAAAAAAAAAATGTAAACATGCAAAGACAACATTAATCTAGGAATGAAGGTGAATGTTAGCAAATCAAAGCTTTGTCATGTGGTGGGTGGCCTGGAGATAATGTATTCATTCTTTAAATGCTATTTGTTGGAAGTTTGAACTTGGTCATGAACTTGAGGTGGGGAGCAGGGCCTCTCTTTGCATTCCATCAGCTGTCCTAGGAGCTCCAGGTGAACCAGGGGCTGGGCCCCATTGGCTGGGGCAGAGGTCATTCATCACCAGGCACATCCTGGAACCCAGACTCCATGTTCAGGTGGCACCTGAAGGATATAGAAATCCTTCCAGTGAAATTTTAAGGGGAGCCAAGACCTATATTATTCCCAACAACTCCCTGTCTCTGTTACCACCAATCCTAGAGACCCTTTTAAAATCAACAAGATGTCTGAAATTAACATCATTTAGACTTGCTCCTTTGTTTTTTAAGATTTTTAATTAATTTTTTTAATTTAAATTTTAGGTAGTTAACATATGGTGCAGTACTGGTTTCTGGAGTAGAATTCAGTGATTCATCACTTATATATAATACCCAGTGCTTATCATGGCAAGTGCCCTCCTAAGTGCCCATCACCCAGCTAGCCTATATCCCACCCCACCTTCCTCCAACAACCTTGTTCTCTATTGTTAAGAGTCTCTCATGGTTTCCCTCTCTCCTTTTTCTCTTTCCCCCTTTCCATACATTCATGTTTTCTTTCTTAGGTCCCATATGAGTGAGATCAAGATAGCATTTGTCTTTCTCTGACTTATTTCATTTAACATAATACACTCTAGATCCATCTATGTTGTTGCAAATGGCAAGATTTCATTTTTTTCATGGCTGAGTAATATATATTATATATAATACACACATACACATATATATATGTATATGGCTTTCTCCATAGTTTGGCTATTATTAGTAATGCTGCTATAAACATCGGGGTGCATGTATCCCTTTGAATCTGTATTTTTGTGTCCTTTGGGTAAATACCTAGTAGTGCATAAAAAGATGCTCAACACCACTCATCATCAGGGAAATACAAATCAAAACCATGATGAGCTATCACCTCACAGCTATCAGAGTGGCTACAATTAACAACACAGGAAACAACAGGTGTTGGCGAGGATGCAGAGAAAGGGCAACCGTCTTGCACTGTGGGTGGGAATGCAAACTGGTATGCCACTCTGGAGAGCAGTATGGAAGTTTCTCAAAAGTTTAAAATAGAGCTACCCCATGACCCCATGACCTAGCAACTAGACTCGCTCCTTTGGGTTAAGGAATCCTTTCTCCAGAAAGCTGTTAATTAAATGAGTTTTTATTTGATTTGATTTGATTTGATTTTTTTTAAATTTATGATAGTCACAGAGAGAGAGAGAGAGAGAGAGAGAGAGAGGCAAAGACACAGGCAGAGGGATAAGCAGGCTCCATGCACCGGGAGCCTGATGTGGGATTCGATTCTGGGTCTCCAGGATCGCACCTTGGGCCAATGGCAGGCGCCAAACCGCTGCGCCACCCAGGGATCCCGAGTTTTTATTTTAAATGAGGATTAAACATATTAGTGTCTGTTCACAGAAGCAAAACTTCTGATTGAGATAACCACTGGTCACCCCGCTGACCAGGAGGATGAGCTCTGAGGGGAAAGGAGGTAGCAGGACAGGTCACACTGAGCAGGAAAGGGCACTGGGAAGGCTGAGAGTACGAGAAACTACTTGGGGAGCAGGATGCGCGTGGCATTGTGAGGGGGCCCCTAAGAAACAGTTATAGGGGTGGCTGAGAAAAGGTGAGAGGAAAAGTGTTCATCAATGTGATCAAGGGGTGAGGCCACAGTGAAAGCTAGCTACTTCAGTTTGGCCCAGTGTGGCATTGCTGCCCAGTAAGACCCAAGTAAGACTGGGATGGCCAGTTCACACGTGCCTGTCCTCATATCACTCTGGGTCCCAGTAAGGAACAGATGGCATACTCACATTGGGATAGTTGGAAGAAAGTTTAATAATTTGTAAAGCTGTGCCCCGGGTGTAGGGACACAAGGACAAGGCTGGATTGGGAGTCAGCAGCAGTGGGCTCCCTTGCTAGCCCAGGCGTGAAGGCATGGAGTTGCAGGGGAAGGTAGTGACTCCCAGGACACAGAACAAGAGCACTGCTGCCAGACAGAGCAGGGGGCATTGGGTTCCCCAACATCCCTGTCCTCCCACCTTCTGATTCCTACCAGTGCTTCCATTGGCCAAACCCAACTAGAGGCCAGAGGGAAACAAGTCCACTAGGCCACACCTTTCAGGCCCTGGGACACAGAGCAAGGTGAAGAAGGTTCTGGGTGGATCTGGAGGTGCAAAGCCAAGATACTGCACAGCAAGCGATGCCCCCAGTGGGCAGAGTGGAGCAAACTTTGATGTCTCAGGCTGGTGGCTATCTCACCTGCCAAATTTGTGCAGTAAAAGCTGGAAATGGCATATCCTGCTTTTGGGAAAACAATAAGGCTCCTTTGAAAACATCTGTATTCCTAAAATCAAAGTATTTCTCTTTCTCTCTCTCTCTCGCATTTGAGGTTTTCCTGATGCCCAGAGATGCACAGTCCTGCTTAATACAGAGAAATCACTGCTTCTGTCTGGGGAGGGAAGGGCTCCCTAAATGATGCCTCCCTAAATGACAGCAGCAGTATCCATTTTAAGACCCTTTACTTGCCACTGAGTGTACTGATGTTTGCAATGATAATGAGAGGTAAGAGGCTGGGTAGTAGCTTCCATTCCAGTTCTCTTATCCTTGTAGAAAAACCCAACTTCCACATTCATGGCAGTCCTCCTCTGCTCTGAATTATCTCCACTCTCCATGAAAGCAGTTGGATTGAATTCTCTAAAAATGCTTTCCCTGGGTGGCGCAGCGGTTTGGCGCCTGCCTTTGGCCCAGGGCGCGATCCTGGAGACCCGGGATCGAATCCCACATCGGGCTCCCGGTGCATGGAGCCTGCTTCTCCCTCTGCCTGTGTCTCTGCCTCTCTCTCTCTCTGTAACTATCATAAATAAATAAAAATTAAAAAAAAAAAAAAAAGTAAAAAAAATAAAAATGCTTTCCTTCTTGGAACTTGCCAATTCTAATTCCCAGTAAAGTGCCTCTTTCCTTATTGTGGCTGCCTTCCATTTTCTGCATGTGATGGTTTCCCTAATATGTTTTTAATTTTAAAAAATATTTATTTATTTGAGAGAGAGAGAGAGCTTGTGCGTACAAGCATGTGTGTGTGTGTGGGTGGGGGCGGGGAGAGGCAGAGGGAAAGAATCTCAAGCAGACTCCCCACTCAGTGCAGAGCCTGACTTTGGGCTTGATCTCACACCCTGAAATTATGACCTGAGCAGAAATCAAGAGTTGGATACCTAACCATCTGAGCCACCCAGCCAGCACCCCCCTCCCAGTCCCCATATGTTTTTACATTCACCAGGGTACCTTGGATTTTTTTTAAAGGATAAAGCAAGCATACATGAAAGAGTAGATAAGCACTGTAAAGGGAAATGTATTCGTGAGCTGCTCTCATGCCAGCAGGGGAAATGGCGTGTCCTTGGCATGCATATACCGAATGAATCCATCCGTACACTGTCCCTGCAGTCCACATCCACCCGACCGCTGTTCAACAACAGCCTGAGCAGAGCCAGGTTTCCTCTCCTTGCTGCCCAGAATGCGGCATTGGCAAGTGGAGTTTCCTTCTGCAGAAGCAAAATGAGACAGGATCTTAAAACTGTTATCAGTTCCTATGACCGCTTCTATGCAAATATATACTATTCAAAAAGCAGAATTTCCAGATGTGTTGCAGCACTGGAAGATAGCTCCTCCAGTAACAGATGATTGTAATATACTTGGTTAGGGAACACATTTTATTTTATACCAGATACCAGAGTGCAGTTATGAAGAGCAGTGTTGTTGATAATGTAGCACTATTAATACCCTATTTCCTACCAATGTTCTCACTTGCCTGCTTCTGTGTCTTTGTTCACAGTTTCCTTTTTGCTTGAAAGGAGTTCTTTCCCATCCTTCAAGGACAAGGCTTGCTTAAATGCTATTTCCTCCCTGAAATGTTCCCAAATCCTTCTTCACCTCTGAGCAGAAAGAACTCTCTCCCAATTCTGACCTCCCCAACCCACACCTTTTCTTTCCCCCAACTTTTCTACCGATTCCAGCTTTCTGGGTCAATGCCTCACCTTCCCTCCACCGAATTTTCTTTGCTTCAGCTGGAACTTGCCAGAGGATTCAGTTAAGAAAGGAATTCTGGGCATAAAACACTGTTATGTGTCCTCATACGGGATTCTTCTTTCCATTGCTGCCTTATTTTAAAGTTGCAAAGTTAATGTTGGAACCATCCTATGGATGGAATAAAGCTGGCAAACAGTTCTTCAAAAATCAGAGTGGTAGCGTTGACTGCAGTAAATCGTCTTTTCTAAAACACATCAATCTGGATCTGTAGGCAATAGTCCATGGCAGGAGAGGGCGGGGCTGGAAGGGAGGCTCTAGAACCAGATAGCTCCAGGTTTTAACCTCAGCTCTGGGCAAGTGATTTGGCCTCAGTGAGCCCTACACTACCTGGTTTGGAGTTTCTGGTAAGGATTAAATGATGTAGATTAATTGGCCAAATATGGTACCCAACACATCATAAATGCTTACAGATGCTTCTTTCCCTCTGTCCACTTTTCTTTACAGTTAGAATCAGTAGGCAAAATTAAATTAAATATTGGTACTATAAGAATTTTGCTGGTTTCAGGAAATTTTCTAGCATTTAAATTGTTTAACAAAAAACCTTTTTTTGGGTGGGCTTAAAACACTTTTCTGACACCAAAGCCTTTTCATGCAATATATCTTTTAAATGTATTGATAAGGTATTCAATTCAATATCTTATTTACCTATGCTAAGTTAAAAAGAAAGCACAATATCACCCACAACAAGGAGCCATCTAAAGATTAAAACAAATTTTATTTTTATTTTTAAGTAATCTCCACACCCAATGTGAGGCTCAAACTCACAACCCCAAGATCAAGAGTGCATGCTCTACTAATTGAGCCAGCCAGGTGCCCCTCCATGGAGCTATCTAAAATGAAAGCACAGTGAGAGCACCATGAAGGCAGCATTTGTTGGTATGAGGGTTTCTTTTCTGCAGCCCTTCAGCTCACACACGACTTAGTGCTCTTGTGCATTCTTGGAGGAGAGCGTGGCCAAGCGGGGAGTGTTAAGCAGGTTGCAAACATACTTTAAATAGTTTCCTGGTGCAGGTAGGAAGAAAACAAAAATCACCTTAAATTCCAGATGAACAATTTGTTTTCCCCAAAGGTGTAAATGTTATGGTCCCAGGAGTTTTCAGGCCAAAATGCAATGATGACATTCACACCCAGTGTTGGTGGTTTTTGTATCAGGCTAAGTCCACCATTGTAGCTGCCAGTATGTGGCTGAAGTGATGGCCAGGCAGGTCTGACTTGTATCATAAATCACGGAACAATGCCCTTTCAGTAGAGAGACTGCACAAGGCCAAAACGAAGTCTGGGGGGTGAATTAGGAAGAGAACTTAATATGCACCAGGGAACAGCTCTGGTGGCTTTTCTTGAAACATGAAGACTTGAGAGTAATAAATTGTAAATCATTTTTAGTGATTTTGTTGTTTCCATTTAACCCCAAATTATTTTCAAAACCATCGGCAAACCACAAACTTCTATTGTCATAACAAGCTCTTCTGCTGGGAGCCTCTCTTGTCTTGAGGATGGCCTTATGGCTTCCTCTCCTGTCAGGGCTAGATTTCCTGGTTTCCTACAAGGTTTTAGAAACTGAGCTTTGTGAAAAGCTATAAAGATTTCCTTCTCTCTCAAGTGGCTGATTTACTGGGAGGTAGAAGGAAGATAGTCAAATGTGGCATAAGAAAGTGCCGCGTTCAATTTCTGAGCCTACTACTAGCTCTGTGACCCTGGTGAGGTTATTTCTGTCCCATTGCCAGGAGTAGTAACTCTACCATGTTTTGTTAGAGAAGTAAAGGAGAGAATACACGTAAACTCAGTTTGATAGTGAACACTTGGGAAATGTTAGCTATAAATGCACAGTCCTCACAGCTCTTTGAAATTCATTTGCTTGGTCACTGGCATGCATCAGGGACAGTGGTACTGGCCAAGGGCTAGGCCAAGAGGTACAAGTCAACCTTGATCTCTGCTCTAATGGTCTTACGGCCCAGTAGGAAAGCGAGTCATGCCAAAAGGCATCAGAAATTAATTACAGGAGCTAGAACAGGAATGAGGATTACTTGTGAGAGCAGAGAATGACTGAGCCTATATGAGGGGGGCAGCCAGGAATGGCTTCAAAGAGAAGGAATTCTTGAGAAGAATTTAAAAAGATGAGCAGGGACCTGGCTAAGGAGCATCCCAGGTGGACAAGGAAGTGAAGCAAAGACACGGAGGCTCACCACGGCATTCTGAGAACTATCACTAGCTTGGAAGGGCTGGATTGAAGGGAGTGGAGAGAGGGCAAGGGACACCATGGGGCTGAAAGCAGTCAGGGCCAGATCCTGGAGGAGCTGCTGTGCCGTGTTATGGGGTTTGCCTGGGCACTGGGGAGCTACGGCAGGGTTTTAAGGTCGGGAGATACTATTGGTTTTGTGTTTCAGAAAGGTCTCTGTGGCAGCCTCAGGGAGAGTGGACTGATGCCTGGAGCCAGACTGAGGTCGGTGTCTACAGGGTTAGGGGGACTACCACATAGACAGGACAACTGAAGAGGAGGGCCCCAGCTTAAGCACCAATAGTGGGACAGGAGGATGAGACAGACTGGAGAAATTTTAAGGAACCAAACTAAACAGGTTTGGTCTGCAACCCTATGTTCAGAAGAAGGTGGGAGGAGTCAGGTTTCTGGTTTGAGTGCCTTGTTAAGGTTGTGGCATTACTGAAAGTGGGAAACACCAGAAGAGGAGCAAGCTTTGGGAAAAAATGATGAGTTCAGCTTTAAACCTGCTGACTTTTAGTGCCTAAGGGGCTTCCAGGTGGAAAGAACCATCAAAAACATGGGTAAGTACTCCTGTGACTCTGTGGCAGACACATTTAGCGGAGGGCAGGTCTCTTGTGCTAATACTAAGTGCTTGTTCTGTACCACTTGGCATATGCTCTGCATACACCACTTCACTTAATCCCCATCCTAGCTCAGTGAGGTGGGCACTGTTATCATCTTGCTACAAGGGTGAGGTAAGGGAGAGAGGGCAGGCAGGCTTCAGGCCCCGGCAGCCTGACGCTCAGGGCTGCCTTGTCAGCCATCACACTGTTCTGCCTCTGGTGGAATTCTCTAGACAGCAAGGAAATAGGGAGCATTGACCCCAGTGACCGCCTTCCTATACTCATTCTGAGCTCCTCTTCTGCCAAGATGGAAAGTCCCCTGACCTTCCTTCTTGTTGGGGTCTATACACATCATGGCCTGGGTAACTTCCAAACTGCCTCTGGTTACAATATGCACATTATCACAAATGCTGTAGAGTGAGACAGGGGCAAGCCCCTTAGCCTTGGAAGAAATGATGCACGTAGCAATGCTTTACTATTTAACCACTTTCTTGATTTTTCTCTACAATGGGGCCAGGCAGCCTCCCTTAGGCTTGTTGGTCACTGTATCATGAAGAATAGCAACAGCAACCAACGCGGAGATCTTGTTCTGTATCAGGCCTGCTAAGTGCTTTCACTGTTCTGATGCATTAATTCCCACAACAACCCCATGACACAGGTGTTTTTATTATTCCCATTCTTAGGATGAGGAAGCTGAGGCACAGAAATGAATCACTCAAGGTCATACAGTTAGGAAGTAATGGAGTCAGCATTCAAACCAGAGTCTGAGGTCATATATCTTATACCCTGGGAGTAAAATGGAGTATAAACTTCCACATATGCCATATTTTCTTCTCTTTTTCTCCCCTTTACTGCCAGGATTTTGGCTCATACAAGGAAGTGAAGCAAAGACATTATTACACGACCAACAATTAGTTACAGGAAGGAAGGGGGAGAGGAAGCACAGAAGGGAAACTATTACTTGCACAGAAGTGGAATTCTTTTTTTTTTTTTTTTTTTTTTTTTTCAGAAGTGGAATTCTGATTAAAAGTCAAGATGGGGTAATGACTTAGACCATTAGTTTAAAACAGGGTTTAGAAGAATCTAGGTTTTGATTATGTACTTATTAAGTCAATCAAGACAACATTAGCTTTTCTTTGTAATGAATTTCTTTGATGTTAGAAGCCATATTAAATAACGATAGAATGCAGGACTGAGAAGCCGCGTGCAGAAAGACACTTTTGAGATGTCACTGGCTACTATTTTTTTTTTTTTAAGATTTTAAAATTTATTTATTTGAGAGAGTAAGAGAACGAGAGTGGGGCGGGGGGGGGTGGGGAGCAGAGGGAGAGGGACAAGCTAACTCCGTGCTGAGTACATAGGCCAACATGGGGCTGGATCCCAGGACCCCGACACCATGACCCGAGCCGAAACTAGGAGTCAATGCTTAACATCAGGAGCCACCCAGGCACCCAGTCACCACCAGCTATTCTAATCCATTGTCCCATTCCCCCCTTCTTCCCTAGCCCGAGGCAACCAAGTATCTGCTTTCTATCTCTGTGGAATGCCTATTCTGAGCATTTCATATAAATGGCATCATACAATATGTGGCCTTTTGTATTTGGCTTTTTTAACCTAACATCATGTTCTCAAGGTTCATCTACATCGTAGCATATACCAGAGCTTTCTTCTTTCTTTTTATGGTTGAATGATAGTCCATTGTTTGGATATACCATGATATGGAGTGAAGATTTGTGTCCCCCCTAGCCCCAAACTCATACGTTGAAATCCTAATTCCCAATGTGATAGTATTTGTAGGTGAGGCCTTTGGGAGGTAATTAGGTTAGATGAAGTCAAGAGGGTAGAGCTCTCATGATGGGATCACTGTCCTTACAGGAAAACGAAGAGACACCAGAAAGTCCTCTCTTCTTCCATGTGAGGATCCAGTGAGAATGTGGCAGTTTGCAAGCCAGGAAGAGAGCTCTCACCAGACAATTAATTTGCTGGCATTGTGATCTTAGACTTCTCAGCCTCCAGAACTGTGAGAAATTAAATACCTGCTGTTTAAGCTGCGTAGTCTTTAGTATTTTGTTATGGCAGCTCAAGCTAACACATACCACATTTTGTTTATTATCAATGATAAATGATGGACATTTGGGTTATTTCCAATTTTTGGCTATTATGAATAACAAAATGAACATCTGTGTACAAGTTTTTGTGTAAACATGCATTTTCGTTTCATTTCTTTTGTGTATGTATGTAGGAGTGGAATTGCTGGGTCACGTGGTAACTCTTTCAAAGAACGCCCAGACTGTTTCCTAATACGACTGCATTATTTTACATTCCTACCAGCAAGGCATGAAGATTTGAATTTCTCCATCTCCTTGCCAACACCTGACACTGTCTGCCATCCTAGTGGGTATGAGGTGGTGTCTCCTTATGGTTTTAATTTGCGTTTCCCTGATGACTAATGGTGTTGAGCATCTTTTCAGGTGCTTGTTGGCCATTTGTTTATCTTCTTGGGAGAAATGTCTATTCGTTTCCATTGCCCATTTTAAATTTGGGTTATTTGTCTTTGTATCGTTGAGATACCTTCCATCATTTAAAGATGGTCAAGTCTCTACCATTTTAAAGCAAACTCTTGGTCAACTCCAAATCCCTGCTGTGGCCACTGTTTCTTGTGGTATTTTCTGAAACAGTTCTGGACACTTGTGGTTCCCACCCACTCCCTTTTGAAGCTATTGCAATCTGGCTCCTGAAGCCAGCACTTCGCTGAAACTACTCTGAACAAGGTCTCCAGTGGCTGCTTGTTACTAAATACAGCGGATGCTTTTCAATTCCCAGCTTGATATCTCTGTAGTATTTATCACTGAGTTCCTCCCCATCTTTATCAAAGGATTAGAAATCCTTGGTTTAAATTATCAGCACATGCTTCTGATTGTTTTCATACATTGCTGACTGCTTTTCAGTTTTCTCAATGGGCTTCTCTTATTCTGCTCATTCTCCAGGCTCCATCTTCTTCAAGATTTTGTCTTCAAGTCCTCTGTTTACCACTTTTACATGGTCTCACTGGACAATCACATTCATTCTCATGGGTTTAATTATCACTTAACGCAGCTCACTCCTACATCTCATCTCTATCTTCTGCCTAGATTATACTCCTGGGGTTCCCAGTTTGTAAATCTGTCTAATCAACATCTCTACTTGGACTTCCATTCATCCTTAAACTTTACATGTCCAAAATTTTATCTTTACCTCTCTAGCCTTCCCTAACTCAGGGAATAATATCAATTACAGAATTCCATGGATTAAAAAAAATTTTTTTTAAGTCACTCACATTTGTTTACTTCCTTCCATTCCAGACACCTGTTCCCTAGTCCCTACCATTGAAAAGGATGACCCCAGCTCCACTCCTTTCTGCAAACTGTGGCCAGAGATCTTTCTAACATGCAAATCTCAACATATCATCCCTCTGTTTACATAAGCTACTGTAAGAGATGGGATTACAGACACATTAGGGTTTCAATATTAACACCATTCAGGTGTAATGTTAACACTGTGATGAGTTACTTAACTTCTCCATGCTTTGGTCTTTTTGCTTCAAAAAGAAAAGGAGAGACACACGGAGGTACCATTTCGTATCTTCCTGAGGATTCAGAAGATACTCCCAGATGCCCTTGGCTCAGAGTCAGGCGCATTTTAAGTGCTCAATACATTTTAATTATTATTTTTATTAAGACCTTTCAATAGAGGCAAATCAAGTACCGTCACTCTCCTCCAGAAATGTGCGGATTAAATGGAATGACTTGAAACTCGTAAGACTCCTTTGGACACTGAAGCCTGGGAATCAGTCGCAGCTCCACTCCGCGCTGGGCATTCGGCTTCAGCGTCCAAAAAGTGCTGCGGCGCGGAGGGGACGGCGGCGCCGCGGGCATCCTTAATGAGGCCGCGGAGCCGGGGTGGGTGCGGCAGCCGGGGTCTCCCCCAGGCGCGGCGCAGGACAGCGCCCCCCGCCGGCTGCCGCCCCGCCCCGCCCCGCCCCGCCCCGCCCCCGCCGTTCCCCCGGGACGGTCCCCGCCGCCCTGCGCCCCGGACCTGACCTGCGGCCGTCAGGACCGAGAGCCCTGCAGGCAAAGCGCACGCCGCCGACCACAAACCACAGGAGCCACCCGAGCGCGCCGCTTCCTCCGGTCCCAGCCGGCACCCGGGACGGCGCTCACTCCACCCTGCGGGCCCGGCGGCGGCCCCGGAGGTCCCCAGGTGCGGGCCCCGCCGCGCGTCTGCCGCCCGCCCGGCACCCGCCCGACCCCGCGGCGCTCACCTTGAAGGACATCTTGCACATGTCCGCGGCCGCCCCAGCGCGGCCGGCGCGCTCCCGGCCAGGGGCACCCGCCGCGTTCCGCAGTGGGGCGGCCTCCCGCGCCGCGCGCTCCCGCCGCTGCCGCCGGAGACGGGGCCCCGAGGGGAGGGCGGGGGCGGGGCCACGGGGCGGGGCGGGACATCGGGGGGGCGGGGCCACGGGGGCGGGGCCACGGGGGCGGGGCCTCGGGGGCGGGGCCTCGGGGCGCCGCGGAGAGCGCGGGCTGCGGCTGGCGCGCCCACCTGGCATCGCCGTCTCTAGCCCGCCGCGCTGCTCACGCGCATCCACACCCGCAAGCACACACACCAGCGGACACGCCACACTGCGCACATTCTCCACGGTCAAGACGCAAGGTGTCCAGATTCCCGTCCACGCCCCCACGCTCGCCTCTACACACCTTCCATGCACATTCGCATTCCTGTTGCACATACACACGCTCCAGACTCCACACACACACACACACACACACAATACTCCCACACTCACATCTGCGTATATATACACACTACACACCCACTCCCGTCCCACACCTCACACATCTTCCAAAAGAGCATGGTCTGCTTCGGAGGACTCCGACCTCCTTTACAGCACAGACATTGATGATGTCGATGAAACAGGAGAAAAATCACTGAGGGGGGCCCCTGACGGGATGAGCACTGGGTGATATGCTCTATGTTGGCAAATTGAACTCCGGAAAAAAAAAAAAAAAAAAAAAAGAAAAAGAAACAAAAAAATTCACCCATCACCCATCCAAATAGGAATTTTCATTTTTATTTCTGTCGTTTTAGGTTTTCTTTTCTTTCTCTCCTTTTCTTTTCTAATGTTTTTTGTTTTGTTACGTTTTGTTTTCCTCCTGGAGAAAGATCTGGGAAACAGGCCTTTTGATTGAATGGGTGATATATGGTATTTTCTTTTTTGAAGGTGAACGCAAAATTGGGAATATTTCTCATGGCCTCGTCCTCCTGATTACAACAGTCACCTCCTCCTTCTGGCCCTTTGCTGCAGAGCTGGAGTATCTCAGGAGCTGTTTACTCCCTCAGGCATACTGCCTTGCTGCTTGCCTAGGGTTGGTTTGGGGGAAGTAAAAGCGGGAGAATCACATTTTTAAAAATTAAATAATATATTGTTTTTAAAGTATAATAAGCAATAATAGCCTTTTTAGAAAATTCAAATACCATAGTAAAAGACATCCTCATACAATTGGAATCTACTCATTCTCCCCTCACCTCTGGTTGTGCCTCCTCTCTTCTCAGTTGAATTGGTAACATTTAATTCAAAAGTAAGAAACAAAAACAAGGAATAAAAGTTCATGATGAAATAAAAATGTTTATCTGGGGGATCCCTGGGTGGCTCAGCGGTTTAGTACCTGCCTTTGGCCCAGGACGTGATCTTGGAGACCCGGGATAGGGTCCGTGTCGGGCTCTGGGCATGGAGCCTGCTTCTCCTTCTGCCTGTGTGTCTCTGCCCTTCTTTCTCTCTCTTTAAGTCTATCATGAATAAATAAATAAAATCTTTAAAAAATGTTTATCTGTTTTAAATAAACCTATTACTTGTGCTTTATTACTTTTAAAGATTTTATTTATTTATTTATTTTAGAGAGAGATTGAGAGTGCATTAGCCAGGGGCAGAGGGAGAGCGAGAGGCAGAGAATCTCAAGCAGACTCTGCTCTGAGTTTGGAGCCTAATGTCGGGGGTCAATCTCACGACCCTGAGATCACAACCTGAGCCAAAACCAAGAGTCACCCACCTAACTGAGCCACCCACGCGCTTCGCTTTGTGCTTTAAAATTAAAACGTTTCAAAATTTGACACAAAATTTCAAGTTTTAAATCAAGAAAGAGTCAAAACTTTTCCTTGTCTTAGGTGTCTGTGGATGAGACAGTTCTGAAGTTGCCATGCAACATTATTATCTAAGATTGGACGTGGGAGGTTTTGCTATTATACTTTCGATAAGCAAAAGGAGGGAAGAGAATGTACTTTGAGTGCTGTCTAGGTAGGTATTATGCCCATTGAACAGCTGAAAAAACTAAGGCCCCGAGAGATGAAATAATTTGCTAATGAGTGATGGCGCTGGATCTTTAATTGAGTCTGTCTGGTTCCAAAGCCCATTTCCTTTCCACTACCAGCCTTGCTGCTCAAAGTTGGTTTTGGCAGTGAGTCCCTGGCCAGGCTGCTGATGGGATTCTTGTCAAAGTCACAGGAAAGAATGTGTCTGTAGATCAGCCCACATGCCTGGCCAAGTTCATTTTCACAATAAAACTCCTAAACAGAACAAAACCCTCTGATCGCCACCAGGCAGCACCATCTAAAGAGGCCCACTCTAAAACTTAATGGTGACGCATCTAAATACTTGAAATTAAATCCCTATGGCCCAACTCTCTCTATCCAAATAATTTCTCACGATTTACCAGAGTGTCTCCATTCTTGTCAGAGATTCTCCTTGTTATCACCCTCCCTCCCATCCCTACAGCTCTCTTCTCTCCCTAACTCAGAGCCGACCTTCCCTTCCGGGGCTTGCTCCCAGCTCAGGCTCCCCTCCCACACCCAGCCCTTCAGCCATCTCTCTCTCTCAGCTTAGCTGAGCTCCTGCTTCCATAGCATCCTTGTTGCTCTAGACTTCACTTCTTTTACTTTTGACTCCTCTAGCAGAGTTTAGATTCTTCAAAGCCAGACCCGGTCTTCTACTTTATCTTTTTTTCTTCAGGGGCTAGTTCACAGCTGGAGAAATGATAGGTGGTCAAAGTTTATGAATCGTTCAATAGAAGATTCAAGGGATTGTGTTCTCCATATCACGTCTTTCCACAGGCCTCCATGATTGGTATGCACAGACATCAGTGTTCATCTCAAATGGGGCCATATTTGTTGTCACCTTCTGTTCACACCAGCGGCAGACTGTCATGTGTTTCTTCTTGATGTGGCACTGTCCCAGTTTATGTGCCAGCAAGATTTGCTGTAGACAGAACTGTGAAGTAGGTTAGAATGGTCTCCTGAGCCCTCTCCCTCCTCTTTTTTTGTGATCAAGCTCCTTCATCCCAAATAAGAGTCCGCTCTGGACAGCTTGCCTTATATATTTTCTGTGTGCCTCCCACCCCATATCTCCCAGCTGGTTAGCTCAGTTTCTTCTATTGGGATTTACACTAGACGAGGCTTCATATAGTGCAGAGTCTAGCAGCACAGTGTTGAATAATCTGCCCCAACATCCAGGGCCCCCTTTTTTTTCCCTCTTAGAACACTAATTTTGCTCAAGTATCTACCAAATTCCACCTTAAGATATGCTTCAGGGGAGCCCAGCCCCCTTTCCTGTCCAAAGCTCTCTGATCTAGGCTGGTGGTAGTGCCTGGATTAGGTGTGGGTGTGGGACAAATCCTGACCTCTGAGACACAAGAAGAGATGTGCTTGGGGCTTCTAAGAAAGGTTTCCTTACTTCTAAGAGTACCCAGGAGAAAGTTCTCTCTTCCTTGGGACACTGTCGTATATGGATATGATGTCTGGAATGCTGCAGCCACCTTGTGACCATGAGGGTGGCAGGGCAAACAGATGGTGTCACTAAGGTCTGTATTGACAAATGGGGGCTCCCTTGCCCCTGGACTTTTTGATATGTAAGCCACTTTTTGTTGCAAGTATTCTGACACAGGGTGAGAATGCAAAGAAGCAGTGGGAGACAAAGGGTCAAGAACTTCACCCACATCAATTAATGTTCATTATGTGCTAGCATTTTGAATGTGTCCGTGATTTTATTCTTATTCCAACCACCTGTGAAAGTTTTACTGATGAAATTGAGACTCATAGCGGATGCAAAACGTGTTCACGTTCGTGAGCACTGGAAGTAGGAAAGTCGTGTTTGAACCCAGGTAAAGGGAGCAGAACTCCTCTCTCTACCATGCTGTCTTACTGGGTTTGTACACAGATGTTTAAGTAAATGTCAGAATGAAGTTTCCTATTCTGCATTTTACAACCTTAGGGTTACAGATAATATCCCTCAAAATAAATGAATTGCTGACAGGGTGCTGTGAGAAGGGGATGGAACATGGTATCCAAGTGATACACATAGATTTTGATTATTGCCTTTGATATATCTAAATCCCAAACTATAACTAAATCCAAGTAATACACCTCTCTCCATCAACCCTCAGTTTGTTCTTTATCTTAAGAGTCTCTTATGGTTGGTTTCCTTCTTTCTGTCTCTCTCTCTTTCCCCTTCACCATGTTCATCTGCTTGTTTTTTAAGTTCCACATATGAGTGAAATCATATGATATTTGTCTTTCTCTGACTGATTTGTTTTGCTTAGCATAACATACCCCAGCTCCATCCATATCACTGCAAATGGCAAGATTTCATTCTTTTTGGTGGCTGAGTAATATTCCATTATGTATTTATACCACATCTTTATCCATTCATCAGTCAATGGACATTTGGTCTCTTTTCATAGTTTGATTGTTGATAATTCTGCTATAAACATTGGGGAACATGTTCCCCTTCAAATATGTCTTTTTGTATCTTTTGGGTAAATACCTAGCAGTGCAATTGCTGGATCATGGGGTAGCTCTATTTTTAACTTTCTGTTCCTCAATAATATCTTAATGGCAAATGCATTGGTGAATTTCACAGTGCTGCTTTGGGGACATTCTTTATGTAAACTGAACCTAACATCAAATGACTTCAGGAAAACTCTAAATATTGCAGTTTATGGACAGCATCTGCTGGGCTGGCTTCCAGGAGAATGGGTGGATTACTGACCCTTGGGTGATCCTGTATGAGTACTGGTTTCCTTGAGTCATCAAGTGGCTCAGTTTGAGGTTTATTCTCCAGCTAGTACCTGGAGCACAGTTAGCTTAAGTGTGAGGTTTAATCATGTAAACAACAGAAGAACTAGGAATCAGAACTCTCCTCTTACAATAGTTTGGAAGCCTGACATGAACTTAAATGGGAGACTACCCATACAGCCAGGGGTAGATAGAGCCTAGGAAGAACCCAAGGCAGGATGCTACTGAGCCTTGGTAGACAGAGTGCTTGACCATGGACATCTTGTGGCCAGATGGCCAGAGCTTCCCATAGTGAACTAGGTTCTGTTATCAGGTTGGTGGACCCAGAAACAATCCACCATAAGAAGGGAGTGGTATATCTGGGATGAAGTCTGAGAGGGATCAGAGGGCACAAGCAAACCCACACGAGCAGGTCACCAGCACCTCTCTTTCAGTTCGTACTTGCTGTTTGTGGCAAGCCCTTAGGACAACCTGATGAAGAAGGGAAAAGTTTGAGCTTGATTACTAGCTTTTTTGTTAGGATGGGGAGATAGTAATGGGTATACACTGAAAATGGGTGGTGGCTGCACAACAGTCCCAGTTAGGACTTGATGGTGGCTTGAAAAACAGAACTTCGGGGGGAAGATGTGGTCATCCACTTTGTATGGATAGAACTGGACCAAGGTTAGACTCTATATGATTTATGGGTAGAGGAGAATGGCTTGACCTGTGCTCAGGTCCTAGGGAAGAGTCAGATTGGAAGATGAGGGAGAAGGGGTTCTGGGGTAGAGGCCTACAGGTGAACATATTGGAGTAGGCAGAAAATGTGAAGATTTTTGTATTACATACTAATTCTCAATGGAGAGTATTCACCATAAGAGAGGTACTGAATGACCAAATAGAGAAAATGACCTAACCAGTTTACATCAACCATCTTTTATCATTGGCCTCCCCAGTGTGTGCTGGCATGATGGGCACCTGTGTGTAGGGGCAGCGGATGAGAAAATGAGTCACCATCTTGGCAGTGATCAAGGTAATTGACCTTGGTCATCAGGAGGAGGGAGGCATAGTTGCACAGTGGGGCAGGGGGAATATTTATGGAACCCAGGTACTGCTCATAGTTGGCTTTATGAATTTTATGTTTACGAACTTTATGCTCAAGAATCTCAGGAAGGGAAAAGCAGAACTACTCCAAGACACGAGTATACAATTTTTGTTCCAACACACCCAGGTCGGTTGTGGCCCAAGACCATGATACTTGTCCTGGGCTGGAGCTGGTGTGTTTCAGAGAAGACCAAGGGAAACTAGAACTTCATCATTAGTAGTGACAATGACAAAAATCAACCTGCCAAGAAACAAAGTGATTTTTTAACATCCTGGTGCATAGTTACCCTGAATTGAAAAATTACAACAGAACCCATTAGTTTGTCTTATTTGACATGGAGACTAGGAGACAGGAGAATAAACAGAAAGAACTGTAAAATGTTATTAGGCATGCCTAAAACCATAATGTATAGATGGCTAACATCCATCAAAATAAATCCACTTACACTTGTATTCCTAGAACTTCTCATGGTTTCTGGCACATACTAAGTGGTACTGATGAGTTGTTAAGAGCAGGAGTTTGGATCTCCTACTAACTTCTTAACCTTGGGAAATTTTTTGGTTGCTGTATAAGAAGTTTCAAATTTTCCAGATCAAAATCATATGAAATTGCCATTTTAGAAGTTCAAAATTTGGAAAATATCAGCAGTTTCATATGCTTTACCCTAATACTAATCTCTCTAAATTTTGTTTTCCTCATGTGTAAAATGGCTATACTACAATCTTCTCATTGGATTGTTGTGATGATTAAATTATTGCATATAAAGCACATCGCATTGTGCCCGTTAAGTTGTAGGTTTTATTATTGCTATTACTATTATTATGTCAAAAATATTAGTTGAATGAATCAGTGAATGTGTGAATGGAAAGTAATCTAAAATCAATGCCATTCTTCATGTGTTCATTTCAGCATTATCTTACAGTAGTGAAGACATAGAGACCACCTAAATGTCCATCAGTGAGTGAATGGATAAAGAACATATCACACACACAGAGAGAGACACATACAGACACTGGGAATATTATGCACCCATAAAGAAGGATGAAGTCTTGCCATTTGTAACAACATGAATGAAGCTTGAGGGCGTTATTCTAAGTGAAATGAGTCAGATGGGAAAAGATAAATATTGTATGATCTCACTTATATGTGAAATCTAAAAACCAACCAAACCAAACCAAACCAAACAAACAAAAGCCAAGCTCACAGGTACAAAGAACAGATTGGTGGGTGCCTGCAGTGGGGGGTGAGTAAAATGAGTGAAGCAGGTCAAAAGGTAAAGATTTTCAGTTATAAAATGAATAAGTCATGGGGGTGTAATGTACCATGCGATGGCTCTAGTTAATAATACTGTGCTGCATATTGAAAGTAGCCAGGAAGGTGGATCTTTAAAGTTCTCATCAGGAGAAAAAAAAAAAAACTAACTATGTATGGTGGTGGATGTTAACTGGACTTCTGTGGTAGTCATTTCACAATATATACAAATATTGACTTATGGCATTGAACACCTGAAACTAATATAATGTTATGTCAATTATATCTTAATAAAAAAGGGAAAAATTAATGCCATTCTTATTCTGATGAAAATTATTTTAAACATATTGAGTCTGGGGGCACCTGGGTGGCTCAGTTGGTTGTGTCCACCTTCAGCTCAAGTTATGCTCTCCAGGTCCTGGAATGGAGCCCTGCACTGGATTCCCTGCTCTGGGGGAGTCCGCTTCTCCCTCTGCCCTCTGCTCCTCTAACTTGCACTCTCTTTCTCTCTCTCAAATAAATAAAATCATTAAAAAAAATCTTGAGTCTGACATATTTTTAAAAGATTTTATTTATTTATTTATTTGAGAAAGAGAAATTACGGGGCGGGGGGTGGGGTGCTGTGCAGGGGAGAGGGAGAAGCGACTTCCCTCCTAGCAGGGAGCCCAATGTGGAGCTCAATCTCAGGGTCCTGGGATCATGACCTGAGCCAAAGGCATACGTTTAACTGACTGAGTCACCCAGGCGCCCCTTGAGTCTGATATTAAAGGATGCTGGGGACACTTGTGGTATGCTGTATCTACTTTGCAGGGTCTTTTCATTGTAATTAACCTATTGTAAATACTGCTGTTGATTAGGCTAAATTTCCTCTGATACTTAAATCTATTTCTTAAGATATTCCTCTTTTGACATCTGTTCTTATCATATTTTCTGAAAAGAATGTTCTTTGGGACCTCATTTGCTAAAATTTTTTTAGTGTTCATTGGTGAATTAATAAAGTTGTGCTCTGCTTGCTTGCTGAAGTGTGATCTCTCTCCTTCTGTGTGGGGCATCTGAATGTTGCCTCAGGTTGAGTGGCACTTGGAGTCCTGGTCCTAGCTTGTCTTTATATGAAGATTCCACTGGACCCCTTTCCCCCAGAGAGAAAGAGAGCCACACAGACATGGAGGAACTTGGCAAAGTGGCTCCACTTTCCTCCTGAGAAGCCATGAGCCACCCAGGCCTCTTTTACACTTTCCTTTTTGATATACTCTAGTAATTTTGCTTTTATTACCCATCATAATGATTTAACAAAATGTTAGATTTCACTCACTTCCACTTCCACAATAGGGTTTGATGATGCTTTCTTGGGGGCCAGTTGACTTTGGCACAGTTCCATAAAATACTTGTAGTTGCATGAGTTAAAACTCAAGTGAACTGTGAGTTCTACACAGCAGGATTTCTGGGAGCCTCATCTGTGACTCAATGGACTAAGCATTGGGGTAGAAAGGCCAGCCCCTCAGCTTTCACCTCTTAGCCAGATGTCTAGATTGTTGCTTGAAGTGTTTGATTTTCATTTGGATGCTGAGCATAATTGTGTAACTCTCCCAGCTTCCTTGGGGTCTAATATTTATTTAAAGACAGTTGGGTCAATCACTGGAAAGTATCCTCTCACTGATTTGGCTCTGGGGAATAAAAGCTTCTATTATGGATGCACCCAAAAGAGGTGCATCCTAAATGAAGCTGCTTTCAGTATTCCACTGGGGTCATGTGAGAGCATTATCTTTTAATGTACCCACTCTGACTCCTTACATTTTATTACCCACTGGCCAAACCCATAAAGGGTAAAAGTATAGCAGACACATACACATAGACTTAGTTCTGAATTATTTGCAAAGTTGGCACTTGTTTTGCTTAAACTGTAATTGTACCAAAACCATTTAAGAGAAGCCAAAAAAAGCTGAGTTCTCTCCCTAGGGAAACATGGACTGGAAGACTCCCATGCTATGGTCATTCTCTCACAACCTTCCATGGGAGCGAGAGTGGACTTCCAATTTAATTTTGTTTGTGGAGGAAACCAATTCCCTCCCTCCACGGTTGAAAATGTAGAATATAATGTTTTTATTCACATTTGGCTTTGGGGGTCCTTGTTGGGCCATTATGTGTGATGTGCCCAATTGTATCTTAAAAATTGTGCAAATCTCAAGGGTGGTGGGCAGTTTATTATTTCAGCGAGTGTTCCTTGGTGGGCTTCTTACAGCTGAGACGTAGGATGGGTTACAGGAACTTCAGTGAGACTGAACATTACAGTGGGAGCCACATGGAATCAGAAACCATACCTGCCTCATTCTCTCATGGTCCAAGGCTGCGTCCAGCCCCTAGCACATAGTAGGTACTCGCTGAGTATTTTTGAATGAATGGATGAATGGTCACAGATTATTTGAGGATCTACAAATTTCTCAGATTTTGGTTCTATAACCAAAGCTTCTGATGCTCTTTTCTCTAATGAGATTTGGAGTCTATGTCTGCATGGTTCTTCTATTCAAGAACCTAAGGTGTGTGCTACTAGTTTGTAAGGGAGGCCATTGGACAGGCAACAATAAAGGACATCATCTTAGTTTTCCATGAGGGCTACCATCATGGCTTCACTGAAAGCAGAGCCTTCCCACCTGCCCTGAAAAGGCTTCTTGTCACTGGTCCCAACATGAGGCTGGAAGGAACCTGGGGTACTAAAAATTGCTGCTAAGGGTCGGTGACTCCATCTTTGTGCATGTTTGTATGGGTTTTAAATTAGCTGGTGCGGGATCCCTGGGTGGCGCAGCGGTTTGGCGCTTGCCTTTGGCCCAGAGCGCAGGTCCTGGAGACCCGGGATCGAATCCCACATCGGGCTCCCGGTGCATGGAGCCTGCTTCTCCCTCTGCCTGTGTCTCTGCCTCTCTCTCTCTCTCTCTCTCTGTGACTGTCATAAATAAATAAAAATTAAAAAAGAAATAAATTAGCTGGTGCTCCGTGTGTGTGTGTGTGTGTGTGTGTGTGTATGTATGTGTGTGTAGAGGTGGTGCTCTGGAATTATGAAATTGAATGAGGGACCTTGTGTTTGTACACATGATGTTTCCTCACACTCCCCACTCCCCAAGAGGTGCAGCTTAAGCTAAACTTAGATCACAGCCCTTCACTGGGCACTGTTGGCTTTGGTGCATTTTGTGCAGATGTAGGATTCTCAGTTCCCACAACAAATGAAATGGGGCTGGAGAAGGAACCATAGCAGAAAGTGGAAGAGCATGGGGGAAGAAATCCAAGTGATTTCATTAGAAAGAGAAACGTAAGCAAAAGTTCTGGGAAGAGCCAAAAACAAACACTATTTCTAGACAAAATGCTTCTTATAACATCTGCCTTTCATCATGGTGATGTGCACACCCCAGGATGGGACCAACGCCCTGAGTTGCTTCCTTAGTAAGTCCTGTCAGAGCTGGGGCTCAGCAGGTGGCCTGAGGGCCAGTCTACTCTGGCTTATTCCTGGAGCTGGTCAAGCTCACTGAGGGAGTAGGGATCCAGGAAGCCCTTTACAGAAAGTGAAGAAGCCTGGAAGCTGGAGCAGTGTCCTGTGGGGTTGAGGGCAAACAGTAGGTAGTAGGCAAGGCAGACCAGCTAACCAGAGGATCTTAGGGCAGTGAGAGCTTCTACAGGAGCCCTGACAAGGCTCTCCAAGATCTTGAGGCTCTGGCAAGGTAGAAAGTGGGCAGCATGGGGTTATGTCCTGTAGCATAGTTAACGGATATAAGCAGAAATGCAATCACTAAGGACTAGTCTTTGATGGCAAGAGCAAGGAAAGCTTTCAGGTTCTGAGCAAACCAGGATCCCAGGGAAGACCCTGGACAGAAATTCAGACACAATGATTTCTAAAACGGGGCATAAAAATAACAATAGCTAGCTCAATTGGAGGCATACTATGGGCTGGCGTTGCATTAGACCCTTTATAATGATGACTTCATTCAACATTCATAAAGCTCATGCCAAGGGTAAAATTTTTCAGACAAAGAAACTGAGACTGAGAAAAGTTATTTAACTTGCCCAAACTCACAAGGTCCCAGGACGTAGTAGATGGAGAAGCTCGGACTTAACTCCATGTCTGTAACTCTATAGCCTGTGGGTTTAATGATAGTACACTGTGAGGTGGAAGCTTGGTCAGGGAGCGTGGGTAAGGTGAAGGGCGATGATAGTGAGCACCTGCTGGGGCTCAGTTCAGCCTGGCAGCAGACATGTTCATATACATTATGTCCTTTAACCTTCCGTGTCCTTGTTCTCCTTTTGTTTTTGTTTTCCTGATGAGGGATCCAAACATATAAAGACCAAGTGGCTTGTCAAAACTACAAAGGAAAAAGGCAATAATGTAATAATGGGACTACATGTCAGAGCAAAGCCAGCAGCAAGACTGCCCTGAGCCTGACATGCCATGGGGAAGGAATTCAGGATGTAACACCTGCTACACATCCAGGCCTCCTTAACTTGAAAGCTGACCTCCTAAAGGTTCTCTAGGGTAGAAAGCAACAGTGAACGCACATAACTTAAGGAGTCTGACTTCCTGTTCTAAGTGTAGGGAGTGGCTTTTACCTAATATAACCCAATGATGCAGTTCGTCTCCATAACGAATGAGTCATGGATTTAGTCCTTACATTGAGTTCAACACCTTACACTCATCTCTCTGCTCAAAGGCAGCTAAATCAGTAGGTGCTATTATGGAATAAGTGAAAGCTAATTTTAACTTTAGCTCTGTGTCATTTCTTTTGTGTTCTCTAAACTTGGGTGTAATTATTACTCATTCCAAGTGAAGAGAATGAGGCAGTTTATTTCATGCCCTTTTAAAAAAGATGGTGAAACTTTGACTTTTTATATTTGTTGTATGTACAGTTGAGTGAATGGTAAAGGCAATGTAATAGTGGAGCATCAGAGATTTAGAAATTATCCATCAAGTAATGATCAACCAATCAACAAACGTTTTTTGGCTGTCTGCTCTGGGTCCCAGCACTGTTTTAGGTGTGAGGCTG
Source organism: Canis lupus familiaris (assembly GCF_011100685.1). Taxonomy (NCBI): domain Eukaryota; kingdom Metazoa; phylum Chordata; class Mammalia; order Carnivora; family Canidae; genus Canis; species Canis lupus. Next base: position 64,717,248 of record NC_049228.1, on the reverse strand, counting down.
TAAGGTCATTTGGAGAGGTCATTTAGACTAGTGCACCTTTAACTATCTGTGAAGAAAGACCATTTAAAAAAAATTCTAGGGACATCTGGGTGGCTCAGTGGTTGAGCGTCTGCCTTTGGCTTAGGTCATGATCCTGGGGTCCTGGGATTGAGAGTGGGAAGCCCGCTTCTCCTTCTGCTTGTGTCTCTGCCTCTCTCTCATGAATAAATAAATAAATAAAATCTTCAACAAAATTCAAATGCATTGTTGACCAATATTTTGTAATGTACAATAAAACTGGGCTATGAGAAAAATGATAGCATGGTTGGATGTCATGGCAATATCAAATTGCTATAAAGTTTATAAACACTCTCAATTTTTGTACTTTTTTCATCACAAGCAGTTCACAGATAGGCACTGGTCCACAGACCACACTTTGAGTAGCACACTGATTTAAACAAGATTTGACCACTCTGGAGCCATCTCAACAACTGAAAAACTAGTTTTTGCTGCTGTTTCTCTCTATTTTTGTTTTACTTTTTTGCTTATCATGTTAGGGGAATTTTGAATGCTTGATGATATTTTTTAAAGAAACTCTTTGTTTCAAGGTAAACCATACTTTCCTCACCTGAGAGATAAGGGAGAAAGTCTTCCTTCAAAGGCCAACCTATGGGGATCCCTGGGTGGCTCAGTGGTTTAGTGCCTGCCTTTGGCCCAGGGCGCGATCCTGGAGTCCCGGGATCGAGTCCCACGTCGGGCTCCCGGCATGGAGCCTGCTTCTGCCTCTCTCTCTCTCTGTGTCTATCATAAAAAAATAAATCTTAAAAAAAAACACAAAACAAAGGCCAACCTATAAAAGGTACATAAAGAATGAAAGAAAGAAATATAAAATATAACACCAAGCTGAAGGGAAAAAATGAAGCTAAAGCTGTGCTTGCAAAGGAGGATCACAAATGGTCAAAAAGTTACTTTCAGAGGAAAACTATGATTCAGCAGATAGCTACAAAAAGAGTATCTGTGTGGATTCACATAGATACAGAAAGCAGAAATCTATTTTTATAGAATTGTCCTTTCTGGCACTGTTCTTGATGCCGTGGCAGAAGGCATATTCACAAGAACTTTTTTTCTTTTTTGACTTGGAATGAAGTTAGCAGAGCATTTTGGCAAGAGCAGAAAACAGGGCATGAAACTCATAAGATCAAATTTTTCTTTTCCCTAGATACTGACCCAAGAGCAAAAGCCAGAAAAGAAAAAGTAAGAGATTAACTTTATTTATCTTAAAGACATTAGCTTCATAGAAAAAAAAATAGAAATACAAAAGTCACATTCTAAAATCTCAGTTTTCGGGGATCCCTGGGTGGCTCAGCGGTTCAGAGCCTGCCTTTGGCCCAGGGCGTAATCCTGGAGTCCCGGGATGGAGTCCTGCCTTGGGCTCCCGGTGTGGGGCCTGCTTCTTCCTCTGCCTGTGTCTCTGCCTGTCTCTCTCTATGTCTATCCTGAATAAAGTAAAAAAATAAATAAATAAAATCTCAATTTTCTAGAAGTATCTTGAAGTAAAAACTCCCTCACCTCAATTGGAAAGAATATTTTCTGTATTTCACTTCAAATGGTAACTCAAGGCATTTAAGAATGGAACACGGGAATGGTGATATTTATCAGTCATCTTGATGAATAAGAAGAGTCAAAATTCTAAGTGTTGTGATTGTTGCTACATAATGGACCACCCTAAAATTAAGTGACTTCAAATAGCTACAGACAGTCCCTGACTTACAATGGCCTGACTTACTATTTTTTTTGACTTTAGGATGGTACAAAAGTGATACGCATTCAGTAGAAACTGCACTTTGAATTTTGCATTTTTTTCTTTTCCAGGGATAGTCATGTGCAGTACCATCCTCCCTCATAATGCTGGGCAGTGGCAGCTGCATCCCCCAGTCGGCCACACCATTGTGAGGGTAAACAATTGATACATTACAGCCATTCTGTTCCTGGACAACCATTCCAGTTTTTACTTTCAGTATAGTATTCAATAAATTACATGAAGTATTCAACACTTTATTATAAAATGGCTCTGTGTCAGATGATTTTTGCCCAATCGGTGGCTAATGTGAACTAAACCTGGTGCCGGCCTCCCCAAATCCCACAGTAGGTAGATCTAAATGCTACATTAGGGGCAAGAATAATACACGTACAAACACAGGGACAAGCATGGCTGGCTGGGAGAGCAAGTGAAGAGTTGGTGGTGGGGAAAGCCTACCAACTAAGGTGATGCCCTAGGTGAATTTTGAAGAATTAATTGGAGTTAGACAAGTTGCTAAGGTGGAAAAGGGCATTCCTGACGGAAAATATAGCCATGAGCAAAGGCCAACTTTTTTTTTTTTTAAAAAAGATTTTATTTATTTAATCAGGAGAGACAGAGAGAGAGAGAGGCACAGAGAGAGAAAAAAGCAGGCTCCATGCAGGGACTCGATCCTGGGACTCCAGGATCATGCCCTGGGCCGAAGGCAGGTGCTAAACCACTGAGCCACCCAGGGATCCCCCAACAAAGGCCAACTTATAAATCACCCTACTAAAAAGAGTTTCAGATTTTATTCTAAGTGCTAAGAAATATTAAGTGATGTTAGGCAGAGTAGACACATGATCACATTTACATTTTAGGAATGGCACTGCCCAGCTGATGAAAATGTTCTATAATCCCCTCTGTTCAGTGTGATAATGCTAACCAGATGTGGCTGTTGAGCACTTGAAATGCGGCCAGTGTGACTGAGGAACTAAATTTTTGATCTTTTAATTTTAATTTAAATAGCTACATGTGGCTTTTGGCTACTATATTGGACACCTCAGCTCTAGAAAAATCCCCAGAGCAGCAGCATGGAGGATGGATTGGATGGGGGCATGACTGGAGGGACTTTGAAGGCTCTGTAACAATTCAGGTGTGAACTAAGTGATCCCAAATTAAGGCTGGAGCCATGGGAATGGATGGAGGTGGCCAACTTGAGAACTATTTAGGAAATGAAATGGGAGAACATAGGATCCTATTTGACATGAGGAAGCAGCCTGGATCACAAGAACAAGATGGGTACTAAGAAGCAGGGACAAATAAGTATACTTGAGAGCATGACACCAAGTCCAGAGGCTGTGGAGCAGCAGAGCTCAGATTGACAGGCAGTAGGAAGTCATAATAACACCTTGATCTGGCGTATAATGTTGGTCTTCCATTACTCTGCAAGATAGGTTGTAAGTGAAAGAGGCTGCAGGTGGAGAGCACAGCTGGGAAGTTGACCTTGGCATGGTTGAGAGTGGTCTGGAAAGGTGGAGATAGTGGGAGGGTGGATGAATGGGTAAACTCAGGCTAAAGAATATTAGTGCCATTTAAACATAAGGGAAAGAGAACAGTTAATGAGAAATCCCTGTGTTCCAGTCTGACAGGGACAAGGAAAGGGAAAAGTGAATTCATGATCATTAAGTACCTATGTATTAGGCACTCTGCTAGATACTTTCACAAAAACCTTCTCTGTGGAATTCTAGACAATTGGTTTTGTCACTGATGGGAATGTTCTGGCCAAGGAAAGGATATAGTTAGTATGGTTAGTACCCACTTCATAGATTTTGGATGTGAATTGTATCCCAAGTGGAAGGTCTCCTTTTCCATATGTATTTTTGTTAAAAAGGTTAGAAAAGAGAAATAAGGATGCATAGGCAGCGGGATTTTAAAAAATACACCTACTTACATATATAGTTTATTTGATCAATGAACATCTTAAAGAGATTTTGTTAATGGGTAGTTTCATGGTAATGGATCTGATATTATTTTCTCAGCTTAAACAAAGGATATTTATTGTCTTAGAACTCTGCAGGCTAGAAACCTGAAATTGGGGGGTATCAAGTAGTGTTGTTTCTGTCTGAAGGATGAGAGAAAGAATCTGTTCCATGCCTTTGTCTGCTTCTAGTGGTTTGCTGGCCCACTTCGGCATTCCCTGGCTGACAGATACATCGTTCTGATCTCTAATTTCATATTCACAGGGTTTTCTTCCTGTGTGTGTGTGTGTGTGTGTGTGTGTGTGTGTGTCTGTGTGTCTATGTTCAACTTCCTCTCTTTTATAAGGATATGAGTAATATTGCATTAAGGGGTCATCTTACTCCAGTAGGATATCATCTTAGTTGATTATGTCTGCAATGACTCCATGTCCACATTCTGAGGTCCTGGGGGTTAGGACTTTAACCTATGAATTTTGGTGGAGGACATCGTTTAGCCAATAATAGTCTTCCCTCTTGTCCTCTCACATGAAAAAATATTCACTCCATTCCAATACTCCCCAAAGCCTTATCTCATTTCAGCATCAACTCTAAACCCTTAAATCTCATCTACATCAGGAATGGCTGAGACTGGGCATACTCATCCTGGGACAAACTCTTTTCCATCTGTGAACTTGTGAACTCAGACAAGTTATCTGTTTCTAAAATGCATTGACAGAACAAATGTAGGCTAGACATTCCCATTCTAAAACCAGAAATCGAATGGAGAGAAAGGGTCAAGGGTCTCAAGCATATCTGAAATCTAGCAGGGCAAATTCTATTCCATTTTAAGACTTTAGAATGATCCTCTTTTTTTTTTTTTTTTTTTGGTGCTCCGTCCTCTCAGAATCCGATATTATTTTATTTAGCTATTATTTTAACAGCCAAAAGGACCTTGTCCTTCAAAGTCAATAGGAAAATACTTTAAAGAATGTTAAGAATAGAAAAGTGCAAGCAGCAGGCAACAGCTTAGCAAAACAGGTGCTTAGTATTATTAGTCCAGCTAAACTCAAATAAACCCAGTTCAATATTCCAACATAACTAAAATAAAGCAAGAAGCTTACTCGGGTTGTGAGGTGAGAAAACTGGAGGTTTGTCAAGATTTGTGGATTAAGTAATAGCTTGGTTTTAGGGCTTAAGCTAGCTTCTTATTTCTCTTTGAATACTTGATTATTATGATGGTCTTCTTTTTCCTCCCCTATATAGTAAAAATATTACAATAACAGTAATTCAATAAAAAATACTAGTTAAGATAATACTAACTACTTTAACAGATAATTCCCCAAACCGTGATGGCCTAATTTAATGGAAATCTATTTTTTATTTATATAACAATCCAATACTGGCATGTGGAACACAACCTTCCACATTGGGCTCAGGTCTTTCTGTGTTATGGACCTCTATCTCCTAGGGCCTTGGAGTCCTTTGCCTCCAGGCAGGAAGAGATAAAACATAAAAAAAAAAAATCACATAAGAGGTTTTGATGGACCATTTATCCTTACTTTTCATTGGCTCAAAATCCACCATATGACCCCAGTTAGATGCATGTAGCATGGGAAATGTATTCTTAGAGCAGGGGCCACTTCTCAGAATGACTCTTTACTATGGAAGGGGAGCACTGGTCCTTGGTAGGAAGCTAGTCATTTCCATCCCAGCAGACTAGCTTATGTTGATAGTCCTCAGGACTCTTTGGTATTTCTTGTCTCCATCTCTTCATATTATTTACATACCATGGACTCTGTCCCTCTCGCATCTCCTCCCATCTCCTCAGGGCTACACTCATATTTTCCAGTTGTTTTATAGGCCTGGCTGTTTAGCCATTCTCAGAATCCTCTTTGGAATTTACTTCTATGAAAAACACACTGTGTGAGATAAGGAAATAACTGGGAAATCCCATAAACAAAACTAGATACTGTATAAGTCTAGAGTCTTTACAGAAATGAGCAAGTTCAATCTATATTGCCTTAAGAAGTAAGTATTGAAGTTGACACCTGATTTGTTCTGTGAACTACCCAACATTAAGTGGGTTATTAAAAAGTATTAAGTGATTAGATGGGACATCTGGGTGGCACAGTCTGTTAAGAGACCAGTTCTTGGTTTCAGCTCAGGTTGTGATCTCAGGGTAATGAGATCAAGTCCTGCTTCTGGCTCTGTGCTCAGCAGAGTCTGCTTGAGATTCTTTCTCCCTCTCCCTCTGCCTTTCCCGCTTGTGCTATCTCTCTAAAATAAAATAATAAACAAACAAACAAACAAACTTCAAAATAAAGTATTAAGTGATCAGAGACTTGCTTTAAAAATTGTTTATTAGACCTTTGTGTTGGGCTCATGTGGAACAAATTCAATCAGAATTGTGACAAATATTTATCAACCTACTGCTCTCTATAAGGCACTTCTACAGAGATCTTAAAAAATACAAAGGAAAAAAATCTTGGGCCTGCATTTGTCCTTAAGAGTTTTCCTTCTGTATTGTTAAATAGCCCTTTACAGGGTCTGTTGGGCAAATTTTAACCAAATGCATTTCTCTGAAGTGACGTATTTTGAACATGGAAACAAAGAGTAGTAAAGTTGAACACTCACTGGTGACACAATTTAAACTTGCCAGTAGTGATATTTCTTGTCGTCATAGAGACCACTTGACAGAGTTCAAATCCTAAAACATAGGGTGACCAATGTAACAATGATACAAGAGGGTATGTAGAATCTAGATTTTACTCAAAATCTCTGTCAGATAAATTACGAACTTTCATGTAAAGAGAATGGGGTTCCATTCCTTAAATCTCCTCTAAGGCTGAGCAAGATGATTTAATTACCCACTAGCTTATTTTTACTCATCAACAAAGTGAGAATGATAGTTTCTACCTACTTACCTTTCAGGGTTAGCTCTGGGCTGGCAGGAACAAATTTCATTATAAAGAGGAGGTGCTATTACATACATGTAGGCTTTCTTTTATCCTAGCATTACTGCTTGTAATAACACACACCTGGGGTGGAAAGAAGGCATCTTCCTTAATAACAAATGTATAAAATTACTGGCTCTGCCCAACTGCATATTTCACATAAAGGCCAAAGTGGAGTGTATGAAGCAAGCGCTGGAGAGGAAATTCATGCGATTGGAATGTGAATTCTTCATAGGGTCTTTGGCAGAACTAACTACCAGGGAGTGCCCTAATGGGAGGTACCAGTGTTAAGGCTCCAATCAAAGCTGGAATCTGCCTGCAGGAAGCAGAAAAACTGGATACTGAGATTTCTACTTTGGTTTGGCCAACACTGGTGCTTCTGAGCTCAGAAGATGAGCCAGACACAAGCCATGTGCCAAGGGAGCATGACTGTTTTACAAGGAACTCTTAGATCTACAGGCCCGCAGCAGGGAGGCCCACAATGGAAGGAAGTGGGAATGAGGTGTGCTATAATCCTAGGCAGGCATACAGCTGGGTTCTGGATACCATTTCATGATAATGAGGACTTGGGCCCATTAACCTTGGCTTCTTATCTGTAAATAAAAATGAGTGGCAGCACAGCATAGGATATACTGTCAATAATATTTTAATAACTTTACATGGTGACAGATGGTAACAATACTCACTGTGGTGAGCATTTCATAATGTATATGATTGTCAAATCACTATATTGTACATCTGAAACTATATAATGTTGTATGTCAACTGTACTGCAATTAAAAATAAAAATACAAAGAAAAGTAAAAATAAAAGAAATATAGTTAGTGAGATTCTTTCAAAGCAGGAGGTCATGAGAGAAGCATAATAAAAGGACATATATAGGGGCACCTGGGTGGCTCAGTAGTTGAGCATCTGCCTTTGGTTCAGATTGTGATCTTGGGGTCCTGGGATTGAGTCCTGCATCAGGCTCTCAACAGGGAGCCTGCTTCTCCCTCTGTGTTTCTCATGAATAAATAAATAAAATCTTTATAAAAAAACCCATATAGACATGCATGTGCACACACACACATATGTCATTTATTTATTTATTTAAATGATAGGATAGTTGGGTCCCAAAAGATGCTTTCTGTCTTAGGATTTGCAATGAAGCTAATCAGTTGGATGACAGACCTTTCTTCATTATCTAGTTGCTTCTGGCTTTTAAGGGGGAGGCCTCACCAGGTGTGTGGTAGTATAAGAAGTAAGAAATACCTTTGTTTTTCTGTTTTGTTTGTATTTTTTTCATTGCTGTTGGCAATACATACACCACTATTGGCTTACAACGACATCACTGTTTTCTCTATGAAGTGATGATGAATAGGAAAACTGCAACCTACTCCCTAAACCAAGCCAAAGGCAAGTTGTTGTATTTAACTATAAACTTCAAAGAATAGCAATAATAACTGGGACCCAGGGTTCTGATCCCAGGTCATATTCCTAAGAGGGCTTGGGAGGACAGAAGGACAAAGTTGCCACCTTGGGAGGGGGTGGGGGAGGAAAGAGAAGGAGAAAACCTGTGCTATGCTTACGAAAGCATCAGCCCGAGTCTGATGTTAGGCCCATCCCTATGATAAAGGGACATCACTGAGTTTGATGATGCCCTTGCAAGACACAGTGAGTTTATAACCTTTGCATGTTTAGATCTTTGACCCTGGGGAAATTCTTTTCAACAGTGGCATGGTGAGTTGCATTTCCATCTTAAAATCTGAAGGACATAACTATGCATGAATCACTTCTGAAGTATTGGGAGGCCAGCCAAACCCCAAATTCACTTGTGTTCTTTTGCGTTTGTTCATAACCAACTATGCATGTCTGTTGCACCCACCCCTGTGGTACTAAGTAACCTAGCAGCTCCTCTTGTGAGCCTCCCTTTGTAGCCTTCACACTTCAGATGGGCCTCCCCCACGGAGCTTTTTCCTCTGTCCTCTCAGTGTTCTTCTAGGAGCTTGAACTAGGCATCAGCAGTCCTCCTCATTCCTGCTCATTCTTCCTACTTTTCTTAAAACATAAACAAGATATTTAATTTCCTCAACCATCATCTTTCCCTATTAAAACAGAACAGCCCATCTTGCCTTTAAACTACAAGTGTGCATTAAATCTGCTTTCGTGTTTGCAAGCAAACACGATTTGCTCATTTGCTTCTTCATTTAAACTCCAGAGCAGCCTTCCTCCCCTCCCCCAACCAGTGTCATTAATCTCATATCTCCCCTATCTGAGAACGTGAGGGTAGGTGTTCCTGAGATGTTTGTTTTGGATACATTATCTTGAGAAAGATAACTAGCAAATCTAAACTTCAAATATGTAGTTTTTGTTTGTTCATCTTCAAAACTGTTCTCTGGGGGCAAATGCACTTGTTCTCTAACATTATAAAGTTATTTTTAAACAGTAATGATAACTAAAGTCAATGATATTATGCATTATTTGACTAAAGAATGTAATAAAACATATCAAGGAGAACTATTGTCCTTGTACAATAAAGAAAGTTCACAAGCTATGCTCTTAACTGCTGCCTTTGACAGCAAACTATGAAGTTCTGTGAGGAAGAAGTCTTGGTTTGAATTCACAGTCGGTCAGTTCTGATGTTGAGGATTCTGATAGTAGAACATCTCAGTGAAATGGCTTGGTGTTATGGAAGAGTCACTGGCTAGGTGGAGAACAGGTTCCTTAATTTAGATTTTTCTTTATATTTGCATGTTAAGAAAATGATTCTGGAATCGTAGTCATTTGTTAAATATTTTCCTTCAAATAATCTTGAGTCTGAAAAGAAGTATGTAATCTCTCACTTTCTCTCAGTCATCTTTTGTCAAGTAAGATAGGAACATACCACCATTCTGGGCAGCACTGGGCATTCATTCAGTTGATTTATTAAAATCTGAAAGTTTTTATTAGGAGAAAGCAATACAAACTCATTATTGGAAAAATGAAAAAAAATATTAAGACAAGCATAAAGTAGAAAATTAGCAAAAAGTCCCTTCTCTCCATTTCATCTAACCACTTTTGAACATTCTATTGCTTAATTTTCAAGATCTCTTTGAGTCTGCTTTCACACACACAAATGCACATACACACATATGTACACATTCATACTATGTACTTTTTATATTTAAGATGTATTTCAGTTCTGCAAAATTCTTTTTAAATAACAACTGCATTAAGATATAATTCACATACCATAAATTCACCTTTAAAACCACAGTGCGGTGGTTTTTAGCATGTTCACAGGGTTGCATACCTATTAGCACTCTCTAATCATTGAAAAAAGAAATCCCATATCCATTAGCAGTTACTCCCCATACAATATGTAGCCTTTTTTTTAAAAAAAAGATTTTATTTATTCATTCAGAGAGAGAGAGAGAGAGAGAGAGGCAGAGACACAGGCAGAGGCAGAAGTAGGCTCCAAGCAGGGAGCCTGATGTGGGACTTGATCCCAGGACTCCAGGATCATGCCACGGGGCCGAAGGCAGGCGCTAAACCACTGAGCCACCAAGAGATCCCCCAATATGTAGCCTTTTGTGTCTGTCTTCCTTCACCTAGTGTAATGTGTTCAAGATACACCTACACTATAGCATATATTGGAACTTCATTCATTTTTATGGCAAATGATATTCCATTCTATGGATATACTACATTTTGTTAATTCATTCATTAATCAGTGAAAATTGTGTTGTTTTCACCTTTTGGCTATTATAAACACTGCTATGAACATTAATGCACAAGTTCTTGTGTGGATGTTCAATTCTCTTGAGTAGATACTTAGGATTGGAATTCCTGGGTCACATGATAGCATTATGTTTAAATTTTTGAGGAACCGCCAAAGTGTTTTCTAAAGTGTCTGCACCATGTTACATTCCCCCACCCTGTCCGGCTATGTATGAGGGTTCCAATTTCTCCATATCCTCATCAACACTTGTTATTATCTATCTTTCTGATTATAGCCATTCTTGCAGCTGTGAAGTGCTGCCTCATTGTAGTTTTGATTTGCATTTCTTTGATGACTAATGATGTTGAGCATCTTTCTATGTGCTTGTTGGCCAATTTTTATATTTTCTTTGAAGAAATGTTTATTCAAAAATTTTTCCAATCATCTAATTTTTTTTAATGGCTGAGTTATAGAGTACTTTATTCTGGATATGAATCTTTTATCAGATATAAGATTTACAAATATTTTCCTTCACCTTTGGGTTGCCTTTTTTTTATAGCAACACACTTTTTTTATGGTGTCCTTGGAAGTACAAAAGTTTTAAAATTCAATGACATTCAATTAATTTTTTCTTTTGTTGCATGTGCTTTTGATTTCATATCTAAGAAACCATTATCTCATCCCAAGCCACTCAGATTTACTTTTATGTTTTTATCTAAGAGTTTTATAGTGTTAGCCCTTGCATTCAGGTCTTTGATCCATTTGAGTTAGTTTTTGTATATGGTGTGAGGTAGGCATCCAACTTGATTCATTTGCATGTGGATAGCCAGCTGTCCCAGCACCATTTATTGAAAAGATTACTCTTTCCATATTGAATGGTCTTGGCATCTTTAAAAATGGTGAAAATTGAGTGACCATAAATGTAAATGTTTATTTCTGGACTCTCACTTGATTCCATTGATCTATATATTTACCCTTATGCTAGCGCTACACTGTTGATTACTATAGGTTTGTATTGAGTTTTGAAATTGGGAAAGTGTGAGTCCTTCAATTTTGGTAATCCTTTTCAGGCTTGTTTTGGCTGTTCTGGGTTCTTCACACTTCCACACGATTTTTAAGATCACCTTGTCAATGCTGGAAAAAATAATGCCTGAAGTTTTGGCAGGGATTGTGTTGAATTTGTAGACTGCTTTAGCGAATATTTCCATCTTAACAATATTATCTCTCAATCCATGAACATGGTATGTCTTTCCATTTATTTAGATATTCTTTAATTTCCTTCAAAGATGTTTTTTGGTTTTCATTATAGGTCTTGTACTTCTTTTGTTAAATCTATTCCTAAGAATAAAGCACTCTTCTCTTTGATTCTATTATAAATGGGATTGCTCTTAACTTTGTTTTTGGATTGTCCATTGTCATGTATAGAAATACATTAGATTCTTGCACATGTATTATTTTATATCCTTTTTAGGTTAAAATATTTTTTCAAAGATTTGATTTATTTATTTGAGAGAGAGAGAGCAGAGCACATAAGAGAGAGCACAAGCAAGGATGAGGAGCAAAGGGAGAGGGATAAGCAGACTCTCTGCTGAGCAGGGATCCTGATGCAGGGCTTGATCCCAGGACCTTGAAATTACAACCTGAGGTGAAGGTAGATGCTTAACTGCCTGAGCTACCCAGGAGCCCCATTTTTTTCTGGTAAAATATTGTGAACATCTTTCTATGTCAGAAAATACAGTTCTGTGACATCATTTTAGTGACCCTGTAATATTTCACTTTAATATTTTGTTTAATAAAAAAAATTTAAGGGGCACCTAGGTGACTCAGTAAGTTAAGCATACTCTTGATTTTAGCTCAGGTTGTGATCTCAGGGTTGTGGGCTCCACTCTGGGCATGACGTCTGCTTGGGATTCTCTTTCTTCCTCTCTCTGTCCCTTCCTGCTCATTCTCTGTCTCTAAAATATATACAGGGACGCCTGGGTGGCTCAGCAGTTGTTTCCTGGATGTACATAGCCACAGGTGAGTTGTTAGGGCAAAATATATGTACTTGGAAGTCATTTGCTAAGCACTGAAAACATTGAAAAGCTATAAGGTTTTCACTTCAACCAAGGCTGTGATATTTGATTCCCTTAATTCTCTGTTTCATTGCTTTTTTTTTTTTTTTAAGTCCTTTCCTAGTTTGATAGGTAAAAGATGAATCTCACTGGTGCTTTGCTTGCATTTCAATTCCCAGGAAGGTCAAAAAAAATTTTCACATGTTTATTAGCTTAGAAAAGTTTTTTTTTCCCCTTTTAATTATATTAGGTTTCTTAGCCTTGAGTATTCCACTTTTCCTAATGGTTTTGTGAAAGCAATTTGTATATTAAAGTTATTAATCCTATGTTCTTTATGGTAAACATTTTCTCCTCGTGTGTTTGCCATTTTTGCTTAGTTATGGTGCTTTTGGATGTACGAAATTTTAGTTTCTCTGTCAACTTACCAATCCTTGTGACTTCTCCTTTTGGTGTTATACTCACAAATTCCTTTTTTAAAAAATATTTTATTTATTTATTCATGAGAGACAGAGAGAGAGAGGCAGAGACACAGGCAGAGGGAGAAGCAGGCTCCATGCAGGAAGCCCGATGTGGGACTCGATTCCAGGTCTCCAGAATCATGCCCTGGACTGAAGGCAGCGCTAAACCGCTGAGCCACCCGGGTTGCCCCCTTTTGTTTTTGAAGAGCAAATAGAAGATTAGATGGTATACTGCCTTCTTCCTAGCACATATCCTGGTATTTAATAAAATATGCTGGTCAATTCTCATTCCTTTCAAGTGTACCATTTTTTACACCTATCTCAATCTCTGCTCAAGCAATGTTCTCACACCCTTCCTCTTTTTCCCTTCTTCCTTCCCAGCTCCAATCCTACTTTCTCAGAGGCACTTAGGTCAGTCCTGGCCCGCAGTAGTGACACTATCTCCAAATTGCTTCAAGGGCCAAAGCGGGCTCGGTTTGGGGGAGTCATCCTGCATACAAGACCAAATCTCGGCCCCAGGATCGGGGTATCCTCTGCTCCAACGCCAGCTTGACAGCTCCAGTAATTCGCTCAACACCTCCCGAGTTTATCTAAAATTTAGCAGATTGGGCATCCAAAGGATTTCCTCCAAGGTGTCTTCCCAGCGTGGCAAACCACAACCCGCGCTACTGGCTCTCTTTTAACCGTGTAAGTTCCACCACTCCCAATTCCCCATGAATTCCTTCGATCGCACACTCGGAACGTGGCTGTAGTGCCACAGGGATTGTTGGCGCCCTGTGTTGGAGAGATTGACCGGACTTGTTCGACAACGGAGACTTGTCCGGGAGACCACAGTGTCTTTGATGTAAGCTCTGCAGGCAGTGCCAGTTTGCTCTGATGCCTCACCCAAGCCTTCCCCCTTGTCCGAGGTCGGGAGCTGGCTTTCACGCCGGGTCTGAGACCGTGAGCCGCTGGAGAAAGGAAATAGTCTGATTAGTGCGCCGGGCGTGGGAAGGTGGGGCGGGCCCGCCCCCGCCCTCCCCCCCCCCGCCAGCCGCCAGGGTGAGCGCCCGGGAACGCCTTTGCTCTCCCCGGCTCGCGGAGGCTGCAGGGCGCAGCGCGCTGCACAGACCCGGGGTGCGGGCCCGAGGCTGGCACGGCGGCTCCTGCTCCGCTGGGTGCCGGCTCCAGCGCCGCGGGTCCCACAGCCGCGGGCTCCGGGCGCCTGCAGAGGGGGCGCAGAGGGGGCGCAGAGGGGGCGCAGAGCGGCCGCCGCCCACCCCGGCGCCGAGCCCGCAGCTCCCGGAGGATCACGCGCCGCGGGATGGCGGCGGCCGCGCGGGCTCCGGGCTGGCCATCGAGGCCAGTCCTGCTGCTGCTGCTGCTGCTGCTGCTGCCGCCGTCCCTGCTGCCCGCCGCGGGCACCGCTCGGGAGCCCCGGGCCGCGGCCCGGCTCAGCCTGCATCCGCCCTACTTCAACCTGGCGGAGGCGGCGAGGATTTGGGCCACCGCCACCTGCGGGGAGCGGGAGCCCGGCGGCGCGCGGCCCCGGCCCCGGCCCGAGCTCTACTGCAAGCTGGTGGGGGGACCCACCGCCCCGGGCAGCGGCCACACCATCCAGGTAAGGTCCCGGGAGCGAGCTGGGGGTGCCGGGTTGGGGTGGGGGCGGAGCGGCCCCCCTCGCTGGCCAGCGACCCGGAGCGGAGCGAGGGGGACCGCTCCCCGCGCTCGCTGGCGGTCCCAGGCCACCGAGAAGGGCTCCCAGGCCCCGCGCGGGCCGGCGACCCCGCGCGGTGGGCTCGGTGCCCGGGGGCGATGGTGCCGGAGCTCCGCCGAGGCCGGGACGAGGGGAGCACGCGAGGGGAGTGAAGGCTGAGGTTCGGGGTGCGGGCGCCGAGGAGAAACGTCCCCAGGTGCGCCCCGGGGTGCATGCAGCCGTCGCCCCATCCTGCCTCCGGCACTCAGGTGGCGCCTGGCCAGGCCCTGAGCGCCCCTCGGCTTCCCTGGCGCGCCTCCTTCCCGCAGGCCCTCTTGCTCCCCGACCTTGTCGGAGAAGTTGGTGGCAGTGCGTTTCCCGGGCGTGTTTGCAGAGAACTTTGAGGTTGTATCGGTAGCATCGCTCCGATGTCGCGGAAGAGACGCGCCAGCGCGCTGCCTGCAGTGCCAGCCTTCAGGGTCCCTGGGGCGAATGACACCTGAGATGGACACGGCGCTCCGAGATGGACATCGGACTCATCCCGCGAGCACCCGGTGTAAATGGTCGTGTTGCTGGTGCTTCACCAGCGTCGGGAGGTGCGCCCAGGTCTTTGGCACACGACCCTGACGACCGCGCTGGGACCCGGAGCCCGGGAGCAGGTTAAGAAACGTGGCTGCGTCTCAAAGTGGGGCAGCGGGATTTGAACCCAGTCCTGCCTTGAAATCCTCTTTCCACTGAGCCATAATTCATCATTGCCTCCCTCATTCTACTGGGAAATATTGCTGAGGAATAAGAAAGTGTTGCCGGAAGAGGGAGTAATTTTGGAGCTTGGACTCCGAAAGCAAAAGATTAGCATTGAGAATCTAGGTCGGTGTTTTAGAAACTTTCGCTTGTGCACGTCAAATCGTTGAACGTGCAATGCCAAGAGGTGCTTATTTTTTTTAAGTTATTTTTTTAAATTTTTATTTATTTATGATAGTCACCGAGAGAGAGAGAGAGAGAGAGAGAGAGAGAGAGAGGCAGAGACATAGGCAGAGGGAGAAGCAGGCTCCATGCACCAGGAGCCCGAAGTGGGATTCGATCCCGGGTCTCCAGGATCGCGCCCTGGGCCAAAAGCAGGCGCCAAACCGCTGCACCACCCAGGGATCCCCAAGAGGTGCTTATTTATTTATGAATTATATGCATGTATTTTCTTTACTAACAGCACCAAAGAATTTTGCTTTCTCTAAATATTTAATTTGTGATTGTGTATAACTACTTACAAATATACAAATGTAATTATGGATATAATTCTTTTTGACAAGTTTAGGTCAGCACTTATGATCCAGCAATTCAAGGTTGGCTTTACATTTATACTTGAAATTAGTCATTGTAGCTGAAAAGATATCTCAAAAATATGCAGATTCAAGGAGGATGGCCTTGACCACTGAGCTCCAGAACCAGCTGCGTAATTCACAGAGCCCCATGCAAAATGAAAATATAGGGCACTTTCTTGAAAAATTATGATGGTGATAGCAGACCATTAAGTTAAGTGAGTGGCCTTTACGAGCATGGGATTCTGTGTAACTGTACAGGTCTGACACTGTCTGAGTTCACTAAATCATGGTATTCATATTTCTGCCCCATCCTTCAATTATTCTAAAAATTTTGTAAAGTAGACACTTGGCCAGGCAATGTTTGCTTTTCAAGTGGCATTCAGTACTTCTTGGTAGGAAGGTAATATGCTTTAATGGTTTAAAAAATAGATCCAAAACTCCCTGCAAGTATTTTTTGAAAATATTAAAATATATTATAAAATTCTGTGTCCATGTTTTTAAAATGTGCAAGTAGGACAACTTTCAGAGTAACACAGTTCCGTCTTTTCAACAAAAAAATTAAAACATTTCCAAACATCTGTTTTCCAAAACAGTCTTTTCAAAGTGTGCATTTCTTTAGAATCATACTTTTTCACACATTGTTGAAACAACACCTTTACTTTGGTAGGTGCCTCCATTTTTTGTAAATACTTATCAGGTAGTGTATTACTGGCAGCTACTTGTCATCCCAGAGGAAGCAAATTTGGAATTTCTTGTAAAAAAAAAATGTGACTCATCATTAAATTTTAAAGTCTCACTCTTTTTTTTTAAAAAAGATTTTTATTTATTTATTCACAAGACACACACACACACACACACACACACACACACACACATAGAGGCAGAGACACAGGCAGAGAGAGAAGCAGGCTTTCCATAGGGAGCTGGATGTTGGACTCCATCCAAGGATCCTGGGATCAGGATCTGAGCCAAAGGCAGACACTAAACCACTGAGCCACCCAGGTACCCCTAACTTTTAAAGTCTTTTAAGTACTTTACCGTGAGATAAGCAGTGACTCTATGTCATCCAAAGATTTCTTTGTCACTCCTCATTTTAGGATAAGGTTGGAACTGTTCTACTACTTAGGAGAATAGAATCCGCATGTCCACTTAACCAAGCTCATGTCAGCTTCAGTGTGTAATGGTCAGATGACAGTCTGGTGGATCCTCTCCTCTTTTTCTCTTGGGCAGACAGTCAAGACCATTGTGACCAGCTGACTTGTGGACTGGGTAAAGGCCCTAAGCAATCTGCACATTACATATGAGTAAAACTGAATTTCTTCATTTTTAAGTAAAACAAAGAAGTTGTAATATTCCCTCCTGGCAGCCAGTCAGATTGCCTGGCACGTCCAACTTTGGAGAGAGCTGTTTTGATCCTGGGAAGGGTAAATGCAAAGGGAAGGAAGGTATCAAGGAAATTTGTAACTGTTTCCTCTCCCCTAGATTTGTCTAAGAATGGGCCAACCTTCATTCTCCTAAACTGTTATTTTCTTTTGAGTGCTCCTAGGTTGATACTACATTCCTGGAAGTCCAGGAAAGTCATATTTTTTGTGCTGAGTTTCCAGGATAGGTCCTTAAACTTTGGTTCACAGTTCTAGATAGAGTCGGAGGTGGCTTTTCTGAGGTCATTCAGCAGACTGCATTTCTAGGTCAGGGAATAGCCTGTGGAAAAAGAATGCCATCTGCTGTTATGCCTTATTCCTCCCCAAAGATAAGGGGTGAACAAGAGCTCTGGTGAATAGTGCTTTCTGCTTTCACAGTTGAGGGCTTGAGATGGACTGATTGCTGATGTGAGAGGCTCTTACCTAATGAGGACAGAACTGTGTTGGAGACAAGATGGGAAGGGGAGTTCTAGAAGCCCTGTATTGGCAGCAGCTGGTACAGATCCTTTCTCAGGAAACTGAGGGGTGTTGGGAGAAAGGTGGGAAATTATGATTGATCAGTTGGTTGTACCCGAATGATGATTACCTCGATTCTGTTTATACAGCTCAAGATGGGAAATGGAGAAGGGTTAACTAAAATAGTTCTTTTTCTTTGAGCTTTCTAAAAATAAATCTTTAGGGCTAGCCAGGATTTAGAATTTCAAGCCAGAAGAAATTTGCAAAAAATGTAAAAAATGAATAAAAGTTATATCTTAAAATAAAACCTGGGTTTATGGTCCTGACTATAATAATAATGCTGATTCTTGAATGATAGCATGTGTCAACAGGTAGGGCATTTTTAAAGTTTGAATTTTATTTATTGTGTGAAAAATGTTCATTGTGGTTTCTCTGGGCTTAAAATTTGTTAAATAAGATTTTATATACTTGTTACTGCTCAGACATTAAGTTTTTGATATTTGAGAGCTCTGTGATTCAGGGATTTTGTCTGTCTGGTTCACTACTGTATCCTATGCTTAGCACAAAGCCTGGAAGAGCATACATGCTCAGAAAATATTGAAGGAAAGGATGTGGAATGAAGACAGAGCTAGAGGCTATAAAGAAGTTAATGTAGGGACACCTGGGTGGCTCAGTGGTTGAGTGTCTGCCTTTGGCTCAGGTTATGATCCTAGGGTCCTGAGATGGAGTCCCACATCAGGCACCCCACAGGGAGCCTGCTTCTCCCTCTGCCTGTGTCTCTGCCTCTCTCTCTGTGTCTCTCATGAATATGTAAATAAAATCTTAAAGAAGTTAATGTAAAGGATAGACAAGAAAAATGCACAAATTAATTCTGTTCTGCTAAGAAGTAATTACCACTGAAATCTGTCACATTTTATTCTTCAATTTTATTTTATTTTTTAAAGATTTATTTATTCATTCATGATAGAGAGAGAGAGAGAGAGAGAAGGGCAGAGACACAGGCAGAGAAAGAAGCAAGCTCCTCGCAGGGAGCCGGATGTGGGACTCCATCCCCAGACACGGGATCACGCCCTGAGCCAAAGGCAGATGCCCAACCGCTGAGCCCCCCAGGCGTCCCTATTCTTCAATTTTCTTTTAAAAAGATTTTTATTTATTTATTCATGACAGAGAGAGAGAGAGAGAGAGAGAGACGGAGACACAGGCAGAGGGAGAAGCAGGCTCCATGCAGGGAGCCTGACGTGGGACCCGATCCGGGACTCCAGGATCACACCCTGCGCGGAAGGCGGCGCTAAACCGCTGAGCCACCGGGACTGCCTTATTCTTCAATTTTAAATGTTCACTTACCTATGGATCAAGAAACATTATTATTTACTGATGTATGATAGAGATGATGGTAAAACATAAGTGGAAGGCTGTATTGAAAATATAACATTGTGGTTGGTTTAGCTGGCACAAATACTATACTCACAAGGAATGAAATGAACATATTTACCAAACATACGATGTCAATTTTGTACACTGAAGTTCAACATATCTTTTGTCATGTTCCTTCATTACATTATAACTTACACACAGGAAGGTGCATGTTGCCTGAATGACTGGTAGGGAAGTGCACACATGTGAGTTACAGCCAAGAGCAAGAGTGCTTGCCACACAGCCATCTAGGTTGTGTGTTTGTGTAACTTGGACAAATCTCCAATAAACAGGAAACTCAGTTTCACTAAAGCTGTTTATAGAACCATTGTGAAAGAGAAACCATTTGTGAGCTTTTCAACAAGGGCCTTTTCCTTTGTGAAACTGGTAGGAAAGTCTTGAGCAAGGGCTCAGAAATCAAAGACATTTACTCTTCTGTTGATATATTTGTAACAATTCTTAGCTGCAAGCTATTTTGAGACTTCAGACAAATGACTACAGTCAGCAATTTAAAGATGAATGATCCTTTTTAAAAAATTATTATCCTAATTGTTCTGCATTTCTGAACGCTAGCCAAAATTTAGCAATGAAGGCTAATCATTCGAAGAAAACAAACATAAATGTTTTCTTTTGGAGAGCCACAGTCACTCACTAGCAAAGGAACATGGTTCCACACACCAGAATGGCAGCAGTTAAAATCTTTGCCCTAACTAATCACTGATTACTGAGCTCATGGACCTTCAGGGTTTTTGAAGGTGAATAGTTGAAATGAGAATGCTCAATCCTTGAATCGCAGGATTTTACTTCATGATCTGAATACCTGTGCCATTGAGAATGTAGATCATTTAATCTGAGAAAAGTATATAGTCATAGGGAAAGAGAAGGACAAAGGTTTATTAATTTCAGCCTCTTACTTATGAGAAAACTATACTTAACCCATGACAGAAAGTTAGCTGTGAGCATTTTACATCTTTAGTGCATGTATGAATGTGAAAAATTGCACATTTTCTTCATTTTTTTTTACCAAAACTAGATTGAAGTATGTGAGTCATTTTTTACATTTTTATTGAGGCAGTAATTTAAGTACTATAACAAGCATCCATTGTAAGTGTGAATTAAATGTTTTTAAATAAATTTATAGAGTTGTGCAACTATCACTGGAACCCAGTTTTAGAACATTTCCATCGACTCCAAATGTTCTCTTGTGTCTACACACTCAATTTCTGCATCTATTTCCACTACTATGATTTCTGTCTCTAAAAATTTCTCATTTCTGCGTATTTCATATAAATGAAATTATACAACATGTAGCTTTTTTTTTTTTTTGTTTTTGTTTTTACAACATGTGGTCTTATGCGTCTAACTTTTTTTTAAGCGGGTGAGGAGATGGTGTGGTAGGGACAGGGAGAGAGGGAGAAAGAATTTTAAGCAGGCTTCACACGCTGTGTGGAGTTGAACACCGCACTTGATCTCGTGACCTTGAAACTAAAATCTGAGCTGAAATCAAGAGTTGGACACTTAACTGACTTAGCCACCTATGTGCCCCTTTTGTTTCTGACTTCTTTCACTTGGCATAATGATTTTGAGGTTCATTACTATTGTTATATGATTTAGTAGTTTGCTTTTTTTATTGTAGAAAATAATATTCTGTTGTATAGCTATACCTCATTTTCTTTATTCAAATCATGGACATTTGGATTGTTTTTAGGTTTTGGCTACTACAGAAAATGCTGCTGTGAACATTCACAAACAAATATTTGTGTGGACATATGTTTTTGTTTTTCTTGGTTTGATTCCTAGGAGTAGAATTGTTAGATCACATCATAAATGTATGTTTAAGTTTTTGAGAAACTACCAGTTATTGAAATGGAGTAGTGTTGTCTCCAGCTATTATTAGGAACTATTTCTCCCTTCAGTTCTGTTAAGTTTTGCTTCATGTATATTGAGGCTTTTTGTTTGGTATAGATATATTTACACTGTTATGTCTTATTGAAGGATTGGCTCTTCTATCAATGTGTAATGTGTGTCTTTATCTTTTGTAACTATTTTTAACTTTAAAGATTAATTTGTCTGATACTGATATTAGTATAATCACTCCAGATTTCTTTGGATTACTATTTGTATAGTATACCTTTTTCTGTCCTTTCAATTTATTTGTGTCTTTGCATCTAAACTGAACTCTTGTAGATCTGTATTGTGGATTTTTGTAATCCATTCTGCAGATCTTTGCCTTTTCATTGGTAAGTCTAATCCATTTACATTTAAAGCGGTTAAGGATAAGAGGGCCTTACTTCTACCATTTTGCTATTTGTTTTCTATATGTCTTATATTTTTTGGTTCCTCAATTCCTCCATTACTACCTTCTTTTGTATTTAATTTCTTTTTCTAAAGCACCATGTTGGTTACTTTCTCATTTACTTCTCTGTATATTTAAAAATTATTTTCATAGTGGTTACTCTGGGGATTACAAGTAATGTCCTAAATTTATAACAGTCCAGTTTGAGTTGATATCAGCTTAGCTTCAGTAGCATCTAAAACTCTGCTTCTATACAGGTCTATCCCCCACTCTTTATGATGTTATTGTCACAAATTAGGTCTTTATACATTGTTGCCCATTGACACATAATTGTTGTTCTGTGCATGTGTTTTGTAAATCATATGGGATAAACCAAAAATCCAATAATACTTGCTTTTGTATTTATCTACATAGTTTATTGTACTGGTGTTTTTTATTTCTTTTTATGGCTTTGAGTTGGTGTCTAGCATCCTTTCATATCAGCCACAGGACTCCTTTAGCATCTCTAGCCTTTTAGCCTTCAATAGGGCAGGTCTACTAGCAACAGACTCCTTCAGCTTTTGTTTATTTGGGAATGTCCTAATTTCTCCCTCATTTTTGAAGGATAATTTTACCAGGTATGGAATTCTTGACTGACAGTTTTTTCCTTTCAACATTTTAAATATGTCATCTTAATGCCTTCTGGCTTCCATGGTTTCTGATGAAAAAATAGGTTGTTAATCTTATTTAGGGTCCCTTGTATATGATTAATTGCTTCTCTTTTGCTGTTTTCAAGATTTTCTTTTTGTCTTTTGACAGCTTGATTATATATAATATATCCTGATGTGAAACTCTTTGAGTTTGTCCTACTTGGAGTTTGTTAAGTTCTAGGATGTGTAGATTCATTTAATTTAACCACAAAATTTAATCAAATTTTCGAAGTTTCAACCATTATTTCTTCAAATATCCTTTCTGCTGCTTTCTCTCCTTCTGCTGGAACTCCCATAATGTGTATATTGGTTTGTAGGTCAATATCCTACAGGTGTCTTGAGCTTTGTTTATTTTTCTTCATTCTTTTTCTTATTCTCAGGCTAGATATTTTCAATAGGCTTATCTTCAAATTAATTGATTATAGGTTGTTATAATTTTTTGAATATATTCCAGAGTTCTGGAAATGTTCATTTTGACAGGTTTTTTTTTGTGAGATTAATTGTTGCTTTAGTGGAGGAATGGATCTTTGCAGCTTTCTCCTCTGCTATTTTTGGTGATATCCTTACATCTTCTTTTTGAGTGCTTCCTTATTTTCCAGTACCACAACATATTCCAGGGTCATTTTAAATTTTTTTTGTTCCTGCCTTGGAACCAACTGGTTTTTCAAGGAGCATTATTTGTTTGTTTGTTAGTTTATTATGAGTGTGGTGTTTAGAAACCACGATCTGGGTATGGGGTACCATTTAGTAAATGCTCACTATTACTAGTGTATCACTGCATTTAGACCCTTTCAGTGGACAAAGCTAGGAAATATATGCATATCTACAAATTTCTATATGCACACACATCTACACTGGAAGGCAATTGATTTTTGCACATGGATCTTGTATCCTATGACCTTCCTATAGTTTTTTTGGTAGATTTTTCAGTATTTTATACATACAGAATTACATGTGTTTTATTTCTTCCTTTGCAATCTGTATTCCTTTAATTTCTTTCTCTCTTTCTTTCTTTCTTTCTTTCTTTCTTTCTTTCTTTCTTTCTTTTCCTCGTTCATTCATTCATTCAGAAACACTTATTAAATAGTGGCCCTTACATGCCAGGCATCATTCTAGATGCTGAGGATACAAAAATGATATGGACATGATCTTTCTGTATATGACTAGTGTTATTATGATCTAATTTTTTTTAAAACCAGGGAAACTCCTATGAGGGAGAATAGGATATCATCTCATTGTATATATTATCAAATTATTCTCACTTAGAGGTGAATAACTCTGGCTCTATAATCATGTAGACCCAACTTTGAATTCTAACTCTACAGCTCTTTGACCTTGGAAAATTGCATAATTTAGTTTCCCAATATAAAAGACAGAATTAATAATACACACATTTATTGGGAGGATAAAAAGCGCCCAAGCATATATTATGGAACATAGTGCTCAGTGAATGTGATTTCTCATGGCATGGAAAAACTGTTAGGTAAGATTCCTAAAGTGGTAAACTACAATGATTTGTCACAATAGTCATTTAAAAGTTTTGAGTAAAAAATTCTTTTTTTAAGAAAAAGATCTTATTTATTTAGAGAGCAGGCATGAGTGAATGAGGGGAACGGCAAGGGGGAGGGAGATCTATATGGGGCTTGATCTCATGACCTTGAGATAATGACCTGAGCCGATATTAAGAGTCCAATGCTTGACCATGTGAGCCACCCAGGTGCCCTTAAGAAATTATTTTAATAATGAAGGGTACAGTGCATTGTATACTGAACATAGTTGGCATACTAAATAATCCACAGGCAAAGTAGTTTTTATAGAATAGCAATGTTAATTTGTTTTTATACTGTGTTAATAACTAGTTTAGATATTATTTGTTTACATAGGGGCACATTTTGATATTAATTAAAGAACTATTTTAAGGGGAGTATGGCCATGGAATTGGACAACTGTCCATGCAGCTGGCCTTGGAGACGGAGGGGTTGCCCTTCCTGCACCACATGGTGAGCTCCCGGCTAGTACCTGTGGCTTGTAACATTGCCAGCTGAAGGTGTTCAGCTGCATCCTTCTCTCTGTGATGTTTCAGAAGCTTTCAATCCAGCTGAGGGCCTTGAGGCAAAGGCAGCTGGACTGCTGTGGAACTTGATGTTATTGTTAAAGGACAAGAGGCTTTAGCAGTGGCTTGTTTGAAAATGCAAGAGGAATTAAATGCACCAGTTAAAAAGTATCAGGAAAAACTAAGACAGCTCAATGAGCAAAAGAAGGAGACAGAAGATTGAAATGTGGGGCAGCATGCAAGAAGGAAAAAGGTACAAAGTAAATATTAGAAAGCCTCCAGAAGAAGACCATCCTGGGCTTTCTATTTCATCGCTTGTGCTGAAATGAAAATCTAACAGAATGCCTTTGCAGGGAGGTAGTTATAAGCCTTTGGTGAAGGAAGTGAAGCTTGCTCCTGGAGACCTGGGCAGAGGCCCATCATCTGGTAGATGAGGCTGAGAATCTTGTTAGTGTCGCTTTTGACATTAGCAAGATGAATCCTTAACCCTCAATTCAGTTGCCTTACACATGCTTTTCACAATGACTAGCCATGGAACAGGGGATTTATTTCTCTTCTTTACTACACCTGCATCTTTAATTCTTGAAGTCAGCATAGGACATAGACATCACCACTAGCAGGAGTGGCAGTTGGTCACACTCAATAAAGCTAATGACTGCATTCATTGATTTCATAGGTAATTGCTAGTTGATAGATAAAGTCCTCTGGGTGATAACAGTCTTGGGTGGTTCTTCAAGTTAGAGGTCCCTGCTAGTATGACAGTTTCTGCAACAGGTTGTGTTGAATGATGTATTCCTTGTAAATGGTGAGCCCACCACCAAGGATAACTGATGCAGATAGATGATGGGGTTGTTTTTATATATTTGTTTTTATGCACAGAACTTTGAAAAAAAAGAAACTGTAAATATTTAAAAATGCAAAGAACATTTTTAGCATCTTTATTAAATGCAAGGAAATTCTTTATGAACTTAAATTCATCTGTCAAACCTTAAACAATTTTATTTTTTAAAAGATTTTTAAGATTTATTCATCTGACAGAGAGAGAGAGTGCAAGTGAGGGGGGCAGCAGGCAAAGGGAGAGGGAGATGCAGGCTCCCCGATAAGCAAGGAATCCGATGTGGGGCTCAATCCTAGGACCCTGGGATCATGACCTGAGCTGAAGGCAGATGCTTAACTGACTAAGCCATCCAGGTGCCCCATAAACAACTTTTATCATTAAAAAAAAAGTAACATTTTTTTGGGTTAATTTTGGTGGCAATAATATATTCTTCCAGAGTGTAAAATTTTTTTTTTGGTTGTGATTCAGGCTTTCATGAAACCTGCATTAACCCTTGATCAACATTCTGAAACCATTTGCCTAGTGAGGAAAAAGGTTCATTAAATGATACCTCAGTGGTCTTAGTCAATGGAATTGACTGTATACATGGGCTCGTGGCCAAGGGACATGTGGGGGCTGAAATCCAGCCTGGGCAAGGCTGTCTCTGCTCAGAGGCAGGGAGCCTTTTTTCTGCTTAAAAAAAAAAAAAAAAAAAAAAAAAGCACTTTTTGGATGAGCTAACAGAGGCTTGATTAGATCCCTCATGCCAGCAGGGTGGAAAATGCCCTGGGGAAAGCCAACTCATTGAATCTCATGTGTCCTGCCATTTTTTTTCAATGTCATAAACATATTTTATGTTCTTAGTCGTTTTCCCATCCTAGATGCTCAGAAAATACATGTGAGATTAATAAATGAACATTAGCTAGAGAGAATATGGGTTTTAATTAGATTGTTTATGCATAGCTTAACTGTGAGAAGTGGTAAAAAGAAGCAATTCTCCACTTCTTTCAAGTTATACCATATACTGCATATGCTGGGCACAGAAATGATACCAAATAAAGAGGCAGAATGGGGAGCAGGAAAAGCAGCCTAGTGATCAGGGGATGTATTCCCCTGCACAGTGCAGGGTATTAATTTAAAACACACTTATGTAACACTTACTGATGCTTGGCAATGTTCTAAAGCACTTTACATGTACCAACATCTTAATCCTCACAACAGTTTGTGAAGGGGGTACTCTTTGCATGCTCATATTATAGATAGGAAATTGAAGCACGAGAGTTTAAGTGATTAGGATCAAAAAGCTAGTACATGGGGCAGCCAGATACTCTGGCTGCAGAGTTCATGCTCTTAGCCGCTATACTATGCTGCCACTGCTGAGCCAACTACTCCTCCTTCAGAGTTTCTGCCCAGCTGTGCACCATCTCACTAATTCCATTCATCGCCTTGGAGCCATTTATTTCCATGTCTGGTGTCCTTATTAGATAGATCTAGGGCACTCTGAGAGTTGGGCCCCATTTTCCTGCTCACATCTGTTTCCCCTCTGGCAGCATGTCACAGATACTCCATAGATGCTTTGTGAAGAAATTTTCAAAGGGCAACACCATCATCAAATTTTCCTATAGGAGTAACACCTGCGTACAAGTGCTGCTTGACAAAAAAAATACCTGAATTTCAACAACCTGCCTTTGGAAGACAGGTGTGGCCCTGATGTGTTGAGTTTCCAGGTAGAGATATCTGATACAGTGGCTAAGACCAAGAAGCTGCAAGAGGCAAGGAAGGATCCTTCCTTTACAGGTTTCAGAGGAAGTAGGGCCTTGCCAACACCTCAATATCAGACTTCGAGCTTCCAGAACTGAGACAAGGCATTCATTTCTGTTGTTCTCATCCACCCAGTTTCTGGTATTTTGCTATGGCAGCCTGGAAGACTAATATAGTAACTGTTCATCTATTTGGGCTGCCATAACAAAATACAATAGATTGAGTAACTCATCAACAAAGGAAATTTATTTCTCACAGTTCTGGAGGCTGGGACATCCAAGGTCAAGATGTGGGCAGATTCAGTGTCTAGTGAAGACCTACTTCCAGTTCATATTATTTTGCTGTGTCTGCATATGGTGGGAGAAATGAGAGATCTCTCTGGGGTCTCTCTTATAAGGGCACTCATTCCATTCAATTCATCCTAATACCATTATCTTGGGGGTTAGGACTTAACATATGGAATTGTGGTGGTGTATGTGGGGGGCATACAAATATTCAGTCCATTGCAGTAACTTTATTTTTTATTTATTTATTTTTTCATTGCAGTAACTTTAACTTTAAATCAGATAACTTGTCTCTCCGTCAGTCAGCAGTACTTACTGACTATTCAGTGTGTGAGTTATCTGTGTGTGGGAGTGGAGCATGAAGGGCACTTCATGAGGCTCCCTGGATAGTTCTAGGGTCTTTGCCTTTGAGACTTTGTAATCTGGCAATTCAAAGTGTAGTCCCTAAATAGAATGAGGTTGCTCTTGGCTGAACAAATATTTAGGGATCATTCACATTAAAGTATCTTTAAATGTGAAGAGCGTATCAGAGAGCCGTAAAGTAAGGATTGACTAATGCAAGTGAGACTGGGAGTTTGGGGACAATGGATACCATGAGCCTTGGATCCCTTTTGCATAGAGTCTAGTGGTTGGATGATTCCTTCACCACTAGTGAGGGTTGAGGGATTACATCAAGGGAAGGGTGGCGTAGGATTGTGAAATGAAAGGGCCAATTCCCTATGTCCTGGGATTGGCTCTACAGAGACTAATACTGCTGAGGATTTGTGTGCACAGAAGACACTGGTGGCAAAGGTTCCATGCAAGGTAGTTTGTGTAGTGATTTGATGAGAACAGAAATTTGAGACTTTGGAATTTTCCTCTTGTCTTCTCTGTTTCCAGGTGCCTTTCCTATTTTACTGTGACAACTGACCACTTAATGTATCTTTAATGTGATTTTTAATATTTTTAATGAACCAGAAAAATCAGCAGAAAATGGTGGGAGACCTCTTTTAAAAAAAATTATTTATATATTCGTGAGAGAGAGAGGCACAGACACAGGCAGAAGCAGGCTCCACGTAGGGAGCCTGACGTGGGACTTGATCCCTAGTCTCCAGGATCACACCCTAGGCTGAAGGTGACGCTAAACTGCTGAGCCACCTGAGCTGCCTGGTGGGAGACCTCTTTAAGAAAATCCCTTAGTGCTGCTATAAACATCGGGGTGCAGGTGTCCCTGCGTTTCATTGCATCTGTATCTTTGGGGTAAATCCCCAGCAGTGCAACTGCTGGGTCGTAGGGCAGATCTATTTTTAACTATTATGCTGAGTGAAATAAATTAATTGGAATAGGATAAACATTATATGGTCTCATTCATTTGGGGAATATGAAAAATAGTGAAAGGGAATAAAGGGGAAAGGAGAAAAAATGAGTGGGAAATATCAGAAAGGGAGACAGAACATAAAAGACTCCTAACTCTGGGAAACGAACTAGGCGTGGTGGAAGGGGAGGTGGGCGGGGGGTGGGGGTGACTGGGTGACGGGCACTGAGGTGGGCACTTGATGGGATGAGCACTGTGTGTTATTCTATATGTTGTCAAATTGAACACCAATAAAAAATAAATTTATAAAAATAAAAAAGAAAGAAAATCCCTTAGTAAGGTTGCCATAAACTAGTTGAGTTTTTTTGTTTCTTTGTTTTATTTCATTTATTTCAGGTCAACTTAGTGGACTTTTATCTGAGTAAAAATATAGCTGTTGAAGTCACTCTTTCTAATAGTAATAAAACCTTCATTCCTTTTCTCTAAGCAGCATGGAACTTTTTTTACGTCTCATATACTTGGAGTTACCTGCAGCTTCAATTTTCTTTGATTGCTTGCTGGCCTAGGTTCTGGTGGTGTTTTCTCTGCCTAATAGGTACAGCAATTGTCACTCTAGCTTAGGACGATTGAAGATGAAACAAATCACAGTAGAACTTCTTGACTAACCACAAGGAAGATGTGGCTGAGGGTCTTCAGAATCGCTACAAAGATGTTTGTAACCAGTGTTCCCCATCTTCACTTAAGACAAAATAGAAGGGGATGTGTAATGTTGTAACACAAAGGATTGGGATCAGCTATGGGGAAGAACTAACTGTGCAGAGTGTATGGCACCACCAAAAGGATTTTTAAAGAAGAGGGGATGAGAGTCCTTCGTGAAGTCAAAATCCTATATGTTATCTTTTAGGCTGATCCACAGACAATTAGAAGGCTTTGACTGGCAGGCTTCACGGGGGAAGCTGCCCTCCCCACACCAGACCTGTATACAATGAGTGCATTGCAGTTTTCTCGAGGGAGTTGCAGCCAAGTGTTCAGGTGCCCCTGGACCAGCCATGCTCCTATGCTCATCTACATTCCCAGTGCTAGAGCTTAGATTCAGGGACTTCCAGTACTTCCCAGGTGCCTCCCCTGAGACTTCTTATGGGATGCTATGGCTGAGGCACTTTTCCCCATGGTGATGGGGTATTTTTCTACTCCTGCTCTCCCCTTCTCTTTACCCTCAACCCTCTGGGATCGTAAAAAGGCAGGAGCCTTTTGTTTGGGGCTCCTGGGCAGTGAGATACTTCTGTCATCTGACCCCTGCCTAGTGCTGTTCCATGGGGAAAAATGGAGCACTGGGATGCTGGCATTTTTGCCTCTTGCCTTCACTGTTGCAGTGAATAATGAAATCTTGATTGTTATTTTCAGATTGGCTTGTTTTCCTTTTTTTTTTTAATTTTTATTTATTTATGATAGTCACAGAGAGAGAGAGAGAGAGAGAGAGAGAGAGAGAGAGAGAGAGAGGCAGAGACACAGGCAGAGGGAGAAGCAGGCTCCATGCACCGGGAGCCTGATGTGGGATTCGATCCTCGGTCTCCAGGATCGAGCCCTGGGCCAAAGGCAGGCGCTAAACCACTGCGCCACCCAGGGATCCCCAGATTGGCTTGTTTTCATTGACCATCTCAGCACCTGGAAGCTGGTAGAATTTTTGTGGATGATTTTTAAAAAAAGATTTACTTATTTACTTGAGAGGGAGGGAGAGAGAGGGAGGAGAAGGTACAAGCAAGGGAGAGGCAGAGGGAGAGGGAGAGAGAATCC
The DNA here is from genome assembly GCF_011100685.1 of Canis lupus familiaris. Lineage (NCBI taxonomy): Eukaryota > Metazoa > Chordata > Mammalia > Carnivora > Canidae > Canis > Canis lupus. The sequence goes on along the minus strand of NC_049228.1, from coordinate 64,687,117 downwards.
TCAAGCAGACTCCCCACTGAGTGCAGAGCCCGAAGCTGGGCTCCATCTCCATCTCACAATGCTGAGACCGACTGAGCCACCCAGGTGGCCCTGGATGGGTCTCTTTTTTTTTTTTTTTTAAAGATTTTATTTATTTATTCATACGAGACACATACACACACAGAGACAGAGACACAGGCAGAGGGAGAAGCAGGCTCCATGCTGGGAGCCTGATGTGGGACTCGATCCCGGGTCTCCAGGATCATACCCTGGGCTGAAGGCAGAGCTAAAACGCTGAGCCCGGCCCTGGATGGTTCTTAATGTAGATTCTTATCAATGAAGGAAAGAACTGCTACCTGAGAATGTGTGTAATATTCATTCACTCCTCTATTTTTTTAAAAAAGATTTTATTTATTTATTCATGAGAGACACACAAAGAGAGGCAGAGACATAGGCAGAGGGAGAAGCAGGCTCCATGCAGGAAGCCCGATGTGGGACTTGATCGCAAGACTCGGGGATCACACCCTGAGCTGAAGGCAGACGCTCAGCCGCTGAGCCACCCAGGCATCCCTCGCTCCTGTATTGAACAAATACTTATTGACATCTATGTTCCAGGCACAGGGGACAAGGACACTGTGGGCTGGGAATACAAATTTGAACAAGGTAACAAAGGTCTCTACCTGCATGGAGGTGGTGTTATCTGTGGAGACTGCAACCAATGAGTAAACATATTACAATAATTATAGATTATGGTTATATCATAGAGGGAATAAGCAAGATTTAAAAACGTATTTTATTTAAATTCAATTTGCTAACATATAGTATAACACCCAGTGTTCATCTCATCATGTGCCCTCCTTATTGTCAAAGTGGTTAGTGGAGGGAAGCTTCTCTAGGTTCAGTAAATGGAGAGGCTTTTCTTTTTTTTTAATTTTTATTTATTTATGATAGTCACACACACACACACAGAGAGAGACAGAGACAGAGACACAGGCAGAGGGAGGAGCAGGCCCCATGCACTGGGAGCCCGACGTGGGATTCGATCCCGGGTCTCCAGGATCGCACCCTGGGCCAAAGACAGGCGCCAAACCGCTGCGCCACCCAGGGATCCCTGAAGAGGCTTTTCTAAGGAGGTGTTATTGGTACAGAAACCTGGGGGTTGGGAAGAAATCAGCCTCATGAAGAGGGTGGGAAAATGTGTTCCATGCAGAGGGACCAACAGGTACAAGGGTTGTGATGTGGGAACAGGCACAGTGTGTTCTAGGAATTCAGAAAGCCATGCTGCCCTAGTTGTTGTGTGTTTTGAATGTTATGCCTGAGTGAGACCTCTGTATCCTTTCCAGAATTTATAAATACTTCATTTTGGTTTTGTATGGATTTATATCCCTTCTGGTCCTCAAAAGAATTTAAGTGACTGGTGAAATTTAAAAGCTTTGAACTGGGCAGCCCGGGTGGCTCAGCGGTTTAGCGCTGCCTTTAGCCCAGGGTGTGATCCTGGAGACCTGGGATCAAGTCCCGCATTGGGCTCCCTGCATGGAGCCTGCTTTTCCCTTTGCCTGTGTGTCTGCCTCTCTCTCTCTCTCTCTCTCTGTGTGTCTCTTATGAATTAAAAAAAAAGAAAGAAAGAAAAGCTTTGAACAAAAGAGTTGAGGGACAATAGGAGAGTAAAGCAGTGAGGAGTATCATTGATTCATGAAAAGATCAGGAACTAAAAGGAAATTGAAAGGGAAAAGCTTGGCTCCAGGAATGAACCAGGTCACGGTCAGACTATGTCCCCAAGGGCAGTATCTGGCTCTTAGCAGGTCAGTAGTTGATGGTTGAATGAATACACTGTTAGGGCAGATGGGTTCTCATCAACCTAGGCTTTGGCATGAAACTCTTGGAAGGAAGTAGTTTGGGTTTGGGGGAGAAGTAAATGTGACCTGGCCCACTTTGTCAACCTGAACTTGTGTTAGAGCAGGTAACTTACATGCGATGACAGGTACTGAGTGACCTCTTATTTGCCAGTAAAATGCCAACACAACATACAGAGAACAAGAGAATAGAGGGAGAAGTGGAAGAAAGAGGAATGTATGGAGACCATCAAAATATGAGTTTAAAAACTTCCAGAAGGAACTTCTTGGGTTCTTTCAAGAAGGAACTATTTGGTACTAGAACCTCCAAAAGTAGATGGTATGGTGTCAGAGTTAAGAACATGGGCTTTGGAATTAATAGAGCTCCCTTTGAAAGCATCTCTTCCTAAGGATGTAACCCTGAGTGAGTTATGTAACCTCTGTGAACCTTGGTCTCATCTTCTGTAAAATGGGGATATAATACCACTTAGTTCATAAGGTTATCCTGAGGATTACATGAAGTAAACCATACACATCTGGGGCGTAGTTAGTGTTTAATAAATTGTAACTGTAACTAAAGGTTATTGAGGAGGTGGAAATATCAAGGCTTTGATAAAGAGGTCAGATGTGGTGGGTGGAGTAGATTAGGAGATGGAGACATAGTTCTGGGGAAACTTCTTCTGAATGGAAAGAAATCAACAAGAAGCATATTGTGGCCAAGAGGATTACCATCATTTTCTTTCTTTGTTCTCTGATTTGGCCATGATGGGAAGGTAAGCAAGAAAAATTAGTACCTGAGAAGTCTCTGAAATGAGAGAGGTACCACAGAAAGATGGGAGAGCTGAGCTGAGCATGAGTGGTGCTTCCTGGCCAGAGCAGACAAGTGGTTGGAAGTTAGGAGCTGGGAATGGCTTCTTGGAGGCCCTGAGGGATGAAACAAGTAGACTTCCATTAGAGGAGAACAAGCTGGTCTAAATTTAGTTACACTGTGCTTTCTAATGAGTTTAGTGACAAGAGTCTGCAATTTGTTGTTTTTGAACATCAAGAGTTTACTTTCTGACATTAGAGGTAAAATCAGGGGTGCCTGGGTGGCTTAGTCAGTTGAGCTTGATTTTTGGCTCAGGTCATGATCTCAGGGTTGTAGGATCAACTCCCATGTTGGACTCAGTGCTGGGCATAGAGCCTGCTGAAGATTCCCCCTCTTCTTCCTCTGCCCCTATGCCTTAAAAAAAAATAGGTAAAATCTCTCTCTCTCTCTCTCTCTCTCTCTCTCTCTCTCTCACACACACACACACACCCTTTTTCCCTCTGGGGAGAAAGAGGGCTGTGTCTGGGATGACTGATCCTTCTTATCACTAATTAACTTGTTTATCACTTTCTAGTATGTTTCTTAGAGTCCCAAAATAGTTTATGCCATTTTAATTTATTAACTAAGTGAACAAGTATTAAGTGCCTCCCTTGTGCCAGATACTGTTCTAGGTAGTGAACAAGTCCCTGTTTTCAAGGCACTTACAAGGCAATAAGGATGATAGCAAAATCAGCAAATGATAAGTACTTTTTTTTTCAATTTTTTTTAAATTTTTAAATTTATGATAGAGAGAGAGAGAGAGAGAGGCAGAGACACAGGCAGAGGGAGAAGCAGGCTCCATGCACTGGGAGCCCGACGTGGGACTCGATCCCGGGTCTCCAGGACCGTGGCCCGGGCCAAAGGCAGGCACCAAACCTCTGCGCCACCCAGGGATCCCTGATAAGTACTTTCTGTTCAGAAGAAAGAGAAAACAGATATGACAGTAGAAAGAGATGCCACAGTGCAGCACTGCTTTTGATGGAGTGAATAGGGAAGACCTCTGGGAAAAGGGACTTAAGTCTGGGAAAAGCATATTGTTGGGAGAGGGAACAGCAAATGCAAAGACCCTGAGATGGGAAGGTGCTTGGTGTGAATGAGGAGTAGCAAGGATCAGTGTGGGTGGAGGGGAGTGAGTGAGGGGAAAGTGGAGGGTTGTCTGATAGGAATGATCCAGTAGAGGGCTACAGTGAGATACGGAAGAGTGTGTGTGTTTAGGGGGTGTAATTGCAGATACAAAGCCCTGGAGCAGGTAGGAGGGGCAGATTCAGCATGTGGGGAGGAGGGATGGGGAGGGGGAGACTTTGGAGCACAAGACAGCTTCTCCACAGCAATGGGAGGCAAAGCAGGTGAGTGGGCAGAAATGCAGGGAGGTTTGTGGTTTAGGAAGATGGGCATATTCAGTAAATTCCTCAGGAGAGGGGAAGAGGGAGGAGGTTTGAGGAGCTTCGAGAATGTGTGAAATAATTCCTAGAAGAGTAAAAGAGGTAATAGAGTGAAACACTGTACCAACAGAAAAAACACATTTCTCAATTGTCAAAGGGTGGAGAAGCTGAAAAGCCTCTTCCTTTACCTGGTCCTACCTGGCTCACAGGCAGGTGGGGGCCAGCGGAACATGTTTCTCTGGCCAAGGCCCAATCTCTGAGGGGCGAGCAGATTCGATGCTGCTTCCTGGTGCTGGACAGTTACTGCCGCTCCCTGCCTCCTCCTTCTCCCCCCACTACCTCTCACCTTCCACCCTCCAGCCTCCCTCCCTCTCTTGGCTATACCACTTAGGCAAGTTGTTCAACCTCTTTGAGCCTCTGTCTCCTTATCTGTAAAAGGGCCGACTCATTATACTCATCTTAATAGATTTATCATGAAAATCGAGTCACCATGTACAAAGTGCAAGGTGCCCTGTTTAGCAGGTGGATGTTTCCTTTTGTTGTCACTACTGTCAACGCAGCTACTTCTGTGACTATTGCTGCAAGATGGGTCTCTAGTGGCACACCTCGCCTGTGCCTGTCACTGCTGCCTCTGTGGTCCCAGACTGCAGTGGATGGAAGAATTAGCTGAGGTTTTTGCTAAAAATTCTGATTCTTGGCTCAGAGACACAGCCTCCATGCAGGGATGTAGGACCTGAGATCTCCATTTTAAACAAATACCCCAGGGGTTGGATGGTTGTTATTAGTATGATCACTTCCTGGATGACATCTCATTGAATTTTCACAGCCACTGCATACGATTGGAGGGTTAGCCCATTTTAGCAAAGGGAAAACAGAGCTGAAGGGAGGCTCAATAATTTGACTAACACGGAACTTGTAGAGACCCGAGCTGGGTCTCTTTCCCAGGTTGTGGGCAGGTATGTGGAAAGTTTACATAAGTGCTGTTTCCGTGTGGTCTCACATTCCATCCAAATGGAAGACAGAGCTCTTTGATGGAGCTCACGGAACAGTTTGATAAGGATGGAAGGCGTTCTGGCTGTGAGTAACATCACCAGACCCACACACAGGTCCTGATTCCAGCACATCCTAGCTGTGTGGTTTGAGGGGAGGCACTTCACCTCTCTGAGCCTTCTCTTCTTTGCCTTGAAGTTTCGAATACCTTGATATAAGCCTGAGAGGGTCATGAAGATGAAGCCAAGTAATGCATGGCATGCCTCTCCTGGGTTTAAATATCCTCATGCTAGCTTGATTTTAGCAACTTCTGGTAATATATTGTATTTGAGCTACTTCTCTTCCCTCCTGCTACATTTCTTTTGGGGCAGGGGCCAACTCTTAGTAGTTGTTTGTGCTCTACACGTTGGCAATTCTAAGACGGTGGATAAATGGATGAGTGTTTATTTTTTAAAATATTTTATTTATTTATTAATGGGAAACACACAGAGAGAGGCAGAGACACAGGCAGAAGCAGGCAGGGAAAAAAAAAAAAGAAGAAGAAGCAGGCAGGGAGCCTGACGCGGGACTCAATCCCGGTCTCCAGGATCACACCCTGGGCCGAAGGCGGCGCTAAACCGCTGAGCCACCCGGGCTGCCCCTGGATGAGAGTTTAAACAAAAAAAAAATTATATTAGGAGCATTGCTGTAATCAATCTCTCATGTCTTAGAACAATACAGTGTTATACTGTGAATTTAGCTGGGAAGCATTGTATACAAGAGGCTTTCAGTTAAGTAGAAGCATCAACAATGTTACAAATAAGATAGACTTTTTCCCCATCCTTCTGAAAAAGCATAGGTCCCCTTGTGGGTCTCTGAAACATTGGCTTATTTTCCAGGGCCTTCCAACCTTAGATCTCAACTCTGTATTGTTTATTTGAACAGTTTTGTCCCTTTGCCTTCCAGCCCCTTCTGTTATATTTGCTATTTCCCATATGTCTAGGCTAGTAATAGTCTTGATACAATTCAGAGCATGCATCCCTTGTCCCCATCTCGATGAGTCCCTAGTCCTTGTCTTTTAGTATTTTCATCTCTATCTGGAATACAGAGTAGATGACCAGCACAGGTTTGTGAGCATGGATGGGTGATTCATTCAACACAATCATGAAAGAATCCCACTGCTTCCTTTGTCCTCCTCTTCTCTGACATGTCTCAGTTTTGGTCCTGCTTTTATTTATTTATGGCTATTTTAAAAATATTGAACCTCAGATGCAGAGTTGGATTATGGATTATCTACAACCCTCAGTTTATGACATGCTTTGATCATTGGTCCTTGCATGGTCTGTTTTAATGCATATGTGGATGGATGGTTTTAAATAATATAACAAGCATCTATGTACTTGCTACCAAAACCAGAATAGGGCCTTGGTAGTAACTTATGTCTAACCATATGGTTTCCCTACTTCCCATCTCTCTGTTTTCCACAGTATGGGGTGACCACCATCCTGAATCCTTTATTTTTTCTTTGCTTTCCTTTTTATATAGTTTTATTATGTCTATTTTCCTAAAAAGTATTTCTCATTTTGGTTGCTTTTGACTTTATATCATACTTTCCCCCCTCATTTAATGTTATATTGCTAAGATTCATCCATCTTGTTTCATGTTGTCAAATATATTTATTTATTCGCTATTGGTCATTTATTCATTCACTACTTGATTCATTCACACTCATGTGACTGGGTCATTACGTTATTCCCAGGATTTTGCTCTTGTGAACAGTGCTTCTGTGAATATTCTTGAACATGATGTCATCAGGTTTGTGCAAGAGTTTATGGGTTATGTGCTTGAAGGTAGAATTCCTGGGTCACAGGAAATGTGAATTTTCAACATTATAAGATAATGCCAAAATAGTTTCCAAAGTCTCTGCACCAATTTGTACTCCTCATGTCCTTTCCAATACTATTTATCCTCAAATTTTGAACTTCGGCCTGTTGAATGGATATAAAACAGTATTACACTGTGATCTGCCCTGATCACTAATGCTGGTGAGAGAACATTTCTTCAAATGTTTATTGATATATGTGTGTTCTCTTCTGTAAAATGCCTGTTCCTACTTTTGCCCGTTTTTCTATTGATCTGTTGATACTTTCCATACTGATTTGCAGAAGTTTGGTATATATTTCTGATGAGAATTCTTTGCTGATTTTATGTTCTTTGTTCAGGTATTGATTCTTATGTAACACCATGGCAAAACTTAGTGGCTTAAAACAAAACTTTGCTTTCTTATGATTCTGTGGGGTGACTGGGCTCAGGTGGGTGGTTCTTCTGCCCCATGTGATGTTAGCTGGAATAACTCAGTGGTCCAAGAAGGCTTCACTAACATGTCTGGCGTCTTGGTGCTCCTTGCCATTTGGTTAGCTTGGACTTTCTCTTAGCATGGTGACTTGGGGATAGTTGGACTTTTTACCTGGAGGCTGGCTTGCAAGAGGAAGGGAGCACAATATGCCAGTCCTTTTAAGGCCTCTGCTCCAAAATCCAGAATGACTCTTCTGCAAATAATAAAGTCAGGTAAGAGGAGAGAATAATCTCCAGGGAAAATAGCCTTCACTGCTTGATGTTTGAAGTGGCAGATACACACACACACACACACACGGAGAAGGAATTGTTGGCAGCCATTATGAGAGATGTCTGCCATTTGTATACTGTGAATACCTTTCAGTTTGTAACTTTTCTATTTCTTTAAGATGAACCAATATTCTTTTTTTTAAATATTTTTATTATTTTTAAATTTTACTTTATTTTATTTTGAGAGAGAGTGCGCGCACAAGCATGTAAGTGGGTGGGGGAGGGGCAGAGGAAGAAAAAGAATCTTAAGCGGGCTTCATGTCCAGCACAGAGAACAACATAGGGTTCCATCTCATGGCCCTGAGATCATGACCTGAGCCAAAATCAAGAGTCAGACGCTTAACCGACTGAGCCACCCAGGCACCTGTAAGGTGAATTTTATTCTTAATTTTAATCTAGCTCTTCTTTTATAGTCAATGCTTTCTGCATCTCGGTTAAGAAATCGTTCCTTGCTTCAAATTCTAAATGATATTCACTGATATTTTGTGCTAATTTTTTTAAAGTTTATTTCTGACATTAAGTCCTCAACTCATCTGAAGCTGATTTTTGCTGTGGCTTGAGTAGGAATTTGATTTTATTGTTTCCCATTTGAGGTGGATTAGCTTTTCTCACTGATCTGATGTACCACCTCTATTATATACTAATGTTTTCAAAATGCATGGATCTGTTTTGGGCTCTTCTCTGTCCTGTAGGGCTGTTCCTCTCATCTTGCTCTGTTTTAATTATAATAGCTTCATAATAAGCCCTGATGCCTTGTAGGGCAGGTTTCCTCCTCTCTGGTCTCCCTGTTCAGCAATATCCTGTTTTTTCTTGGTTCTTTACTGTTGCATATAAATTTTAAAATTATTGTACTCAAGAAAATCTCATTGAGATTTTTTTTGGGTTTGTATTGATTTTATATATCAATTTTGGGGAAGAATTGACAAGTATTAATATTATCCTATCCAAGAAAACAGTCATTTTATTTATTTAGATCTAAGAAATTCTTTTAATAAATTTTGTTTGTTACTTACTCTGCTTTCTTATATTCAATATTTGAGGGAAATCATATGGTATTTGTCTTTCTCTGTCTGACTTCTTTTACTTAGCATAATACCCTGTAGGTCCATCCATGTTGTTGCAGATGACAAAATCTCATTCTTTTTTTATTGGTAAGAAACATTCCAATGTATATACATGCCACTCTTCTTTATCCATTCATCTATTGATGGACATTTGAGTCAATTCCATATCTTGGCTATTGTAAATAATGCTCTTATAAGCTTAGGGATGCATATATCTTTTCAAATTAGTGGTTTTGTTTTCTTTGGGTAGATACCAGTTGTGGAGTTACTGAATCATTCCTATTCTATTTTTAATTTTTTAAGGAGCCTCTATGCTGTTTTCTGAAGTGGCTGCACTAATTTGCATTCCTACCAACAGGTGCACAAGGGTTCCTCTTTCTCCACATCCTTATCAACACTTGGATTTCTTTTCTTTTTTATTCTAGCCATTCTGACAGGGGTGCTGGTAGTGACATTTCCCCACGCTTTCCATCCCCTCCCCTCTTAGTCTGGATAGCCAGGCACTTTTGGGAGCCAGTGTGAACACTCTCCACTTATCTTGCTAGCACCGTGTGCCCCGCCCTTGTGTTCCCCTGCAGATCTGTCCCACCCACATCAACCCCATTTGGTGTGTGTCTCTCCTAAAGCCACTTCTGCCCTTACACACCTTGCAAACCACCCCAGCAGGGACCAATGCCACTCCAAAGTGACTCCTGCCCTAGGGAGAGGGGAAGATAACCACACACACCAGTGCATCTGCAGTCCCAGCAGCCATTCCTTCTAACTAGCAGCAGAGAGAGAGCACCCTGGTGATCAGTACAACTACAGCCCCAGCAGACAGACTGGGGGCAGGACGAAAACCTCTCAGGGGACATCTCAGGAAGAGTGCCCTGCGGTTCAGTGTGATTGCAATCCTGGCAGATGGACTGAGGGCAGGCATTTGGTCTGACTGCAGACACTGCCCTGCAGCATCCCCAGATAGGCCCCCTGACAGCACAGGGACCAAATCCTGCCCGGCACGCCCCCAGTGGACAAAGTGGGCCATTGCAGCTGGCCGGGCGGTAGACAAATGTGGTTCAGCCACAGCAGGAGGCTGCATGCTGCTCCCATGGGAGACACCCTTGCAATATCTGGTTCTGGGGAATCAGGGGTGAGGGTAGGGGTGGAGGTATTGCACTCTAGGGCACCACGAGGCCTCTTTTTTCTAGACCAATTATACGGAGTAATGTATGTTATTGGCTATTCACAATGTCTAATAAACCAGAGTTGTAGGTGCTTGATGGGGAAGAGAGTTACTAGGTGGTGGTTGACATACTATTTCTGGGACCCTAGGTTTGGATCCTGGTTCTACCATTTACCAGTTGTGTGATTCTTGGGAAAATACTTAACTTACTCACTGTGTCTCCTTAACTGCAAAATAGAGATGATAGCCTTAGGGAGCAAATGTGAAGTGGATGGTGCCCAGTGCAGAATAGGTGCTCTTTAAATGTTCACTTTATTTATTAATATAATTATTTGAAAATTGAGAATCACTTAAAACACAAAAAGCATCATCTATATTCTTTATATGTTCATTATGGAGATGAAGATGGAGATAAATGCAGATCATAAGCATCCATATCCTTGGAAGAGATTTGCTTCTAACTACATGTAAAGCTCCTAACCTTAGAGGGGAATAATATAATTCCCTTATCAGATAATTAAATTAGTAAAATCTCTCTGGGGAAAAATGGTAAAAATAAAGATGATTGCAAGGAAAAATATTCATAAGTGTTTAAATGTCTTAGCTTAAATAATTGTTATGCTTTTTATTATATTGACAAATTTTTATAGAAAGAACCTTCATTTTTTTAAGAATTGCTGATGAGATAATTACTTTATTGAACTTCTTTGAGGTGCAAGACAATGTGCTGGCTAAAATGTAGTGACAAGCAGGACGCATATGATCTCTGATCTCATGAACTCATGGGGCTGCATATCCCAGATGTTGCTCTTGAGTTACATAAGTATAGGATGTTGAAAGATAAAGTGTGCATAAATATATCACCACATATGAGAGAATCCTCAGTTACACAGTAGATGAAAACATTTGGTCACACATTTGGTTACCCACCAGGATCAAATGTATCTTTGTACACTTAAGAATTAACTTTCAAGATGCTCACCAGGGGGAGAGGCAGAGGTACCATTCATTACATTATAGAATTTCTGAGAAGGCTGTAACTGTAAGTTTGCTTCTTTATCCACCTCCTCTGTGGTGGTTATGCTTTAAGGTAATTGAATGGGGGAACAAAGCAGTTCAGTATGTGAAACCCATTACTGGATAATCATGATCTTTTGACCCAGTTAAAATATAATCAATATATAAGAATATAAGAAAGGCTTTTAAACCTTTAAACTTTTATAAAGTTCAGCTTTTTTGGTGGTAACGGCTGTAAAATTCTGCATCACAAACAAAACAAAACAGAAAAAAAATTGCCTACCGAGAAGAATAATTCAATAAGGAAATGAAATGATATCAATAGAATCAGAATTTAGTAAGGCTGATAATACCAAATAGATATCACTCCAGGTAAACATGGATTCTCATTCATCTATGGAATTAACTATCAATTTCTCACTTTGGTATCCACAGCTCAGCCATTATCTCCCCATTTACTTTTTGAGACTTGTCTTTGATTACTTCTCTGTTGTTAAACTGGACCAACTGGCCTCCGTGCCTTTGTTTGGGCTAGTTCTTCTACCTTAACTCCTTCCTTGTTTGCTTCTCACTGACACTTACCAAAGCTGGTCCATTCTCACCAGCAACTAATTCCACCTCTTCTACCCTGTTTCCTAAGCCCATAGAATACGTGTTGCCTTATACTTGGAACTCTATAGTCTTGCTGTATCTCACTTCCCTTATAATTGTCTACTTATCCTCTCCACTGGGACTGTGAACAGGGATTCTCTGTATCTTAGTGCTTGACATGGAAATTGCAGAATAGAACATAAAGAGTAAAAAGGATTTGCTGAAGGAAAACATCTTTGCATCTCAGGTACAACAGGTTCTTCTTAAAATGTCATATAGGACAAGAAAAACATAGTTGTAAAACATGGAAGATAAATGTATATGTCCTAGAAGCATTATACACACAGACATAAACAGGCAGTATGGTTTAAGATTAAATGAAAAAGAGGGGCACCTGGGTGGCTCAGTCGGTTAGGTGTCTGACTCTTGATTTTAGCTCAGGTCATGATCTCATGGTCCTGAGATCCAGGCCCACATTGAGCTCCCTGCTCAGCGTGGAGTCTGTTTTCTCCCTCTTTCCCTTTGCTCCTCCCTCCAACTCTTGCATATGTGCTCTCTCTCTCAAGTAAATAAATAAATAAATCTTAAAAAAAAGATTAAATGAAAAAAGAAAAAGCCTTATTACTGTCTTCAGAATACAGTATGATGAATCAATGGCTGACATCTCTAAGCTGTGTAAAGCAGTCTTTTTTTTTTTTAATTTTTATTTATTTATGATAGTCACACAGAGAGAGAGAGAGAGGCAGAGACACAGGCAGAGGGAGAAGCAGGCTCCATGCACCAGGAGCCCGATGTGGGATTCGATCCCATGTCTCCAGGATCGTGCCCTGGGCCAAAGGCAGGCACTAAACCACTGCGCCACCCAGGGATCCCTGTGTAAAGCAGTCTTATAGTTACCTCTTTACTAAATTGTTAAGAAAGAATTACTTGAAAATAAAAAAAGAGCTTTTTTCCCCCTGCAGGGTCAGTTCTGTGACTATTGCAATTCTGAAGACCCCAGGAAAGCGCATCCTGTCACCAACGCAATTGATGGATCCGAGAGTTGGTGGCAAAGCCCTCCTCTCTCCTCAGGCACACAATACAACAAAGTCAATGTCACCTTGGATCTAGGGCAGGTAAGTTATGCTTCCAATTGGAAAGGGAGAAATTAGTTTGGATCGTTGTTTCTGTAGTTATTTCTGAGATAATAATTATATTAAAAAACAGGTATCAGTTTTAATTGGTATAATTTCCTCTTGGTTTTTTAATATCTTTATATTTTTTATATCTTCTGTTCCTTGGCTGAGATTTTATATATTTTTATTTACTTTAAGAATATTTGTACTTACTCACTGAAGCATTTTTATGATTGCTACTTTAAAGTTTTTGTCAGATAATTCTATCATCTGTTTCATCATCTCTTATTGGGGTCTGTTGATTGTTTTTCTCATTCAACTTGTTATTTCCCCCTGTATGTTGATATAATGAGTGATTTCCACTTGTATTTTGGACATTTTAGATATTATATTAGGATACTCTAAGTCCTATTTAAATCTCTCAGCTTAGCAGATAGTCACCCTGTTTAGGTTTAATATGTAGGCTCTGGCCTGCTTTTGCAGCCTGTAGTTCCAATGACAATTTGGTTTTCAGAACTGGTGCATACTATTCCAGTCTGCTTTGTTCATCTGGTACTGGGGCTCTTGCTTGGTTCCCAGGAGTGCTGCTGCCTGTGGAGCCAGAATGAACTTCTCTTGATCCAGTGACATTTAGTAGGGGTTGAGACACACTGGACCTTCAGGGCAGAGAGTGCTTCCCCAGTGCATTGTCCAAGGCTGCCTGGTTCAGGTAGAGCTCCTGCTGAAATAGACATTTGGAAATCAATGGCATATAGATTGTGCTAACTGATGAGACCACATGCGAGTGAGAAGAGGAGGGGATCTAGGGCTGAGCCATGGGACTCTCCAAGATTAAGAAGTCCTGGAAAAGAGAAGGAACCAGTAAAGAAGATTGATATGAGATGAAAGATGGGAGGAGGACAATCAAGAAAGAGTCCTAAAGCCAGGGGAAGAAAGTATATCAAAAGAAAGGCAAAAAAAAAAAAAAAAAGAAAGGCAGTCTTACAGCTCTATAATACAAGACAAAAAGCCTAATTTTAAAAAATGGGCAAGGGATCTGAATAGACAGTTCTTCAGAGAAGATACATGAGTGGCCAATAAGCATATGAAAAGTTGCTTAGCATCATTAGCTATCAGGAAAATATAAGTTAAAACCACAATGAGATACCACTTCACACTCAGTTGGGTGGCTATAATCAAAAAGATAGATAAAGTATTGATGAGGTTCTGGAGAGATGGGAACTCTAATACATGGTTAGTGCAAAATAGAATGGCATAGCTGCTTTGGAAAACAGTTTGCAGAAACTTTCCTCAGAAAGTTAAACACAGAGTTGCCATATGACCTAGCAATTCTGCTCCTAGTTATATATTCAGGAAACATGAACACATACATACACAAAAGAACTTGTTTATGAATGTTCATTATAGCATTATTCGTAATAGCCAAAAAGTGGGAGAAACTCAAATGTCCATCAGTTGTAGAATAAGCCTAATATCCATATCTATACATGCAATATTATTCAACAATCAAAAGGTGTGGATTTCTGCTGAATGCTACAACATGGATAAACTTTGAAGACATGCTGCTTGAAAGAGGCCAGTCAAAAAAGATCACATATCATGTGATTCCATGTATATGAGATGTACAGATAGGCATATCTATAGACGTAGAGCAATAGTAGCTTAGTGGCTGCCTGGGGATGGGGGTTTTGGAGGGAATTGAGGGATGACTTCTGGGAGGGATGGCTTGTTTTGGGGAAGACAGATGAAAATTGAATGTGGTTGATTGGACAAGTTTGTGAACATACCAAAAACCTTTGGACTGTCCATTTAGATGAATGAACTGAATGGTGTGTGAGATATACCTCAGTAGAACCGTAGCACATCAACAAAAAGTTCATGGAAAGAGTGTTTCAAGGAAAGAAAATACAGGGAGAGTGACTATGTCAAATACTGTATCAAGTAACATAGGACATGTCATGACTGATAATTTGCCATTGAATTTGCTAATGTGGAGGTCCCTGGTGGCTTTGATGAGACAGGACTGAAAACCTGACTGCAGAGAGAGTAAGAGAGATTGTGAAAGGAAAGGAAGCTTGGAGTACAGAAATCTAATTTGAAGAGTTCCGAAGGAATGAGGAGAGAAGAAATAGGGGGAGAGCTGTTGAAAGTGAGGTAAAGATAAGACTGCTGACTGATTCATAATAGGAGACATAGAACAACACTAGCACTAACACTAATGATAGTACTAATACTGATGTTTAAACCCATCTTTCTGCTGGTGATAGTGGTGTACAGAGTATAGTTCATATAGGAAATACTGCTTGACCAGATGCCTGCCCTCTGCCCATCTGCTGGGGCCGTGGTCACATCTACCTGCAGGGTGCTTTCCTGATGTTGGTGAGTGGGGCTGCAGGAACCTCGTGCACGTTTGGTGGCACTGCAAACTGGAGCAGCCACTCTGGAAAACAATATGGAGGTTTCCCAAGAAATCAAAAATAGAATCATCATATGGATCCAGTAATTCCAGTAATTCTGGATATTTACCCAAAGAGAATAAAAACACTAATTTGAAAACGTATGTGCACCCCTATGTTTACTGCAACATTATTTACAATAGCCAAATTATGGAAGCAACCTAAGTGTCTGCTGATACATGATTGGATAAAGAAGATGTGGTGTATATACACAATGGAATATTATTCAGTAAGAATAATGAATCTCGCCATTTGCGACAACATGGATGGAGCTAAAGGGTATAATGCTAGGTGCAATAAATTAGAGAATGACAAATACCATATGATTTCACTCATATGTGGAATTTAAGAAACAAAACAAATGAACGAAGAAAAAAGAGACAAACCAAAAACAAAGACTCTTTTTTTCTTTAAAGATTTTATTTATTTATTCATGAGATACACAGAGAGAGGCAAAGACACAGACAGAGGGAGAAGCAGGCTCCATGCAAGGAGCTCTATCCTGGGTCTCCAGGATCAGACCCTGGGCTGAAGGCGGCGCTAAACCGCTGAGCCACCCGGGCTACCCGAAAAAGTACAGACTCTTAACTATAGGGAACACACTGATGGTTACCAGAGGAGAGGTGGTTGAGGGGACAGGGAAACAGGTGAAGGGGATCAAGAGTACACTTATCATGATGAGCACTGAGTAATGCATTGAATTGTTGAATCACTATATTGTACACCTGAAACTGGTATAACATTGTATGTTAACTATACTTCAATTGAACAGAAAACAAATTTCTCCAAAAAAAGTATTGCTTGAAAGCAATCAAAAAGGCAATGTATCCCATAGCCTAGAAATCGAGTGATACTGAGACTTTTACCAATTGAGTGTGTTATCTTCATTTTGGTTGGGGATAGTTTGGTGATAGAAGGGCTGTCAACCTCTTCAGCTCACATGTTGTATTAAATTACCTCTCTCCCGGGGATCCCTGGGTGGCACAGAGGTTTGGCGCCTGCCTTTGGCCCAGGGCGTGATCCTGGAGACCGGGGATCGAATCCCACGTCGGGCTCCCGGTGCATGGGGCCTGCTTCTCCCTCTGCTTGTGTCTCTACCTCTCTCTCTCTCTCTCTCTGTGTGTGTGACTATCATAAAAAAATAAAAAATAAATTACCTCTCTCCCAAGAATATTTTCATCAACAATTTTCATCTGAGATAATTCAGGAAGACCTTTCATGGTTTGAAAGACTCGACAAGCCCAATTTCAACTATGAATTAGTCTTATCTCTCTAATAACTCATCTCTGTTATTAATTTAGTAGATATTTTGCTGGTGATGATCAAAATTTACCTATTACACAAATTATTTAAGTGAGGATTTCTGTAATTAGTTGGGAATTTTAACCTGTCAAAAACAATGTGTACCTATCATACCATGTCTGCTGGATTTACTTTTTCTCCCCAAAAGCTATTTAAAAAAAAAACCCACCAACCTTAATTTAAAAAAATGATATCTATTTATTTGAGAGAGAGAGAGAGACAGCATGCACAATTTGGGGCAGAAAGAGAGGGAGAAGCAGACTCCCCGCTGAGCAGGGAATGGCATTGGCTCAAACCCAGGACCCTGGGATCATTACCTGAGCCAAAGGCAGACATTTAACTCACTGAGCCACCCAGGCACCCCAAACCTTACCTTTTAAAAGTACCCTTTTGATACACTGAAAAATACCTAATTAAGACAACTGAATTAAAAAAATAAAATCAACGTGGGAACAATTAGTAACTTGCTGGTTGCTGACAGACATTAGCCATCTTCCTTCTGTGTGAAGATTGTGTTCCCCCAATGCTTGACTGACTGAAGAGGCTGACTGAGGAGGCTGCTCTGAATGGGGCGGGGGGCAGTCAATGGTGGATCCTGGAATTGGCCCACCCTGGTTTGCACTCTAGTGCACTGCTTACTCACTGTGTGGCCCTGAGCAACTGCTCTGTCCTGAGCTTCATCCTTTAAGAGGGAGATAATGATTGTACTTACCCCATGAGATTGCTCTGAAGTTTGGACAAATTAGCTGCTTCATTTTTAAACCTCTTTATGCCAGTGGTTTTGAAATATATTTTTATTTAATAAAATAAACTGAACTTCAATAGACGCTCATTGTTAAATGGACTCATTATTTCTGCTCCTCTAGAAAACACTGTATACCGTACCATAGGAAATACTCTCAAAGAGCACAGAAGCAGGAAAAGCATCATCAAAGATGTCAGACAGAAGGTGTTTCTTTCCTCTTTGTGTCATAGCCACATGTGTTCTAACAAGTAGGTTTGGTCTTGCGAGATTCAGACTGTATGCCCTATTGATAGGATCTGTATTTTCTTTTTGCTGGAATTCGCCACAAAAGTGCCACTGATAGGTTAGATTTTGTAACTGAATAGTAACCTACAGACCTCAGATGAAGGGAAGTGGGAATTTTTTTTTTGAAGTGTGAATTTTGATGCCTGGTTGGGACATAAAATATAGGACCTAAACTTGTTATTACCATGTTACTTTTTGTCCAGCTACTGAGAACTGACATTTGATTTTGATGTGCTGTAGTCAGTTTGACGGTTTCTGTGGTCATTGGGGGGAGGTCACTTTTTTCTGTCTCCTTTTGGACTAGTTGGTGGTTTTCATTGTCATTTTTCTTGGACGACAGAGCTTGGCAAATAAAAGCATCACCTTCAGGACTTGGTCTTGAAGGGCAGTGTCCCCCTTACAAGGTGGCAAACGTAGGAAGTTTCTGTGATTCACTAGGGACAGTGATCTTTTCCCAGGCTGTTCAAGTTCATATGATGATACTGTACTCATCGGTTTTAGAAGAACACAATGTCTTATAGGAAACTTTCATCTCATCTGGCCAAATATAAAGAGTTCAGCTTCTTAGCCTGGGTGGAGGCCAGCTGGGAAGTATAGGATTTAATGTCCCCAGGGGCATCTCTCAACCCAGGAGGAACAGGAATTGGTAGACAGATTCTCCATTTCCCTGCCTCTCCAAGAGACAGTTCTTCAGAGTATCTCCACCAGAATTGAACTCCAGTTGGCCCTGGTAAGAATCTACCATTAACAGATCAGCCACTGGCTTTTCTCTCCCTTCTGGGTCCCCCTCGCTCCCCATTTATGCTTTTTCAGATCAACTCCCAAATAAACTACCTGCACCCAGAGCTGGATTTAGAGAGGACCCAAATGGAGACAGGAAAGAAAGGGGGCTTAGGCCAAGACTCTGAACACCCTATAGGTATCCACATAAGAAAATGCTATGAAAAGTTTATTTAAAATGAAGTAAGTAGGAAATTCAGAAAGTATTTCTAAAGTTCTCAGATTAAGAGTGACAAAGGAAACAGCATTATAACTTTTAAAGAAAAAATAGGTCTGTGCCATGACTCTGTTTTTTCATGAGCTCAGCATAGTTGGTGAATTCCCCAGGGGCCAGATACAACTATAGTATCCAACCATCTGAGAGTGAATTTAGTATGCAGAAGGCCTAGGATCTTTTTTTTTTTTTTTTTTTTTCCTGGCCCTCTTTTAACTTTTATGAGACTTTGGTGGATGAGTCCAAAACATTCTTTGTAGCCCTTGTCAGCTCTGACTCAGATGGGAGGAAGGCCTGGGCTAGTTTCTGATTGTTCTTAGGCAAATGCACTTTGGAGATTAAATTGGTTCTAGGGATGCCAGGCGGACGAGGTCACTAAAAGTCTGACTCACTTGGGCCCCTGGGTGGATATAGTTCAATCCAGAAAGTGGGTGACTCTTAGATTTGACCCAGTCTTCTAAATTCCTTAGGAATTGTTTAGACTATATACTTCAGAAAGACAAGGACTATGTCTTCTTTTGTTCCCTGTATGGTGTCCTGCTCCCAACATCTTGCACAGTTTCAGCACATAGTGGATGCTTAAGAAATATACTGAGTGAATGTAGAATAAAACAAGGATGAGTCAGGGTCAGTCTGAACTTCCCAGGGTATAATACCAGTGGAGGTATAGTGCTGTGAGACCAAATCTCTAGGATAGAGTAGACCAGCCTTGGCTCTGCTCTGTAATTAGATGGTCCCACTTAGGACATTTGGGTCTCTTTGCAACATCATTTTAGTGTTCTATAGCTATAACATCATTAGAAGACGTAGATATCCAATTCAGAACAAATTTGTAATTTATAAATATTCTATTAACAGACATATAATCATGAGACTCAACCTTTGAAAGCGAATGATTTGTTAGTACATAGAAGGGGGACCAACAAAATCTCCTGGGTTACTGGGGATGCAATTTTATTCTTTATGCTAACTCTTTATTCTTTAAGTAGTAACCTAAAGATGGTAATTGCTTTTCAAGTGCCTTTTAAGGAATTTATACATTAGGAAGAAGGTGGCAATCTGGACTTTTCTCTTTACATGTGAAAAACTCAAGGAAGCTCTGGTTTCAGAGCAACGACAGAAATCCCTGAGATGCTGGCTTTGTTTAGCTCTGTGAATCACTAGCTCGGATAGCATTGATAATATATGTAAGTAAATAGATTTTAAGATCTTTAAACACTATTAGAGAAAATAATGTCTGGGAAATCAGGCCCTCACCCCCGAGTGTGGGGAGGACTCACTGCCTATGGCTAGAGATGCTAACAAATGATGTCTGTGAACGTGCTTTGACCCTCATGAAACATGAGACAAGTGTGGAATATTGTTATTATTACTTAGACAAATCATTAACACTCTTCCTTCTCTCCTTTTCTGCACTTCCAATAAGCTTACCCTGCTTTCTGTTGTCTAAGCGAGTGAAGTATATAAATATATCCACACTAAAGTTCTGGAAACTCTGTGCTGATGTTATGTCACCCAAGAATGTTTGCATTTAAAAAAAAATTACTACCTATTTTTGTCATGGAGTGACTACTAGGAATTTATCCTAAGGAAACAGTGAGGTAAATGGTCAGAAAATTTGAGCCGGGATATTCTTGGGAGTATTGTTTATAATAACATAACTGGGAAACAATCTCATGTCCCACGAAAGGGGACTGATTCATGCAATGGATCGTCAGCCATCAGGATGATGCTGCTGAGGGGATCTTTACCAACATGACTATCATGACATGACATGTTATGTATGTGCTTACATTGTGAAGACAAGAAATCAAGCTATTACGGAAGCTGTGTATATAGTATGGTATGATTTCATTTTCTTTGTGTATCTGAGCATAGAAAAAAGCCACAAAAGAGAAAATCTAAAATACTAAGAATGCTTTTCCCCAGATGGTGGGATTATTGGTGATTTTTACTTTCCTCTGTAAATCCCACGTACAGTGCAGTTTGTATCGGTGCTCTGGATTATTTCCTAGGTACAAATCTGGCGTCGCAGCTTTTGAGCTGTGTGATACCAGATTCTTTAGGTAGGTTGATGTCTCCAGGGCAGTTTCTTCATCCGAAATTTGGGGATAAATCTAGTACCATCCTCGTAGGGTTGTCGTGAGGAATTAAGAAGGTAAAATAGAAAAAGCTTTTAGACTTATGCCTGTAAGAGCTGTAAGAGCTCAGTCCATGTTAGTTATTATGTCTGTATTTTTTTTTCAGTTGAGCTTGTACATAAAGACAATAAAGCTAATTGGGAAAATATTTTCTTTTGGGTAAAAAAGAAGAAGTCGGTACAGAGAAGACAAAAGGAACAATTATTCCTGGTGGGATTTGAGGTATCGAATAAAAAGCTTACTTGGCACTTCCTGATGCCCTCCATCCCCCCAACACAAACTTCTGACCACTTCATCCGGAGTGAGATCTCTGCTAGAGATCTTTAAATGCCAACCGAATCAGAAAAATGCCCAGTAAATGGAAATTGATTATTTTTAAAAGAGCCTGTATTACTCCTTAGCTAATCTTGAAAATGATTTTGTTTCTTCCCTTGTAAAACTACTGTGATTTCAGGCATACTTTGGCTTTAAATCACGGCACTTTTCTTATTACTATTATTGGCAAGCATATATAAGGAAAAATTGAATTTCACAAATTCTTCCCCATGCTTCCAGGGAAAGCTTGAACTCAAGCTTCAGTTCAATATAACGTCTCCAGGGAGCCCTCAGGCCGATGCCCCCCCTCCTGTGCCAGCTCTCTCCAGGGCACCTGCCGCAGCCCCACAGAGCCCCAGCTCTCACCTCCACCCGGTGTACCTGGAGGCCCTTGTGTACGACCAAACCATCTTCCTTTACTCTTGTCTTCCTGACAACCCTTCTTTCCCTATTACAATTTCTTTTTTAAAAATATTTTTTTTATTTATTTGACAGAGAGAGAGAACCGAGTGCATGCACATGAGATTAGAGGAGCAGAGGGAGAGGGAGACACAGACTCCCCACTTAGCAGGGAGCCTGATACAGGGTTCAATCCCAGGACCCTGGGATCATTTCTTGAGCTGAAGGCAGATGCTTAACCTACTGAGTCATCCAAGTGCCCCCTTTTCCAATTTCTTTGTTTTGCTTCACATTTGCTTTTTCACTTTATGTTCTCCCATTGTGTTCTTTTCCTTGAGGGAAAAACTTAAACCTGATCAAACTAGCCCTTCTTCTCATGGTCACTGCCGGCCTTCAGGAGGGGTGCTGTCCTGCCCAGCCGCAGGCTGGGACCGGTGGAGTGGGTGAGGAAGGTCTGGGCTCCCTAAGGAGGCTCAGCTCCACCTGCCTGGCCACCAGCCAGACCCTGGTGCAGGTAGTGTGGTTGGCATACCCAGGACTCCTGCAGTGCCCTCCAGACCAGAGGGGCCCAGTCCTGGCTCCCCAGGTGCTGCTGGTCCTGCAGATCCCGCTGTTCTTACACAGGCCGTTTCCTTGGCCCCAGTAGCCTGCAGACAAGGATGCTTCAGGCTCTTGTCGCTCTGACTCAACAGCAAGCTCCTGGGCTGTTTGCACTTCTCTCTTTGACTCTTAAACTACCAAGATAAACATTCTACAGGTGAGGAATGCCCGACTCAAATACATCCTGCATGACATGCTCTCTACCGGATGTTTTAAGCACTCTGAGCAATGAGATGGTATGTTTACCTTTGGAGTTTCTGAACCTCACAGAATAACTCCAGTGGAACATTTGGTTCTTTCCCCTGACTCTCACCATCACCCTAGCTCCGCAAACTCTCATCCCTCATCCCTCACAGTGCCTGTCACAAGCACACCTGTCCTGGAGCTCCCGGTGAGACAGAGTGAGCAAGCCAGGGACAGGGAGCCAGGGGGCTGGGAAATGCAGGGGAAATGTGAAATCTGAATTGCCAGATCCCTAGAGCCATGAATTCAGGCTGGTGTCTCTGTCAGAGGGTGCAGGTGGGCAGAGCAGGGGGCAGCTAGCGGCAGGGTGAGAGAGCAGACAGGGCCGGCCCAGTCCAGCTGTAGTGCATGAAAGGCAGCGTCCAGCCTCTCACAGCCTGGGGTGTGAGGGCAGCTATTTTGCAAATTCCTGCATTTCAGGGTGAGGGCGGCTCCCTTACCTGCTAGGCCTGGGCAGGGCTGGACCTGAAAGTCCTGGGTTTAGGACAGGTGGGTCTGACACTTTGCCCGGGCTGCCCCGGCTTGCCCTTGTTCATGGGTTGCTATGGCTTGCACACATGCCCCTGTTTAAACTCATTTTCTTACTCTCTTAGCTAGCAATCCCCTCAATCCTGGATGCTGCTTTCCTGCCTGTCTTTGTCCGTCTTTCCTAATCCTGTGTGTCTCCCCGCCCCCACTGTCCTCACAGCCGCACAAACCACCACCTAACCCACGACAGACATCCCCATCCCTGAAATCCTGCTCATTTTCAGCCTGGGGTTTCCCGACCCTGGCTGCTCAAAGTGTGGTCTTTGCACAGGCTGCATTGGCACCCCCTGGGAGCTTGCAAGAAATGCAGAATCCCAGGCCCCCGAACCTGAACCTCTCGGATCAGATCTGCATTTCAGTCTCCTTCCCTGGGCTGTGTACACATTAAGATTCGAGCGGTGCCTCTTGGAGCAGTGCTTCTCAAACTATCTGTGACAAAGCATCAGTTGTTACTTTTATTTTTTTTTAACATTTCTAATCTGTCACAGACCAGTAGACCAGTAGAAATAAAAATTTCTTAGAAAGATGAAATGAAAAATAAAACCTAAAGACATAGAAAATACAAGCTGCATTTAAAAAATTAGAGGGTTGCCTAGGTGGCTTAGTGGGTTAAGGCTCCTGACTCTTTTTTTAAAGATTTTATTTATTTTTTCACGAGAGACACAGAGAGAGAGGCAGAGACATAAGCAGAGGGAGAAGCAGGCTCCCTGGGATTTGATCTCAGGACCCTGGGATCATGACCTAAGCCAAAAGCAGACACTCAACCACCGAGCCACCCATGCACCCTGAAGCCTCTTGACCCTTGATTACAGCTTAGGTCATGATCTCAGGGATCGACCCTGCTGCTGCTTGCTTTGTGCTCAGCACTGAATTGGCTGGATATTCACCCTCTGCCCCTCCCCCTGCCCACGCACCTGTTCAATCTCTCTTTCTTAAAAATAAATAAATAAATAAATAAATAAATAAATAAATAAATAAATAAATAATCTTTTTAAAAAATCAGATACAAAAGACACCAACTTATTCTTTCAAATTGTAATAACGGTTTCAAAATGCATCCTCTGCATTTTTGTCCTTGTTTTGTGGCTGAGTCCCCAACAGCCCAGGGACCACATTCTAGACCATGTACTGCAATTTTCCTTCAAAGACATTGATGCCCACTGTATTCTCTCCTGAAGAGTCTGCATCTCCTGTCGGTGACCTTAATACTCTTCCTTGGGCAGCCCTTGTGGCTCAGGGGTTTAGCGCCGCCTTCAGCCCAGGGCCTTATCCTGGAGACCCAGGATCCAGTCCCACGTCAGGCTCCCTGCATGGAGCCTGCTTCTTCCTCTGCCTGTGTCTCTGCCTCTCTGTCTCCCTGTGTCTCTCATGAATAAATAAATAAAATCTTTAAAAAAAAAAAAAAAGACTCTTCCTTGGCTTGGATTTGGTTGTGCAGTTCCAGATGTGTTTATTAATTATTTAAGATGTAGCCCTCAGCCCTCTTGTGAGCTAGATGGTCCCTATTCCTCCCTCCCTCCAGTCGCCCCCTGCTCAATGCCCGGAGCAGTGACCTTGTGGGCAGCATCTACAGGCTCCCCTGCCCTAGGGCTTTGGGCACAGTTTGGCCACGGGAGGTACAAGCAAGTGCTCAGTTGAGAGGGTGAGGGGAGATTTAGACTGAGGCATTTATGCCTTCCACCCCCACCCCCGACACCCCTGCCCAGTGCAGGATCTCAGGTCTTCCACTGAGACTGTTGGCTCCTGGCAGGCACCTTGCTCTTTTTTTTTTTTTTTTTAAGATTTTATTTGTTCATGAAAGACAAAGAGAAAGTCAGAGACATAGGCAAAGGGAGAAGCAGGCTCCAGGCAGGGAGCCCGATGTGGGACTCCATCCTGAGACCCTGAGACCGCGGATCACACCCTGAGCCAGGGGCAGGTGCTCAACTGCTGAGCCACCCAGGCATCCCAGGCACCTTGCTCTTATAGCATCAGCCCTGTCTTGGCTCCAGGCCCTGCTTCCTCTCCTTGTCCTTGAGGTTCGTGGTGGGGAGAGTGCTCAGATGTTGCTAGCTCCTAGGGGCTTCACCATCACCCCTGCCCACTCCTTTGCAAACAGCTGATTGGTTAAACTCCCCCCAGTTTCTTCATTCTAGCAGAGTCGTGTGTCTCCGTGTGTCTCTGTCTGAGCTCTGAGTGACACCAGCACTCTGACTTATGAAGGAGGCTTTTCGAGTGATTGAAATTTACCAAAACCCCTCAGTTGTCATCTTTGAGAGAATGAAAGGGAATTACGGAGGAGGTGGCTAGCCAGAAGCTTTTAAAAAGTATATATAATGGTGAGAGAGAGGAAGCTCCCAAGCTTAGCTGAATTATCACCATGAAATAAGGAAGAGCTTTCTGTTCCTTTCTATAGAGAATGCCTGGTACGTGGAAATAATTCAGTGAACGTACATTTAATGTGTGAATGAATTGGGGATACGGAGAGTTTCTTCCTTCTATTTCCCCGATTTACAGATGTCCCTCACATACCAAAAGAAATATGCATGAAATAGGCACTAAAATATTCATCACTTGTAACTTGGAGCGTATCGAAGACATAATGAAACGTTGGGCTTTCAGTCATTTATATTTAGAGTATTCATTTAAACATTTAGAAAAATAGGAAAAATGTATGTTGTTCTTTTCCTTGTGATAGGTAAGCTCATAAGTCTTAGAAAATTCTTCAATGTCTTCATCACAAAATGAAGCAAGATGAATAATTTTCAATAATTTCACAGGATGAATCTAGATGAAGACCATCTTGTTTCACAAGATGCATAAGTTAGAATTTAAATACAGTTAACATTAAAAAAACCCGGCAAGTTTCACGGCATCTAGAACCATGCCAACATACTTATGCCAGAAACTTTTCTGAGCACTTTTCGAGTATTAACTCATGTATTCTTTGCTATAACCTTACAAGGTGGGTCCTTAGTTTCTAGAAGAGGAAATTGAAACTCAGAGATAGCATGCAGCCTGATGGTGTCATACAGCCTGTGGCTGCCAGTCACAGGTGAGCCTGGGACAGACCCAGGCTTTGCTGGCTGCGGACCAGGCCTGAGGTAGGTTGCAGCAATGTTGCGTGTGATGTTCCAGGGCTGCCTGTGCTCGGGCTCCGTAAAGTTCTCATGGCCTCGTGGGTGTTCGCTTGTAACTGCTGTCTTTGCCCAGGCTGTTGTCCATTACTTTCCACGGTGTTCCCTTGTGAGGATCCATTTGAGAAATCCTTTTAGTCCTCCAAAGAATTGTACTTCCAAGTGTCATTAAAAACCAAAACCAAAACTAAAACAAACAAACAAACAAAACATAGGCACACTGGGGTCCAGGTTTCTTCTTTGTATTGACCACTAGAAAGAAATTTCTGGCTCTGCCATGTGAGTGCATAGAGCTTCATGACCCGCGTTTTATGTGCCAACTTTATTATAGGCTTAGCAGTTCACCCCTACCAGTAATTTTCCTTTTAGTCCTTTATAGTTTGTTTTTCATTTTTGTTAATTTTTTTTACATCCTTTAGGACTTAGAACTTTATAACCCTCCCTATCCTTTTGTTCTTTTCTTCTTTTTTAAAGAAGAATTAATTAATAATAATAATTAATAAATTATTTATTTATTTGAGAGAGAGAGAGAGAGCAAGCGGGTGAGAGGGAGGGGTTGAGGGAGAGGAAGAGAGAGAATATCAAGCAGACTCAGCGCTGAGCTCAGAGCCTGACTGGGGGGGCTCAGTCTCATGACCCTGAGATCATTACCTGAGCTGAAATCAAGAGTCAGATGCCTAAAAAGACTGAGCCATCCAGGCACCCCTCCACCCTTTTTTTCCCTTTTCCAAAAAGGTTGTAGGTAAGTACAAGCAATATATTAATGAAACAGTAAAATAAAATCTCTGTTTTCATTCTAGTCATACATATGGTTGCCACTTAGAATAAACCGTCAAGACATATTTTACTTTACTTAATGATTCTCCAAAACCTGAAATATTTGTATATTTATATAGAACTATTTCTTATTTTCTAGTGTTAAATGATACTTTTGAGTCGTTTCAGAAAGCACACTGCAATTCTGTAGAAACCATTCAAGCTTTGTAAGCTGGTGTGGCACAGTTTTGAATTTTGCTTCTTCCTAAGTGAATTATTATAGGGATATGCAACATCAAGCAGAATGACCATGCACAAGGGACATGTGGAGAGCATGCCAGGTTACAATTTTCCTTTTGTAATACATAATGGACAAAGGGCTTGCTCTTGCTCAGCTATTTTCTTTTAGTACTGATTTGATATGTTTTTTTTTCCTTAGGGCAAATATATCCTTTAATTATAAGGCCTCACTAGTTATTGTACTGTTTCATTCCCAGATATATATTTTTTCTTTGCTTCTGAATGTTTCCAGTGACAGTAGGAAAATAATGTGTGTGTTGATAGCAGAGAGTGTGTTCATTTCTAAATACATAGGGATTCATCCTAAGCAGTCGGATCATGACTCATAACGTCTCCTCGAGGCATTCTTTCCAAAGACCCCTTGCCACCCACGTTGTACCTCTTCCTAGCCATTATTTCTGCTCTTGTGAAGAGTTATTGCTTACTTTGGAGAACAGTTGGGGCTTAATAAAGTATGTTCTATGCTGAAATTTCTTACTCAACATGTTATCCCATAGAAGATAGGCTTGCACAAATAGATTGTAATTTGGCTACTTGAAGATACTTATTTTGCCCCCCAAACTGGTCTGTAATCATGGCATGGAGAAGACATATAGTCCATTGCAAGAGAAACTCGGTCAGCTTTCTATTGAGATGGTTTGGCAGCTGTTGGCAGGGTGTCATTTCAGGATGTAGAGCAAGCTGTTCACCAAGCCTGGAATTCCTTTAGCTGAGGATAAAGCTGTGAAAAGGCAAATGTTGAGAGAGGAAACAAACACACTGACTTAAAATTTGCTTTGAGATTAGGTTTCCATAGGAGGAACAGGAACACTGGCAATGCGCTCCTGATGGTAAAAAGGGATATATATCATGGGCAAGGCCAGTGTTCTCAGACTTTAATGGACATCTGAGTCATCTATTCAAATAACATTTCTGACTCAGAAGGTTGCAGGCATGTCCTTAGATTCCGCATTTCGGAGATGCTCTCCAGTGGTTCACAGTTGCTGGCCCACAGGCTATACTCTGAGCAGCAGGGGGCTGGAGGACAGACACCCTGTCTTGTCATTGGGCATCCCTGGGAGGTGAAGGGCAAGGCTCATCATCAGGCCTCCCTAGGACTGAGCTGGAAGCAGGGCGGGTGGTAGAGAAGAAGCAAGACCCCTGGTGCAAGATGACGTCTGTGAAGAGTTGGCAAAACCTCTCAAAGGGACGTGTGCGTAATAAAGGACATGGTGCTAGGGACACATTGACCCAGGTATTTGGACAAAGCAATGTGGCAGCAAAGTAACTCTTTATATTCCTGTCATTTCTGGCTTTTGAAAGCCTGGTACACAGGGGCTGGAAAATCAGGCTGTGCAGTACCTTCTAGCATGGGCAGACCCACCACGGAGGAGACACTCCTGGAAGAAAGGATCAAGCTCCGCAGCTTTAGCCCTGCCGGGCCTTTAGCTGTCCCCTCCAGCAGGATTGCTAATTGCACGAAAATCCAGGTTTTGAAATCCCACAGATGTGAGCTCAGGTCCGTGCTTCATTACTTACTTCTATGTGGCTATAGACAGGTTCTCTATCTTCTCCAAACTTCGGTTTCCACATCTACGAAGCAGAGATATTAGTACCAATAGGCCAGTGTTATTGTAAAGGCTACTGAAACACACAAGCACTTCTCAATCCTCAGGAGATGCTAGTTTTCCCTCTTCCTCCTCCTTGTTCTTACTGTTATCTTAGGGATACTACTCAGCTGATCCTTGGCTGATCCTTCTAGAAAGCAGCACCTTTTTGTCTGTTCACTTGCTACTGCAACCTCTTGCCCAGTTTTTCTTTCTTGACTTTGCATCTCCTCATGCTCAGGGAGGGCACTAATCCCAGCAAGGGCAGACCTTCGGGCTCTAGGGCTAAGCTGCAGCCCAGGGAGCAGAGCTGAGGAGCCAGGGGTTTCCAGCTCAATGAGCGGCACTTGGCTGGCTTTGAGCTGGCTTGGTGCCCCACTGCCATCAGGCCCCTGCATCATACCTTAGCAGCTGGGGCCTCACCATTCCCCACCTTCTCCCTCCTGGGCATTTGTGATGGGATCTCTGATTTTTTTTTTTTTTTTAAGATTTTATTTATCTGAGAGAGAGAGAGCGAGCACAACCTGGAGGAGAGGCAGAGAGAAAGGGAGAAGCACACTCCCCACTGAGCAGGGACCCCAAAGTGGGGTTTGATCCCAGGACCCTGGATCATGACCTGAGTCGAAGGCAGACACTTGATTGACTGAGCCACTCAGGTGCCACCAGGATCTCCGATTCTGATGCCGGTTCCAATGTATGTGGTTTCCCCACACATCCAGACAACTTTCGAACACTAGTTGGGCGTCCTACAATCCACCTCAGTTTTGACAGTCTACCTGGAAATAGCATCAGATCCCACAGATTAAGGGCTCCATCCGACAAGACTGTGTCCCACCCCCACTTGAAACCCCAACAACAAGTCCTATTGTCATCTGTGCTTCTGACCTACCAGTTATAGGTTGGAAGTCCCTGCAGGCCCCTCTTCTGATTTGATTAACTTTTCCAGAGCGGCTCACAGAGCTCAGAGAAACATTTTATTTACTAGATTACCAGTTTGTTATAAAAGGATAGAACTCAGGAATGGCCGGATGAAAGAGATGCCTCAGACAAGGAATGTGAGAAAAGACATGGAGCTTCCCTGCCCTCTCTGGGCATGCCACTCTCCCCAGATCCTCACGTGCTTGCCCACCCCAAAGTTCTCTGAATTCTGTCCTTCTGGGTTTTTATGGAGGATTTATTACACAGGCATGAGTGATTAAATCACTGGCCATTGGTGATTGATTCAACCTCTAGCCCCTTTTCCCTCTAGGAAGGTCAGGGGGTGTCCATGAAAGTTCTCTCCCTATAATCACTGGGGTTGGTTGCTCTGGCAGCTAGCCCCATCCTTAGATGACCTAGGGGCTTTCCGAGAAATCTCATTAATATAACAAAAGGCACATTTAACACTCTTATCATTTAGGAAATTCCAAGGGTTTTAGGAGCTGTGTGCCAGAAATGAGACAAAACCAACTCCTTTCTCTCTTTCTTTCTTTCTTTCTTTCTTTCTTTCTTTCTTTCTTTCTTTCTTTCTTTCTTTCTTTCTTTCTTTCTTTTCTTTCTTCTTTCTTCTTTCTTTTTCTTTCTTCTTTTTCTTTCTTTCTTTCTTTCTTTCTTTCTTTCTTTCTTTCTTTCTTTCTTTCTTTTTCTTTCTTTCTTTTCTTCCTTCCTTCCTTCCTTTCTTTATTTTTTCTTTTTAAAGATTTTATTTATTTATTCATGAGAGACACAGAGAAGCAGAGACACAGGCAGAGGGAGAGGCAGGCTCCATGCAGGGAGCCCGGTGTGGGACTTGATCCCAGGACTCTGGGATCATGACCTGAGCCAAAGGCAGATGCTCAACCACTGAGCCGCCCAGATGCCCCCCCCCCAAATATGTATTACTTATAAATGGCAATACCATAGGATCCCTTCTTGTCTTCTGGGATTTCACATTCTCCTTGGGGAGTCAAATCCACGAATGAAGAATCAGTGTACATCCTGATAAGTATCACCCCCATGAAGGTGGTGTCGGCAGTCCAGGTCTGGGAAAGCAGAAGAGATACTGCAGGACCAGCCGTGAGTGTCCTTGGCCTTGAGTTGGATGGAAATTAAACTTGAGCCAACAGGAAGTGAGAGTAGAGTTTACTGAAGATAGAGATAGCAGATACAGACAGAGCATCTGGGAAACTTGGAAAGGAAAGGAGCATGAGTCTCATCTTTGTTCAGGGTCTGGCATTTTTATTGATGATGGTGGTCTGCTGTACATGTCCTCTCAGGCATCTAGGAACTAGTCAGTACAAGGACGCAGGCCCACGTGTTAACTCTTTGGAGCCAGGGGATCTTGGTGCCGAGATGTCTAGCGCCAGGGAGCTGAAATATGCCTGTGATCACCTACCGGGTCCTTCCTTAGATGTTATCTATTCTAGAGAAATCATTAACTCCTTGTCCCTTATAAGGAGGACCTATACTATTTGCATTCTGAGGCATGTGTAGAGTGAAGTAGAGGTGCAGGTCCTAGCAAGGATAGAAGCAGGAAAAGGAGCAAAACACAGATTTTTATGGAATCCTTCAATTTCCCTATCTCAGAGGGAGGTATCATCTTTGGTATATTTTGGGAAGATTTCACAAGAAAGCAGCCTTTCCATTAGTCTTACAAAGATAAAGAGGTTGTTGGGCCAGTACTAGGACCTACTCATAGTGTAACCAACTATCCTGGTTCCCCCAGGACCAAGATGTTTTATGGGATGTAGGATTTTCATTAGTGAAACCAGGATAGTCCCAGACAAACTGGAATGGTTGGTCATCCATCCTACCAGTCCATCATGATTATCTGCCTGGATCTTAGAGTCTTGTTTTCTCTTACCAATTATCTGAGACCTGTAGTCTGTAGTTAGGATCCTGATGTCAGATTCTATCTAGAACATAGAGGGACTCCCTGCCTAGAGTAGCACTGGCTGTCAAAGTCTCTACTTTTTTGTTCTACTCTTTGATGTTGGGACTTCTCTTGATTACCTACTTCTCCTGGATCATAGCTGTCTTTAGGTCAGTATTTCCCAAAGTTAATCCTTGAATCCCTGTGCTCAGAAAGGGGAACCATGCTTGGGCTTAGTGCATCTTGAAATTCTTAATCATTTCATGTTTGAGTTTGTGTTTTGTAATCGAAATCCAGTAGGACAATGGAGCATATGCTGGCTCATGTCATCCTCCTCCATGGACAGGTTCTTGGCCATCTGCTCCCCTAAGCCCTGGTGCCTCCATGCCTCCTCTTTCTCCCTGTCTCCACACTGCTGTCCTTTTTCTGCGGCTGGGGTCTGGGAGCAGGTGAATGGAAGTTTGGCTGCATGCACATCATGCCAAGGAGGGGCCTGGCAGTGCCATCCTTGTCTCAAGGTAGTGGAGCCATGAGCCGCTTGACAAGAATGAGGCTCTCACTCATCCCAAATCCAGGTACCAAGTACATTTCTGTGTGGATATTCTGGGCCTCAGGATTGAATTAGAATTTCTAGACTTGTAGCCTAGGAATCTGCATTCAGCATGCTCCCCAGCTGCTTCCAGTGCATGCCTACATTTCAGAATGCTGCAGTCCTTCTGTCCCCCAGCTTGGCTGGGTGTCCAGAGTTAAATGTATCTTCTCTCTCTGCTTCGCTTGTCTTCTGCTTCTGTGCCCGTTGTGGGTCATGTGGGTGAAAAAAGGGAAGCCAACTCTTCTGTAGTTTCAACTTTTTTTTTTTCCTTAAAGATTTTTATTTATTTATTCATGAGAGACAGAGAGAGAGAGAGAGAGGCAGAGACACAGGCAGAGGGAGAAGCAGGCTCCATGCAAGGAGCCCAACAAGGGACTCGATCCCAGGTCTCCAGGATCAAGCCCTGGGCTGAAGGCAGTGCTAAACCGCTGAGCCACCCGGGCTGCCTTGCAGTTTCAACTTCTAACACTGATTTCCAACTTAGCAGAGGACAGAGGTGAAGCTGGGGTGAATGAGGTCCTCTCAGCATCAGCACCTCTGCATTTCTAGCTCACCAGGATTCCTAGTTCCTCGCTTTCCAGGCTCAAAGTAGAGATGCACTTGGTCATGTCTTTGAAGGAAAGCCTGGTCCTGGGGCCCGATTTGGTGTATGATGCACCTCATTCCCTTCCTGCCTTGGTGATGTTTCCAGAGAGCAGGTGTTCCATTGGTGTGTGTCTCTGTATTAGGAGGATGCAGAGCAGAGCCCACTGTCAATAGATGTCTAGCGTGAACGAGATACAAACAGATCTAATCCCTGAGATTTTGTGTTGATTGTTAACTGCAGTGCAGCCAGCCTTTCATAATAAGACACAGACTCCATTCTAATGAGTATGATTGGGTGTACAATATTATGTACGTATACTTTGTATAAATGTGCTGTAACATCTGGTTTAATGTGTTCCATATTCATATACTTCATGTTATGAAAGTTCATTGATATAGTATGTGTGTCCATTTCCTTGCTTCTGACCACTATGGGGTTGGTATTTGTATAGCTGTTACTGAGATGATCCTTCACATTGGTTTATTTAATGAAATATTGCCTCAGGAGAAGTCATATATAGGTATAAATGGGTTATGTGCCAAGAGTTACATCAGATATTTAGAACTAATATTGCATTTTTCCCTGGAAAAATCTTATAGAAAGGACATTCTTTTTCTTTTCTTTTTAAGATTTACTTATGATAGACATAGAGAGAGAGAGAGAGAGAGAGAGAGAGAGAGGCAGAGACACAGGAGGAGGGAGAAGCAGGCTCCATGCCGGGAGCCCGACGTGGGACTCGATCTCAGGACTCCAGGATCGTGCCCTGGGCCAAAGGCAGGTGCCAAACTGCTGAGCCACCCAGGGATCCCCTAGAAAGGACTTTCTAAGCTATCTCTTAACAACCATTTTCGTACCTTTTGTAGCTGTGTTAAGGATGGCATTAACATTATGGTATATGCTCTCTTTCTGTGTAGCTTTTGGGGTTTGAGGACAGAAGCTGACCTAGATTGGGTAGAGGCTTTGGGAAAGAAGATCAGAAAGTAAGGGAAAGGAGGAGGGTAGAGATGAGTCCAAGGGAAGTGAGGGAGGGGGCGGGTCATGGTGTAGAGGTTGGATGATGGAATTTGGAGCTCCCCCCCCACCCTCCAACCCCAGACCCACCTTTCTAGAGTGTTTAGCTACTCGTCTCATCTACCATCTTCAGATCCAGACCTCATTCTCACAAAGTGGTGGATGGTGTTTAGTGGCATGGTCCCTGTGGGCATGGAAGGTGTTCCCCCACCCCCGCCCCAGTCTCCTCCTGCCAGCCCACATTGGGGACTGCTGCTGCTCCCACATCCCCCTGCAGCCTGTTAGCATGGGGCCACTGCCTCGTTTCTCAGCTTAACCCCCATCTGCCGTAGTGGGTGTGTCTGGTCACCTTGCATGTTCCCCTCAGGTTCCACTCCATGTCCTATCTGGGGCAGGCTTGAATCCTTGCTGTAATTCCTGATGGTGTCCTGCCTGGGGCTGAATTTCAGGAAACTGGCCTCAGGTCACCTGACTCTGGCAGATGCTGAGATGGGCACAGAACCCACTTTTCCTGCTATCCATCAGGTGTGGAGCCCGTGCACACTCCATCTGCTGCCCACCCCCTCCCTTCACACCATTCCACTCTGACCCTTCAGACTCAGGCCTCCACCTACCCTGTGGCTTCACTATTTTCCATACATTTGTCTGGCTATGAAGGGGCCTGTTGGGGTCCACAAGAGCCAGGGCATTTAAGAGGGAGTATTTGGACACTGGAGGCCATCTCTTGTCTAGATCTGGGTGCTCAGCCAAGAGGGACCTTTTCATTTCAGTGAAAGTGACTTTGAGCCGTCCCATTTCATGCCAAGTAAGTGTAATCCTGAGGGTTTGGGCCAAATCCCAGCTTCACCCTCATCCAGGCAAAATGCAGGCTCTGCCCTGGCCCACGGCTACATGTAGCCAGAAGATTCCTGCTGAGTGGGCAGGATAATCAGGCAACCATCTTGTGTCCACTAGGCCATGAGCACTCTGGTGATGAATATTTATATAATTATCCTATGAGGAGTGTTTAAAGGAAAAGTATGATGCTTCAGAAAACAAGATACAGAGGACTAACCTGAGAGAAGGCCTCGCTGACCCCTAAGGATTAAACAGAAGTTAGCAGGCTCTGGGGACTGGGATGAGGCTTCACAGGCCTGGTCGGCTGAGGAGGATGGGAGGTAATTCAGGTAGAGATTAAGCAGAGAGCTGTCATGTGGGTCTGAAGCTTCTGTGGACATCTGGGTGTGAGAGGTAAATCGGGAGTCATGGTGTAAGGTGGGGAGAGTGTGGCATGAGGTCAGGAAAGGCTGAGAACAGAAGCCTGGGTGAACCTGGAAGTGAGGGAAAGGCAAGAGGAGGGTCGAGCCAGCGCATACTCTAGGGAGAAGTGCATCTGTGAGGGGAGGTGGGGGTTTGGATGGACAGAGAGGCTCTTCTTGTCTTCAGAGTGGAAGAGACTTTGAAAGCTGATGGGAAGATCCAATAGAAGGCAGGGGGGACACCCAGAGTGCCGAGGGAGGGATTGGCTTTTGACAAGAAGAGGCTCCTCACTCCATCGGTCCAAGAGGAAGAAGGAGAGGATGTGTAGTTGCATATGGCTCATAGATTTGCTAAGGGAAGGCAGTTCATTTCTGGTAGTTGTGATTCTCCCCATGAAAGAGAGAAAGTCACTTCTGAGGGTAGAAGGAGCAGAGCTGGGGTCGTGGGAGGGGGTTTGAGGGGCATGGAGAATCAGGCTCAGAAGATGGGCAGAAGCAAAGATTGTGCACAGTCTGAACCATAGGCTGGTCCACAAGGCCACAGCTGCGGCTGAACACACCTTGCTGCAGCAGGAACTGACGACACAGTCAGCCCTGAGGCTGGACTCTGGACTCAGTACACCCCTGCTGGGGTCAGTGAGTATCCTTAGAAGCCAGATGCTGCCACCATCTTTGTTGCTTCTAGAAAGAATCCTTCAGTGTCTGTGTTGCTACCTTTTTGTATCACTGGCTCTAGAAGCAAAATCTTGGAAGGAGACATCTGATTTGCTGAGCCCAGATCATGTACTAATGTTGCCTTACCTGCCACGGG
This sequence comes from Canis lupus familiaris, assembly GCF_011100685.1. Classification (NCBI taxonomy): domain Eukaryota; kingdom Metazoa; phylum Chordata; class Mammalia; order Carnivora; family Canidae; genus Canis; species Canis lupus. Next base: position 64,651,700 of record NC_049228.1, on the reverse strand, counting down.
AGCCAGGAAGCGGGTATTTTCAGCTTCAAAAGTTGAAAGGTGCACTCTCTTCCCAGAAAGATTCATGAAGTGGGAAGGGCATTCAGGTGCTTGAAAGTCCAATAAACAAAAGACAAACACCTCCAACATGGCCCCCTGTCCGATCATACTCTGGATGATAGATACAAACACCGTAGAACAGCTCCTCACCTGGAGCTGGCTGTGATCTTTCTCAGGGTGGAGATGCAATGATGCTGTTGCAGATGCATGGTCTCTTTCCTTATTTGGGTGTGTTATTGTGACAACCAATTAAATGTCTCTTCAAATTTTCCCAAAACCCCAGCTGATGGGACCATCCTCTTGGAGGACCACACTAGCAGTTTAATGTCCAGGAGTTCGAAAGACCATTTTTAGCCAAAGGATAAATTCTAAGAGTACTTAATATGTAGCCCAGCTGATCTGAAATGACACATCAGCTTAAAGGTCATCAAAAAAAAAAAAAAAAAAAGGCTGACTAATAACATTTAAATAACCATAATTATGTCCTAGAGACATGTACAGCTGTTGTTGAAAAGGTCTCCGAAGTGCCCTATCATTAGTAAGGCATGGGATGCATAGCCAAAAGGATAATTTTAGCCTTAGGTAAAACTCTGATTTAGCCATGGTTGGTGAATTTAGGAAAGAAGAAACAGAAGAAAAAGGAAAATAGATATGCCAATTAAAAGTAGGAAAGGACTCTTATGAGTGCAGGCCAGAAATGTGTGTTTGGGTAGAAAGACATTGGTTAAGAGGAGGAGTCTGGAACATTATGGAGAGTGTGTCTTATTAATGAGAAATGACAGTCACATCATTTGGAATCTGATTTAAGACAAATCACCAACACTGAGAAATATTTTGTTGAAGCCTGGTATAAGCCATTTATAGAAATCTATCTATTTTTAGGAATCACTGAATCTAAAAGATTTTAAATAGATTCAAGGAGGATTTAGATAACTTAGTTGCTGGTTCTTAAAGTTGAGTGAGGCCACTGCCTCGAAAGAACATGACTGTATAATTTCCCTTGTTCTGTACAGTTTGTCAGACAGATTCTTAGGCTACTTTTCAGTTCAGTGAGTGAACCAAATGTCATAGGCAATTTTCTTACAAATTAGCAGAAAAAGTATGAATGAGAAAAAGTGAGTTTTACAGAGAGAATCAGGGACTAGACCAAAAAAAAAAAAATTCTCGACAGTAAGAGTAACCACACAGAGTAGGATAAGATATAAGACTTTGTTAGGAAATTAGACTCAGAGTTCTTGGATTCCAGTGGGCTTCAGCTTATTTCAAAACCACTACCAAATCTATTCGTAAATTTTTAATTGTAGATAAAATGCTCTTTAGTAACATATGTTTGTCTTAAATTCTGCACTTTGAGTCTACTTAGGGAATAATGATTCAAGTCCACGGGGACTGCAAATCACACTCCATGTCATTAATCATTTTTTCCTCCAGAGTTAAAAATTCATCGATAATAAAATATAGATGCAAGTGTTTCACTTTTACTCTGTCTTTCCATTTTTTTTCCTTGAAATCTTCCGTTAAAAAAAATAGTGGGCTTGTCATTTTCCAAGTTATTGGAGTGATCCAAATCTTTAGACTCATTTTTGCTTTAAGGTTTTTATTTCTCAGGCAACTGTAGTTATTTTTAATGAGGAAGCAAGAGACTCTAAATCTCTCCTTTCCAGTTTTTACCCTAATCTTCACCTCCTGCTGACTCGAATAAATTCCTTAAAAGAACCTAGGGAGATGTAGTGTTGGTATTTAAATCCTGGGCAGGCTGTCATGTGGAATAAAGGGTAGAAATCTGTGCTACTCCAAGGCAGGGGAGGTTGACTTAAGAGCAAAAGTTTTTGACAAAACACGAAGGTAACATAATGGCCAGAACTTGTCAGCAATGTAATGGGTTTCCTCTCAAAAAGAGATTTTTGGTGAAGGTTCTTAACCTGAGTGAGAGGTTGACCTAGGGACTTCTTGAGTTCCTTCCTGTAAGTTTCTGGAATGATCCACCTTCCCTTCTCACACGTGAGCAGATGCTTCTGGGAGACATTAAGAAACACTGAAGGACAAACTGATTTGCCTCCTGAGCACAGTCTTTTTTATGGTTTTTCAGTCCAGGGTGATGATAAACCTACAAAAAAGAAGTGCCTTTTCTATGGCATTGGCAGATGTGCTCTTTGGACCAGGATTAGAAGGATCCTTTTTCAGGCCAGCTGTGTTATATTTTCATCACTGCACCTGATTGTTTTATGAGGATTGTATTTCATTTTGTAGAGTTTTCAAACAAGGTTACTAAAATAGAGTTTAATTTCACTCGATCTGCATTTTTCCTTTTCAGTTAAAATTCTGGCTATAAAATTAGCTCCTTTAGATAGGTTTTTCAAATGGGCACCAGGCACAGAAGAAGTTAGTTTGGTTCTGTATTTAGGGACTTACTTTTCATGACTTGTATTTGGATTTTTACATGGATAGTGAGAATGTTTATAATTTAGTTAATAAAAATAAATGTTTCAAAATGGCTCTCCACAGGTGACTGATTAATGACAGAGGTAAAAAGGTAACTTAATAATGGGGAAATCTGGTGGACAACTTTTTAGGCATAGGATCAAACATAGCATCACTGATAATAGGACCACCTGCCATCTCTTGCCCCCAGCATGATGCCATGAGAAGAATGGGTCCCCTAGAAAGTAATCTTGCCAAAATGCTTATTCTGAATCAGATCATGAGAAAATAACCAGTCAAATTCAGATTGTGGAACATTCTGTGATAGAAAGGTCCTGGGCTTTTCTAAATGTCAGTGTCAGGAAAGACAAAAACCATGGAGGTGGGGAGCAGCTCTAAGTTATAGGAGACAAAAGATTCGACAAGTAAATGCTGCATGTAATACTGGATTGGAACCCAACGGGTGTTATTAGGAGGATCAAGGATATTTGAGAGTCAAAGATAAGGAGGAAGAAATGCCTCCAAATATTTTTTTTGTAGATTTTATTTATTTATTCATGAGAGACACAGAGAGATAGAGAGGGGGTGGGGTGGGGTGGGCAGAGACATAGGAAGAGGGAGAAGCAGGCTCCATGGAGGGAGCCCGATGTGGGACTTAAAACCGGGTCTCCAGGATCACACCCTGGGCTGAAGGCAGCGCTAAACCGCTGAGCCACCTGGGCTGCCCCCAAATATTTTTTATGATCATTTTACGTTCATGGGCAAGGAAATAATCTCAGAGTGCTTCAGTGAGATGCTCAGAGTCACATGCCCTGTGAGTGGCAAGGCAAGGATTCACAATGGGGGATTGGTTCTCCTCCAGCCTTAGAAGTCAGCTCACCAGGCCTGGGCAGTAGACAGGACCACTTGGGGATTCACCTCTGCCTCTTGAACTTGGAGGCAATTACACAACTTTAGTATTCATCTATCCATCCATCCATCCCTCCATCTGTCCATCCATCCACGTACTATGCCATCTGGGAAGGCTGGATGAATATTAAAAAATACTCGTTAAGTAAATAAGGAGCAATAACATCCACGTCATACAAAGTTCATATTTTTCCATCTTGAAGAGCACCCATCATGCTCTGTGGGCATATATTTGTTTACATCTGCTGCTCCCACATTTGTATCTTAATCACCCCTGTCCTCAGAGTAGTGCTTAATAAATGTTGTTAAATTGAAATGAAATGAAAAAAAATTTTTTAAAAATTGAAATGAAATGAATAACTGGGACAGGTAATTTAAAAAAATTTAGAAAATAAATGGGACAGGTGAAACTGCAAAATGTTATGCAAATATGTTTAAAGTCACATCCAGATTAGCTTCTCATTCAACTAAGTAACGTATGCTCCACCAAAAAAGTCTTAAGTTTATCATGTGAAATTGGTCTGCTGTAATAGTTTTATAATTTGATGAACATATGGTTCCACAAAGTGGCATTTTCTAATTTACTTCTCCTGATGTTTTATTTTACATAATTTTCAAACCTACAGGAGAACTCAAAGAACAGTACAATGAATGTCAATACACTTTTAATTTGATTCACCAAACGTTAACATTTTGCCACATTTGTGCACTCTCTCATGCATGTTCTCTCTGCACACACACACTTTTTGAATTTTTGAAAGTAAGTTTCAGACATCATTATGCTTCAAATCTAGATATTTCAGCAAGTATATCCCAAGAACATGGGCTTTTCTACATAAACTCAACATTTTGATGCCTAAGAAATGATATAATTTGTACAAAAATCTTACCTAACACGCTGTCTATATTCAAATTTGTGCTTTCTAACCTCATGGGGGGTACCTCAATGAGAAGGGTGAATTTGATGCATCATTCATGAGTGCTTTGAAGAATTTTAAGTAATCAAAGAGCAAACATAAATAACTGATAATGGGAGTTTAACAGAGGAGCCATTTCAAAGGCACATAATTTTAAATGATCAACTAGAACAGAATACATTTGTACCTGTTGGTTTGACTTATATGAGCCGAGCTGCAAATCCACCTTGGGGACCACTCACTCTGCCTTGCAGCAACATTTTGGATCTGCAGGGCTCAGCTGGGGTGCTTGGCAAAAATCAGCTACAAGTTACATAGCAGTGGTGGTAATAGAGAAACCATAGCATCTGGAGTCAGGAAAAAAAGGAAGTGCACCTTGGCAATAGTCAGGGCAAGAACGTCAGAAACAAATTCCCATGATGAAATAGGAAGGAAGCAGTTTGAAGTGGAATGTCCCATCCCATAGACACCAGAAGATGAGTTGGTGGAATAAGTAGGTTTATTAAATTAGAGCGGATGGCGGGGTCACATAAGTGGGGGGAGGGGCCGCACTGAGGCATGTCTGCACCTGCTTCTAGATTTGGATTTCTTTTAACTGTGCCTGCCTCAAAGGAATCACACATTACTTTGGAACAGGATGGATTGAAACAAAAAGAGCATCCCTTATGAACCACCAAGGCTATTTCATTTATTTGGATTTTTCGGTAGCAGAAAGTGTAGTTTTGGAAAAAATGTACTCATAATTCTTGAGATGTACTATAGCATAGCTCTCCATCTCCAGGTCCCTGTAATGGAATCTTAGCATATTTAGAAATAATGGGGTTTGGAAGTTTTCTGACAATTTATTTCCTCTAGGATAAAACAGGTCAAATATTAAGTATCTCTTCGGTTCTGTGGCTGAGCTAATGATCAGTGAGTAGACTACGCATAGGCTCAGGATTTTTATGCCTAGGATACTTGGACATGTTACTTAGCCTCTTGAGAGACAATGGTGCATAACATAGTGCATAGAACACAGTAACCATTAGATCATAAACTATTAAGTGAGTAGGTTTTGAGGATATGTGTGTGCTATGATTGTGGAATTTTGATGGAGGAGGTTAAGAATGCTTAGAATGATTCCTCTATCCAAAAATGTTCCTTTATATTACCTTACGCATATCTAAAGGCTATCTTACTTTGATGTGGTCTAAGAGAGATGCGCAAACATTTTTCAGGGAAATATATTTGTTCTGATTTTCCAAATTTGGAGTTCTGGGATTTCCTATGAATTCCTACTATGTGATAATGGTATGCATCTTTTGGAAATTATTTCTCCTAGGTTTCCAGAATACCTTACAATTTCTAATTATTTTTTCTCCATGAGGTTGGGGTCATTTTTTCTGAGGATTGGTAAACAGTCTGAGCCCAGGGAGGCAGTTTATTCAGATCAAAGAGCAAGTGTTTGGGATAGAACTGACTGAACTTAGGGTATTCAGTAATTGGTGTGATAATTTTTCTTTCTTTCTTTCTTTCTTTCTTTCTTTCTTTCTTTCTTTCTTTCTTTCTTTCTTTCTTCTCTTTCTTTCTTTCTTTCTTTCTTTCTTTCTTTCTTTCTTTCTTTCTTTCTTTCTTTCTTTCTTTCTTTCTTTCTTTCCTTCCTTCCTTCTTTCTGATTTCATTTCTTTATTTGAGAGAGAGAGAGAGAGAGAGCATGAATGGGGTGAGGGGCATAGGGAGAAGCAGGCTCTGCACTGAGCGGGAGCCTGATGTGAGGCTTGATGCCGGGACTTCTTTGATTCTAGGACTCTGGGATCATGACCTCAGCTGAAGGCAGACGTTTAACCCACAGAGCCACCCAGGGGTCCTGACAACTCTTTCTGCAGAGAATAAGGCTTCTTAGAGCAAAGGGTAACCTCAGTAACCAAGAGCACTGGTTCTCAAATTGTGGTTGAGAACCCACTGAGGTCCCCATGACCTTTCAGGAGGTTTGCAAGCTTTGAGATCCTCCTTTTCCCCATAACAGATCTGTGTGAAGCCAGATTTTCTTTAAATACTTCAACTAAAACAACATATCATAACAAATTGAATGCAGAAGCAGATAGGGAATCCAGCTATCTTCTGTCAATACACACATTTAAAGAAACTTTAAAAATGTCAAGTAAAGCCACCATTCTCTGTACAATTTTTAAGTTTTGGAAAATACAGTAATTTTTCATAAAATAATTCACTTTATTACCTAAAGTGAATTAATAAGATACTTTAAAAATTTTTCTTTTTCTTTTTATATTTAATATGGGTACATAGGAATAGATATAACCCACGTAAACAAAAGCTTTTAGAGGTTCTCAATAACCGAAAAGTGTGATGGGTCCCTGAGACTAAAATTTGAGAACCATTGTCCTGGAGATTTTGGCTTCTAGTACCAGGTTTGGAACATTTACAAGTTGCTACTGGTTTTGAGACTTTATTTTTTAAAACAATGACTCTTACCATATTATTGTATGTAAAAAATATAAAGAGGAAACTCTCTTATTTTTTTTCCCCAAGAAATGAAAGGATCTCACAGAGTCTAAGTATTCCCTCTCCCTCTAACTAGATGCACTTGTTGTCCAAATGGCTCTACTGGACTAGTTAATAAGGTGGAGAAGTCCTCTTCTAAAAGTCACTGTTGGATCTGTTACTTGGGCCAGGGAATGTGGGAGGTGGAGAGCAGGAGGTAGAGATAATCCTTACTTGTTAACACTTTTAACACCTATATTTGTGGTCATACCAGGATCTTTGGGAAATATATAGACTCTCAGGGTTCAAAATCCAAGGCAGATAAGTTTTGAGGGAAGGGGGAGGAGTAGATTTGCAAAGACTCCTGGAGTCCACTTTGGAAGACATGTTGGGATTCATGAGTAGTTGGGCAAAGAAAGGACCAAAGTCTCCCCTTGGCTCTTCTATACTTCTGCACTGTCCTGGCCATGGGCAAAAGAGTGATAAGGATAAATGAGAAAATGAAAAAGAAGGAGAACAATGAGGATAAAAGGAGACAGTGCAGGGGAAGGAGGTGCTATCACTCTACCAAACAGCTGCTCTGTTCTCAGTTCTGCAGCTGTGAGCTCTCTAAGACTTGGAACCAATCAGGGGCCATGACACTCCCAGGGGACACTCTGGTCTGTATACTCTTGGCTCTTGGTCCTGGGAAGGCTTAGCACATGATGGTTGTTGCTTAAAATCAGATATCTTGAAGGTACAGACTTTAAGATGTTCCATAGTTCAGTTAAAGATCAAGGGTGTAATGATTCAGGTGTGACAAAGATTAATGAATAGATCTGGAAAAGAAAGAAAAATGATTATTTGGTTTTGAACATGATAAGCTTGAGAGTCTGTGTACCAAGATAGAGTTGTCCAATAGGCAATTAGAAATAGAATCTGGATCTTGGAAAAGGGGTGGCTAGATGTGTTGCCTCGGGATCAGCATCACATAAAGATGGTCAACGTTGCAGATAGATGAGGTGACTTTAATAACTGTTATCTCCTTTGCTTTATCAGCTTTTCCATGTGGCCTATCTTATAATCAAATTTGCAAATTCTCCTCGCCCTGATCTTTGGGTCTTGGAAAGATCTGTAGACTTTGGAAGCACCTACTCACCTTGGCAATATTTTGCTCGTAAGTAATTCTGCTTACCATGTTATGCAGGGCTTTAATTATTTGCAACAGATCAACATGGGATTTAACTAGAAAATTAGTCTCTCAGTTTGGCTAATTAAGGACTGGCCAATTTTAACTCTCTTGATTACTCTCAGAACATCCCTATTTCTCAAGCATGTATGCATCAATTCCAAGGATACACATGTAGAACTGAAGTTGAAATGCCTTTTATGATAACAGTTTTGGCCACTATTTAGGAAGAAGCAATGTACCCATAACTAGGCCATAGCTCCAGTCCTTTTCCTTTTATGTAGAATTAGGGACTAAGTTCTATCTTTAGGGATTCTACATTTCACATTATTTAGCTTGACCCTGTCATCTTCAACTAACGAAGAATGTCAGTGTCTTTGAACCCTCTGATGAATTGAGGCAATGGGAGTTTTGCTTACAAAGGCACTGGGCTTTCCATGAATGCTCCTTAGAGGGTAAACTTGCCTAATCAGGAGTGAGGAGTGAGAACCACATCTCCAAATATTGCTATTGAAAGTAAGTGGCCAGAAGTGGCTTGGTATTTTCTTTCATGAGTTAAAACTTCATTGTAAGCTTTTGTCAAAAAAATCTTCTATGCTTCTCTGTTCTTTCCTTCTGACATATTTTCTTAAGGAAACATAATGTGCCTTAAAAGATTTATGACAAGATGGTAATATTTTGTTTTATAGTATTAAAATGTTTTCTTCCTAGACTCTAAAGTAGATTGTTTGGAACAATTTGGGCAGAAGGCAAATATGGCTATCACCCAAGATGACGATGTACTTTGTACTACTGAATATTCCCGGATTGTCCCTTTGGAAAATGGTGAGGTAAGTTGATATGGGGAGATGGGAGAGTTGAGACTCAGAAGGCAACATGAGGATATGCAATTTTGCGTAATTGTGAAACTTGTACTTTCAAGATCTAAAATAGATCACGATGGAAACCAGAACTTGGAACTAACTACTAAAGGAATCCCATCAAGGACTCCTAGAATGAGTTGGGTTGGAAATTCTTTATAAAAATATTTTAAATTAATTAACTAATTATTTTTTTAAAATTTTATTTTATTTTTTAAATCGAGGTATAATTGACATAAAAAATTCTATTTGAAGTCTCACCTTCTCTTCCGGAAGTCAGGATTCCGGATTCAAAGGCCACATGTCTTACACTGTCTTTTCTGGTGAAATGTTTAGAAAGTGGGCTGCTGGTGATTGAGATGAAAATCCTTCCCACTGCTTCACAAACACATATCCCTCATAAGAGTGAGGAGATGAAGGGTAGGTGATAGCACAGATCCTTAGTCTTTCTGGGCAGGGTGGGCATCATCTGTAGGGAGAAAAGAATTGCCCTTTGGGGTTGCATATGGTCCTGGTCCAATAGCTAGGCTATTGTTACGGGAGATGGGAAAACAGAATGGGGAAAATTGGAGAAGAATTCCATGGCAGTTGTGAGGCCGTCATGAGCATGAAGTGAGTTTCAAATGAACTCCTTGAAGGGTGTCAGTCTCCTGTTTTAGGTGGAGAGATCTTTCTAGCAGCTCTGTCCAGTATCTTCCAGTGATTGGGGAGTATCTCTAATTGTTGGCACTTGGACTTCATCACTTAAAGCTTTAAAACAAAACCTGGGTTTTTTTGGGTCCTCTCTTCACAATCAACTCTATATCCAGAGACTTTCTTCAACCTCATTTAGGTTTTTAGATAACTTTAGCTTTGTTTCTTTGATGCAACCAAAAGTTGTTTTTTATACTTATAGAATTTAATATTATATTTTCAAAATTTCATAGTATTACCACCCCATAACTACACTGATTGAACAGAGGGTTTGAAATGAAATAACATGTTTTGAGAGCTCAGGTCTTAAGGAGAGGTTGCCAGAATTTAGAACTAGGAATGAGAAGGGAAGACTGAACTAGCAGTGATATATTTGGACATAAGCAATATCCACGACCACCTACAAAGATGTTAATGGCTCAAAGAAACCAAGTGCTTTAGGGCATGTGAGTTATTTTTAGTTACTTGTGGCAATATTTTCACGATGGGACTTTTTCCCCCTCTGTGTGTGTTGTGTGGTTATTTTAGGTTGTGGTGTCCTTGATAAATGGTCGACCAGGCGCAAAAAATTTTACTTTCTCTCACACCCTGAGGGAGTTCACCAAGGCTACAAATATCCGCCTGTGTTTTCTCCGAACCAATACCCTTCTTGGACATCTCATCTCCAAAGCACAGAGAGATCCAACCGTCACTCGGCGGGTGAGTAGCATTTCTAAGTGCCTACAGAGCAGTTTTTGTTACCTATTTTTGCTTATCAAATTAATTGCCTTTCAAGTAATCTTTGCAGCCAGTAATGGTGTTGGCATAGGAATTGTTCTTGTGTGAAATACTAGATATAATTTTGAAGTTTGGTTGTTAAAGAAAAATCATTATATTCAAGGAGGATGAAAAGCAAAGATGTGTTAGTCTGCTATTATAGCAAATAATCCCCAAGTCTCAGAGGCTTAACAAAATAAAGGTTAATTTCTTGCTTATGTCACAGTCCAACGTGGGTCAGCAGGTGGGGTCAGTTCCATGCAGTCTTTCAGGAGACCAGGCTCTTTCTATCTAGAGTTGCAGCCATCCTGTAGGACCTCAGAGTCCTCCTCTAGATCCCCTGCACATGGTCTACAGATGAGGAAAAAGTGAGTGCATAGAGAAGACAGACCTGCCTGCTCTTGACCACCCAGGTCACCTCCATTGGTAGGAATTGGTGGTGCAGCCCCACCTATGTGCAGGAGGCTGGGTAATGTAATGAAGCCACAGTGGAAGAGACATAGGTGTTGGTGAGCACTAGTGCTGCCTACTGCACTGGGTGAACATCTCTCTCTCTCAGTGTCAGGACAGTTTCCCTGTCTCCTAGGCAGGGGGGGAGCCAGCAGAATAAATATCTTGAACTCACTCTTCTCCTACCCACTGATCTCCTGATGGTACCTCCCATTGGCCAATCCCAAAGGGAAGCCAGTGGACAAGAGATCCTTGTTGCAGCCCATAAAGTTCAGCCCCTGAGCAAACGGCAGAAAGAGAAAGAGAAAGGTGGTCCTAGAGAGTGGACCTGGAAGGGTGAATGGAAGATGCCCAGTGTACCTAGTAGAGTTTAGCTTCCTCTGTAGGTGATATCAGAGAATTGGAAGACGAAGGCAAGGAGAAAAGTAGGTTTTGCTACAGTTTTAAGCATTTTCCAGAAAGGCCAGTCAATTTCTGGTATTTGTGGTTTGTCTTCTGCATTTTCTGCCCACTTAGCTCTCTCTGAGCTGCTGTAGGTGGGGACTTGGACCTTGGATCCCAGGATGAAATTTACACAGAAGAGCTGGGCTTTCTGGTAAACTGTAGACAGACTGGGTTTCCATTCTCTGGATATTTTGGAGCCATGCCACAAATGTACCTCACACAACCTCTTTTTCATTTCATTGTCTGGGGGAGGGGGTTGCCGTTTGCAAGATTTGTAATTACATGTATGTATATTTTTCACTTAGGTGAATGTAGTCGTCTCTATGAGTACGTTTTTATGGATCTTGTATCACGTATCATCTGGACACCCCTCATCCTAATCTAGGTTGCTTCTTTATGTGAAAAAGAACAGCATACCAGCTGTCCTGTCACACCCTCGTGTGTGTGGCTGGGGTGAAGTCTGATTGAGTACTTCTCTCTCTTGCTGCTGTTGCCCTTAACACATGCACAGAGAGAAACTTCTATGGTGATCACCATGAGAGCTTCTAGTGTTAACTTGTCTTAGAAAGCCCTCTAGTACTGAATCTATCCATATTAATGAGAGAGGTCACCGACGTCTTCAGACTAAGTAAGACTGCCAGGATGCTTAGACTCTTTAACAGCTTTCAGTGTGGAAATCAGAACAGAACCCTTATATTGAGTGTATAGAGTACTTTAAGGGGGCTGCAGCAGCAACGACAAAAAGATATAAAAACCTTCTTGTCCTTGTGAGATCAAAGACTTCCTTGCTGACAGGTATTCTCATTGGCAGCATGACCTCATGAGAAAGATTATTCTACATGCCCCTAAATTTCTCACTGGGTTCGGCACAGTGGCCAAGTTTGAGAAGTAAGGGAGCTGGTGGACAGTGCCACCTGTTGTTGCTAGTGGGGAGGTCTCCAACATACTGGAGATGTGCCTGGTGGATGACACGGTTTCTCATATCTGTGGCCTGGTTTAGGGGCTGTTCTTCAGCTGAGTCTGAAGCTCACTCTGTCTGGCCCTTTGGAGCTTGAACTCTGCCTTTGGCCTTATTAACCTTAAGTAAGTAAGGCTTCTACAACTGCTGGTGGGCCCTGCCAGTCACGGCACTGCATCTGCTCTGTCACTGTAAATATTTTCTCCCTTCCTGGAGCCTGCATGTAGTAGCTACAAAATTTGACATAAAAATTTATTTTTGGTAAATAAATATGAAACCTAGATTTATGAAACTCAGATTCACTTAAAAGTAATCTGAGAATCACTTAATCCTTTAACAAAAGGCTATTTGGCATGTTTGTTTTCCAAGGTGATTTCCTTCCATGCATTTAAAGCATTTGACTTTTAAAAATGCACATGTTTGGGAGGTTGCTATTACATTTGATTGAAGAATGCATTTATTTTGTAAGGGAAGTTACCTCCAAATGCTGCTCCCTTTTGTGTTAAGATAGCATCAAGAATACAGGATGAAAGAGAAGAGGGTCAATACAGATGTGAGTTACAGATTAGTAAAGCAAAGCTGTTGCTCTTAGTAACACTAACACTTGTGTCTTCTGTTATATAGTATTATTACAGCATAAAAGATATCAGCATTGGTGGGCGGTGTGTTTGCAATGGCCATGCCCAAGAGTGCAATGCAAATAATCCAGAAAAATTGTAAGTACATTGTACACATTTTTTTAGCTTTGCTGTAAATAAGTCTCATTGCTTCAGTAGATGTTTGCATCCCATTAAATACTTCTAAGTTCTTGCCCTCAATAGGAATGTTTCATTGTCAACAAATAAATGGTGTGTATTATTTCTTCCCTCCTCTTACCCTTCACTTGCTTCCACATGCCTCAACCAGCCCCTAGCAGACATGGCTAATCGATCACAGGCCTCAATGGATGATCTGGGATGCAGCCACCAAATCCTCTGGTGGGGGTGCAGCATACCCAGGCGGTGGCCCCGCCCCCCCCAGGCAGCCATGAATAATTGATGAGAGTTAATAAGAGAAACAAAAACTTGTCATCCCAGATCTAACGAGATCAGGGGGTACACATTTCCAAATATTTTTCTTCTTTTTTTTTCATTATGGTAAAATACCCATGATATAAAGTTTACTAACTTAACCATGTTTAAGTGGCAGTGGTTTAAGTGGCAGTAGGGTTAAGTACATTCTCATTGTTGTGCAAACAATCTCCAGAAATCATTTCATCTTGCAAAATTGAAACTGTATATCTGTTAAACAACAGCTCCCCACTCCTCCCTTCCCCAGTCCCTGGTAACCACCATTCTCTTTTCTGTCTCTATGGATTTGACTACTCTAGGTATTTCATGTAAGTGGAATCACACAGTATTTGTCTTCTTACAACTGGTTTCTTTCACTTAACATAATGTTCTCAAGGCTCGTCTATGCTGTAGCATGTGTCAGAGTCTCCTTTTTTTAAAAGGCTGAATAATATTTTATTATGTATATACCATATTTTGCTTATACATTCATCTGTCGATGGACATTTACTGCCACCTTTTGGTTATAGTGAAGGATGCTGCTATGAACATGGGTGAACCCATTTTTTTTTTTATTGAGGTCTATTATACATACAATAAGGTGCATGGATATTAACTAGTAAGTGTTCAACTGTACACTCATGTTATCAACACAAGAGGGATGTGCTGTTGTGACTGGAAATGACTGGATGCTAGAGATGGTAGTCATTTTCTCTCGGTGTTTTGTTTATAGTCTGCAATTCCCCATGAGTGGTATTTGCCAGAGATGTTTTACTTTTATCCGATGAAGTTCGTTCTTTATTATCCTTCATGTTCAGGCACAGATGCCAGCTACCAACTTATGTGGTGTGGAGCCCTATTCCTAACCAGCAGCAATCCCTAATGTTGTCAGGGATCAGACAGTGCTGAGATAGCATCATGAACCCATCAGCTGACTAGCCTTTAATTGACAAGCATGTATTTATTAATGATGAATCCATTGTCTCCTGGAGGGTAGAGCCCTAAGACATTAGAAATCAGAACAGAGAAGTCCTGAGTTGGAGAGAGAGGGGAGAAAAGGGGTCGGTTTAGTGTTCCTTAGCCTGAGACAAAATGGCACCACGTGGGAGAAAAGTTGAAGTCATTGGAGAAGGTCTGAGCTTCCTGGTTGGAAGGGGTGCCAAGCCCTTGACCTTGGCAGACCTGGAAGGGTTCCATACTGTGTGGTAGAGATTGAGAAATCAAGGTGAGTAGAGAAATTGTTTCCCCTTGCCCCAGTATACACCAACACAACAGCCTTTCCTCCCACTCCTTGCTGGTTTGCTTCTGCCCAACAGGCTTATTCATGCAAATGCCGAGGAAATCCACATCCAAGAACAGGAAAAAGATCTTAAAATGTTTTTAAAAAAATTAGTTTCAGAGGTAGAATTCAGTGATTCATCAGTTGCATATAACACCCAGTGCTCATCCCATCAAGTGCCCTCCTTAATGTCCATCACCCAGCTAGCCCATCCCCCCGTGCACCTCCCCTCCAACAACACTGTTTCCTAGAGTTCAGCGTCTCTTACAATTTTCCTCTTTCAATTTTCATCTTATTTTATTTTTCCTTCCCTTTCCCTATGCTCATCTGTTTTTTTAAAATTCCACGTATAATTGAAATCATATGGTATTTGCCTTTCTCTGACCGACTTATTTCATTTAGCGTTATACTCTGTAGATCTATACACCTTGTTGCAAATAGCAAGGTTTCATTTTTTATGGCTGAGTAATATTCCATTGCACATACGTATATATCATGTCTTTTTTATACATTCATCTATCCATGGACATCTGGGCCTTTTCCCTATTTAGGCTGCTGTGGACATTGCTGCTATAAACATGGGGCTCCATGTGCCCCTTTGAATCACTAGGTTCTTATCCCTTAAATAAATACCAAGTAGTGCAATTACTGGGTCATAGGGTAGCTATATTTTTAACTTTTTGAGGAACCTCCATACTGTTTCCCAGAGTGGCTGCACCAGCTTGCATTCCCACCAATAGTGTAAGAGGGTTCCCCTTTCTCTGCATCCTCACCAACATCTGTTGTTTCCTGAGTTGTTGCTTTTAGCCATTCTGACTGGTGTGAGGTGGTATTTCATTGTGGTTTTGATTTGTATTTCCCTGATATTAAGCATTTTTTCATGTGGCTGTTGACCATTTGTATGTCTTCTTTGGAAAAATGTCTGTTCATTCTTCTGCCCATTTCTTAACTGGTATTTTTTGTTTTTTTTTGGTTTTTTTTTGGGGGGGGGTGTTGAGTTTGATAAATTCTTTATATATTCTCAATACTAGCCCTTTATCTGATAAGGTATTTGCAAATATCTTATCCCATTTTGTAGGTTGCCTTTTAGTTTTGTTGACTGTTTCCTTTGCTGTGCAAAATCTTTTTATTTTGATGAAGTCCTAATAGTTCAGTTTTGCTTTTGTTTCTCTTGCCTTTGGAGACATGTCTAGCAAGAAGTCATTGTGGCCAACGCCCAAGGAAAAAATCTTATATTTAAGGAGATGCAGTGACTTAGCAGAGGGAACAAAACCTGGACAATAGAAAAGTTAGTTGCTAATCAAGTAGAACCCATGAAGAGGCAGAAGAGGGCTTGAATTAAGCATGTCTACCATAATGACTTGGTTCATGGAAACGTGAATGGATAACATTTAGTTCTGAACTTCCTAGCAGTCAACTCAAAAGGGGGAAACCTGCCTAGTTTCTTATTTCACTATGATCATAATCTAAAAAGTGATCAGTTGTTTAGGACAAGCATGACTGCTGACACTAGGACCAGATAAGAAATTTCTCTTGGAGTGGTGTGGGGTGATCATCATGAAGAGGATTCTCTAGTCAGCAACATCTTCAATAACATCCTTACGGCAGATACAAGGATGAGTTTTCTCTATCGACCATCAGCCTAGGCTGAGAAAGAAGAAGAAAAAGCAATTATTTGTGGGTGATACAAATACAATTCAGACTAGGACCCATTTTTTTTTCTGCTTTCAGTTTTAATCTTTCTATAAGAGTAGTTGAACTCTTATGTTCTTCAAGCAGTCCTCCCTAAATAATTTTTTCAGTCCTCTGAGATCTTGTTAGGACCTGGCTCTTGGGTTTGGTGAATCTCTGTGCATGATTCCAGGCTGAGAGCAAGAGGCCTGAGCAGACCTTTCTCATGGGACTGCTCCAGATCTTTGTGAAGATGTGAGACTCAACACCTCCTAGCAAACTCAGCGCTCCTTGCTCCTGTGTTCATTTCCTATGATGGAAGGTGGCAGGGAAGAAAGAGTTAGAACTTTGGAGTTAAGACAGACTTAGGTTTAAAGTCTGGCTCTCCACTTACCATCACTTGACTTGTTTTAGTATCTTGGAATCTCAGTGTCACTATCTACAAAATAGAAATAATAAGCAGGATGAGAGGGAGACTTGAATTAATAATGTATGCAAGGTGCTTTGTTCTCATAATTGCTCCATGAGTGGTACCTTGGGTAACCACCATGGCTGTCAGTTTTTGACACAGAACAAATGATCTTAATCAAAACTTTTGAATAACTGAGGTATGCTTGGCCACATGACCAGGTTTCAGTGTGAATGCCAGCACCACACCTGTGGGAAGACGTGCGATCGCTGTTGTGCCGGGTACAACCAGAGGCGCTGGCGACCGGCCACGTGGGAGCAGAGCAATGAGTGTGAAGGTGAGTGCTGGAAGAGGGGCTCCAGGAAGTGAGACCCCATCCATGCTTTGCCCTCCTTTCTCCCTGAGGACTGATGCTGTGTGATTGTGGAGAGGGTTGGGTGGCGTCAGTCTTAGGGACTCAGGTCTGTCTATTGTAATGAAAAACTCACAGACTGGAGATAAAAGTGCCCCATTCTAAATTCAGATATAAACAGGAGAACAAAAATAACAGCAATAATAATCTCTAATGTATTAAGCATTCACTTAATGCCGGCCTCTCTTTTTAGCAGTCGAAAAGCTCATGTAGGCACTATTAAATTGTAAACCCTTACCATTTCTTAGGATGTGATACTTGATGGGAATCCTCACTCTTTCAAGGACTGAGGTGGGGAGGTTTTGAGGCTGATGTCTAAACAGACAGTTGGAAGCATTGATTAGAAAAGGGGAATATTGCAGTATGATTAGGGTAGATACAAGGTGGAGGGGACCAGCGAAGGAAGGAAAAGAGGTGAGAGGCTGCTTTTAATTATGGTGTAATATAAAGTAAGAAAACCGTTATTTTTAATAAACAAACCCTAAGACATCCAACTGAATATACTCTTGTAAACTGATCTTCTTCGGAAGCCACATATTTATTCCCATTGCTGAAAACACTTTCGCTAAGTTTTAGTTATTGGCTCCGGAAACTGTGACCTATTTTTTTCTGAATATTTTTAGCATTTGCAGACAGATTTGTTTTTCTTTTAAAAGATGAAAATGTATTTGGATTCAGCCCTGTTGAACTGGGTAAGAGTCTGTACTTTATACTTTTTGGCCAAATGGTTTTTGTAACTAATAAGAGATAAGATCTCTCTGACTAGCAAACTCTCAAAAGGATTTTTATTGAGGAGTTCTGAGAGCACTTTGAGAGATTCTAATACTTGCAGGGTGTTGATGCTGCCCAAGCTGAACGGTCAGGGGGATCTCTAGAAACAGGGGTGTTATGTGGTTAGTTGTTCTTACTGTATAGTAACGGCTAATAGACGCCTTCCCAGTGACTACTTCCCCATTCCTGACCTCCTGGAGAATGGGACCAGAAAGCGGGAAAAGGAATCATCAGGAATCATTTCTTCTAGTGTTTTTGAGTACTGGTTTAGGATATTTTGATTGAATGAGTTTTATCACATGAACCCTAACATTAGCAATTTGATTAGGTTTCTAGGTTGGTGGAACCTTTCGGTGAATGACTTGCTTAACTCCAGCACATAGGAACATTTTAAAAAAAGATTTTATTTATTTATTCATGACATGGAGAAAGAGGCAGAGACACAGACAGAGGCAGAAGCAGGTTCCCTGCAAGGAGCCTGATAAGGGACTCAATACCAGGACTCTGGGATCACGACCTGAGCCAAAGGCAGATGCTCAACCACTGAGACACCCAGGCATCTCAGGGTAAACTTGTCAAAGCTTGCAAACTTTGTTACAAGTTACCAAAACCAACATATGGAAATCAGAACTATTAAGATCCATTTGTTAGGTGCCTTCTAGATTCTATTTGAATTAATGTAATTCAGAATGAACAGATTTCTTGAGAAATAACTGATGTAGCAAATATAAATGCCATGAATTTTAAAAAATCATGGCACCACTGAAGAAATGAAAATTAGGAGGTGCTCAGCCTGTTACCCACAGGGTAACTTGAAATTCTTTTTAATATTTATTTATTTATTTATTTATTTATTTTATTGGAGTTCAATTTGCCAACATATAGAATATCACCCAGTGCTCATCCCGTCAAGTGCCCCCCTCAGTGCCCATCACCCAGTCACCCCACCCCCCCGCCCACCTCCCTTTCCACTACCCCTTGTCACTCTTCTTCCCTAATAGATTTATCTGGGAGCTTGATTAAAACATACAAATTACTAGAAAGACCTGGAAAATTTGATCTATGTGGAATGTAATGAATATATATTCTCTCTAAAAGAGAATAAGAATTTTACTTATGTTAGATCTTTTCCATCCTGGCAATGATGAAAAGCCTAAATGGCTTCTAAATTTTATTTTCTAATTTTAGAAGTATTATACTCTACTTGTAGATAACTTGGATATTGTTTTTAAAAAGTAGAATGACCAATAATTTTGCTACCCAAAAAGAGCCCCTGTGAATATTTTGCTAGGTATTTTAGTCTTTTCTTCATGCATACTTTAATATTCTTATTTGATATGTATTAGATTATTTATATAATTACTTACACAATTATTTATACATTTTTGAATCCTGTTCTTTTTCACTTGATGGTTTAGATATTTTCTCATATTATTAAAACTTGTCAACATCTTTTTTGATGGCACACAGTATTGTTGTTCTAGATTCAAGTGTATCCAGCAAGTGTTTGCTGAGTATTCATTATATGCTGGGGACTGGACTCTACTGGAAACAAAATACAGGTTGTCCCTGCCTTCATAGAACTGACAGTCAAGCAAAGACACTGTTGTTTGCTTACCATTTCCCTATGATTACACATTAAGATTATTTCTAGTTTTTGCTACTAAAAATAGTACTGAGACGAAAAACTCAGATTATTGGCTGAGATTTTGGAGTCAATACAAGTCAGGATTCTACCTTTCTTGCTGGAGATATGGTTTAACCTCTTTAAGCCTCAGCATCTCCAACTGGGCCCTGGGGATAATAGTACCTACCTAAGAGACTTGTTGCATAGATTAAATGAGATAATGCATGTAAAACATGCATTTCACAGTGCACCAAGAGCTCAATTTTTCTTATTATTAGTAGTAATAGCAATAAAAGTAATATTCTCATTGTGCAGGAAACCTAACTGGCATTTTGGTTTATCTTAATTTGTTGTAATTATATATACATATAATATGTTATATATAATAAATACATATTTATTTATGTATTTATATAAAATTTATATAATTTTATAATACATAATATTTGTATTTATATAAATTTTATATAATTTATATGTTTATATAAATTATTTATATAAATTTATATTATACATATTTTTTAAGGAGAAATCTCTGCCATTTAATATTAAACAAAAGAAGCTGTTAATTGCATATTATTGTAGATGAGTCTTTGTGTAAAAATCTGTAAAAATTTCCATTGAGAATATGCTGTTCCAGAATAGACTTTATTGTGGCACAATGAGTGATCATACTATCTAGGGGAATTTATGAAATGTCTCATAGTAATAATGAAATATTAACTTAGAATGCTTTTTTCAGCATGCAACTGCCATGGTCATGCCATTGACTGTTACTATGATCCAGATGTTGAGAGGCAGCAGGCAAGCTTGAATATCCATGGCATCTATGCAGGTGGAGGGGTCTGCATTAATTGTCAGGTGAGTTACTATTTAGTAGGTCAAAGTAGATATGTCACTGAAAGGAGCATTCATTAAGCCATGCTCCCAGAAAGATGTCAATAAAGTGATATGCAACTGAAAGTATTTTCTACTTTTGTACACAAAAGTCTTTGTTACCTAGATGTAATTTAGGGATTGTACAGAAAATGGACTGAGACATGTTTGTCCAAATTTTATTGATTATCTTCATTTAGGTCTTTACCTAAATAGGGGGAAGAATCCCTAGCTGTGACCATGGATGCTATCCATCTTGTGGTAAAAGGAGTCTAAGATAGTAGGGGAAAGACCCTCAGGTGATTCACAGGTACATTAAATTTGAAGAAGCACTGGACTAGGCTGTGTAGGTAGAGTCCTTTCTCCAGATGAAAGATTAAGCCACTTCAATGTGTCTTTAAAAATACCTTATTCCTCCTCTTCCTTCTTTCAGAGAAATTCTGTTTTGTACTTTGCTCTTCCAGAAAACCATCAAAAAAATAAATAAATAGTGGCTCTGTGAAAGCGTTTTTCTTTTGCATAGGAAATTGAGATTTGTTTAGGTTCATTGCATTTTTTTTCCAACTTAAACCTAAAATGAGTGGTTTGAGTTAGATACTTAGCATAATTAAATTTTTTTATTGTGGTGAAGTATACATAATATAAAATCTAACAGTTTAGCCATTTAAAGTGTATCTCTGCATAATTAACTTTCATATTATATTCATAATCCACAAGCAAGAAGAGTTCTGCCTCTGTTATGGCTTAGTATGTCCAAAAGGACCCAAACTTTCCACAGATAATAACTATAGAGTACAGACAAAATACAAAAACAAAAAACCAGGGAGTCTTTTTCCCCCAACCAATGATCTGAAGCCAATGGGGAGTACACAAGAGCAGGAGGGTACTGGAGGGAAGCTGCTGCATGGCAAAAGGGATCAGCATAGGGTGAGCTACATGTGTTTTTGACTTTTAGCCAGAGGACAAACCAAGGTTGGTGCTTTGTGGTGTAGCTAAAATTTCTTTAGAAAAACTAGAGTCTCTCTTCCCTTAAGTATAAGAGTGTAGAGCTTGGACGGAACAACCATAATTTATGGAGACTGACTGGGGAGTCCAGGAGAAAAAAATCATGAGAGGAAAAAAAATCTCTAATTTTGCATATAAAATTTTCCCAAGTTTCTCACTGACCCCTGAGCCATTGATACACAGAATGGATTTCAGCTAAGAGTAAAATAATTTATTTGAGATTTGAATTAGCTCACAAGGAGTTACAGTTTTTCGGTTTGGGTAAAGTCAAGTTAGTTATGTCACAAAACAAAACAAATTCCATATTCTTTAGAGAAATATTACAGAATCCAGAGTCTCTACAGAATAATATTTATTATGTCCAGGATACAAGTCAAAATTTTTTTTACACTCAAAGAACCAACAAAATGTGACTCATTCTCAAGAAAATAGATTATCAATAGGGACAATCCTGAAATGACTCAGATGTTGAAATGAGCAGTTAAGGATTTTTGAATTTAATTAACAGAAACTTGTAAACTTGTGGGATAATATCAGAAGATCTAACATACATGCAATTGGAGTTTCAGAAGAGAGGACAGAGAATGTAGTAAAAAAGGAGGAGGATGAAGGAAAGAAGGAGGAGAAGGAGAAGAACCAGAAATAGTAGGAGCAGCAGAGCAGCAACAGTGGTAGCAGTGGTAACAGCAATGGAAAGAAATTTCTCAAATTTTTCAATAGATCAGGATTCAAGAAACTTATTTAATCCCAAACTAGGTAAATACAAGGAAGACAACTCCTGGAGCTTGTAGAATCAAGCTGCTGAAAACCACAGAAAAAGTGAAAATTTTGAAAGTAGAGAAAAACAACACCTAACAATGAACATGAACTTCTTATTAGATGTTGTGGGGGCCATTGGACAGTGGAAAATATCTTAAAAGTCTAAAAGAAAAAGGAAGGAACTGTTAACCAAGATTTCTGTATTTAGCAAAAATATCCTTCAATAAGAAAAGCAAAAGGACAGGGATGCCTGTGTGGCTCAGCGGTTGAGCATCTGCCTTTGGCTCAGGTTGGGATCCTGGGATCCTGGGATCCTGGGATCAAGTCCTGCATTGGGTTCCCTGCAGGGAGCCTGTTTCTACCTCTTGCTATGTCTCTACCTCTCTCTATGTGTCTCTCATGAATAAACAAATAAATCTTTAAAAAAAGGAAAAGCAAAGGGACAAATATTTCTGATAAAATAAAACTGAGGGAATTTGTTAACCAAGAGATTTGCACAATCAGAAATGATAAAGGAAGTTCTTCCGGTTATAGAGAAATGATGCCAGACGGAAACTCAGATCTTCAGCAATATAGCATAAGGATAGTATATTAGAATGAGTGAGGTTTATCCCAGGAAAGTGAGGTTGTTTGAACGTTCAAAAATCAATCTGCAGGCTGAGGAATATGGTGGAGTAGGAGGACCCTGGCTTCACCTCAACCCATGGATACAACTGGAGAATACTCACAGCAGTGCAAATAACTCCGAGAACAACCTGAAGACTGACACCATAAACTCCACAACTGAATGTAAAGAGGCCACCTTGTAAAGGGTAGGAAGAGACAGGGAGCTAAGTGGACTCACAGGACTGTTGGAGGTGGGGGTAGGGACACCTGATTCACCACCCCCTCCCTGTAACATTTGGCTTTGAAAATCCAGAGGGGCCAGATTTCATGAGTTCTTACAATCAGCAGGACTTAATGCCTGGAATTTACCAAAAACAACAGGTTCAGTTCTGGGAGAGCCAGAGGGGAGAGGAGACTGAATCCCTACCCTTAAAGAGACAGCACAACAGAAGCCTGTGGAGATATAGCAGCAGTTTGAAAGTATCCTGGGGTATATGGGAAAGTGATTTACTCATCTCAGAGTCTGTCCAGGAGGGACAGAAATCACTGGGTAACTCCTCCAAGAACAAAGGAAATGGCAGGTACACCCCTCCCACCCCACTCTATCCCCCCCTCCCCGTGTAAACACATGGGCACCTGAGCAACTGGCTACCTAACTTGCTAATGCTGCTGCTCCACCTTCCACACACTGTGCTTCCACCAATCCACACCTCTGGGATGGCAGGGCCCCTCTTGCACTGGATGGGGATGCAAGGCTTGCTAGCATCACTACTCAGTTACGACATCCTCCCTATGATATACTTCCAAGGATCCACCCTTTTGGAAGGTGCCTCAGTCCTAGAGCTGCAGGGCCCCTCTCACAGAGGACAGGGGGTAGCAAAGCTTACTAGCACTGTCGTCTCCCTCCCCAGTTTGGCTTCTATGGATCCAGATGGACTGCTTCAGTCCCAGAACTGCAGAGTCCCACTCTCATGGTGTGCAAAGCTTACTAGCACAGCCTCCATATTGTGCTTGGGGGATCTGTGCTCTCCAATAACCTTTTGGCCAGAGCCTATACAGGATGCTGCTGTAGGGTTAGCAGTATGTAAGCAGCCCCTATAGTGGCCCAGCACCACTCTGAAGTGACTCTTGCCCCAGAGAAGGGAAAGATAACTGTACACGCCAGTCAGATGGAGGCCTCAGTGGTGGGCTGAGGGCAGACAGCTGCTGTGAGTCAGGCCCTGCCTACCATTGAAAACTTCTCAGGGGAACAACCCAGGGAAAGCACCCTGAAGTTTTATGCTACTGCATCTCTGTCAAATGCCTAGCTGACTAAACTCAAGGTGGGTGGCCCCAGACTGGTTCACTAACATCGTAGGGACCAAACACTGTCCAAAACAGTGAAGAGAGAGACACTGCAGGAGCCTGGACTGAAGGAAAAAGCAACTCAGTGACAATAGTAGGGTGCATGCAGTCACACATAGGAGGCACCCCTGAAGTGCCAGGTTTTGGTGAAAAAGGAAACACTGCACTGCATGGCACTATAAGAACTCTTCTTTATAAGGCCATTACTTTATAGTACAGGAGGTGTAGATGACTTTCCTAACACATAGAAATAGAAATAAAATGAAGAGATAGAGGAATATGTCCTAAATGAAAGAATAGGACAAAACCACAGCAAGACCACAGCAAGAGACCTAAGCAAAATAGATATAAGTAATATGCTGATAGAGAATTTAAAACAAAGATCATAAAGATGATTACAGGACTTGAGAAGAGAGTGGAGAACATTAGTGAGATGCTTAACAGAGATGGAATAAATTAAAAAAAACATATCAGAGATGAAGAACACAATAAACAAAATTTAAAACACACTGGATTGAATAAATAGCAGACTAGAGGAAGTAGAGGAATGAATTAATGGCCTGGAAGATGGAATAATGGGAATTAATCAAGCTGAACGAATGAGAGAAACAAGAATAACTTAAAATGAGAGTAGACTTAGGGAACTTGGCAACTCCAACAAGTGTATAACATTTGCGTTATAGAAATCCTAGAAGAAGAGACAGAAAAGAGGGCAGAAAATTTATCTGATGAAACAACAGCTGACAACTTACCAAATCTGGAAGGGAAACAGCTATCCAGATCTAGGAGGCACAGAGATTCCCCAACAAAATCAACCCAGAGGTCCACACTAAGACACATAGTAATTAAAAGGGGAAAAAATAGCCATAAGAAGAGAATTTTAAAAGCAGCAGGAGAAAAGAAGACAGTGACATACAGGAAATTCCATAAGGCTATCAGTGGATTTCAGCAGAAACCTTGCAGGTCAGAAGAGAGTGGCATGGTATATTCAAAGTGCCAAAAGAGAAAAATCTGCAACCAGCAAAGCTATCATTCAGAATGGAAGGATAGATAGTTTCTCAGACAAATAAAAACTAAAGGAGTTCATAACTACAAGAAATATTGAAGGAGGCTCGTTGAGTACAAAGGAAAGACCATACATGAGAGTCTAAAAAATAAGTATATTTGTAAAAATCATCAAAGTATTCACAAGATAAATGGTATAAATATGATGCCATCTACCTAAAATGTGGCACTGGGGAGAGGAGTAAAGAATGGGTTCAAGCTTAGCTTCATTCTCCTGCCACAACCTGAGCTGAAATCAAGAGTTGGATGCTAAACTGATTGAGCCTTCCAGGTGCTCCTGCTAGCACCATTTTTGTAGAAATGTCTCCTGAGTCAAGAGATATAAAAGCAATAATAAAATATTCAGACTAAATGAAGATAAAAAGCTTCTGCAACGCAAAGGAAACAATCAACAAGACTAAAAGGCAGCCTACAGAATGAGAGAAGACATTTACAAATGACATATCTGATAAAGGGTTAGTATACAAAATATATTTTATTTTATTTTTTTTAAAGATTTTATTCATTTATTCATAAAGACAGAGAGAGAGAGAGGCAGAGACAGGCAGAGGGAGAAGCAGGCATCATACAGAGAGCCTGACGTGCAACTTGATCCAGGGTCTCCAGGATCACGCCCTGGGCTGCAGGCGGCGCTGAACTGCTGCGCCACCGAGGCTGCCCCCAAAATATATTTTAAAAATTCAAACAACTCACTAACCCATAAAACAAATAATACAATTAAAAAATGGGCAGAGGACATGAACATCCATTTCTCCAAAGAATGCCAGCAGATGGTCAAGAGACATGTGAAAAGATGCTCATCATCATTCATCATCAGGGAAATGCAAATCAAAACCCCAAAGAGATATTACTCCACACTGATCAATGGCTAAAATAAAAAACATAAGGAACAAGTGTTGGCAAGGATGTGGAAGAAAAAGGAACTCTCTTACACTGTTAGCGGGAATGCAAACTGGTTTCGCCACTGTGGAAGATAGTATGGAGGTTACACAATAAGTTAAAAACGGAACTACTCTACATTTAGTTATTGCCCTACTGGGTATTTACCCCCCAAAATACAAAAACACTAATTCAAAGGGTTACATGACTCTGATGTTCATAGCAGCATTATTTATAATAGCCAAATTATGGCAATAGTCCAAGTGTCCATCAATGATGAATGGATAAAGAAGGTGTGGGGAGTATATATATGTATATGTGGCATATTATTCAGCCATAAAAAGAATGAAATCTTGCCATTTGCAATGACATAGTTGGAGCTAGAGAGTATAATGCTAAGTGAAATAAGTCAGAGAAAAACAAAGACCATATGATTTCACTCATATATGGAATTTAAGGAAATGAATGAGCAAAGAAAGAGAGAGAGAGAAAGGGACAAACAAAGAAACAGACTCTAAAGTATAAAGAACAAATTAGATGGTTACCAGAAGGGACATGAGTGGGGGAATGGGTACAATAGGTGATGGGGTTAAGGAGGGCACATGTTGTGATGAGTTCTGGGTGATGTATGGAAATGTTGAATCACTATATTGTACACTTGAAACTACTGTTACACTGTATGTTAACTATACTGGAATTAAAATAAAAAATTAATAAATAAAAAATCTGTCTGCATAATTAAACATAGTAGCAGAATAAAAGAGAAGGATCATGTGAAATACCATTAGAAAAAAGTCATTCCCATTTTACAATAAAAGCCCTTAGCAAACTAGAGATAGAAGTGAAATAGTGAAATTTGACAAATTCCAATTATGAAAAACATGCAAGTAACAAATATTAGTGGTGAAATATTGAACTATTTCCTTCTAAAGATTAGGAATAAGGCAAGAACGCTTACTTTTGACCAATTCTATTAAACAGTGCCCTGGAGATCCTAACCATTACATGTCTTAATCAAAAAGAAATAAAAGGCATTACTATTGGAAAGGAAAAATAGAACTCTCTGCACTTGCAGGTGACATAATTTATGTAAAAAATCCTAGTAGGCAATATACAAAACAACTACTAGAACTAATAAGTGAATTTAATAAGATTGTGGGAATACAGGATGATATGTGAAAATTAATTGTATTTTTATATTCTAGCAGCAGTCATAGGAAAATGAAATAAAAACTCAATTTAAAATAGTATCAAAAGCATAAAATGCCTAGGAATAAATATAACAAAAGGCATGCAAGACCTCTATACTAAAACTAAAAAATACTGCTGACAGAAATTTAGAAAAACTTCAGTAAATGGAAAGATATTTATGAATTGAAGGACTCAATATTATTATCAGTTCTTCCCAAACTGATCTAAAGCTTGAATATAGGGTTGTTGTTGTTGTTGTTGTTTTAAAGATTTTATTTATTTATTCATGAGAGACACAGAGAGGCAGAGACATAGGCAGAGGGAGAAGTAGGCTCCCTGTGGAAAGCCTGATATGGGATTTGATCTCAGGACCCCAGAATCATGATCTGATCCAAAGGCAGACGCTCAACCATTGAGCCAACCAGGTGCCCCTTGAATATAGGTTTTTTGGTAAAAATTGACAAGCAGATTCTAAAGTTTGTATTTAAATTTATGGTTACATAAATGACCTAGAATATACAAAGCCATTGCGAAGAAGCAGAATAAAGTGAGAAGAGGTATGTTATCTTTTCTTTAAAAAAAGATTTTATTTATTTATTTATTTTAGAGAGAGAAAGAGTACAAGAGCACCCGGGGAGGGACAGGGGGAGAGAGAGAATGTAGAGCCTGACATGGGGCTCGATATTATGATCCTGAGATGATGACCTGAGCAGAAATCAGGAGTTGGAGGCTTAACAGACTCCAGTTTTTATCTACTGTTAAGACTGAGCCACCCAGGTGCTCACCCATCTTGCTCACCCATCTTGCTTTATGACTTATCACCCATCTTGCTTTATGACTTTATGGGTGCTCATCCATCTTGCTTTATGACTAAGTATAAAGTTATAGTAATCACAGCAGTGTGATATCAACATAAGGATAGATAAATAGATCAGTGTAACAGAATAGGGAGTACAGAAACAGACCTACACTTATATGGACATTTGGTTTTTGATAAAAATACCAAAGCAGGGGCACTAGTTAAGTATCTGACTTTGGCTCAGGTCATGATCTTGGGGTCCTGTGATAAGAGACCCATGTCAGGCTCCCTGCTCAGTGGGGAGTCTACTTGTCCCCATCCCTCTACCCCTCCCCCCCCCACTTGTGCCCTCTCTCTCTCTCTGTGTGTCTCTCAAATGAATGAATAAAATCTTAAAAAAAAAAAAATGCTGAAGCAATCCAGTGCAGGAGAGTAGGAGAGAAATTCCTTTCAACAAATAGTTCTGGAATAATGATATTCTGTGGGAAAAAATAAACTTAAACACTACTTCATATCTTACATAAAAGCAAAATTGATATGGATCAGACTAAAGAAAAGTGAAAGCTGCATTTCTTTAGAGAAAAATATAGGGAATATCTTTGTGATTCAGAACATGAACAAAGTTTTTTAAGTCACAGAAAGCAATAATTATGAAAAATTAACAAATTAGACTTCATCAAAATCGAAAGCTTCTGCTCACAAAAGACACTGTTAAGAAAACAAATAGGCTAGCCACAGATGTGGAGAAAACATTCACAAAATGTAAATCTGACACACGGTTGATATCCAGGCTATGTAAAAAATGTCCACAGCTAAGTAATAAAAAGACAAGTACCCAATAAAATATTTTTGGATTTGGACAAGATTTGGATAGTCACTTCACAAAAGTAGGCATGTGAATGGCCAATACGTGTACAACAAGGGGCTTAATATCATTAGCCATCTAAGAAATGCAAATTAAAATTATAATGACTTACCATCAATCTTGGTGAGAATGTGGAGCAACCAGACCTCTCATGCATTATTGGTATGAATGAAAAAATGGCACAACCACTTTGGGAAAATGTCTGGCAGTTTTTGAAAAGAAAACTAAACAGACACCTACCCCATGACTCACAAATTCCAGTCTTAAGCATTTATCTGTGAGAACTGAAAACATGTTTACAGAAAGCTTATGGCAGGTTTATGCACAATAGCCTCAAACTGGAAATAGCCTAGGTGTCCATTAATAGAATGGATGAGCAAACTGGCATATTTATATGTGGAATACCAATGAGCAATAGTGAACAACAAACTATCGATTCATGCAGTAAAATGCAAGAATTTTAACAATATCATGCTAAATGAAAGAAGATACAGAAAAGAATACGTATAGAATGAGGGCTATTTAAATGAAATTCTGGAGCAAGGAAAATTAATTAGTTTTGGGGAAAATCAGAACGATGGTTGACTCTGGGGAGTTGGTGATGGAGCAATTGACTGGAAAGGGGCATGGGGAACTTTCTGAGGTGATGGTAGTGTCCTATGTTGAGACAGAGATTTGAGTTTCACAGATATATTCATCTGTCATAACTCAGTGAATGCACAATTAAGAGTTTTGCACTTGTATGTAAATTTCACACTAAAAGAAACTAAATATTGGACTCCAGTTAATTGTAGAAGAATTCATCGTGGGGCTGCATCCAGATCTATAAAACCCTATTGGAATTTATAAAAGAAGACCTATATGGAGAGGCATAATGTGTTTCCAGACTCAATATATAAGTGCACCATTTCTTCAAAAATATCCTATAACTTCAGTGCAACTGTTATCAGAATTCCTACAAGGTTTTTTTTTAATGAAGATTGGCAGACTGATTCTAAAGTTCTTTTCATTTCTTTTTTCTTTTTTTTTTTTTTTAAGATTTTATTTATTTACTTATGAGAAACAGAGAGACAGAGAGGTAGAGACACAGGCAGAGGGAGAAGCAGGCTCCATGCTCTCCATTGA
This sequence comes from Canis lupus familiaris, assembly GCF_011100685.1. Classification (NCBI taxonomy): domain Eukaryota; kingdom Metazoa; phylum Chordata; class Mammalia; order Carnivora; family Canidae; genus Canis; species Canis lupus. The sequence continues at coordinate 64,621,872 of NC_049228.1, read as the reverse complement.
GAGATGGGACTCGATCCCGGGTCTCCAGGATCACGCCCTGGGCCAAAGACAGCACTAAACTGCCGAGCCACCCGGGCTGCCCTTAAAGTTCTTATCAATAAAAGAATATGAGAGGACAGACAAAAGATGAATGGTTTGGGGGGAAATTTGTTTTCCAAGACAGCAAAACATTCCTGAGTAGAGAATCTAGAAACACATGCATGTAGATGTTTGCATTTGATTTACAGTAAAATTGGGATTTCTAATGGAAGAGAAAGATGGATGTTACATGATGTTGGGCCAATTGGCTCTTCATTTGGGGGAGAAAAATGTAACCTATCGTATGTCATATACAGAAGGGCACGGGGAGTCTTGACAAGGAAGGGAAGGGGGTTTGCTGCCATGCAGGGTCAGGTGGCTTGGGGAGCTGCTAGGTGATGCTTCAAGGTGAAGTGTGAATTTGCTTGTGGAATACATATGCCCTACAGCAAGTGTGCCGATCAGAAATCCAGCTTAGTGCAGGCTGCTATAACAGATATATCACGGGGTAGGTGCTTAAACAATAAACGGTTATTCCTCACAGTTCTGGAGGCTGGGAAGTCTAAGATCAAGGTCCTGGCAGATCTACCATATGGTAAGAGCCCACTCACTGGTTAGCAAATAGTTGTCTTCTCATTGTATCCTCACGTGGTGGAGAGAGATCATTTCTCTTCTTTTAAGGACACTAGTCCCATCATCAGGGCTCCATCTTCATGATCTGATTATCTCCCAAAGGCTTCGTCTTCAAACACCATCATATTGGAAATTAGGCTTCAACAACATATGCATTTTGGAGAGGAGGGGACACCAACATCCAGTCCATGGTACCTGCTAACCTGGCTGTCTCCCACCTTGTCTATATAGTGCTGGTAATGGCAGAATGAGAAGTATCCACCATCAGTTCTGGGCCGAGCCTGGAAACGTTCAGGTGGCCAGTCAGACAGCATGTAAGAGAGTCAGGTCATTATCCAGCAAGGCAAGCAGTTGTCAGAGATGGCCGTACTCTCATGTGTTATTGATTTTATTTTTAATTCTTGGGTTTACTATTTTAAGTATTGGTTTGGGGTCTGTGAAGTTCAAATTACAGTGGCCAGTGCCCTAGGATGTGGCATTGGAGGAAAGATCCAAAAACAGCCAGAGAATGAGTCAGGCCATCTGTCTGGGGGAGGGCATTCCAGGCAGAAGGGATGGCTGGGCAAAGGCCCTGAGAGGGAGCCAGGGGCCCATGTAGCTAGAGGGGAGTGAGCAGGAATAGGTCAGAGAAGTCACAGAGGCCAGATCATGTTGGCCCTTGGAAGAAAAATCAGGTAGGGGGCTTCCTGGGAGAGTGTGGCCAATGAATAACCCAAATGCTTGAGGTTCACAGAAGTGGAAGCCAGCAACAGTGTTGTAGATGTGATCAAGGAATTGAGAGGAAAAGGAAGAGATGGGATTTACCAAGATGGAAAAGCATCTTGGAAAAGTTATGCTTGGAGGAATTGGATTACTTTCAATTACCAGAGCCTGCAGTTTCTAGGTGACCTTCTGTAGAAAGCCTCTCTAGCTGGTGTCAAAGGAAGGGGTCAGCGGTGTGTGTTTAAGCTTATCTTCCGCGTAGATTCCATCAGCACCCACCTCACTCTTTGGCTTGAGGTTTTCTTGTGTTAAGTGCCAGGCAAATGCAAATTCAGGCACCCATTCCTCCCAGGGAGGTTGCTTCCCCTGTAGCCCCTACATAGAAATTATGGAACCACCGTTGTCCTCGAGGCTCCATCTGATCTTGGTCCAAGCATGGATAAACTTGTTCTAAGTTTACCCATGGCCATAGCATCCATGGATAAACTGGTGTGTGTTCCCTAGGAAGGTGAGGGTCTTAGGGAATACTCGAGATTTGGAGGTAAACTCCAGACATTATTCCATTTGCACAGTGATATATGGCTCTCTTTTGGTCATTTGTTGCTGTTCTTTGCATCTTAAAAATATAAGTTCTCTGTGGCAGGTGCTTTATTAACCAAAATTTGTGGTAGAAGGGAGAGGCAAGGCTGCCCACTTCAGAGAAATTTCCTTCTTCAATGGGGAAAAATTTGGGAGCCAGGGTTAAAAGAGGTTAACGTGAAAAAAAAAAAAAAGAGGTTAACGTGATGTCTATCTTAAGTCACAGTGGCAAGCAACAAAGTTGAGAGGTTAATTGACATTCGATCAGAGGGAGGTGGACTACAGCTGTTTCTTATTGCCCGAATGTTTATGCATATGAATGTTAAGTCAGAGAAGTGGCCAGTGTGGTTTTAGACCTCGATGTTAAAGTGAATTCAGGTTTTAGCCCACAGGATAAGGAGTGGTAATGAAAAAAAATCTGTAATTAATAAAATCATCTAAAATGGGGGAGAGGATTCAGAAAAGGGTCTTTGTTCTCCACTGATTCTATGCAGACTTCTTTTGAATTAAAGTGCGTTATACTTATTTTTTTTCTTTTTAACTTCCTATTGCCTCCCTTTTCATTAATGAAAGACCACTGTCCTCCTAATTGTTGCCAAATTAGAGAGCAAGAGGGGCAGGCTTGAGTTAGAGCCATGGTGTGCAGTTCTTGGAAACTGATGATGCACGTTGGGCAATTTGATTTGTGACAATTATAAGGATTAACCATCAAATATAAAAACCTGCCTAGTACTGTACTCTAAAATGAGCTCTGCACATGAGACTCATGCCTGCATTTTCCATTCACGTAACAGAAATGTCTGGAATGTTTTCATGACTAAAGCACAGATAAAATCAGGATGACAAGAGAAGAGGATCTGTATGTGTGATCTCTTCCAAAATCGAAGGAGATAAAAATACACATATGGCCCTTTATTTCCCGGGTTAAACCTAAGAGTAGTTTGTTTTCCACTCACTTCTGGCTGAAGCTAGGAAGAGTGGTGCTCTTGAGTTTTTTTTCTCACTGAAGAGTCAGCAGCTTCATGGATCAAATTCTGTGGTAGAGGGGAAAACTCGGGCTGTCTGGTTCATGGAACGGACTTTCATTTCTTCTTCCACTGGGTGGGGGGTGGGGGGGTGGAGAATCCAAAGCCACCTGTAAGCCGGTGCCCTGTGATAAATCTTGGAGACTCAAGGTCAAGATCAACACTTATTTTTTTGACTTTGAAATTACAATCGTATATGACAGAATGAGCTCATGGACTAATAGCACAAAGTAATGACTTTTCCAGTACTCTTCCTTCTAAGTTTCTTTCCTTTCTTTCTAGCATAACACAGCTGGTATAAACTGTGAAAACTGTGCTAAGGGTTATTACCGCCCTTATGGTGTTCCAGTTGATGCTCCCCACGGCTGCATCCGTAAGTTTCATTTTGACTTGGTGTGTCAGACTGTCTGTACTGTACAGCTTTGGGGTGGCCATCGGGCTAAACTCTGATGCACTGGTAGCTCCCTTCTTTCCCTCTTTCTTCACATTGTTGCTTCTATTCCTTCCAGCTACATAATCTCCCCAAGCTTCAGATTTCTTCACTGATCACAGATCATCACAACAAATATGATAATGAAAAAGTTTGAAATACTGTGAGAGTTATCAAGATGTGACAGGGACACAAAGTGAGCAAATGCTGTTGAGGAAAGTGTGCTGATGGGCTTGCTCAACACAGGGTTGCCACCAACATTCAATTTATAAAAAACACACTATCTGCAAAGCACAATGGAACGAACCATGCCTGCATATTCCCTAAGATAGAATGACATGCCATTAGAAGCCCTAGGAAGACGCTAAGCCTTGGGCTTGGTCACATACCAGTCCTCTGACAAATGTTAGTTCCTCCATTTTCTGTTGTTTTGACGTGCTTTTGTGATCTCCAGTAATTTCACATTTTTGTCTGTGTTAGCATCAAGACAACAGAGTAGTGATTTCTTTCTTTCTTTATTTAATTTTAAAAAAATATATTTTATTTATTTATTCATGAGAGACACAGAGAAAGGTAGAGACATAGGCAGCGGGAGAAGCAGGCTCCCCATGGGGAGCCTGGTGCAGGACTCGATCCTGGGACCACGGGATCACGCCCTCAGCCAAAGGCTGATGCTCAACCACTGAGCCAACCAGGTGCCCCTATGGTAGTGATTTAGCAAGGATTTAATAATGGCCATAATATCTAAAAGAGCTGTGATTTATATGCTATATGCAAGGCATTGTGAAGTAATTTTGCAAATGTGTGATTATCACAACCAATTTAGGACACTGTATTATTATTTTCATGTTTAGATAAGAGGAGACCAAGTATTTAAATATTTTTAGGGCCAGCTGACAAAACTTCTGACTGGTACGGGTCCCCTCTGTGTGATGCCTCTGTGCTGTACCAAACCCATGATACAACAGGATCCCATTGGGTTTTCCCTGGGGAATTACCAGTCACAGGTCAGACTATGGGCTTTGCCCTACATGTGTAATCTGCTCTATGTTCTCTGGCTGTCACCGTTAGAAAACAGTTCAGCCCTGAAGTTGGCCACTGGGCCCGATGTGCCCCCAGATTCATTCATCATATTGTTAACATTTGAGGACATTGAAGTCCAGAGAATGTGTGACTCTGATTTGCCTCTGCCTCTGTATTGGGCATTCGTCCTTGTTCAAGAGTGACCTAATTCTCCCTCTTCCACATCATCCCACGACGTATGTCCATCACTTTTCTTGGGCCAAGAAGAACAAGCCTTAGCAGAGGAGACTAGACAGTGTGAATGCAGACGTACCTTCCCCAGAATCACTGTTCTCGGTGATTCTCGGCTCTCCATCACTGTTCTAGGTTCTTTCTTCATCACCAAAGTGTTCTCACAGTCTTGCAGAAATGTTACAGGCTTAGTATAAAGAATCCACAAGACATACGTCCTAAGCAAGCTAAGCAAAGAATACCAGAAGAAGCCAGCCTGGGACAATGCTTACTGCCCACAGCTTCCTGGCTTCCCAGTTCCCCATGGAACATATACTTAGCTGTGTTATGACAGTATTTTTGCTGTCCAAGGTGAGGACTTGCCAGGTCAAGGGATGCTCCCAAGTGAGGGGTTACCAAGCCTTTTCGATCCCAAGTCTGTCTACTGGAATGAAAACCTAACAGTTGTGTTGGTTGCAAGACTGCCTTCAGTACGTCCTATCACTGGAATCTAACATTTGGTTATGGGCGTGATCTTGCTGTGCTGTCCACAGGTTATATGTCAATGTCTATGCATCCTGTACTTGTGACCACATTGTATCTAGGTAGTGATGACCACCATGTGGACATTCACAGTTGGCTCATGGCTGGGGTGGGGCTGTAGCACATCCTCCCACAGCCCATTTGGAGTCTGTGCAAACCTTGCCTCTGATGCATGAACTGGGCAGCACTCAGTGTAATAAACTGTATTCTTGAGAACTTGAAGAGGCATCAGTGCAGATGCCTCTTCAAGCTTACCTCTGAGGGTCCCTGGGGTTTGGTGAATGCAAACTATTAGCCAAGTATAAAGTGGAAAACAGGCTGTGCCCTTTCAAGAATAAGTAGGGGCCAACAGTAAAGTGGTAGACATTGCTTGAGAAGTCCTTGGGGACAAAGCCACTTTACTGAGTGCCCCGGTGGACTGAGCATTCACCCTGACATCTGAAACCTGGTGTTTCTCATAGCTTGCAGCTGTAACCCTGAGCATGCTGATGACTGTGAGCCAGGCTCGGGACGCTGCACCTGCAAGCCAAATTTCCAAGGAGATAACTGTGAGAAGTGTGCAGTTGGATATTATAACTTCCCATTTTGCCTGAGTAAGTAGCTGCTGCAGGAGGAGAGGCCTCCCTTCTGGGCACATAGCTGATGCATTAACACCTGAAGGCATGGCAGACAGAGATGGAGGCAGCACAGACATGGGGCCATGTAGGTTGTGTTCACATGAAAGTGTTTGCAAGAGTTTAGAGCGCAGAATTTATATGAGTACATTTCATAGTCTTATTCAAGGTTGATGACTAGGTTGGGTTGACCACCCCAGGAGGTCAGAAAGGTCACATACTGGCAATTTTGACTTAACGGTAATCCATGTGTGTGATTTGTCTTCACAAAAGAACTTGGAAGAAGTGTCAAGGGTACCAGATGTCCGTTTGCACACATGTAGTGTGTGTCAGTGTTTTGGGTGGCTGGGGGATGTGTTTCCCCTTTCCCATTCATTGTACTATAGGCCAGGTTATCACCAGCCCCCACCACCCTCACTGCAGTGATCTAAGTGAATATCTCAGCATCTCCAAGAGAAAAAATCCCTATCTGGCAGAAACACCATAAAACATGAAGCAGGAGAGTCTGGAATCAGCCCTACAAATTGTAACAAGAGTCATGGTTCTTTTGGTTTGCTAAAGCATAAAAACTCTACTTTTGTGTTAGGACAAAGATGCAGGGCCTTTTGTGTTTCAGCTATCTCCCCAGCCCCCAATTGCTGTACTGGTTCTTGCATTCCCAGCTTTGTAGGGTGGGCAGAGCATAGTGGGCTGTGGGGACATTCGGGTAGGACTCATGTGAATGGGGTGACTTTATATTCTGGCTCACACCTGCTGTCCCAGAGAATCATTAAGCTAGCATCCACTTTCACTGTCCAGTATCTTAGTTTGGAGGATAAATTATATGATCGTCTGATTTTTAAAGAAACCAATTTTTAAGCCCAAACACAGTAACACTGAATTGAGGCTCAGTCAATTTACAAACTGTAATTATTACATACAGCTTGAACAGAAATTGTACTTGCCTTTTTAGTGACAGAAACCTGAAACAATCTTATGGCATAAATCACATTTTAGAGGGAAAAACTTAAGAAAATTTTTTTAAACTGCTCAATTTTATGTTAAAAAAACCAATAAAGATGCTAAAGAAACCAAACTCATTCCTGCTTAGACTGAGACATATATATTCTGAGCACAAAATATCCATATCTGTTCATTTAATATGCAAATCAGAATGTCTAATCGGCCTGGTTTCGGTTGCATGTTCAATATAGCAGTTTTGCCTTTCTCTAAATTAGGCTCCACATGCTACTTTGCACTGAGTTAGAAAGGCTTCTTTCTAGTTCATGCAACTTAATATTTTACTGTCTCCTTAATCTTTCTCTGTATTTTTTTAAATGATTTTTCTAGGAATTCCCATTTTCCCTGTTTCTACTCCAAGTCCAGAAGACCCAGTAGCTGGAGATATAAAAGGTAAGTATCTTCTCTTTTGGTTTAACTTCAATGGAAACATTGTGCTCTGTATTATTTTTCTACTTCCTATATCTGCCACTATGCCCAAGTTCAAGTTCAAGTGGCCCAAGTTCAAGTCCTTACTGGAGCCTGGCAGGTGCCTTGCAGGTGTCTCCTGTCTCAGTTCTTGCCACTCACCATTCTCTATGCTACTCTGTCTTTTGTGCAAATGCTCCCTGACTAAGGAAACTAAACAGCTTGAATTGTATGTCACTTGCTTGTTCAGAAACTTCCAGAGGCAGTCAGTTGCCTACTGTCTTGTTTGGGTTCTATATACAGAGACCCTGAGAAAGGATTTGAGCATAAGCAGTTGATTCTGGAGGTGATCCCAGGAGACATCAGGAAGGGGGTGATTCAGGGAGTGAAGGGAGCTGTTATGAAGATGCATTAGCAAGAAAGGCCCCCCTGTAGCACCTGGAGCTCCATCCCTGTAGACAACTTTAGGAGACAGCATAGAACTTGCTCAGCATTATCCCAGCTGATGGTATAACTTCAGTCACTGGCCACTGATGGAGGGCTTATTCTGGGGCATTAACTCTTTGGCCGAGGAGCTCCCATAGCCAGATGGGTACCCCTGTGCAGACAGTGGCAGAGATATGTAGGGAGCAGCCTTTTGGGTAGAGAGGTGAGTATCGAGGGGGTGTGGGTGCTACACCTACCTCATCACTCATTCTGCAAGTGCTTTATGATCACCAGTTATGTGTACAGCACCATTCTGGCTGCTGGGACTTATAAGTGAACAGAACCGAGAAAAATCCCCAGCTCTCCTAATAGCTTATATTCCAGGGGAGGAAGTCCTATGATAACAAAAATAGTATATAAGCCACTAAACAACTGAAATCTCTAATATCTTAGATTATGATATGCAGGGCTGTGTCCTGCACAAGGATGCTCCTTTTAAGGGGGAGTTTTTCACATTGTAGGCAGAAGCTAACCCGTGTGAGGAGTATTCTAAGTCTTGAG